>NC_136057.1:1429042520-1429771402 GCF_964261635.1 Lissotriton helveticus
TATATATATATATATATATATATATATATATATATGTGTGTGTATATTACCTACCATAGTTAGAACATAGTTTCCATAGGAAAAGCATTTTTTGATTTGTTGATAACTTTAGCATAATTTCACTTTGATGAATCTTCGTGAAATTCTTAAAAAGAAAAAGTCTATCCAGGTCAGCTCCTATCCTGAAAGTTTGGTGGTGATTCATCAAGTGGGGGCTGAGAAAAAAGGAGGGTCCCAAAAAGTGTTTTCTCCACGTTAATTTCCATAGGAAACTTTAGCCAGGCCTACAGCCCGAACTGTTGAACGGAATTACACCAAATTTTGCAAAAAGGTAGCGCTTGCTTCAGAAAACAACCTATTTTTAAATGATGTAAATCCATTCAGTATTTTTTGAGAAATTCAAAAAATAAGAGTCAAAAAATCCATTTCCCATAGGAAACTTTAGGCAAGGCTACAGCCCAAACTGCTGAATGGAATTACACCAAGTTTGCCAAAAAGGTTGTGCTTGGTTAAGAAAGTGACCTTTTTTAAATATGGTGTATATCAGTTCAGTAGTTGCTGAGAAATTATAAAAATATCAATATCTAGAGGCGCGGTGGATCAGCGCAACCTCCCAACCATGAGTTCTATTCCAATTGGCTGTCAACACTCCAAACCAGGAAGTGTTGGCAGCCATCTTGCGACTCAGTAGAACCGAGTCACAAGAAAACAGTAAAAGAATGGTGAAAAAAAATAAAAGGGGGTAGGGTAGAAACCCCCTAACCCCCTAGGCCTACTCAGGGGGTCCCACAAGGACCCCCTGGGCCAAAAATGCATATATTCTTTTAAAAATCAGTCAAATTCACGCTGGGTGTGCAAATTCGGACGAAAAAAAATTTGAATCGCGGGCTTCATATAAATGAGGCACCCGGGTGGGCCAGGTCCCGGAGGCATCAATAATAAATATATGCGGGGACCTGTGTGGGCCCCCGCAGCCCTGGGGACTGCCACCCCCGGGGCTTGGTTGAGATTCTGTGCAGGAGGGCACTCGGCCCTCCCGCAGCCCCGGGGACCGCCAACCCCGGGGCTTCTTTATTAATGTGTGGGGGAGCCTTCAAGGTCCCTCCAAACCCCAGGGTCTGCCACCCTCTAGGGATTTTATAAATTAATCATGGGGGCTCACGCCCCCCGCTGTCCCGGGACCGCGCCGGGCTAAGCCCGGGCAAAGGGCGGGCCCTCTTAGGCCCTCTGAGGCCGGAAGAGCCTGTCCCGGGCCCCCCTCTGAGCTGTCTAATCCCAGGGGAGGTAGGAAGGGCCTGCGGTCTGTGTTGTCACCTGTAATCTGTCCGATGTTTATATTAAGATCTAGATAAGATATTATTTAACATCTGATCATGGTGGATTGTGTATTTTCTGTTAGGACTCTATTCAGATACTTGCTATTGAGTAACTTTAACATATAGCCCTAAGTCGACATAATGTCCTCACCAGTCCCAATTACAACGTCCCCAGCAGGCGGGGGGGTTAAGCAAGGGACTCTAGATAATTATTTTATTAGGGCCATAGGAAGAACAGACAGGGATAGAGCCCTTGCAGAACGACGGGCTGAGCGACGTCGCTCGATAGAGCTAATCAAGAACAAACGCTCCTCGTTGGGCCCGTCCCAGCTTGCCTCGTCTCCCCTCCCTAGTACTAACAGCGATAGTAATGAAGCAGAAGACCCTCCTGAAGATAGTATTTCTTTATTGATACAAGATATTACTTCTCCTCATCCCGATACTACTAATGACTTGCCTATAAATCTCTCTGTAGTCTCAGGTATTAAGTCACCAGAGGCGGAAGCATTGGTAGTCTCATCATCACCAGTGGTTGAGCCTATTAAAAAACCTAATAAATCCCCATAAAAAAAGGCATGTTCGTATGGTTCTCCCCCGAAAAGAAGGAAAAGAGGGGTTAATTTAGTCCAGAAGAATAAAATTAGCCAAGTAGATCGTGGTAATACTACGACCCCTGTGTTAGTTATTCCAAATACTTCTATATCACCTATAAAATCCCCCTCAGTTTTACTGGATACAACTTATACCGCCTTGTTGAAAAGTATCAAGAAATTAGTAAGGTCTCTCACATTACCTTTGGTAGAGAGATTACTACTAATAGGGCAACAACTGGGAAAACTAGAACAAACAATTAAAGAACTTAAAGAAGGAACTAGGACTGTTCTAGTTCCTCCATCATTAACTAAAACTATCACATTGCCCCCAAATATTCCCGATCAAAAGGCGAATAAAACTACCAATCAGACAATCTCCCAAAATTTAAAATCACCACTTCCCAAAGCTGTGAGACCAAAGGGAAAAAATAGTGATAAGTTGGCACAGGAGGTCCTAAAGACAAACATTTTGGGCAATCCATCCAAATCCTCTAGTAAGGATACCCCTGCGAAGCCTACTGCTTCTAACAGGCCAAACGTGGAATTACCTCCAGAAGCAGTCCCACTAGAGGTGGTGCTCACCGGAGTGCCGGAACTGGAGGAAGGAAATGCTAGTATAAATGAAAATCAAACTCAATTAAAAAATAAAGTTATATTTTGGCTTAAGAAAAATCGTCCTCTTCCCCCTAATGTGAATGGTGAGATTCTCCACGTTAGACGCCTTCCTTGGTTAGGGCCTAGCAAAAAGAATATTACGGGGGACGTCATTGTAATAAACTTTAGAGACACGAAGGCAGTGAGTTACATCTTAGATTGGACTTCCCCCACTGACAGTAACCTGATTATCCCTCGCAACCTGACTTATTTTTATCCCAGAAATAAGATAACTTATCCAAATTCCAGGCCTCAGGATTATTATCACGATGATATTATCACACCTCTATTATATCGTGAGTATAACTACCCTGGGCCTTATCCGGAGTCACGAATAAACTATTCCAGGCCTCTATTTCAACGTCAGGATGCTCCCACCAGGTTTCAACCAATGCAGCAAGTAGAACAATATAGAAATGTACCCAATTATCAGAATAATTATATTGACCCTCCAGGTAATAATTATTATTCCTTACCATGGAGAAATTCCTCTACTCAGGTGGGCAGTTTTAATTACCACCCGATACCTAGACCTTTTTTTATTCCCACAAGAAAATCGCTTCAACATTCTGTCAGGTTTAGATGACATCGAATGACCACTACTTACTCTAAATCTTTTTTTTAAATTTTTTTATTGAGAGTTCAATTATAGCAATACAATACAATAGAAATCCAATTAACACAGTACGCGGAGGAAAAAAGCTGAAAAACATTCATACAAATTGTCATTTTAACCTTTTAAGTTATAAAGTGCACATTTGTGTAAGAGCAGACAATTAATAAACTGGTTCAAATAGCCAAAAGATTTTGGTTAGAATTGAAAGAATACATAACATACATATGCAGTAAATGTTCTCATGTTTTCATGTTTTCACATTTAATATTCCAAAGCTAAGTTCAAAAGTGCAGTGTGCGGAGATAGAACCATCAAACTAGACTAATAAATATTTTCGATAGAGCATAAATAAGGTTAAGTAATAACAGGAAAAAACTAAACATCGAACACACTCCAATATTTATCATATTTTTTGAGAGCCCCTGACCTAAGGGCATATTTTTTCTCCCTACCCTGGATTCGCTGTAGTTTTACCTTCCATGCCTGGAAGGATGGGACGGAATCTGTTCTCCAGGACTGTAATATAAGATATTTAGCTATTAGAGAAGCTATAAAAAGGGGCTCATCATATTGGGTGTGGAAAGGAGAGCAGCCTATGAGGGGAATTAGGTCGTTAAATATGATGTTTGTTTTAAGGACAATTGAAAGATATTTTTCTATTTCCTTCCATAAAACCTGGATTTTTGGGCACTCCCAAATAATGTGTTTCCAAGTGCCTTTTTCTTCACATCGGAAGCATTTGTCGGCTACGAGGGGGAAGATATCATGTAGAAAGGAGGGGGTTCTATATATTAGCCATTTATTGTAGAATTGCATACGTTTAAAGTTTGCTCCTCGAAAGATGGTTTTATTAAATTTGTTTATTTTGTCCCAAACCTGTTGATTAATTATTATATCTTCCCTTTTTTTCCAACGTTCGATTATCTTGCTGTAGAAGTCCAGTTCCTTACTTTCTATTAATATTTTAATCCAAATACACATTTTCTTTTGTGTTATGTTATTAAAAGTAGTGGAGATATTTTCTTTGTGGGATAAATTTCCTATATTAAGTTCCCTAAGTTTTGGACATAGCGTGATAAATGACCAATTCAGAATTGTGTGTGAGTGGATTAACTGGCTGTGAATTTCATCCCAAGATTTCCACCTATTTCCCAATAGAAAGTCTTAAATTTTTTCAAAGCCATTTTGCTTCCAGAGAGTTAATATATTTTTGTCCATACAACCTGCTTCTCCCAGGCTGAAATTCATTAAGTTCGTCTTATTACTTACTTTGGGTAAATCATAAAATTTTAAAAACTGAGTTTTTACCTTGAACGTCCACTGCAAAGTTTTATATCGTACTTTTTTGGGGTCTTTCGTGGTTCTTACCGGATCAAAAATTTTCAATTCTAGCAGCATCCTTTTCATAAAAAAATTGTCTGTCTCATGGCAATCCAAGGAAAAAAAAAACCTATGACTGTAATGTGCAAAAGACGCAAAATAATATTCTTTAATATTTGGAAGGGATAACCCTCCTTGTGTGGAGGATACATATAAAGTGCTCAGTGCAAGTCTAGGGGATTTTTTTGCCCATAAGAAAGAGGAAAACAGAGCTTCTATTTTTTTTAAAATATGAGGCCTGGATTGCGCAGGGAATCGCACTAAAAAGGAAATTAAAAAGAGGTAATACCGACATTCGAATTAGCGATGCCCGCCCTATGAGAGACAGGGGTAATAGATTCCACCGATCTAAAAGTGAACCCACCTTTTTTAAAAGAGGTAGAAAATTTAAGGAATAAAGATCGTCTAGGCTATCCGATATAAATATACCAAGATATCTCTTTGGATCCGTGTTGTATATCTGTCTGAATTCAGGAACTAAAGTGTCTGTAGTGCAGTTAAGTAGAATAATTTCTGTTTTGTTTACATTAATTTTATAACCCCCTAGCTTTTGGAAGTCCGAGAAGATTTTTAAAATCTTCAATTGACTTGAGGGTTTAGAGTCTAAAAAAAGGGCAATATCATCCGCATATAGTTTTATATTTGTCATTCCTGAAATTGGGCCTGTGGCAGCTTTGATATTCCTAATAGCGATCGCTAGAGGTTCTATAAAAAGTGCAAATAAAATTGGGGATAGGGGGCAGCCTTGTCGTGTGCCTCTAGTGACCTCACAGGACCCAATGTTGGTATTATTGATGATAATTTGTGCCCTAGACTTTGTGTATAAGTGTCGTAAAAGAGAGATAAAAGCATTCGGGAAATTAAAACTATGTAAAACTGCAAACAGGCAATCCCAGGAGACTAGATCGAAGGCTTTCTCCGCATCTAAAAACCAAATTTGAGCCTTAACCTTGTTAGTTTTAAAATAGTCTATGGCCTCCAGAAGAAATGTAGTATTGGAATGGAGATGCCTGCCTGCAATAAAGCCGCACTGATCAGAAGCTATTAGTGATCCTACTAGTTTATTTAATCGGTTTGCTAAAAGTTTAGTTAAAATTTTATAATCTGTGTTCAGGAGGCTAATCGGTCGGTAAGAATTTATATTTTCCTTGTCCTTTCCCTTTTTTAAAATACTAACCACCACCGCTGTATGAAAAGAGTCTGGTGGAGGACCTCCATGAAGCAAACTATTAATTACTTCCAAGAATTCTTTACGCAATATTCCCTTAAATGTTTTAAAGAATTCAATGGGAAGACCATCCTCTCCATTGGCTTTGCCATTGGGGAAGGACTCTATCACTTCATCTAGTTCTAATGCTGTGAAATCCTGTGTGAGGTAGATCTTGCCCTCAGCATCCATTTTAGGTATTTCCAGAGGCTGAAGAAAATCTGTGATAGATTCAAGTGAGGTCCCCGCAGAAGCTTGATATATCCCCTCGTAATGTTTTAAAAACAGCTCGCCAATGGCAGTGGTGGTCTTAGCTTGATTTTTAGTGATGGAGTCAGTTAACTGATCTATTCTGTTGCGTGCCTGCTTTTCTTTAGATTGCCAGGCCAGAAGCTTTCCTGTGTACTCACTCTCCTCATAAATTTTTTGTGCCTGAAAATTACTATTTGTCTCACCTAGATCATAATAAAATTCCTTCATCTTGCGCTTCGCCTCGAGCAGATTGTGGCTGGAAATCTGGGATCCAGCCCTATAATGATCTTGGGAAGCCTGGGACAGTTCGGTTTGGAGTTTGATTTTCTCCTCCCGTTTTGCCTTAGTCTTGGGGATCTCTTTAGATGTGATTATTCCACGTATAGTAGCTTTAAATGCATCCCAGATAATGTTTAAAGGAGCTGTCCCTCTATTCTCTAAAAAAAATAGCTCGACCTGATCATTAATGTCAGAGCACCAATGTTGGTCAAGGAGGTTGAGTTTGTTAAAAAACCATCTATTTAAAGGTCTTGCTTCATGATTCCCCAGTTTGACCTCCATACAAAGAGCCGCGTGATCCGAAAAGGCATTGGGTAGGAAATCGTAATTATATAATTCTAGGTAGTGGGAGGACAAGAAAAAATCCAGCCTTGACGCAGAATTATATTTTACTGAGTGGCATGTGTACTCGCGCTTGGTGGGATTCAAATTGCGCCAAAGATCAATGACGTCAAGATCTATCTTGCAACTTTGAACAGCTAATGAGACTTGGGATTTATTCTGTCGACGGTCTTTCTTAGAAGAGTCCAATCGAGGGTTTTGTAAAAGGTTAAAATCACCCCCCCAAATTATTGGTCCAGAGAGGCCGGTTAAAGCCTGCTTAACCTGTAAAATAGGTTGCGGGTCGTCCAGAATAGGTGCGTAGATTGTGGCAAGGATAATGTTGACATTATTTAATTTTCCATGTACGACAGCCCATCTGCCTCTAGGATCTATGGACGACCCTTCTAGATAAAAACCTACATGTCTTCCTATTAGAATAGAAACTCCTCTCTGGGCCAGCCCTGCCGGAGCAGATATGTTATGGCCCGTCCAATTTTTGAAGAGTTTAGCTGACTCTGCCTGATTTTTGTGATGGGTTTCCTGCAAATAGATGACATCAGGTAGTAGATTTTTTAACCAGCTTTCAATAGCGTTCCTCTTGCGGGCGTTGTTCAACCCGTTAACATTTAATGAAATGAATTTCACCATGTCATTGATGTTCTAAATATTGATCATAGCCCTCAAATAAAGTGCACAGGTGCAAAATTAGAAAATATGCAAACATCAGCGAGAGCATGAAAAACTGATAAGTAGTACTAATATATAAAAATAAAGAACAAAAGTAACAGGTAGTCATGGGAAAGATCATGAAAAATCTGAAATTCAGTGTGCAAATATGCAAACGAGCAGCAATAGTATAAAGTGCTTATCTGAGGGGACCCATCGTAGCCCTCAAATAAAGTGCAAGAGTGCAGAATTAACCAATATGCAAACATCAGCGACAGCATAAATAACTGATAAATGATACTAATATATAACAATGAAGAACAAAAATAACAGATATTCGTGGGAGGAACCATGAAAAATCTGGAATTCAATGTGCAAAATATGCAAGCGAGCAGCAATAATGTAAAGTGTGCAGGACATGGAGATAGAAGAGATAGCAGCTTGGTTTTGAACATTTAGATATACAAGCCATTCGGCATAGCCCCTAGCTAAAGTGCAGGTAAATGGAATAAATAAATAAATATGCAATAAGTTTTGAGACTCCTCCCAGAATGAAAAATATGTACCTATGTTTGTAGGATCTTGTCAATTATAGCCAAAGTGACATGTGCTGAATAATCTTCGTACCGTAAACATAAAAATGTGGAAAGATATATTGTATTTGAACTCTCTATTTTTTCCCCCATGCGACACCCCCCTTCACCCCCCTTCCCTCCCCCCCTGAGTGGACGGAGACCCCAGAGTCCCACTTCTGTCCTGCTCTGTTGTCTCTTCCTTTTGGATGCCATCTCTTTGCATCCTTGTGTGCTTCCTGTTTCCAACGAGTGACCGCCGTACATTCGTGACTAGTAATAGATTCAGCAGAATACGTCTGCTTGGTTTATTAACCCTCAAGGCCGTCAAGTAGTATCTGGGCTTCACGTAGGGCCGTGAATATAAAGAATTTTCCTTTAACCAAAACTTTGAGTTTTGATTGCTGCACTATCATAGCCTGGGCTCCTTTGCTCTTAAAGGGGTCAATGAGCTTCACAAAGTCTCTGCGTCTGTGGGCAGATGCAACCGACATATCACCAAAGATCCTGAAATTATTCACCCCCTCTGCATTAAAAGTTCTTTTAGAAAATGCGGTATTTAGGATTTTTTCTTTTACCCTAAAGTCTGCAAAGTTGAGAAGGATAGTACGGGGAATTTTAAGTTACTGGGTTTGTGTGCAGGGACTCTGTGAGCTCTTGTTATAGTCAAATCACCTTGTAGCTCAGGGATCGCTTTTTTTAATAATGAATTTGACCAGCTAACTACGTCCTTGTCTTCAAGGCCCTCTGGTATGCCTACTAGTCGTAGATTCGATCTCCTATCGTAATTCTCCAGGTCCTGGAGTTTTTCCTCTAGATGGGTTTTCTCTCTGTTGGCCTCCGTAAGATTTTTCTGGATTGTAGACAGAGAGTCTTCTAGAGATGAAATTCGAACTTCGGCTTCAGAGACCCTTAGAGGAATATTTCCAAGGCACTCTTCCATCTTCGTGAGCCTGCTGTGTAGAAGAGAGATTTCCTGGGCCTGGGATAGCTTGAAGTCTCTTAGTTCCTGGAGAATCGTAATTAAGATATCTTCCATCTTATTTACTTTTGAAGCGTTCGGGAGAACGGGCAAGACATCCTGGGAGGTCAAAGACTTCTCTGAGCTTAGGGCTTGATTCGGAGCTGTCGTAGTTTGCTTATTGCCGGGGGATAGACTGGAGGCTGTACTTGTGGAAAACGACAGGGGGGGAACCACCTCCGAGGCGGAGACCGTTGGTATAGGCATAGGCATAGGCAGCGCTGCTACTCCTTCCAGCCTTGTCGCCCCTGCGATGTTAGGCACCGGAGACTTCTGTGGCGATTTTTGCATTATGGGGCTGCCTGCTCCCTCTACAGTGTTGGTCGATACCCGTTCTATAGTGACTCTTGTACCCCCTTGATCTCTCTCCCCTCTCTCCCCTCGTGAAGGAGTACTTGAAAGATGACCCTGCTGGCCCTGCTGAAGAAGGGTTTTTTAGAAGAGAGGGTATTGTTTGGGGGTAGATCGACTCACAGGACATGAAGAAGGGGACGTATTAACGGCCTTAACCGGTTGGGCCGCATAGAAGCTGAGAGGCTCACCCACTTGGAAGCAAGGAGTTTCAGTCAGGGGCCTGTTTTTTAGGATTTCAATGGAGCGTCGTCGCTCTGCCCTACGCTCGGCTAAGGAGCAGTCTTTCTCCCCATCTCCGCCACCCGGAGTTCGTGAAAAATGAATATCCAATGTCCTGTTTTTGGTTCCATCCGCCCTTACGTTGGACCCCCCCTGGTCCGTTTTTTTACCTTTATCTCTCTCCTTTTCCTCCCCCTTATCCCCCCTGTCACCGGCAGCGTGCAAGCTTAGTTCTGCTGACAGCTCCGATAGAGTCAGGCTCTCTGCCTCTTCATCTTCTACACCCTCTTCAAGTCCATTGTCCTCGTTGATATCATTATCTTCTTCCATGTGCTTCCTTAATACATTGTACTTGTTTTTTATATTTTGATCATTAAGCTCCATTACTTTCTGTTTTAGAGCTTCTTGTTGTTGCTTTTTCCTTCTACTTTTTCTCTCCCCCCTCTTAGTTGCTGGAGAGCTAATCGGAGTGGGGAGCTTCACTTCCTTTCCCAGCTCTTGCTTGAGCTGTTTGCCCCTTGCTCTTGCCGCCATCAGGATTCGTAGGACACAGATCGCAAACGTATCACAACGTATGCTCAGGGGAATTAGAACATTTAAACGGGGAACTCGTTGGCAGTGAGGAGGTTGTGAGGATTAGCTCCCCTCAAGCAGATGTAATTGCGTAGCGGAGTTTAAATGGTACAGAAGGGCTCCTTTGCTCTCCCTGGGCCGCCAAAAGTTCAGAAGACAGCTGTGCGGAGGTTGATGAAAAGATTGCAGGGGGGTGGGGTACAAACAAGCGAGTGCGAGCTGAGGAGAGTCCAGCGCGCCTTACCTCGTAGAACAGGTCAAACCAGCAATCTCCCCCGACACCGGTGCCTCACCTTCGCTTGCAGGACCCTAGTGTTCTCTTGTTGCTCTGGCTCGCTTCCAAATGCTGCCAAATGCTTCACCCTCCATAAATTCCAGCCCGGAGGAGCAGAGAGAACAGGGGAGAATCAAGCACCCCTCCAACTGATAAGGCAAAAAATCAGCGCTACTCCTGTCGCTGCGCTGCAGCCCAGCAGGTGGAGCTCTTCCCTCTCATGTCCCTTGGAAGTCCTGGTCCGTGCACTCTCTCTCCGTGGATTCCGGCCCGGATTTCAATTCCAGCCCGGAGCCCGGAGACCAGCGGCCCCCCTGCAGTCTCAGTGAGAGCGGCGGAAGACCAAGCACCTCCCCAAAAAATGAGGATAGTCAGCGCCGCACAACATCAGCCCAGCAGCCCGGCAGCTCGAAGTGCCGGACCCCCCGTCGGCTCCGCTCGGTGATAGGCAGCCAGCTAGCAGGGCAGCTAGCTAGCGGGTACAAGCAGCAGGTCCAGAGCGGCGAGAGCGGCAAGAGCAGCAAGAGCGGTAGGCGGGAGCGGCATTGGCAGCAGCAGCGCTGCGGCAGGCATGGGCGTATCCAAAGGGAGGAAACAGGAAGCACAGCAGCGGCGCGGGTGGGTCCGCGTCAGCCGTTCAACTTACTCTAAATCTTGAGGATAATTCTGTTTTGCCCTTGCCAGTTAACCTAAGAACACCTCAAAAGGTATGCCAATCGGCCGACCGCAGTGGTAGTTTTTCTCTTACTGGCGTTAGTCCAATGAACGATATAGATATTATTGCTCCCATAGAATGTTCAAGGATTTCAATACAGGATGACTCCCTATTATTACAGGGACACAATATGTTAACGTCAACCCTAACTACTACCTTGACTCTTTCTATCCTTTTTTGGAATATTGCGGGTCTCCGCACTAAAGTTGACCAACCGAACTGGCTAGAAACAATCAGTCAACATAACATAGTATGCTGCCAGGAAACCTGGTCAGTTACTGCAATTCACCTTCAGGGCTATAGATTGTTTCAGTCAAGCGCACATCCTTCACCTGCCGGTAGACCCAAGGGAGGTTTAGCAATTTATGTATCCAATATCCTTACATTTGAAAAAATGGTAGAAATTTCTACCGATGACAATTATCAGCTAATTAAATTCTCAGTAAATCGAGGGGATACATATTTCTTGTTAAACTTTTATAACAATCTTTCACCTCCTGACTTTGAGAAAGTCCTAAATAGGATATCTTCGGTCTTAAATGAGCAACGGATTAAATGTCCCGCCCAGTCTTTTAAATTAATTTGGGGTGGCGATTTCAATATTGCTTTGTGTAATGATTATTCCAACTCAAACCGTGGAGTTGTAGATGAGGAGGGGGCTCCCATAACGCATTTCGCACACTCCAGTGATGGGAATATTTTAAGTGAAAAACTTTTTACCCTAGGACTGGGGTTTGCGAACGAACTTGCTGAACCCCCAATTGATTTTTCCCCCACCTTTCATGGTAGGGGTTGTAATACTACAATTAATTTTATTTTGATATCCCTACACATGAAGGCGGAAGTGATTACATTTAATATGGGTAACGACATTAGTAGTGATCATTTTTCTAACTGTGTTACCATTTCAGTTCCCACAGGGCGCGATCTTACAGGTAACCCAGGACTGCTAACCCAAAAAGCCCTGTCTTTAGATAAAATCAATGGTTACTCGGTAAAGTGGGCTAGAGTAGAACCTGATGTCATTACATCAAATGTCGTTCTCAAATCACTTCCCATGCTGGAAACATGTCTAAACCTGCACTCCACCGTTGATGACATTCTAACTAATTTTATCAATATTACTAAAGTAATTAGTAAGGAGCTGCTCCGCAAACAAAAGCAGACTGGTCCTCAAGATAATAGGTGGTTCAACTCGGAATGTCGCAGAGCCCTTTCTAAATTAAAGGGGGAACTGCACAAAACCGAGAGGGATCAGCAAGAAATCAGGAAGCTGAGACGGATTTATAACCTGGCGAAAAAAGAATGTCGAAAGGAAAGGAAAAAAGATTTATGGGAAAAGCTCCACGAGAGCTGTAATAGAAAGGATGGTAAAATGTTCTGGAGAGTGGTTAACTCACCCTTCCTGAAGGATGGGAACACTGGACCAAGTCTAGAGGTAGCAATCAACGCAGACGGATGGGTATCACATTTCTCAAAAATATTTTCAGTAGTCGTTGGTGAATCAACTCCAAGTACAAATACCTCTCCATATCCTATCGATTTAACCTTTAGCCTTGAGGAAGTAATTGAGGCCTTGACATCCTCGAAATCTGGTAAAGCCCCGGGGCCGGACGGCGTACCGCTAGATATTTACACCCATACCCAGGAACTCTGGGCTCCGGTATTAACCAGAGTACTTGAAGCAGCCTTAAAAAGGGGTCTCGTAAAATCTTGGTCAACTTCTATCCTGCTCCCCAATTTTTAAGAAGGGCGATCGTAATAACCCGGCTTGCTATAGGCCCATCTCCCTCCTGGACTCCTTTGGTAAAGTTGCAGGTCAGTTGATACTCGACAGACTTCGGATCTGGTCAGGGGATAATCACATTCTGACCGATCTGCAATATGGTTTCCGGGAGGGACTGGGCACAGTGGAGCAGGCTTTGAATCTCTCTCTCCTAACGGGGATGTATGTTCAGGCCAAGAAAGGCAATCTTCACCTGGTCTATGTGGATTTGACCGCAGCCTTTGACTGTGTTTCACATTCAAAGCTGTGGTCAATCCTAATAGAACTGGGTCTTGACCTCCCGATAATATGCTTTTTACGCGAGCTGTACCAGGGAGCAACGGCCAGGGTCAGATTCGGAGTGAATGGGGAGCTTAGTCACCACTTCCCTGTTACAAAGGGGGTTAGACAGGGATGTGTACTGGCTCCCTTCTTATTTAACCTCTATACAAACGGGCTTGAGAAGGCCATGTTAGAAGGGAGCCAGGACCTACCTGCCATTGTTCGTCGCCCTATTCCCGCGTTACTCTATGCGGATGACGCGGTGATTATGGCGTGAACTCCAGTGCAACTCCAGAAACAGTTAAACTCCTACTGTAACTTTATGGCCTCATTGGACCTCAAGGTTAATATTAAAAAAACTTTTGTCATGCACTTTGGGAAAAAGATAACCAAAAATAAATCGATATTTATTGAAGAATCTAGGTTGGAGTGTACTAAAACATACCCTTACTTGGGTATTTTATTTGATAGTGCTTCATCTTGGAAACCTGCAATCGTTAGCAGGCATCTCCTATTTTTAAGAGCTACATCCGCCCTAATTATGTTTGCACGCAAATTAGGGAAGCCCCCCCCCAAAATAACTTTTACAAATATACTATGCAAAGTGCCATAGCGTAGCTGTCTATGGCGCTGGGGTATGGGGCTATGTACCGGTCGATATTTTGCAGAGGGTAGAGAATACCTTGATCTGTTATTTGCTGCCCGTTTCACAGCGTACTCCAACATACGCTTGTCATATTGAACTGGGAATGGACTATATAGCTGATTATATAAAACTTCAGCCAATACTATTGTGGCACCGCATTTGGACAACAGAACAGTGTTGCTTAACTCGTGCTTTAATTTTAGACTGTTTGGGCCTAGATAACTGGTCAAACATTCCGTGGCTGTCTTTTGTACATGATACCTTCAGGGATTTGAATCTTTCTATATACTTTAACGAACCTTTACTTTTATCTGAAATTACAAGAAAGACCCTGAAAATAACATGTCTGTCACATTTAAGAGAGCTACGCTTAGCCCAAGAATCTAACAAAGCTTCAAATCGACACTTGTTAAGCATTCAGTGTAACCAGGGTATTCAACCGTATCTAACGTATTGTTTGACCAACTATGAAAAATATATGTTGTCACGGTTTATATTTAATACTTTTTTTCGCCTGCTTACATTTCCGAGGAGACAAGATTGGTCTTCCTCAATTATCAGGTGTCCATGCGATGGTATCTCGGAACAATCTAAAATCCATGTAGTACTGTTCTGTAAGTTCTATGATTCACCACGCAAACGCTGGTTACCGCCAATATTGCTGACCCAAGGCCTAAGGAGATGCCGCCCCGCGTTTCTGGTTTTACAACATCTAGAAACTGCATCGAATGCTAAAAGTATTGCTATGTTTCTCAAAAATTGTTTTAAAATACGATGTACTTATGACCAACCATAGTCTTAATGTTGTATTATAATATTTTTCCTTGGAGTTTTGAACTGTCTAATTGCTGCTGGTGTTGAAAATATACAATTAACCTGCTGTACCCAAACTTTTTATTTTTCTATCTGTAGTTATAATAGACTCTATTCGGTAATCGTAACTCAACTGTTTAATATCAATTTTAGCTTGTTTTTATGTTAAGTATGATGAAATTGTATAACATGTTGATTGCTTTTATGATTTTATCCAGTTCTAAAATCGAATAAAGCTTTTTACTACTACTAGAGGCATTTCTGGAGTGCATGGGTACAACCTGGGTAACTGGAGGAGTAAATCACTACTGTGTAGGTGGTTAGACATCGGCATGGGTTGTGTACAGGGGATTGAAGCAGTGCATGTGTTAGTGCCTGGGTCATTGCATGAGTACATGGGTAGTGACTGGACGATTAGAGTACTGCAATGAGAGTGCATGGTAAATTTATAAGTGCATTTGTTTTGGTGCAGTGATTAGATAAGGGCATGGAAATGGCTGGGTGATTGAAGGAGTGCATGGGTAGTGACAAGGATATGTCTAGACTGCATCAGTAGAGCCTAGTGGATTGTAGCAGTGCATGTGTTAGTGCCTGGGTCATTGCATAAGTACATAGGTACTGACTGGATTATTAGAGTACTGCAAGGAGAGTGCATGGTGAATTTATAAGTGCTTGTGTTTTGGCGCAGTGATTAGATAAGGACATGGAACTGGCTGGGTGATTGGAGGAGTGCATGGATAGTGACCAGGAGATGGCTGGACTGCATCAGTAGTGCTCAGGGGATTGTAGCAGTGCATGTGTTAGTGCCTGAGTCATTCCATGAGTACATCGATTCTGACTGGAAGATTAGAGTACTGCAAGGAGAGTGCATGGTGAATTTATAAGTGCTTGGGTTTTGGTGCAGTGATTGGATAAGTACATAGGGCTGGCTGGGTTAATGGATTAGTGTATGGGTAGTGACAGGGCGATGGCTGGACTGCATTTGTACTGTTCAGGGTATTGTAGCAGTGCATGAGTTAGTGCATGGGTCATTGCGTGAGTGAATGGGTAGTGACTGGATGATTAGAGTACTGCAAGGAGAGTGCATGGTGAATTTATAAGTGCTTGGGTTTTGGCAGATGCATTGCATAAGTACACACATGTCACATCAGGCCCGCCCCCCTCCCTTCACCCCCATGCAAATGCGCCCCCTGGCGGGTTTTAAGTTGGGGGAATATTTCTCCTTGAATCCTGAGGGTCCCTTGGGGCCAACTAGCCCACCAGGTAGCTCCAGTAAATGCCACAGAGCTACATTGCAGAGAGGTGGTCCGAGGCCATGCCCCTTTTTACACCTCTCTGCATTGCAACTCTGTGGTGCTTACTGGACATACCTGGTGGGCTAGTTGGCCCCCATAAACCCTCAGGATTCAAGTTGACTTAACCCCCCGAATTAAAATGTGCCACAGGTCATGTTTGCACATTTGTCACATCAGGCACTGCCCCCTCCCTGCACCACTGTTATAGGTGAGGAAATGGGAGTATGATTGATTCTCTGCATGACTTACTAGGTGTGTGAGTAACTCCATGGATGAGTGGCTGTGTGTGAGTGTCTGCAAAGGTGTAGGAGTGCATATGATAGTGTTGCATTGATGAGTGACTGTATGTATGAGTGATTGTATGGGTGAATGAGTGGATGTGTGGGTAGACTTAAGAATCTGTGAGTGGGTATGTAGTAACTGGTATTGGTGTGTCTATGGTTTCAAAAATGGTAGTCTGTATTTTAGAATGTGTGTATCAAAGGTTATATTAGGGTATGAGGAGATGCATCGTATTATCAAGTGGAAGAGGCCGTCAGTGATGTCATTTGAGATGTCATCAATGATGTCATCAGTGATGTCACTGATCATGTCATGAATGATGTAATATGTGACGTCATCTCAGTGCATTGCGGTGGCGCGAGTTATAGTTAGCTGAACTAACTATAACAGGGGTATTTCTATGGTTTTGTACGAGTGAAATGTCCAACTAACTATAATGTACCTGAAACCTATGTTTTTTCAGTGAATTTCTAAGGTTTTTAAAATTCTAATTTCTAACTATAACGTGATTGAAACCCCCTGTTGCGATGTAAAATGGAGGATTAATACCCCTTGAGTCCTGAGGGTCCCTGGGGGCCAGCTAGCACACCAGGTACATCCAGTAAGCGCCACAGAGCTGCATTGCAGATAGGTGTTAAATTGGGCCTGGCCTCTGAACACCACACCGCAACGCAGCTCTCTAATGCAAACTGGACGTACCTGGTTTGCTAGTTGGCCCCCAGGGACCCTCAGTATTCAAGGGAAATTAATTTCCCCCACTTACAACGTGGCAGGGGGCACGTTTGCTGAGCGCTGCAGGAAGTGGATGGGGCTTAGATGCGATGCCGTATTTTTGATGTATTTATTTTTTACTCAAGGTGGGTTGTGTAGCCGCCATCCTTTTAAATGCTTTGGGGCCATGGGGACCCCACCCCCAGGGCCTGCTTTTTAAAAAATAAAATAAACAAAATGGTACTGTGGGGGGAGCCTCAATTCCCCCACGGTCCCGCCGGCTCCCTGCCTCCTGTGGGAGCCGGCATTGCTTTTCCACAAGGGGAGCTGCTGACATGCAGCTCCCCTTGTGGAAAAACAATGTATTTTGAAACCTGCTCTTGCTTACAAAATCCAAACCACAGTTTGCTATGACAGGAAGGGAGCCGCACAGCGGGGGGGCGGTCCCCAGGGCCATGAAGGGCTCCAGGAGGGGGGATATGCAGCCCCCCTCCCAATGTTTGTAAAGCCCCAGGGGGTGGTGGTCCCCGGGGCTCGGTGGTCCATAACAGACCCCCACATTTGCATCTTAGTGCCCTGGGGAGGTGGCTATACCCGGGCCCCCCACACAGGTTTAATTATTTATTAAAAAAGCCCCGGGGTGGTGGTCTCCAGGGCAGCTGGGGGGCGTGTGCCCCTTGCAAATATTTAATATAAGCCTAGGAGGCCCCCCCACATATTTAAAAATTAGCCCTGGGTGGTGGTGTTCCCCGGGGCTGCAGGGGGGATTGGGGCCCCCCACACATTTTTTCAGTGCCCCGGGAACTGGCCCACCCGGAGGCTTCAATACAACGAGGCGCAGGAGTTCACGCTTCATTTTTATAAAGAATTTTGGCCGGATTCGCGCACCCAGTGCGAATTTCGCCTATTTTCTTTTTTATTTAAATGTTTATTAGGGACCCCCTGAGCAGGCCTAGGGGTTCAGGGTGTTTCTACCCTGCCTCCTTGTCTTATTTTTCGCATTTGTTTTTCTCTTTTCTTGTGACTCGATTCCACACAGTCACAAGATGGCTGCCAACACTTCCTGCTTTGGAGTGTTGACAGCCAATTAGAATAAAGCTCCTGGTCGAGAGGGTGCGCGGATCCACCACGCTTCTAGATATCGATATTTTTATTTTTTTCCATTTCTCAGCAACTACTGCACGGATTTACACCATTTTTAAAAAGGTCACTTTCTGAACCAAGCACTACCTTTTTGACTCTTATTTTTTGAATTTCTCAAAAAACTACTAAATGGATTTACATCATTTAAAAAAAGGTTGTTTTCTGAAGCAAGCGCTACCTTTTTGCAAAATTTGGTGTAATTCCGTTCAGCAGTTCGGGCTGTAGGCCTGGCTAAAGTTTCCTATGGAAATTAACGTGGAGAAAACACTTTTTGGGACCCCCCTTTTTTCTCAGCCCCCACTTGACGAATCACCCCCAAACTTTCAGGATAGGAGCTGACCTGGATAGACTTTTTCTTTGGAGAATTTTGCAAAGATTCATCAAACAACGCCAAAGTTACTAGCAAATCCCCAAAATACTTTTTCTATGGAAACTAGATTCTAACTATAACTACCTATTGGCGACCACCAGTAGGTAATATATATATAGATATATATTACCTACTGGCGGTCGCCAGTAGGTATATATAGTTAGGATTTTTTCTCTATGGGATTTTTGAAAATTCTATGTCTAATAACTTTGGCGTTTGTGGACGGAATTGGCTGAAATTTTCAGGAAAATGGCACATTTTGTTTCTGAGCAGCCCCTGAAAATTTTGGGGGGGTTCGTCAAGGGGGGGCCGAGAAAAAAGGGGGGTCCCAAAACGCGTTTTTCCCATGTTAATTTCCATAGGGCGGTTGGCCTCACTTTTAGCCCGAACGGCTGAATGGATTTGCACGAAACTTGGCAAAATTGTAGGGACTGGTAGCCCGATGTGCCTTTTGTAGGTCTCAATATATGTGCTCCAGTGGATTTTGAGAAATTAACGTTTAAAAAAAGATATATATCTGTAACAGCGGACCGGGCAGCGTCCCAGGACGCGTACTTTTCGCGCAACGGAGCTTTGTGAAGCGAAGCTGATTGGTTCTCCGGCGTCTGTCAACATTCCAAACAGTCCGTAGCGGCCGCCATCTTGTCTCTCGGTAGGATCGAGAGACAAGAGGAGGCGAAAGCGGAGGGGCAAATGACCATAAGGGGGAATAGTAGATCCTCGCTGACCCCCTAGGTTTGATGTGGAGGTTTTAAAAGGGCCCCGCGGGGCAAAAAAAAAGTAAAATAATAATAATCGAACGGCTGAATGGATTTGCACGAAACTTGGCAAAATTGTAGGGACTGGTAGCCCGATGTGCCTTTGCTAGGTCTCAATATATGTGCTCCAGTGGATTTTGAGAAATTAACGTTCAAAAAAAGATATATATCTGTAACAGCGCTCCGCTTCGCGTACTTTTCGCGTTACGGAGGTTTGCGAAGCTGATTGGTTTTTCGGCGTCTGTAAACATTCCAAACAGTCCGTAGCGGCCGCCATCTTGTCTCTCGGTAGGATCGAGAGACAAGAGGAGGCCAAAGCGAAGGGGCAAATGACCATAAGGGGGCATAGTAGATCGTCCCTGACCCCCTAGGTTTGATGTGGAGGCTTTGAAAGGGTCTCGCAGGGCAAAAAAAAATATACCGTTTTTTTAGTTTTTTTGCGTGGAGTGCGCCCGGTTCGCGAACCGGGAAGCGTTCTGGGGAGCGTACTTTCTTGAAAATTAGTGAAAAAAGTTAGAGTAAAATAATAATTGTGAGTGATCAGATGTAGGGTAGCTCTGAGAAGAGCTTTTGGGTTTATGGTACATTTAGGTACTTATAAGTAGGTACCAATGCACATTCTTAAATTCAGAGTGAAAACTCTGTTGCCCTCATCTGAGAAGTGAACTCCATCTCCTCTGTAGATATCTTGCATGTAGTAACGCAAGTTATTGTTGTACAGGGAGCCCATTCCATGGTCTCTCATGTAAGCTGAAACAGATTTGTTTACATGCTTCCTCGATTTCTCAATTTGTGGACAAAATTGCTTCAACCACCTCCATTTCTGTCTTTGGCATATATTTGAATATACCAAGGCAGTCTGAGGAAAAAGTGCCATCAATTGCTCAAAGGTGTCCTTTAAAAGCATTTCCAGACCTACCCCAGTCAAAGTGCCCAAATCATTACCTCCACAGTGCACAATTAACAGGTCAGGTTTTGGCAAATGCATAAAGGTTTTCACCAATGGTATCAATTGGTGACATTTTAATCCTCTGTGGCCAAACCACTTAATTTCCACATCTTGTAAATTGAGGTTAGGTAAATTCCTGTTTTCAGCGTACGTTTGAGCCCAATAGATGTAACTATGTCCAACAATCCAGACAGAAAACATGGTGAGAGAAGGTTCTGCTGCAGTCAGATGAAGTGTGGCAATGAAATGGCAGTTGAAAAAATGAGAGTGTAAAATGAAAAAAACTGAGGAGTTTCTGTGTTAATGAAGCAGTAAGAGTGATTGGTGGATTTTGATTGCTGAAAACAGAAAGTTAGTGTGCATGGATGAGTTCGTTGAAAGATGTATTTTGAGTGGCGAAGAAAAAATCATTAAATGAAAGAATGCTCTGGATATGCAGGTGCACTGAGAGTTCAGAGTTCAATTGCAACATTGTTGTGTGAGAGGTCTTGCAAGAGGTGGTTGCTATGCAGAAAAAGCAGAGAGGGGGCAGAGGGGGGAAGGGTTTTGCTTTGAAAAAAAGTGAGGGAAGAGTTTTGATTGGGTGACATGAGAGATATGTGTGAGGAATTACAGCATTTCTGTGCTTTTGATAGCTGCAGACTCTGGAGTGCATACCTTTTGCTCTGCTGAAGACAAATTGGTGTGTTTCTGAGACTGTTTTGAAACTCAAAGTATTTGCTAAGGTGAGAAAAGATTTCTTTAATTTAGATAGAAAATAGTGTGCTTTAAGGAGAAAATTATGAAGAAAGTTGTGTTTTTCAAATGTTGCTTTGTCTCAAGTGTTTCACAAATAGATTTTGTTTCTTTGAGAAATTGTAATTGGAGAAAATGTGAAGTATTAGTACTGACAGGGCTTTTATGTGCATAGGAGCTGTGGAGTGTTTTCAAATTATGACTTGTAAATCGTTTTTGAGAAAAAGCAATGGTTTTAATATTGATGAGAAGGACATAATGGTGTCTGCTTCTTTATAAGGTAATTGAGAGTCTCTGATGTTATTTTTCCCATTTCAATGTAAGAAGTTTGTCTGTGGAGCAAATTGCTTGTAAATATGCTCCCACCTGTGCATGGCAAATTTAGATTTTGAATGTTTCCGTTACATAGGCATGTTAAAGGTGACTGAAACATGCTGCAAAGGCAATCAAAAAATGCTTTTATGTGTCTTAAGGACATTTTAAGTCATTTCCCCATGTGCAGTGTTTTCAAATTATGAGTTGAAAATCGTTTTTGAGGTAAAGGAATGTTTTCAAAATTTATGTGCGCCATATGACCCCAAATTTCTTTTTCAGGGGTGCAGCAGGGTGTTCTTGAGACACCCCTGCACCGTCGGAAAAATTCGTAATTTGCGATGAGGTAATTGCTAATCGCAAATTGCACCTTCATTCCTATGGGCCTCCTGCTGCATGGAAATGAATGGGTAATTTGTAATTAGCAAATAGGTCATCGCAAACTAGGAATGGTAAAGAATCGCTATTTATTCCTTAAAGTTCGCTATTTAGGAAATGCAAAAAACTTTGATGATACATATGGCGGTTTATCTCTAACAAGATAAGAAGCATAGGGATAGATTTATGATGACTGGCGCATCACCAGGGATGTGTTAGTCATTCTGTGCCGCTGTTCCGTCACCTATGGTGTGCTGCATTTACAATGCGGCGCATCATGGGGCAAAAACAGCACAGATGCGTGACGTATTTGTGCCGTAAAGTTGGCGCATTGCTGGAGTTGTATCGCAAGTGTGATGAAGCTCCAGTAAGGTTGAGGGGTGCCCCTGTCGCAGGGTTTCTGTTCTGACACAGAACTGTGGACAGAGGATTGGAACCTCGGCGAATTAGGGTGTCCCAAAACTCACCTTAGTAATCAAAACCCCTTAGCAAGCTAGGTACAGTGTCACATTGGATATAACAAACTCTCAATGTTTAGACAATCCAGAATATGAACTTATAGTACCTCAGGATACGTGGAACTCATGAACAGTCGGTCGTTATATATTTCTTAGAAACGAGAACATGGAGTTAAGAAGAACACATGTGTATTTGAAATGTTTATTTACTAATGCCGTCTTCTCAGGCGTAGTATCTTAGATTATACAAGTACACATATTATCAGTAGCAAAATTACCAGCATAGTCAATAGTACATAAAAAGCGAATGGTGACAGTATGTTAACATGCTGTAAATGAATAAGAGTTAGCAACACTTATAAGCAGCCGCGGGCCGTGGAGGGAGTTACGGTGGGCAGGGAGGCGGGGAGGGGGAGGGGCAGGGTGGAGAGGGCTCCACCCTGCCCCTCCCCCTCCCCGCATCCCTGCCCCACCGTAACTCCCTCCACGGCCCGCGGCTGCTTATAGCTCACCCTCCCTAATACACATAATATATTATTTGCTAAGAAGGTCTCTTTGTGTTGGTTTAGGGCGTGCCGATACTTTAGTGTCTTAGATTTGAAGGAATCACATCAGCATAGAAAAGATAATCCATATGCCGTGCTTAATATCGCCAACGGCATTGTGCCATAATATTCTAGCATGCGATTGCGGAACAGTGTCAGCAGCTGCAGGGCGGGAGCTTGCACAGGAGGGACATCCATATTTAAAAATGTAAAAAAGCACAAGAGCGTCCGCTGGTAATGCAAGTAAAAATGGGAATCCACGAAGCAGAGTGGAAAAAATAGAATGTAAGAAAGCAGGGATGACTCCAAAGATTTTCTCAAATGAAGTCACGAGACCACTGGTAACAATTTTAAAAAAGTGCGTCAGGCCCTTTGTGGAGGACGCGTTAGAGATAGTCCGAACCATCTTGCTGAAATGGAAAGGCGAATCTGTATTTAAAAGGGTCTGCACCTCTGTACGGGTGTTCGCTGTGTGAAGCACGAAAGTTTCACGGGCCGAACTCAAGGCCACCTCTCTCTGAGACAAAATAGCTCTTATTCTTGCCATGCCGTTGAAATGTGCTGCCAAGGTTGGTATTTGTGGCCAGATTGAAAACTCCCTATGTTCATGTGTGGGAGGAAATAGAACATTTCTGCAGCAAATAACCCGTTCATTTACTGTTACGATAAAATGAATACTTTTAATTAACCCAGAACAATCTTCATTATTGAGCATCAAATAACTACCATTTTCCAAGAACTTGAACGTGGGGATGATAGCAGGAACTGGTGTGCCTTGCAACACGCAAGCCATATTTGGTCGGTGTTTGTTGCATGAACCGTGTAACTGTATGTGCCTACACATTAGTGAATGATCTGGCGTCTCAGTGCATTCCTCTCCATTCAGATAAAGTTCTTGATCATCTTTGAAAATCTGTATGTGTATGGAAGCGACCAGACTTCATGAAGAAAACCACTACCTAAAGGTTAATAACGACCTATTGGTATATATTTCATACAATTTGAAAACTTATATAAAGCAAAAGGCAGCGTTATTAAACCGTGGATAAGGCACGTTGCCAAAGCAGTCAACCTTTTGGATTTATACTGGAAATGTTAAAGGAAGAATTACGGAGTAGGGCCTGTAAATCTTTAATAGACAACGAGTAAAATTACTCCAACCATCATATTCCTCTAACTCCGGGATAGTAGGGGTGTTTAATTTTTTAGAAGTAGCCAATCCAAAGCATTTGGTCTGGGAAATTGTTTCATTCACAAACAACATATGTTTTGGGATGAGACATGCACGGTGGAAAGCCTCAGTGCCTTGTACCTGCCAGGTTCGTGAACCCCAAACTGATGTAGATCCTGGATATTTTTACTCTGTATTACGTTAGCATGGTCTCATTACTGGTTTAAACGCCATTTTTCCTTTTTTGTAACTTCTGCACACGACACTTAGTTGTTGCTTTAGCTTTCAGCCTACCTGCGCAAGATCTATGCCTGCTTCAAGCAGGCGCAGGGTTTTGATGTAGCTTTGTCCTATCTGATTGTAAATGCGGCACACCGTGGGTGGCAGAGCAGCGGTGCACGTTAACTGGTGCATCCCTGGGGATGTGCTAGTTAATATAAATCTGCCCCTTTACATTTAATTATGTGCAGGGGACACAGAGTAGGTGAGGTTTATCCAAGGTTAAGAAGAGATGAGTCCTGTTCAGTGAAAAATTGGAGATAGGCTTCAGTATATTATATACTTAAGTAGTGTGTTAAGTTTTTGATGACTGTTATTAATTTACTGTTGGGTAATAGTGGTTAATAACATTTTTTTATTATATTTTACCACAGATTCAACTGCAGATTATTTCAAGATTTTAGGATGCCTAGCAAAGAAAGAGTAAGAAAGGCTGCAAAACGTCAAAGACAGCAGGACCATGGAATAATGCAGCAGTCCTCTAACAAAAAGATTTGTCAAGTCACCAAGAAAGCACCGGGTAAGAGTCGAAAAACAGTCATAAGAAATATGTGTAGTAAAAAAAATATTACTACAGAAAATGTTTCAGTCCAGAAAAGGAGAAAGAATTCAAATGGTAAGGAAAGGCCAATGAGAAATGTTACTGCTAGAGTAAGAGATAACTCTATGCATGAAAGTAGAAGGAAACAACAGTTTAGGGATATTCGTAAACGAATGTTCCGCAACAGGATAATTGGGAATTTGTTAAAAAATATTAAGAAAGGTCAGCAGAAAGTGGTTTTTTATAAGAGAAAAAAAATAGTTGAGAAAGTTATTGATCAGGCATTTGAAATTAAACGTAAGTTATTTATTTTGACAATCAATAGAATTAGGAAGCTAAACAAGGTAATTTATGATTTCAAAAGAAATAGTAGATGGAAGAGAATAGTTAATCGTAGTAATTTTTGTGAAGTTTTTTCTGGAGAATGGATGCATAGTTCAAGCTCTGAGGCATTTTTTAATGAGGAGAGTTATTTCCAGGATAATGATTTGGTGCATGCAGTTGACACCAGTGGTCGAGCTTATGAAGTGAAAGATGGTTGTCCAGTTGAAAAAGAAAAACTTGTGAGAACAGAGATAGAAGAGGTGTTAGGTAATGAGGTTTTAGGGAGACGTCCTAAGGGTCCTGTGTACACCTGGAAGTGTAGTAGTATTTGCAGTGTACGACAGGATTCCATCAATTTGCTTTGTGATTTTATACGGTCATTTAGTAAGAAAAGTTTGAAGCAGAAAATGAAGTTGTTGCAAGAATTAGATCCTTGCAGAGTGAGAGAAGTGATAGGTTTGCATGGTCATTCACTGGCTTGTCTTTCCAGGAGAGTATGCCAGAGTGTTTTTCATCATTTCAGGATGCTAGCAGTGCATCATAATAAAGTGAGGAAATTAGTTAGAATGTTGTATTATGCTAAGAGTCCAGCAATTATGCTTAAACAATTATGCGCTGCTCTTTTGCATGGTTCTGAAATAGATGTGAAGAATATATGTGAAGAAATTGAGTTTTGTTACTTTGGAAGTAAAGAGGAGAATGTTGAAATTGACCAAGAAGAAGAGAGTAATGTGGAAGATAGTGTACAGGTTTCCAGTACAGATAATTTCCAGAGGGAAATTGCGACGTTTGAGGTGAAATCAAGTGAGAGGCCAAATTTCACTTGTGTGTGTTGTCGACGCACTTATTATAAGAATCAGACTAAGTTAGTGGATTTATATGGAAAAAGTGAAAGGGAAAATAATAGTGAATGGAAGGATTTTACAACATACTTGATGGTAGAAAATTGTTTTGATTTGGGATTGGATCAACGTGTGTGTACTTATTGTTGTAACAAATTAAATCAAAACCAGATGCCTGCTAGAGCAGTTCATAATAACCTGGAATTGGTTGAGATTCCTTCTGAATTGAAGGATTTAAATACTTATGAATCTATTTTGATTCAAAGTATCCATCCCTTTCAGGCTATTGTAAGAATGGAGCCAAAGACAGGGAAATTGCCTCCATCAGATTTACAGAGAGGATTAAAGGGAAGAGTTGTTTATTTGCCTCTAGATTTGAAGAAAAACATTAACACAATTGGAGTAGAAAAAGTGGAAGAGGAACCTCTTGTTATCTTAGTTAATGGGGTTCCGACAAAGAATAAGAAAATATGGCAAGATTTAGTAGATGTTAGGAAAGTCAAAAGGGCAACATTGTATTTGAAAAAATATAATAAATACTATAAAAATGTATATGTTGCAGAAGAGGAAGTAAGTGAGGAAGAGGATAGTGATTTGTGTGCTGGTCAAATTGAGAAAGTAGAACCCTGTACTAGTGAAGAAATATATGAACATTATAGTGTTCATCCTTTGCATTCCAAGGAAGTCATGGGGAATGCTATTGGGTTGTTTCAAATGAAACAAGCGAAATGGAGTCCCATTAGTGTTTGGGAGGAAAGTTTGGAAGCTCGGTGTTTCCCACAGCTTTTTCCAACAGGTCAGGGAGGAAGATATGATGAGCGACCTCATCAAATTCCTGCTTCTGAATACCGGACTTTGCGATTGTATGCAGGAGATCCTAGGTTTCGACAATGCATTCCTTATTTGTTTCATCTCCTGTTTGAAAGCGATCTGTCTGGACTGTCATATGGAGTGAACCACATCTTGAAAAGTGGTATACACATGCAAAACATCTCGGCAAGTGACTTTATGGATAAAGTCAATGTCCAAGACAGTATTTTGGATTCTCACCTGATTAATCTCATGGCGTGTCAGCGTGGTACTAATGAGTACTGGTACCGTCGTCATGGTGATTTAAAATGTATGCTGAGGAACTTAGGAACTCCCACATGGTTCCTCACTTTGAGCTGTGCTGAGTATGGCTGGGAAGACTTACTTGAATTTCTACGAGAGGCAAATGCTAACGTAGAAAACATCGAATTCAAGACACCCGGAGAACTGTGCTCTTTGGATCCAGTCAATGTATGTAGGTACTTCAATCATAGATTTGAAGGTATGATGTCTTTCATCATGAATAAGAAGAATCCACCTCTTGGAGAGGTGTTGGATTTCTTCTGGAGGAAGGAGTACCAAGCAAGAGGTGCTCCTCATATACATATGTTGCTGTGGATCAAGGATGCACCTAAATTTGGAACGGATGCAGACGACTCAGTGATGAGTTTCATAGAACAGTATTCTACGTGTGCTGTTCCAAACGCAAAGGAGAAAAAAAGCCTAAGAGAAAAAGTTCTACGTTTCCAAAGCCATCGATGTGGAAAGTACTGTCGTCGTAAATTCCGGAACAAAGACAAGTTCTACACCAAATGTCGTTTCGGCTTTCCACGATCGGTGATTTCTAAAGGAAGAGTGAACAGTTTGATGTCTTAATGTGATGAAGAAATCACCTAAAAACACATACAATTTGAAGAGGAACGAAGAGTCTAAGTACATCAACGACTACAACCCGGTGATTTTGTCCATGTGGAATGCTAACATGGATATACAGTTTGTGGCTGATAACTGTATGGCTGTGGCTCGGTATGTGACATCTTACATCACCAAAAAAGAGAAGACAGAATTGAAGGATATGTGGGAGGACATTTCCCATGAAAAGAGCCTCAGCAAGAAGTTGTACAGTTTCAGTCTGAAGATGTTGTCGCATCGAGAAATCGGAGCTTACGAATGTTCTGACCGGTTGTCTTCAGCAAGTCTCTATGCCAAGTCCAGGAGTATCGTTTGGGCGAGTGTTGGTCTTGCTGCAACGCGTAATCGAGTTCTGAAACCTGTGCGGGAAATTGAGTATTTGGCGGAAAAGGAGCCAAACAGTACCGACATTTTGAAGAGCAACATGTTGGATACATATTATCCAAATCGAAGCAGTCACCTCGAGAATGTTTGTCTGTATGAGGTTCTGCAAAATTACATATTCAAGAGGAACATCAAAGAAGATACTGAGAAAGGAGTGTATGCTGTAATAGGAAGTGAGGGATGTCTGGTCAAGCAAAGAAAATGCCACTTGATAAACCATCGAAAATTGAGTGGCGAATCTCCTGAAAAAAAGGAGTTTTTCTATTTAGCACTTTTGCAACTTTTTAAGCCTTGGCGTGCAGAAGAGGAACTGCTTGGAGATTTCCTTTGTTACGAAGACTCATTCAATGCTGCCAAGGAGACCATAGAATGTCCTGCTTTTCCCAAATATGTAGAAATGTTGAATGTGGAAATTGAGCAGGAAGCAACGATTGCAGCCGAGATTGCCAGAGACAGTTCTCAGGACAGTCAGAGTTCTGCTTCATTGAGTCAGGATCCACTAGGAGGACCTCTTATCGAAAATGAAGCTGCCACTGCTATGAATGAAGTGGAAAGAGCCATGGCACATGCTCAGGAGGATGTGGTTAACTTAGAAGAGTTGGAAAGACAACTCAACGTTGAGCAGAGGAAAATATATGACGAACTTACCATGCAAATTGATCATGGATTAAGTCATGACAAGAAAGAGTGCTCATGTACGTCGTTGAAGCCTGTCCGACTGTACGTGAGTGGAGAAGCGGGAACTGGAAAAAGTTTCCTTATTAAAGCAATTTCATGTTATTTGCAGGAAAGGACAGAGTCATCGCTGTCTTGTGTTGTCACCGCTCCAACTGGACTGGCAGCACATAACATTAAAGGGATTACTTTACATCGTTTACTGATGCTGCCAGTGGAGCATGACAACAAATTAGAATATCACAAGCTATCTGGAGATGCTTGTTTTGAAGTTTCAAGAGTCTTGAGGAAAATGAAACTTCTTATCATTGACGAAGTAAGCATGGTTTCCAATGTCATGCTTGCCTTTGTGCATTTGAGAATGCAAGAAGTTCTCAAAACAGAGTATGATGTGTTATTTGGTGGCAAACACATCATTGTTTTCGGAGATCTTCTGCAGCTGACACCAGTGAAAGGGCAACCTGTGTTCAAAATGCTCACGCATGAAGATACCAGGAAGTGCTTAGGGAGTATTGGCAACGTCAATATATGGTTAAACTTCAATTATGCTGAACTGCATGAAAATATGCGTCAGGCAAAGGATGAAGTTTACAAGACTATTCTACAAGATGTTAGAATTGGAAAAGTGACCGAGCATGGGAAAGAAGCTTTACATGCACGATTACTGACAAATTTATATCCAGACGAAGATGTTGTGCCTGAGAATATTTTTCAGAAAGTTACTGAGAAAAAATCTGGAATATGTTTGATGCCAACTCTTGCAGAATGTGCCAAATTCAACAACAAAATGTTGCATTTAGAAAAGCAAGAGATTGTGAAATTGGAAGCTATTGACAGAGTAGAGCATATGGGATCAACAATTATTTTGTCTGAGAATCTGAAAACAAAATTGGATTCATTAGAGAAGAGTATATCTAAAACTGCGGGTTTTGAAAAGACTCTGAATGTGTGCTTGAACTGCCGTATAATTTTAAGAAGGAATTTACATGTTGAAAGAGGTCTGGTAAATGGATCAATGGGTAATGTTGTTGATTTTGTGAAATACAGAAATAGAGATGGAATTGAATTTTTAAAAATTAAATTTGATGGCATTGAGGAAGTACAGCTAATTGCTCGTTGTTCTGCTAGATTTTTGCTTGTAAAAGACTTATATGTTCGTCGTAAGCAGTTTCCTGTTTGCTTGGCATATGCGGTGACAATCCATAAATCGCAAGGTTTAAGTGTAGACTGTGCATTGGTGAATATTGGCAGTTCTGTGTTCAAGGAGGGTATGGCATATGTGGCATTGTCACGAGTTAGGACTTTATCGGGATTGTACTTGATTGAGTGTGATGTCACAAACATTTGTGCGGATCTAGATTGTGTTAAGGAATACAATAGGTTGAGAAGAGAGTATGCGCCACATTTGCCTCAGTATCCTTTGTTTGAGAAACGTGTGGTAGGCCGAAAAACGAAGAAATGTGACCAATACTGGGGAGGTTGTAGCAAAAAGACGAAAAGTCGATGAACCTGAAATTATAAGCAGAAACAAAAAGGATTCTGTTGAAGATGTTGTTGGTTTTCAATTTGAAAACAGTTCTGGTGTCAACTGCTATGCTAATGTAGTGGTTAATGTTTTGTTTTCTCTACAAAATGTAAAAGAAGAGATTGTGGTCAATTCTGATCAAAGATTTTGCAGTTTGTTAAATTCTGTGTTAGAGAAATGTAGCACTGATAGAACAAACATAGAAAGTGTGTCTGAAATTCGAAATCTGTTAGACAGATGTTCAGGCCAAACACAATTCTCTCAAAATAGTCAGCAAGATTGTCAGGAGTTTTTAATGTATATGCTTGATGTATTGTATGCTGAAGGTGTAGATGTAGATCATCTGTTTGGGCTTTCTTATCAATGGCAGCATGACTGCGAGAACTGTAGGGTATCAAGTAGTACTAGTGTAGACTCAGAAAGATTTATATATTTAACTTTGCCAGACAGTAAATCAGTCTCTTTTAATAAGCTAGTAAAAGCAGCTGATCACAATATGGAGTGTAGGCAATGTAAATCTGAAATGATGTCCACATTATTTATACGAACATATGGCCAGTATGTCATTTTAATGTTCCAACGATGTAGGCCTGATGGAACAAAATTGACAACTTTAATTAAAAATGTTGTGGCTTCACAGTTGTCAATATCAGGAAGGACTTTTGTAACTGTAGCAATTATATATCATGATGGTTCTTCAATAACATCAGGACATTATACAGCTTATTTAAAGTGTAGAAATGGCTGGTCATTCTGCAATGATTCTGTTTTAATTTTCAAAAAAAAATTGCCATATGACCTTAAAAACTCTTACCTGGTGTTTTTAAAACCAAAATTTTAGGGAAAGAATCTCGGGATGTGCTCTGAGGAATTTCAAGAAGTTCTCATGGCTCCTACACTATTTGGCCTTGAAGATAAGTGTAGTACAGAGACATAACTTTTTACCATAACACTGGACGTTATTGAGAAATACGTGCACTTTGAATTAGTTCAGAAAAACTATTTCTTTTTATAAGCTAATTGAAGCAGCGAATCAAAACATGGAGTAGAGGGAATGTAAGTCTGCAATGCTGTCTATTGTTTTACATTGCTTTGTGATTAAAAGTGATGTAGAGAATTAAATAATTGTACTAGTCATAAAGGTAGTGTAAGTCTGCTTCATAGTAAGCAGTATCAGTGTGATAGGAAATGTAGAACATGATTGAGCAAGAAGGGGAAGATATTACTAGTCCAGGATTGTGTAAATGATCTTCAACATTTTAATCCTGAAAGTTGCGGAAATGCGAAAAGACGGGATTGGCTAACAAGAAATCCAAGAGTTATACATGGCTCTGACAAGATTTGGCCTTGTGGAATCTTGTGGTAGAGAGCAAGAAGTCATTTATTGTATGTAACATGTTTTTGAAAACGATGGAGGTTTTCTTTCAGAAAGTGGCGGGTTGAAAGTAATAACAGCACAACAGAGTGTAAGCTGTTCATAGGACATCCTTGGCCGTCATGGAAAGTAAGTTAACTTTAAGGAGTTCTGAATTCTGATTTGTAATGTTGTATGGGTTTTTTAAACACAATCATTTTGATTGTGTTTTTTTTTCCCCGCTGTTATATGATGAATACATTCAAGTCACTGTTTTAGTGAAATTTGATACATTCTGAGAACAGCAAAAATAAACCATTTAACATGTATAATTAATTCTGTTCTGTTTGCATTTATGATGTACATGTAGAACTGTGTAGGAGGCATGGAGAAGGTGAGGTTTCTGTAAGTGTCAAAGTTGTTGCATACAGTGCTCATATTCTACGTAGTCTTTTATATTTCATTACTTTCACTGTTTCTGACTGATCTAAAATTTTTTTTTTAAAAAGAACAGTAAGTATAAGGGAAGGAAACAGACAGTTATGTTAAAAGAAACACAGCTATAGGGAATAAACTAGGGATACTGTTACCCGCAATCCTCTGCTGATGATGTCACTGAGCATGTCATGAATGATGTAATATGTGACATCATCAGCAGTGGATTACGGGTAATAGTACCTCTAGTTTACCGCCCTATTGCTGTCTTTCTTTTAACATAACTGTCTGTTTCCTTCCCTTATACTTACTGTTCTTTTTTTTTAAAAAAATTTTTTGGTTCGCTTCCGGTTCGCGTACCGGGGAGCGAACTGGGAAGCGAACTAAGAGAAATAGAGGTTGGCACAGTTGCAAATATTGTACCAATTTTTTAATAACGGGGAGGTAGTTCTGAAAAGAACTTTTTTTTAAATTGTTTTTGTTGTTTTATATTTTTTTTATTATTTTTCTGAACATTTTTTTACTTTTTTTGAATTTTTCTGAACAGTTTTATATTTTTTTTGGTTTTTTTTCGGAGGGGGCAACGAAAACGATTCATTGTAAAGGGCTCAACAGGAGCAAGAAAACAAAAAAAAAGAATTTATTGTTTGGGGAGTTTCGGACAAACATGAGCATGATTGTCAATAGCTCTGTTGATCAGAGTGATGCTACTTTCTCCGTAGCAAATGAATCCACTGCAATGTACGCAGACTTGTTTTACTTCACGAAATCTCGTTTGTATATTTGGCACCATCTCCCTGCCCTCTGGTCCCGTTACTTCCGGTACAACAGATCTTCTGGCCATAATAGGGAGATTATCTAGGTCGTCCTGTTCCTCTTCTTCCTCTTCTTGCTGAATTATAACTTTAGCAGGTGGTCCACTCTTCCTTGGATGTGGTGGAGGTGGTGGGGAAGCACCAGCTGAAGCTAGTAAAGAAGCCATTGCTCACTGGTAACAAAGGGTCTTTCTCTCACAATGATGAAAGTCAGAGTGAGGAAAGAAGGAGGGATTTTCACCATTTGGGAAAAAAAATAGTTCTCAACCAATGAAAAGTGTTCATTTTAGATCATATGACCTAGTCTTACATCATTAGGAAACCGAAAGTGAAATGAACCAATGAAAAGTGTTATTACCAAGTCACATGACCTGCTGTGTTTACGTTACGCGCTTTGCAGGGCCTCCCGGTTTGCTTCCAGAAACCTGTGCTTTGCGACTCGGTAAGCGTACGAGTTCGCTAACGTAGCACGTCATATGACGTATCACGCGACAACGCGAAACGTCATGCGGACGGGAGGCGTCACGATGTTGTTTTCTAACGCGGCAGTTGCGGTAAAGAAACGTTTACTGGCTCGCGGTCTATTTCGCGGCATCAAGGTCAGCTAACGGGAAGCTTCCCGATTCGCGAAGCGGGAACGAAGAAAAAAAAATATTAAAAAAAAAAGTTATTAATAAACATATAAAATATATTTTTGGATTTAAAGAAGAATACATTTTACAGCTACAGATATTAGCTGTTAAAAAACCAATGAAATTCACTGAAAAAACCATAGGTTATAGACCATATATAGTTAGGAATTAGCATTTACAAAACCTTGAAAATTCACTGAAAAAACCATAGGTTATAGACCATATATAGTTAGGAATTAGCATTTAAAAAACCTTATTTTACTCACACAAAACCATTGAAATTCCATATATAGTTAGTTGCACTAACTATATATCGCGCACCCGCAATCCACTGCTGATGATGTCACATATTACATCATTCATGACATGGTCAGTGACATCACTGATGACATCACTGATGACATCTCAAATGACATCACTGATGACATCTCACTTGACATCAATGATCACATCACTGATGATATCATTCATGTGATAATACAATGCATCTCCTCACACTCTAATATAACCTCCGTTACACCCAGTGTTAAATAGAGAGTATCATTTTTGAAACCATTGACACACCAATACTAGTTACTACATACGCACTCACTGATTCCTATGTCTACACACACATTCACTCATACAATCATTCATACATACAATCACTCATCTTTACAACACTATCATATGCACTCATACACCTATACAGACACTCACACTCTGCCACTCATCCATGGAGTTACTCACACACCTAGTCAGTCCTGAAAAGAATCAATCACACTTCCATTTTCTCATCTATACAGTTAAACACAGAACACCTTACATTTTTGAAACATATACTAACACATAGTTACTCTCTTATAGAATCACTGATACAAGTACACATTGATCTGCACAGAGTCACACACCTCCCAGCCAGCCATACACACACTCAGTCTCCCATACAAATACTTGTGCAACCAATCAATAACCCATATAGCTACTTATATAGCTACTGATCAACACATGCAGCAGCTTGCACAACAACAGACATACTGATGCACACTTTTAGACAGTTTAGTCACTAACCCGTGCATTCAGTAAGACGCATTTAATCACTCACTCATACAGTCAATCACGCACCTACTAAAACCTTCATTCAGACACTTATACATCCACTCATTCTTCAATATGTAAAACATATTTAAACTTTACAGAAACACATAATCACTGGATGTTGTCATCAGTGATGTCACTGACCATGTCATGAATGATGTAATATGTGACATCATCAGCAGTGGATTGCGGGTGCGCGATATATAGTTAGTGCAACTAACTATATATGGAATTTCAATGGTTTTGTGTGAGTAAAATAAGGTTTTTTAAATGCTAATTCCTAACTATATATGGTCTATAACCTATGGTTTTTTCAGTGAATATATATATATATGACACAGAAAAACAGTTGCCTGTAATGACGGAGCCTTACACAGGTATTTTTGCATAGCCAGTTTAAATGCAGGAAAGCAATGTTCAGTGACAGCAGAAGTACTTCGTACAAGAAATGTCTTGCCTCTGCCCAACGCGTTTCATGCTCGATAGCATTTCCTCAGGGGCTGTGGGCAACTTGATGAAAGCGAGACGGCAGTTTATTCGGCACCATTTTCTAGAGCTCACTCGCACCGCCACCTGGGCGTGGCCACTCGTGTGGCTTGATGGTTGCTGTAAAGCCTGTTTCTTACTCCAGTGAGTCTTTGTACTCTGCTTCAAAGTGCAAAAAATAGTAACTCCCCAGTGGGTTACGGGTTCTCTCCCGCCGTCTGTCATGCATTTACATCCTCCATTGGTATACCTGTTCTTGTGCTGCAGTGCAGTTGACACCACAGCAGAACTGCACAGAGGCGCAGTGGGGCTCTCGTCGCGACCCAGGCTGAGCCGCATCAAATCTCACAGAAAAACAGTTGCCTGTTATGACGGAGCCTTACACAGGTATTTTTGCATAGTCAGTTTTAATGCAGGAAAGCAATGTTTAGTAACAGCAGAAGTACTTCGTACAAGAAATGTCTTGCCTCTGCCCAACGCGTTTCATGCTCGATAGCATTTCCTCAGGGGCTGCGGGCAACTTGATGAAAGCGAGACGGCAGTTTACTCGGCACCATTTTCTAGAGCTCACTCGCTCCGCCCACCTGGGCGTGGCCACATCTGTGGATTTTAAGTACGGACTACACATCCCAGAAAATCTTTACATGCAGGCTCATTGTAGCAGCTGAATGTCAGCGTATGATTGGGTTGAAAAAGTGAGGCGTGGCCTGACATGCCTCTTTCGACCGATGCCTCTGAGGAAGTGGTAACGAAACGCATCAGGCTGTGGTCGTGTGCTTTGCGATAATGGACTGAAGAAAGTGGTCTGCACACCAATAAAGAGCTTTACTGGGGAAAGCTAAGTCGTGTCCGAGTGCTGCTTGTACTGGATACCCCACTGAGCTTCAATATATATACATATATATATAAATATATATCCATACTAATATTATAAAGAGAGAGCCCAAACCTTTGAGGCGGGTAATCTCAGTAACCACAGCACCAATCACAACACCCAATACAGCGTTGGAAAGGGCAGTTGCAGCAGAAGGACATAGGCTATGCAGACGCCCACCATATACATTTAAAAGGTAAAAGAATGGTGCCAGCAAAGTAGTCCCTTGTGGGCGTGTCTGCGTTCTGCTGTGGGCGTGTGCTGGGGGCCTGACAAACGCTGGGGGCGTGTGGTACGTTCCGCCCTTCATGCCATGTGAGTCGGAATTGCACCGCATCAAGGGGCACGCTGGGGGCGTGACGCGCTGGGGCCGTGACAAATGCTGTGGGTGTGTGTCCGCGCTGTGGGCGTGTGTCCGCCCTTCATGCCATGTGAAGCGCCAATTACGCAATTGCGCCACATCAAGGGGCGTGCTGGGGGCGTTTCAAACGCTGGAGGCATGTGCTACATTCCGCACTTCATGCCATCTGGGTCGTACATTAATCAGAACGTCTGCTGTTGCCGTGTGCTGGAGGCGTCACAAAGGCGTTCACCTCGAAGCGTGGTAAGTAACCATTCGCAAGACTTCCTTGGGGGACTGCCTGTTGTCTCACACATACTGGGGGTGCCGAATGCAGTGTGTGCCTTGGCCTGGGTGCGTCTGAAAGGGCCGAACGCAGTGTGTGGCTTGGTCTGGGTGCGTCTAAAAAGCACTCGGGCCGAAGAGCGTCGGTGTGAGTCATAAAAAAAAAGAACAGCGGGAAACAATCATTCAAGACTCACACAATTCTAATTGTTAGACGGTCGCCGCTGGCCCTAAAGCGGGGGCACACGCGACTGAGCGTGTCTGCGGGGACAATTACTGCAGCTTCTCATGCGCGCTGTTACTGAACTATCACATTAAACCAAATTACACGCGCCTGCTAACATCAGCCAGGGCTGTAGCCGGGCTCAGGCGGCGGATCACTACACTAATTACATGCGCCTGCTAACATGAACCAGGGCTGCAGCTGGGCCTCAAGCGGGGTGACACGCGCCTGCTAACATCAACCAGGGCTGCAGCTGGGCCTCAAGCGGGGGAACATGCGAATGACCGTATCTGAATACCCGGACAAGGTCGGGACGGGCTGCTAGTATATATATATATATATATATATATATATTCACCCAACATCTTCCTCTAGGAAAGAAAGTAAGCCGCACACCAACAGCGGAGCATTTGTTTCTTTATTGTAAATGCTCTCTAATTTCCCGGCAGTCCTTACATGTTTCGCTCGACCTTCGAGCTTTTTCAAAGGTGCGCCGTGAGCCCTTGTTCGTACAGCTGCTGGCAACCACACTTGCATATATTATCATCCGTTTAACACGCCCCCAATGGCTGCTGAAACTCCTGGTCCTTGTAGTCTATAATGGTTGCCAACCTGCAAGATAATTTTTCTCTCCTCTTTACAATTCTATCACAAATAGTCCGCTGTGCCACTGTGAGCCCATTTTCAAAGCTCCCTGTGGACCATTACCAAAGTCAGTCTTTGGCGTTCACCGCACTGCCCTTAATGCTTCCATTTCTGGGGGACTCCACCCCCGTCATCAGGGGCTGCTTCCAGTCAAATCTCAATGTATTTCACGTGATTTATGGACTTTTTCTATCAGGCAAATCCATAGGCAAGCATGTGGCCTCTTGGTTGGAATTATGGGATTTGTAGTCCGTGGCGAAAAATACACATCGATAATCTCGGGTGCATGATGCTTCAATTAGATACCTTGAGTAGGCTTGCTTTTTGTGTTTCAGCGCGCTGATTATTAACGTGACGAGTCCTGCGCTCCTTTACAGCCAAAAAGTTTGGATGCTTCAAGCTACATCCTGCCGCTCCTCATTCCAGAGCAGCAGGCGATGGTGCCCTCTCCGCGGCCAGGCTGCCGCGTGGAAATGTTCAAACAAGATGACTGTGACATGAGAGGCACACTGCAGGGCTCTCCCCTCCGGGCGGAAATGTCTCAGCGCGCTTCTCCACGTTGCAAAGAGTAATGTGCCCGACGCGTTTCTGGGGGACTCCACCCCCGTCATCAGGGGCTGCTTCCAGTCAAATCTCAATGTATTTCACGTGATATATGGACTTTTTCTATCAGGCAAATCCATAGGCAAGCATGTGGCCTCTTGGTTGGAATTATGGGATTTGTAGTCCGTGGTGAAAAATACACATCGATAATCTCGGGTGCATGATGCTTCAATTAGATACCTTGAGTAGGCTTGCTTTTTGTGTTTCAGCGCGCTGATTATTAACGTGACGAGTCCTGCGCTCCTTTACAGCCAAAAAGTTTGGATGCTTCAAGCTACATCCTGCCGCTCCTCATTCCAGAGCAGCAGGCGATGGTGCCCTCTCCGCGGCCAGGCTGCCGCGTGGAAATGTTCAAACAAGATGCCTGTGACATGGGAGGCACACTGCAGGGCTCTCCCCTCCGGGCTGAAATGTCTCAGCGCGCTTCTCCACGTTGCAAAGAGTAATGTGCCCGACGCGTTTCTGGGGGACTCCACCCCCGTCATCAGGGGCTGCTTCCAGTCAAATCTCAATGTATTTCACGTGATTTATGGACTTTTTCTATCAGGCAAATCCATAGGCAAGCATGTGGCCTCTTGGTTGGAATTATGGGATTTGTAGTCCGTGGTGAAAAATACACATCGATAATCTCGGGTGCATGATGCTTCAATTAGATACCTTGAGTAGGCTTGCTTTTTGTGTTTCAGCGCGCTGATTATTAACGTGACGAGTCCTGCGCTCCTTTACAGCCAAAAAGTTTGGATGCTTCAAGCTACATCCTGCCGCTCCTCATTCCAGAGCAGCAGGCGATGGTGCCCTCTCCGCGGCCAGGCTGCCGCGTGGAAATGTTCAAACAAGATGCCTGTGACATGAGAGGCACACTGCAGGGCTCTCCCCTCCGGGCTGAAATGTCTCAGCGCGCTTCTCCACGTTGCAAAGAGTAATGTGCCCGACGCGTTTCTGGGGGACTCCACCCCCGTCATCTGGGGCTGCTTCCAGTCAAATCTCAGTGTATTTCACGTGATTTATGGACTTTTTCTATCAGGCAAATCCATAGGCAAGCATGTGGCCTCTTGGTTGGAATTATGGGATTTGTAGTCCGTGGTGAAAAACACACATCGATAATCTCGGGTGCATGATGCTTCAATTAGATACCTTGAGTAGGCTTGCTTTTTGTGTTTCAGCGCGCTGATTATTAACGTGACGAGTCCTGCGCTCCTTTACAGCCAAAAAGTTTGGATGCTTCAAGCTACATCCTGCCGCTCCTCATTCCAGAGCAGCAGGCGATGGTGCCCTCTCCGCGGCCAGGCTGCCGCGTGGAAATGTTCAAACAAGATGCCTGTGACATGAGAGGCACACTGCAGGGCTCTCCCCTCCGGGCTGAAATGTCTCAGCGCGCTTCTCCACGTTGCAAAGAGTAATGTGCCCGACGCGTTTCTGGGGGACTCCACCCCCGTCATCTGGGGCTGCTTCCAGTCAAATCTCAGTGTATTTCACGTGATTTATGGACTTTTTCTATCAGGCAAATCCATAGGCAAGCATGTGGCCTCTTGGTTGGAATTATGGGATTTGTAGTCCGTGGTGAAAAACACACATCGATAATCTCGGGTGCATGATGCTTCAATTAGATACCTTGAGTAGGCTTGCTTTTTGTGTTTCAGCGCGCTGATTATTAACGTGACGAGTCCTGCGCTCCTTTACAGCCAAAAAGTTTGGATGCTTCAAGCTACATCCTGCCGCTCCTCATTCCAGAGCAGCAGGCGATGGTTCCCTCTCCGCGGCCAGGCTGCCGCGTGGAAATGTTCAAACAAGATGCCTGTGACATGAGAGGCACACTGCAGGGCTCTCCCCTCCGGGCTGAAATGTCTCAGCGCGCTTCTCCACGTTGCAAAGAGTAATGTGCCCGACGCGTTTCTGGGGGACTCCACCCCCGTCATCAGGGGCTGCTTCCAGTCAAATCTCAATGTATTTCACGTGATTTATGGACTTTTTCTATCAGGCAAATCCATTGGCAAGCATGTGGCCTCTTGGTTGGAATTATGGGATTTGTAGTCCGTGGTGAAAAATACACATCGATAATCTCGGGTGCATGATGCTTCAATTAGATACCTTGAGTAGGCTTGCTTTTTGTGTTTCAGCGCGCTGATTATTAACGTGACGAGTCCTGCGCTCCTTTACAGCCAAAAAGTTTGGATGCTTCAAGCTACATCCTGCCGCTCCTCATTCCAGAGCAGCTGGCGATGGTGCCCTCTCCCCGGCCAGGCTGCCGCGTGGAAATGTTCAAACAAGATGCCTGTGACATGAGAGGCACACTGCAGGGCTCTCCCCTCCGGGCTGAAATGTCTCAGCGCGCTTCTCCACGTTGCAAAGAGTAATGTGCCCGACGCGTTTCTGGGGGACTCCACCCCCGTCATCAGGGGCTGCTTCCAGTCAAATCTCAATGTATTTCACGTGATTTATGGACTTTTTCTATCAGGCAAATCCATAGGCAAGCATGTGGCCTCTTGGTTGGAATTATGGGATTTGTAGTCCGTGGTGAAAAATACACATCGATAATCTCGGGTGCATGATGCTTCAATTAGATACCTTGAATAGGCTTGCTTTTTGTGTTTCAGCGCGCTGATTATTAACGTGACGAGTCCTGCGCTCCTTTACAGCCAAAAAGTTTGGATGCTTCAAGCTACATCCTGCCGCTCCTCATTCCAGAGCAGCAGGCGATGGTGCCCTCTCCGCGGCCAGGCTGCCGCGTGGAAATGTTCAAACAAGATGCCTGTGACATGAGAGGCACACTGCAGGGCTCTCCCCTCCGGGCTGAAATGTCTCAGCGCGCTTCTCCACGTTGCAAAGAGTAATGTGCCCGACGCGTTTCTGGGGGACTCCACCCCCGTCATCAGGGGCTGCTTCCAGTCAAATCTCAATGTATTTCACGTGATTTATGGGATTTGTAGTCCGTGGTGAAAAATACACATCGATAATCTCGGGTGCATGATGCTTCAATTAGATACCTTGAGTAGGCTTGCTTTTTGTGTTTCAGCGCGCTGATTATTAACGTGACGAGTCCTGCGCTCCTTTACAGCCAGAGAGGGCACCATCGCCTGCTGCTCTGGAATGAGGAGCGGTAGGATGTAGCTTGAAGCATCCAAACTTTTTGGCTGTAAAGGAGCGCAGGACTCGTCACGTTAATAATCAGCGCGCTGAAACACAAAAATCAAGCCTACTCAAGGTATCTAATTGAAGCATCATGCACCCGAGATTATCGATGTGTATTTTTCACCACGGACTACAAATCCCATAATTCCAACCAAGAGGCCACATGCTTGCCTATGGATTTGCCTGGTAGAAAAAGTCCATACATCACGTGAAATACATTGAGATTTGACTGGAAGCAGCCCCTGATGACGGGGGTGGAGTCCCCCAGAAACGCGTCGGGCACATTACTCTTTGCAACGTGGAGAAGCGCGCTGAGACATTTCAGCCCGGAGGGGAGAGCCCTGCAGTGTGCCTCTCATGTCACAGGCATCTTGTTTGAACATATATATATATATATATATATAATCCAAACAAGCAAAGTCACCACACTCCATAAAACGGTATAAATTCAAAGAAGCTTGTTTATTCAAGCATAAATTCCGCCACCAACCTTATGAATAGGAGAACACACAAGCACATTTGAGATTGTTATGCTAAAACAAGCCACACTTAATGATACTATATCTGGATATGTGCTCTCAAAAAAACTAGTAGCCTGATCACTAGATAAATTACTTGAAACAAGCGCACAAATCAGCCTGACAAGAGCCGACAATCAAAGCTTGCAGTGAGAGATTGAGATACAGTAATCATCCAACAACGTGATCGCATAACGTGTGCTCCTAACATAAATAGGTGCGACAATATAATCAAGGACAAGCGCGTCAGAATGCCAGCATTAAAGGCAATTTGGATCTAAAAGAATTTAACTGTGACTCTAACAGAAAATACTGATACCAGAATGCATCTCACTGGTTGTAATAATGAAAACTATTTAAGGATGAAACTAAAAACTGACTCAATAACCGTGATAATGAACATTTCTTGTTCAAACACTGGTGGGTGGTGTATGGTGGCTGAATTTATGATTGAATTAACAAGCTTCTTTGAATTTATATATTATTTTCTGGAGTGCTGTGACTTTGCTTGTTTGGATAATCAACTACGGGGCATTGTCTGACCTTGACACCGGCACCCGCTAAAAACGACCGCACCAGCTACAGACTGTTTGTTTTGAAATATATATATATATATATAAATTCAACAAAAAAAACTAAAGTTAAACTTAGTTGGAGAAAACTATATTTATTCTACACAAACTACACTTAAATTTCCCAAACATGTCAAATTTTAAGGTTATAGTTATACCTTAAGTTTAGATTTTATGCACCACCTTAAAATTACTCTAACTCTATTTATTCTTTCTATCCAAACAAATTTAAACTACACAAACATTAGAAATTCTAAAGTTATAGTTATATCTTACATTCATTTTTTTTTTTTCACCACCTTCAAATTATTGTACATGGAGCACCTCAATACACAGTATCGTCAACCCAGGTGCCACACAACATTAACTATAACCGGCGCCTTCTCCATGCACTGCTTATGCCCTTTCATATTAAATCACTTATACCATCTGAAATTATAGCATTCATAACAACACTTATAACATCGCAAATCACATCATTTGTCAGAACACAGTGCATAAGAATGTTGAGTTTCTTTTTAGTATTGGCTTAGTGTGGGGAGAGGCCATGACTTTCATAAGGCAAAACCTTGAGTTGTTCATAACTCCCAGTTAAATAGTATATTACACTCTGTGCATCTGCATTCATGGTCCATGCACATATTTGTTTATGTGTAATTGCATCTATTTTAAAACAATGGTATTCAACCAAAACCAACATGCAGGGGAAGAAAGTTGTTCACAGAGATTTTGTGAATATTAGTAGAGTGGTTTCCAAGAGTAAAACAATGAACCTGCAATTTGTGAGGTAGTAAAAGGCATTTGTCCTGTGAATGTTGCTCTATTGTGGTAATAAACTGGAATTTTACCTTTGCAGTGCAGGAATAAATGTGTATCTGTGGGTTCTTTAGTATGGTTACAAAACATATGTGTTATTGGCCCACCATTATTTACACCGCCAAATAAATCATGCTATTTGGAGTAAGTGGACTAATAAATGCAGATTCAGACTTTATTGACTTCAGTGGAAAGGTCAACCCCATGTATTCACTGTAGCAGATCCACATCTTCTGGGTCTTCTTGACCTGGATCATCATCAGGATCTTCAGTGCTTCACTGTATGGGCCAGTGCTAAGAGAATGCACTATGAATCTGCTTGAATTGCAATGTTTATTACTAATGCATATGAAAGAATAGCACAGTGTAAACTCTACATGGAGATGCCCAGTTAGTAATCTGTTCTAATCGCGATTGTAAAGGATGGGCTATCATGATAGAAATATGATAGAATTATGTTGACTTACTGTTAAAGTTCCTTGTCCAGTACCCTTCGCCTCAACCGTGAAATCATGGTTCAGTTTGGTCTGTAAAGAAATTAATCGTTACTTTTTCCACGTATTTATTGCCTATCAGATCATAGTCACTACTGTTTTACCCTATAACACATAGCTTTATAACTGCTGCCCCGTATCTAAGCATTCCTTCTTTACATCAGTGAGCTGGTAAGTACCATACACATGTTAGTGCCATGCATGGATTGTGTATTAACCAAGACTATTTTAATTCCTTTTGAATAATTGATGGAAAGATAGGTGATAGTAAGCATTGAACACAGACTACCAGTAGCGGCTCGTGGAGGGAGTGCTGCGGGACGGTGAGGCTGGGGAGGGGCAGGGTGGGGGGTAGTAAACAAAATAAATAAAACAAATTTCCTTGCTCGCGCTGAAACGTCATATGCGTTTCAGTGCGAGTATTGATATTCATTTTATTTATTTACATTACTCCGGTCGGCCGTGAGCCGGAGTTTACTATCCCCCACCGTGCCCCTCCCCCTCACGCCCACCCGCCCTGCGGCACTACCTCCACGAGCTGCTTCTGCAGACCACAGTGGCATCTGGTGCCTTACAAGTTGCTCTTAGATATTCGTTTTTATTTATTATCTTGAATGAGAAGAGCATTGTGGTCACGTAACCTTTACTTGACCTTTTACTTACACCACTGAGGAAAGTATGCTGCTAAATTAGAATTATGTTCCGGTCCCACTCCAAAGTTGAGTGTATTTGGTTTTGAAATTACAGTGATGTCATACAATTTTATGTGATTTTCTTGCTGCTGTGCTTCTATGTCAACGTTAGCAATTTCAAATATTCAGGGTGTAGGAAGCTGGCTTTTTATGTTGCATAATAAAATGAAGTACACAATGTAGAAAGTCCAGATGACCCTTATTGACTTGCAGGGCTAAAATTAATAATCCCAAATGCTCTTTTTTGTGGTAGAGTGGGCGATCAGATTAGGTTTATCAGAGGGTTGTGTTAAGCATTTGTTGAACACACACAGTCAATAAATGAGACACATACTCAAGAAGAAACTCAAGACGAATTAAAAAAAATAACATTGATTTGTATATATATTTAGACACCAAAAATTAAGGTTCAGGTAAGTACTTTAGACGTTACCAAATTTTTTCGCAGAAACAGTAGTAAATGACAGCTATCAGATTTGAGGCATGACCCTCAAATGCGCTAATGTTATCCTGTGGGAGAAACATTCATGTATTGGTTCACTTGCAATTGACTTACAGGACTGATCTTCTGCACTTAAGGTAAGTAGGGACCAAGGTCCTGAGCACCACCAGCAGTTTTGGTCAACCTCCTCTGTTATGTCCAGGTGCAGTCTTGGTGGCATTGGTGTCTGGTCTTAACACTAAACAAGCCTTGGCTGCTGCAAGAAGTTGGTTCCCCGTTTGTTGGTGTAGGGTGGCTCCTGGGGGTCCCAGTGGCTCCAAACTTCGTGAGGAGGCAGATCGGGCCTCCAAGAGCACAGTGGCCTCCTCGTGTGTGACTGCTGCCCGGTGGTCAGCAGGTCAGTTAACCGGATATTGCAATCGGTGCCTGGAGACTGCAGGGAAGTGGCTCCTCCACTTCAAGGGAGACCTTTCCCAGTTGTTGAGGTTGCTGGACAGTCTCCAAGTCCAAGGAGCTGGAGAGGGTGCCCATTTCTTTGTGAAGTCAGCCTCAATGATTGGCAAAGTACAAGTAAACTGGTCGGGTTTGACATCAATCGTTGGTGCAGGTCTTCTGTTCTAGCTCTGTGGGTCCTACTTCATCTTCCTTAGTTGCCAGTAGTCTAAGTCTTGACTTGATCTATTTTCCTTTTGTCAGGGGGTCACCTAAAAACTTAATTTGCTGGTTTAAGAAGAGTTAAGTGTAGTAGCCAGTGGGCTACTTACTCTTGGGTTCACTACACCTCATATATGACCAATTCCTGTGGGGAGTGAACATAACCTTGTCCCAGAGTTCCTAGTTTCACAAAAAAAAGATGGTGAAACCCTTCTTTGACTGCCCACTGCAGACTGTCTACCGTAGGCCTGTAAGTGTGACACTTTCTGACTAGCTAATTTTCCTGCCTGTCCTGGTGCCAAATGAACTCTAGGGTAGGGGGTGGCATCTCACAGATCGGGGGAAGCTGGGGTCACATATTTGATATGCTAAATCACTAGCCATCCTGCCAGAGGTGTAAACACCTTCCTCCAGACCAGGAATTGGTTCTGTCCTCTGATAGAGTGGGCTCTTACTCCAGGGGATCAGAAACACGTCTTTTGTGGCAGGCTGGTTGATACCAGTCAGCTAGCACACTAGAGAACTGGTAGGTTTTCAGGGAACTATCAAAGGTGCCCTCTGGGTGCATGTCATAATAAATCCAGCTCTGGCATTGGTGGGGGTGTATTACAATGAGGTATTTATTACCGAACACCATTATTTTCAGTGAAGGCATTATGTAGGTGTGGAACTCGTAATGACCAGTGCCCCTTTACACATACTGAAGATGGCTTCCATGTCAACTTGCAATATCTAGTAATTGAACCAGACTTCACTGGGGCAGATCTGCTTATGTAGATATGGACTTGCATGTAATATAATGCATCCTGCCTTAGGGCCCTTAAGGCCTTCTATAGGGGTGACTTACTTATAGTACATGCAGTGCAAGAGAATTGCACACAGGCAGTGTGCAATGTTGTGTTTTCAGAAGGGCTTGCACCCTTTCGTGCATTCTGAAGTGGCAGTCGGCATGTCACTTTTGTATCGGTCCCACAGGGTGGAATAAGAAAAGTTGCAGCCAAAGGGACCCTATTAGTACCCCTGCCCTAAGTAGCAGGGGTACCATTTACTATGGACTTACAAGGGTGCTAAAGTACTTGCCAATTGGGTTACAATTAGAAATTTTATTTTTAATGGAAAGAACACTGGCACTGGAGCCAGGTTAGCAGGCTTTAGTGCACTGTCAGTGTACACAAAAACAGCATCTAGCAGTTCAAAGGAGAGCAAAATAAGGGGGACATCAGCAAAGAAGCCAAGATTCCTACACAAACCTTCCCCATCCAACACCGGGAGAGTGTTCCTGGTTTGTCAGGAGAGGAATAAAGAAGTACGCTGACTGTGCTATTGCATGGCCTACTCCCCCTCACTTCCTCCTGTCAAGGTCACTGCCTCTAGGAAGCAGACCCATCTCAATAGTGATAAACCTAATTTTAAAGTGATCCTTCCCTAAATCTGGACCCTTTTCTTCCTCCCCTTTTATCTTGGGTAGTGAGGTGCCCACCTCTTCTATCCCTAACTTTGCTAGGGCAGTACCTAGTTTAGTAGCAAAATAAAGCACAAAATACAGTACCTAGTTTACCCAACGTGCTTATCCAACACTTGAGCAACCCCATCATGATCAGCAGGGTCAGGGGCCTAACCTACCTTTGGCCATGGGATCTTCCTCCCATGCCAAGTACAGTGCTGCTTTGAAGGCTAGCACTCAAAAGAGGTTACTGACAGCTGTCAGTATCTAAAACCACACCCTAAGCCCACCATTGACAGGTGCTGTACGGGCAACTGTGGGTTCTTGGAATCTCTCTTGCTGTTAAGAGTGGGGGGCTATCACAGCCTGTGGCAGACACCCTTCTTCCACTCTCCCTTCTGTCAGAACAGGGAAAACACTATTGTTCAGTACAATTGCCTGACTGCTCTAGACTTCTTTAGGAACAGGAGAAGCTTTACCAGTGCCAACTCAGTACTTCCCCACAACTGGGTCAGATGGTCCTTGGCTCCCTCTTATGTTATATTATGGGTTAAGTTGTTACGGATAGAGCATGCGAATGCCAGTTGTCGTCTTGGCACTAAATATCAGCACAGGATACTAGAAAAAATAATAATGAGATCAAATTGTCAGTGGAAGGGAAAAGCTACGTTTTGAGTTGTTTCCTAAATATTAAAAGGTTTGACTGAAATCTGAGATGGTCAGGTAATGAATACCACAATTTGCATGTGTATTAAGAGAAGCTTCTTTCTTCCCCCTCCAAATAAACAGAGTGGAAAAAGAGGAGGTCCTTCATTTGCCCTTACAAAGAAGCCCACCATCAACTACCCAGGGTCGCATTTAAAGTGGGTAAACCACGAGTAACATAAAGTGCTTACTCCCTTCTGGCTGATACCAAAGCCATAATAACATGGGAACACATGCTCTCAAAACCACAAAACTTCGTGCTTTGGAGGGAATGGTTATATTTATCAAGTTTTGCATCAAAGGACCAGTGTGTGCTAAGCACTCAACCACAGTCAGATACTAATCACTTGCACATATTGCCCATATTGGCATCATCCCTCTCTTTGACGAGGAAGTCGATATCCCCTAAAGTTGAGGTTAAAGGATAATCCCCAACAGACAAAGATTAGGGAGTGGTTATAGTATATCAGAATTCATGACTACTTTTGATAAGTAACACAATGGTGTGCACAGTGCATGCACGTCATCCTTGCATGTGCTTTTATCACATACCATGTGTGTTAAGTGTGCAGAGGCATGCCATGCAGTGTCACTTGTATGCATATATCACAATTTCCAAGTGTCTCCATCTATGGAAAGTATTTTTTTAAATCAATGTTTTTTTGTTCTTCTCTATAGGTTAATAGCTTTTCTAAGAACTCCTCTCTGCTCAAAGTCCAACAGGCGGTAGGGCCCATCCTGGTGTCACTGTCCTACCATGGTGAGGAGAGGTTGCAAATGATGATGCATGCATGATACAATTACCTGTGTGAGGCTTGCTCTTCCATAAGAAAGATCTTCCCTTTCCTTTGCACTTGGATAGGAATTCTCCAACATCCTGATTGGACCTCACATCTGTCTGCTGTGGAATACCGTGATTTGTATTCCACCTACAGCTGCCGCACATATGTGTGATAGCTATATGGCTGTGGAGGACGTGCAGTAGTTCAACCTCCCCTTCTCCCTTGTGTACTAAGACATGCAGATATGCAGATATGTCCTCACATGTAATATAATTAGGGCTCCCGGTTTTATGGTATTTATATTTTTGTCATTTCTGTCTGTATTTATCCATATTTATTGTTTGCTAATTTTACCTTATTTTAGGGTTTCTGAAGGAATTAAGCTGAAATATGTACATTTCTGCATTTAATTAACCTGTTAATGTGCACTCGTGCATGAACACCTGACAGGTTTCAATGATATATATACACACTCAGATAGTAAAATATGCACTTGTAAGAAAATATGTAAATTTTGGTATCAAGATTGTGCAAATCTACTGCTGTTTACTAGAGTCACTATACATTTTTAATCCCCTCGCCTGTCAATCCGCACAGCTATTTTCCTGGCTGTCATGATTGACAGCATTTAGAATAACTCAAAAACAACCCAATTTCCATTTTTATCCACATTTAAAAATAAATACAGACAGGAAAATAAATGTTTTTCTGTCTGTATTTTATCTGTAAAAATCAGTAAAAACGGAAAACAGAGAGCCTTAAATATAATGCACCCTGTGTAGTAATCTGGGTTTTTGTTGCAATAATCCCTCTGACCTTTTGCCAGGTATTTGATGCAAGTTTGACTGAAGTGCACTGGGTTCCTGCTAACCAGGCTCCTAATGCCAGTTTTCCATCCCCAAAACAAGAAAACTGGTCACTTGACCCCTAAGTGACCAGGTCTTTAGCAATTCTGTAAATCCCTAGTAAGTGGCACCCCTGGTACCTAGGGCCTTGGTTCTTAAAAGGGTCCCTAAGAGCTGCAGCAATTCCTGTGCCACTCTAATGGACCTTGCACCAAACTCTCACAGACAGTGACTGGAGGCTGTGTGACAAGGTGCTCTAAAATGTGAATACATGACATAGCATACACTTGTGTACCATGTCCCCTAACACTGCATGCAATATTTGTAAGTCACCCCTACCGCAGGTCTTACAGCCCTAAGGCAAGGGTGCATCATATCAAATGTTAGGATATATCTGTGTGAGTGGATATGCCCCTATGCTGGTCAGTTCCATTACATCCTGTACAAGTGATCATGGAAGCCATTTTACAACATGTGCTGGACACTGTTAAAACAAGTTCCCCAGCTACATGATGGCTTCACTGAAATTAGATATGTTTGGTATCAAACATTGAGTATTAATAAACCCACACTGATTCAGATAGAATCAGGAAAGCAACCCAGGGTGGCAGAGCCTTTAGCATAGCAGCAGCCCACCTCTGGAATAGCCTTCCAATTGTGATTAGGAAAACCAGTGAACTGTGGCCTTTCCACAAAAAGGACAAGACCTGGCTCTTCCCTAAAGTATAACTACCCTAGGAGCAACATGTCATTCCTCCACCCTGCCCCTTGCTGATCACTTCTTAGTTGCACCTTCTCCAAAGCGCCAGGATGCCCGCAGGTTTGCAGCGCGCTCTATAAATGATATAAATAAATAAAATAAATAAATAAATAATTCCAGTGATGGATTTATTAATACATGTATCCCAAGGGAACTTTAGAGTTGCCATCTGAAAACCTACCAACTGCTAGTGGGCTGACTAGCTGGTCTAAGCCATCCTGCCACCATAGATGAGTTTCTGACCCCCAGGGGTGAGGGCCATTGCTCTCAGAAGGTCAAAAGCCAAGCTGCTTGCTCCCACAGGATGCAAATTAGCATTCCAAGGCAGGGGGCTTCAAATAGCCCACCTCTTTGGTATGCAAATCTGGGTTCCCTCACAGGAGAGGATGACACCCTGCCCTTGACCAGAGCCCCGTTGGCACCTGGACAGGCTGGAAAATTTGCAGTCAGATAGGCGTGTCCATCCTCCAGCTAGAACCACCCCCTAAGGTGGGCTACCTGGAGTGGATACGGCTTTCTAAAGTCTGCCATCTTTGTGATGGCAAACTTAGGAACTCTGGGACAGTGTTGTGCCCATTTCCCACCGGAAATTTTCATATTGGGGACGAATGGACCCCAGGGGTCGAAAGTCCATTGGCTACCACCCTACACCCCTAATGCCCCTAAAACTAGTATTTAGGGGAGCCCCTGGCACCAAGAAATCAGATCCTGATGACCTGAAAAAAGATGACGGATGTGAAGAATCACAAGAAGCAAGAACTGAAGACCAGAAACTGACTTGGCGCCAACACTGATGAACTGTCTGCTATCCCCTACAAGTGTGCCAAAGATGACTTGTCCTGCAGCGGATGTGTCTCCAAATGAATGGGAGAATGGCAAGCCCTTTGCTCAAGATCCAGGGACTCCCGTAGAGCAGCGGTGATGTTCCCCTGCATCCTGCAGGCAACCCAAGAGACCAGAGAGGACTCCGACCCGCCAAAAACCCGACATTTTAAGGCACCACTGCACCTGTCTCTCAAAGCCTGAGTTGAAGTGGGCCTTGGAATTTCCCACTGTGGACATCCCCACGTCACCTACAGCCTCTGTTTGCAGGCACCCTCTACCACAACAACTCCTGGTGATGAAAACCCAACACCTATGGACACCTCTTCACCCGTCAACCCTGGGCCATGGCGAAGAAGACCAAAGGCTTCCCCACTTACCCGAGCATCGTGAAGTCTTAGCCCACCTGTTGGTTCAGCCTGAGTGGCCTCCCAGTTCAAACCTGAAGCCTGTTTCTGGCCAGACCAATCCCCATTGAAAAACATTGGAACCCCATGCTGTTTTGAACCTCTGCACCCGGCCGCCCCAGTATTACCCCGTGTGACCTCTTGGTGCTGCCTTGGACCCTGTCCTATGCTCACCTTACTTCAAGGATATTGGTCCCGTAAGTCAATGTGAAGAACGTGAATGCAGTATTTATTTTTCTTCCATAGGTTAACATTGCCGCTTCTGAAAATTGCACTGTCGACTATTAAACTAAAGGTATTTCTCTTGCAAAACCTGATCATATTGATTCTGATGTCTAAATATATATAAAGAAATGTGTTATTTTTTTATAAATTGGAGTTGATCTTATTTAAGCGTGTGTACACATGACTGTGTGTGTATTTGCAGATGTCTAACACTCCTCTCTAATAAGCCTAAGGTTTCTCAACCACATCCCCTTAGAAGAGTGCCTTGGGATTGCTAAAGCAAGCCCCTGTCCACTCATAAGGGAGTACCTGGACCATTTGCACAGTACGCTTTGCACAGCTGCTCCTCCCTCCCACCTCCCCTTATATGGCGGCCCCTGCACGGTAAAGGGAGCGACCCTGACTCTGCTTGCGGGTTAGGCCGTTCCCCTCCCCGCACAGCCCTGCCTGTGTGTCCCTGCCTCTGTGCCCTGCTGTTGCCATCTGTGAGTTCGCTGCTCCCCCCTCTCTGTCTGTATTTGCCTGTTATTGTACTTATTGTGCTGCCTTTTGTTAACTATTTTGTGCCGTTTTTACTATTTGATCTGCCTCATTCTTCCGTTCCTCCTTGCCTTCTGGACCCCGGTTCTTCCCACCACTGCCTGCCGGTGGCCCCGCTCCCTCGCTCACTGATTCGCTGCCTTGCTCCCACCTCCCAAGCTGCTCCTCCCTCCCACCTCCCCTTATATGGTGGCTGCGCAATGGACACGCGCAGTGGATGCACCGAAGGTGTGCCTACAGCAAGCCCGTCTGCGCCCGTCCGCGCCTGGACCGCGCCCAGCTCCAGATCCCCTGCCCCCGTGAACGTAACGACACCCAACACCACTACCACTCCAGCACCCTCCACGCACTCTACGCCAGACGATCATGCCCCTGCTGCCTGGCACCCAAGGACCCTTCTTCTGCCGGAACTGCAGCTCCACCAGCATCCGGCCCGCCAACCCACTGACCAGGATAGAACCCAACTACCTCAGATGCATTCTTCTCAATAACCGCTCCGCCCGCAAACACGCCGTTGAACTCTGGGACCTACTCGACTCAACCACACCAGAGGTTGCCTTCCTGACAGAGACCTGGCTGAACCCCTCCTCAGCACCCGACATCGCCATAGCCATCCTGGAAGGCTACAAGATCACCCGTAGGGATTGCACCAACGGAGTAGGAGGAGGAGGAGGAATCACCATTGTCCACAGGAACACCCTCACAGTCTCGACCACCACCAACGACACCCTCAGCACCGCCGAACAACTGCACTTCCAGATCCACACAGACCCCAACACCACCCTCAGAGGAAACCTCATCTACAGACCCTCCGGACCCCGACCACAGTTCAGCGACTCCATCGCCGACTTCGTCAAAGCACAAGCCCTCGCCTCCACAGACTACATCCTTCTCGGGGACATTAACTTCCACCTCGAGAACAACAGCGACACGAACTCTACCACCTTGATCGACAACCTAGCCAACCTCGGACTCAGACAACTCGTCACAACACCCACCCACTGCGCTGGCCACACGCTTGATCCCATCTTTGCCACAAGCACCCACGACTGCTTCAACCACACCACCAAACTCCACTGGACCGTTGCTGCATCCTCTTCACCTTCCGGAAACCCACCACGCACCACTGCACCCAACAGATGCCTCACCGCTGCTGGAGCAAAGTCACCGAAGACCAGCTAAGCACCACCCTCACCGAGAGCTCATACCCCATGACCCCACTGACCCCGACACCTACGCCTGCAACCTCAGACAGTGAATCGATGACTACACCTCTCCCTGTTCAAGAAACCCTCCAACAGCCACAACAGCAAAAAAGCTAGCTGGTTCACTGAAGACCTTCAGGCCTCCAAGCAAACCTGCCAAAAGCTAGAGAAGAACTGGCTCCATGAATGAACACAGGACAGCTACGTAGCACACAAGAACGCCACCCACAGACACCATCACCTCATCAGATCTGCCTGAAGGACCTCCTTCAAAGACCGCCTAGACAACAATGCACACAACAGCAAAGGGTTTTTCAACATCGTGAAGGAACTCTCTAACCCCAGCTCCAACACCAACAACATCCCACCTTCACAAGACCTGTGCGGCTTGCGGGCCACCTTCTTCCATCGCAAGATCACAGACATCCACGAGAGCTTCAATGCCACAACCGCCGACAACCACTGAGACCTCCGCCCCCACCACCACCATCCTCACCAACCGCACCAACCGCCTACTCTCCTGGACCAACATAAACAACGTCCACACCATCAAGATCATGAACATCATCCACTCAGGATCTCCGTCAGACCCATGCCCACACCACATCTTCAACAAAGTCAGCACCACTTTCGCACCCCATCTGCGGAAAGCCATCAACATTTCCTTTGAGACAGCTACCTTCCCAGAGAGCTGGAAACATGCAGAGATCAATGCCCTACTCAAGAAACCTAAGGCAGACCCCAAGGACCTCAAGAACGTCCGGCCCATCTCCCTGCTCTCGTTCCCGGCGAAGGTCATCAAGAAGACAGCCAACCAACAACTAGCCCGCTACCTCAAGGAGAACAGCATCCTGGACCCGCCCCAGTCCGGGTTCCGTAGCAACCACAGCACCGAAACTGCCCTCATCGCCCCCACCGATGACATCAGGATCCGGCTAGACAACAGAGAAACCACGGCCGTCATTCTCCTTGACCTGTCAGCCGCCTTCGACACGGTCTGCCACCGCACACTATGCCTGCACCTCCACGACGCCGGGATCCAAGAGAAGGCCCCGACTGGACCACCTCCTTCCTCTCCGGCAGAAAACAGAGCATCTAACTCCCCCCCTTCCGCTCCGTAGCCACCGAGATCATCTGTGGCGTACCCCAGGGCTCATCCCTCATCCCAACGCTGTTCAACATCTACATGGCACCCACGTCGCCTGACTACACAACTTTAACATCATCTCTTACACCCAGTTGATCCTCTCCCTCACCAAGGACCCCACACCACCAAAATCAACCTCCACGAATGAATGAAGGCCGTAGCCAAATGGATGAGGAACAGCCGACTGAAGCTGAACTTGGACAAGACGGAGGTCCTCATCCTCGGATCCCCCCCATCGGCCTAGGATAACATCTGGTGGGCGACAGCACTGGGAACTGCTCCAACTCCCACCGACCACGCACGCAACCTAGGGATCATCCTCGATTCCACCCTATCCATGACTAAGCAAGTCTACGCCGTCTCTTCCTCCTGCTGCAACACCCTCAGCATGCTCTGCAAAATCTACAAGTGGATCCCCACCGAAATGAGAATAATGGTCACCCAGGTCCTTGTCAGAAGCAGGTTGGACTACGGAAACGCCCTCTACGCAAGAGCCTCGGCCAATCTCCTGAAACAGCTTCAACACATCCAGAACACCTCTGCACGCTTGATCCAAGACATTCCTCACTACAGCCACATCACACCCCACCTGAGAGACCTGAACTGGTTCCCCGTCAACAAGAGGATAACCTTCAAGCTCCTCAACCATGCACACAAGGTACTCCACAACACCTGAGCTGTGTACCTCAACAGATGACTCAGCATCTACACCCCCACCCGCCAGCTCCGCTCCGCCGACCTCGCACTTGCCACAGTCCCCTCACATCCGAAGAGCGACCTCCGGCAGCAGATCGTTCTCTCACCTCACCGCCAAGACCTGGAACTCCCTCCCCATCCACCTACGGCAGACCCACGACCTGCTGTCCTTCAGAAGACTTCTCAAGACCTGGCTTTTCGAGCAGTAGCAGCATTCCCCCCCAGCATCTTGAGACCCTCACGGGTATGTAGTGCACTTTACAAATGCTATGATTGATTGATTGATTCACCCTGCCTAAGGGCTCTTAAGGCCTGCTGTAGGGGTGACTTAGAGCCATGCAGTTGAAGGACATTGCACACAGGCAGTGTACAATGCTGTGCTTTCAGAAGAGTTTGCACCCTTTGATGTATTCTGCAGTTGCAGTCTGCATGTGATTTTTTAGTTGGTCCCTACGGGTGGCATAAGACATGCTACAGCTCTTAGGGACCCTCTTTAGTATCCATGCCCTAGGTACCAGGGGGCCCATTTACTAGGGACTTGCAAGGGTGCTTAAGTCCCATCCGATTGGGATACAATTAGACATTTTATTTTTGAGGGAAAGAACACTGGCACTGGAGCCTGGTTAGAAGGCTTCAGTGCACTGTCACAGTCGAAAAACCAGCACCTAGAAGCTCAAATGCGGGCAAAAGTGGAGGTACATCTGCAAAGAAGTCCAGCTTCCTACACAAGGACATTCCCTTTCACAATAAATTCAATCGAATGAGGCTGAGGAGGGTAAGCCTGAGATTTACCAACCTTCACTGTGGTGGCCCCAACTAAAAAAGTTGTGACACAAGGATTGGCTGTTGCGTTCAGGTGTATTGCTTCAGGTATCTGTATGAAAGTATTTATCCATTCTGTACAAGTGCACAGTATGGGACAGCTCACTATCTAACAGTCCAAGGATCACCGAAGCTGTCCAAGGACTCAGAGGAAGCATTGGCCATGCCAACAGGGACTAATAAGGTGCCATTTGCCTTGTCTCTGCCAACCTTCTCCATTTAAATTCTCAAGCTTATGTTGAGCATCAGTGATGCAGCAGCCCACTATGCACACTGCTAACACGCTGAGTGGACAGGGGAACATAAATGCTGGTCAATCAATGTTTTATAGAAGCTTTTTAGACAATAGTAATTTGCTACTTTGGTGTACATTTAACTGTGGTGTGGGTTGAGTATTAGGAAGGTACTTTGGTTACACTAATTTAGTGAGACCTTGTGCTAAGACCTTTAATAGATTGTCTAAGGGTCTGTCAGAAAAACATCAACAAATTCATTACATTTCACAGAAAAAATGGAACATGGTTATTGTTGCCTTGAGCGCATTCAGCTATATGCAGAGAGGATTCCACTTAACCCCTTTTGCTTGACTGCATATTGCAAGTAAAGTTTTTTAAATGAATGAATGCATGATGGATGTATATTTAAAAAATTTAAATGAGTTAACCATGTATATTGGCTTCCAACCACTGTTCAGTTTACTAACTTAATAGAGTGCAATAATACCCATATATGCTATGAAGGAACTAGTCATGAGTAAGATGACTAGATGTGATTGCATAGTTGACATTATTTGAGTAGTACCCATGTCTGTGGCTCATCAGAAAGAATGTTGTTTAAAATGTTTGCCACAATTATTAGTAATATAGTAAGGATTGTGGTTCAAAGGAAGCTGCCTTACATGGCAACTTTACTGAAATATTGTACATTTTTATTTCTGTAGCTTGACAGGTTGGAAGTCAAAAGCAAATCAAACAGAGCCCAAATTCTTTAATACCAAATCAAAGCGCTCAGGTCGACTTAGCCTTAGGCCAGCTAGGACAGTTAGAACCCACACTTTACATTCTACAGTTGTACTGACCAAACTTTGGGCTATAGAACAAAGAACGGGGACAGCGATTTCTTCCAGAGGATTAATATTGGAGTGAGACAATATTCTGCTACTAAAAAATAACCTTGTTGTGGTGGGTTGTTTGCTGGAATCTCTGCTTTAGTGATATCCGCAGAATCAGAAAACGTCACCCAAATTTGACAATGTGAATGTTTAATGTTCCTAATTAGACAAACTTGGTATGTGAATATTTCTTTAACCTCCCTTAATCTGAACCTAGCTCCAAAGTCTAAATAATTACATTTCAATACATGTAATAAAAGCTGTCTCACAATTTGAGAGGTAAGGCACAGTAACATAAATGTCAATGTATTCAACTGATCCACTGTTCAAAAATAGAAAGAGGTGCCTTTCAAAATTCATGAAAGTGGATTTGTTTCCACTTTTGCCAAAAGTGCTTCTGAAATTCAGACCCATCTTGCTTTCACTCTGGATTAATCCTGGCCCCTCTGTGAAAAAAATGTGTCCAGAGATTTTCTGATTTGTGCTTTTCTAATTGCCTAGTCCGAGCCGACTTTTTCTGGATGGCTTTTTTAAAAATGTTGCATGTGCTGCAGTGATGTAATATTTCAGGAATCATGAGACCTATATACTTCATTTGGGTGTCAAAACATAGGTTTTGGGGGGTGAAGTAGTCTTATAGAGACAGAAAATAACTCTTCAGAGCAACACCTCCACCATTTTCCAAAATAGCAGCTCTGTAATGAAGTGTTTTAGCCATCATATTGCCAATATATATGAATATTGGTTTTGTTTCTGGTTTTTTGTTGATTCAAATTTGTAAACATGAGCAAAGCAGTTGGTAGGAGAGGATCTGTTCTTCCTGACAAAGTGTTGCTAACTACAAAATCTGAGGTCTCCTTCAGCAAAGAAAAACGTGTAATATGCCAAACTAATCCGAAAGCAAAGCTAACATTAACTGCAGATGGACAGAAGGGAGTTTGAGATGCTGCAGAATTATGGTGAGATGAAGTTCACAAAAGATTCAAACTGATGGGTAAGAGGATCAAATATTTTATCATTGTAAAAACAAGTGCAACAAGTCGTATACAATGGAAAAAAGCCTGGAAATATTTGTCAAAAAATAGCTGAAACGAGTGAATCACAACAAGAAACCAAGTCTTTTGTGAAAGCGATGACAATCAAACCCAATTCCCATTGACTTACAAGATCGACGGCCACCCCTCATCCACCTACAACAAGTGATCAAAAAGCAGAGGATCTCAAAGGGCAAAAATGTTTTTATCTGCAGCTAGTTTCTTCCAAGATGACGTTTTCAGCTGAGTAGCTGATCTAAACAGTGAGGTAAATGTATTTGCAGCGTATTTGTATGCCTAATTGAACTGCATGCCTGCATATATCAAAAATAGGAATGTACAATGAGCTTCCAGCTGCAAAGTAACCACCAGCCTGCAGTTAAGTTTGCACTCTTCAAAAAAGCAATTTAAGTTTCAAAGCCAGTCTTGAGTGCTGTCTGCACGTTCACAGTCAGTGAAATCAGAGAAATAATGGTCTACATTGATGAAACTGTATTGATACATAATAATGTTATTAAGATTTTTCTGGTGAGAATATACAATGACATAATTTGTTTTCGTCAATCTAATAAAAAGAACAAGCTACTTATGGTGTTCTCATCTAAATAATATCACATGATGCATTTTAAAAAAACATGCAGAAAGATTTAGATTTTGGACTTAATGACAAGTTTTGTGATCTCCCAGAGCTCCAAAAATGATGAGAGTCAACAAGAATGCCTGATGTTGTCTTAACATATTTTACAACATTGTTTAATATCAGCAAAGCACCTCTGTTACAAACTGTGGGGCATATTTTCAAGGAGTTATCGCTGAGTTAACGGCACTTTATCACAGACAAAGTCACGATAAATGTATCACCCCATTCACAAGCTGGCGCTAACAGCCCAGAGCACCAGTTTACAGCAAAAAACATCACCACAGATGACCCCAGCAACTATCGCTAATGAGATGAAGAGTAGGCGCTCCCGTGCCAAAAGCAGCGACAACACCACTCCGCAACATTCTCAACGACCTGCCAGATCTGCGATACGACCACAAAACATGCAATAAGGTGCATTAGCAGCAGGAAACTAACACCTGCTATGACCTGGTGTAAAGTAGGATCACAGCCTGCACCAGAAATGGGAGCCACACCTTAAGGGTAACAGATGCCATGGACCCACTGATCATGCAGGCCGTACACCCAAGAGGGCCACAATACCCACCGCCACCACCCACAGGTACGCCCCTCCCCGGGACCCCCCCTGGCCAAAAACATGCCACATCAACTACACGGAATCATGTACCAAATAATTCGCCTGATGTCACACAATCACATCTGGTGATATGCATGTGTCGTCACAAAAATGCGCATCACACATTCACCTTTGAATCAACAAATTAAAATGTATTCAAAGAAACACAGAACAGAAATGAAGACACATGGCGGCTCTCCTCGTGACAATCCGTAGGTCACAGCCTGCAATACAAAAATCATGATGAGAAGGTGTGTCCTGCGCACATCAAGGGACAGAGAGAGCATCACGGAAAAGAGAGAGAGAGAAACAGAGGGAGAGAGAGATAGATGGAAAGAGAGGGAGCGAGAGAGACAGACGGACAGATAGAGAGGGGGAGATAGAGACAGATAGACGGACAGAGAGGGAGAGAGAGAGAGATAGACGGACAGAGAGGGGGAGAGAGAGATTGATGGACAGAGAGTGGGAGAGAGGCCCAGATAACCGAAGTGATGGACAGGGAGAGAGAGTGCCGACACTGCGCACCCTGGCCACACGCTCACCTGCAGCCACTGGTGTGTCTCTAACCCTGTGCCGGCATGTAGTGCAGTTCACCAAGTCCCACATCTGAAACAGATCCGTCATCTGAAACAGAGTCCAGATACATGAATGACAAAGTACATACACTTGCACACAACATCATCGCCTGTCCGCCCCTGCGGACCAAGGCAGTTGCACCCCAGCCCCTCCAGCCACCCAGCGGTGCATGTTCACCCCTGCGCACCCAAGCCGCTGCACCCCAGCCCCTCCCACCACCCAGCGGTGTATGCCCGTCCCAGGAGCTGCACCCCAGCTCTTCCCGCCGCCCAGCGATGCATGCCCGCACCTGCGGTCCCAGGCCTCACTGCTCACCTTCTGCCACCGGCGTGTAGAAAAGAGGGCCCACCACATGCCGCTGCAAGCCCCAAGCACGGGGCCCATTGACATGTCACCCTCCACATCATGCAGCCCCGCTCAGCAGGCCACCAGGTCTCACTTTTGATGCTGGGTCTTGATTTTACCATGGCAGAGGACATACCAGTCCACAGGGCATTATCGCAGGGTGCACAACCGCTCAGCCCATGAGATGCCACTAACTCTGTGACCCCCAAGGCCACGCCAAGTGGCGGTAGGCCCCCAATGTCTGCTGGCTCAGGCATACACTGCGATCCAGCAGGGCACACAAAACCTGAGCAGTCCAGACCACCGGGACGGGGCATCATTGCAAGCTGCACACCCCTCAGCACTTAAGGTTCCCCTACCTCAATGCACCAAAAGTCACCGTCCCGTGGCGGTGTGCCTGTGACAGCCACAGAGTATCCAGTGCCAGCCACAGTGTATCCAGTGCCACCAAGTCTGTGCCCCGCAAGTCATGGACCCTCTATGATTGGGTATCATGGTACGGATGCCATCATGTCACTTCCAGGCCGGCGGAATGTGATGTTGCAAGCCCCTGGGCCCCATGCCTACATGCACACCACAAAATTACTCCCCGAGAGAGGTTGAGAATGGTGTGGAGCCCATGCGCTCTGCCCTTTTTATTGTCAGGGTTACATGTCCTGTGACACGTGTGCTGGATAGGTGTGGTGTGGGTGTGAACCATTCGTGAGGGAGTGGCGGTGGCATGCTGACAACTAGACCTGTGGTCAGCAGATCACTACAGGGAAGTCCTGGCACAGGTAGAGTTGTTGTCCCACCTGTGTGCGCAAATGTAGTGGGCTGGCCTGGCGTATGCCAGTCCAGCTTAAGGGTTTGAACAATGACCCCAGGGTTCTGGGAGTTGTTCCGTATGGGGCTGGACAAGGAAGTAACAAATGCATGTGTCGCCATTGTTGCGTCGGCGCCACACGGTCAACATTCATCAATGTGTCACCCTGTGAACCAAATCCGATGACATGAGCCACATGGACGTAAGAGGAATTCACTGACCCACCATTTATCCATACTACCACACTTGAAAAACCATAGACACAACACATCTGTGTGATTTGGAATGTTTAATGCACATTCAATGGAGTGTTGCATCTGGAGCACTACAGGGCCATGCAAACCCCACATGATGATCTTGGCCCGTGGAGGACCAGCCTAAGTCCTTCAGGCATTGGAGAGCTTGGAGCAGACTGTGAGTGTCTGTTAGGGACTGTGAGTGGTCCCTGATGGGACTTAGACACCCGCGTATGGCATCTAGTTTTTCTGTCCTGGGAGGCAGCCGTGGTGGTGGGTGCTGTCCGCTCTGTGGTCTCTGCGGTCCGTGGGATGTCCTTGTTGCAGCTGGGCTGCCCTGCTCCTGGAGGTGGGCTACGGAGGCTGTCAATTAACTCTTGGAGGGTGACGGAGTCGAAGCTGTGGTGGTCCTCTTTGTCATCAGAGAAGAGAGGTTCGGGCTGCTCTGCAGGAGGTGTTGATTGTCCCTCTGCAATGTGAAGGGGAGATGCAGTTTAACAATGTGTTCACATGTATGTTGTTGCATTGTACATGTTTACATACAGACTGCATGACTGTGTACATCCTGGTTGTTTGGGAGGAACTGCCTATTTGATGGGGACAGTGGACATTTCGACAACAGACGTGTGTGTGTCTTTGTACTTGTACATTATCAACTCACATTTCCCTGCAATGCCACTTGTGATTGGAAAGTGTCTACACACAATCTGCACCAGTTTTGTCCTGTGTTCTGTTGTGGATGTGTTGCGGATTGTTTCACATTGTTGTCAGTGTTGATGTGCTCTGCATGTATTGTGTGTGTGCTGCATTTTGGGGGAGTGGCCCCTGCTTCTCAGATGTTGCTGCCCCTTATCCCTTTCCTGTGATGTGCCTTTGACTTCTGTGCTTATACAGTGCTGAGATGTTGAATACTTGGGTACATTGATCTCTTGGTGGGAGTTGGGGCATGTTTTGTCTGCAGATGTGCTCAGCTCAATTGTGCATGTGTTACATTGTGCCCATCTTCCCCCGTCCCCCCAGTCCCTGGCCGTTACTCACCCTGGTGCTGTTGTGTCTGGTCATGTTGAGCAGTGTCCTGTCCCTCGACTTCAGCCACTGTCTCGTCTCCCCATTGATGACAGTGGATGCCATTTCCGCCATCTCGTCCAGCTCCTCCTGTGGCACAGGACTCCCACCTCCAGTCTGCATTGCTGCCTTCCGGTTGTTGGTGAGTTTGAGCTTGGTTTTGCACTTGACGTAATTCCAGCATCTTTTGACCTCATCCATTGTCCTCTTCCGCACTCCCACTGCATTCACCTTGTCCACGACGGACTGCCATAGTCCATTTTTTGTTGCTAATGACACAGTGGAGGTGACGAACAGTTGTTGATGGTGTTCAACCACCTGCGTAATCAGGATCTTGTTTTCCTGCGGACTGAAGTGCTTCTTCGTACTCTTCTTTTCCTTGGCCTTCCCTGACCCGAGGTCCCAGGCAGGTCCTCGGGGAGCTTGTGGGGTTCTGGTTCTCCTCCGTACTTGCTCTGGCAACATACATTGTGCTTCGCTGTTGTTTGGCATTTGTTTGTCAGTTTTGTTCTACTTTTATGGTGATTTTTCCTGCCTTACACGTGTGAATTGCAGGCCTATAGCTGGTTTTTAATGATTTTTGCATCGCGATTGGCCTCATCATAGTTTTTTTTGCGTTGACATTTTTATGGCGTGGCGTTGATTTTAACGTGGTCAGTTGGCACGTTATCTGGAGTATATTGCATGGTGCCGCCATGTTGAGAATGCATTGTTAACACAGCGTAATTTTCCCGCGATAGACTGAGACGTTGGAAGTAGCTTTCAGTTACTTTTGTGATGGTTATCACATGTTCTTCAGAATATGCTTCTAAATCTTTTGAATGCAGAACAGAATCCAACAACATTGATAATGGCTTTGAGGATAAAAGTGAAGAAGTAAAAGACAATCCCATGAACCAACAGGCTTATGCTGTGCAAATGTACTGTCTTTTTCAAATCATGTTTTATGAATTACATCACGCCAAAAAGAAAATTCTGCTACACATGATGACAGCCCACGCAATCTATGAGAAGTGCAGAAGTAGGGAGCTAATAACTTCAATGAATACGATTGGTGTATCGACAAGTTAGAACTTGTTAATAGATCATACTCGAAAATTATTTGAATCCAACAGCACACCACTTCCAAGTAACTTTACCAGGAGAGGATTTACAATTGCTGCTCTTGTTCATTTTGATGAAAACTCTTCTTTATCTAGAACATCCAGCACACTTGATGCTGCCATGATGCTTTTCAAGGAGTGTACCAATGAAGCCGCTGCTGGAAAACTAGCTGTCAGCCATAGGCATAAACAAATTAAGCTGCAAATGTATAACCTAACTGCCTTTCCAACATGCGTAAAATAACTTCAAGCCATCAACATGTCCCAGTCTACCAGAAAGTTTCAAAGTGACTGAGGATATTCCACGGACGAACCTACTCTTGATGGTTCCTCTGTTAATGTTTGCAGATGACACCTTAATTCTGTCGAAGACACAACCAGGTCTGCAACGTGCCCTTGATCGATTCACTTTGTTCTGCAATGACCATGATTTAGTAGTTAACGTCGATAAGACGAAGTTCATTGTCTTGCATAAACACAAAGTAGTGAAAGCTAGAGTGGAAATGAACAATGTGCCCCTGGAACAAACCGACTCCTTTGCATACCTGGGTGTTACTGTGGGCATCGCTTGAACTGGAAGCCACAGTTAGATCTATTAGTCTTAAGGCATAATCAACTTGTAGTGGCCCTCCTAAAAGAATTCCGGTTGTCCCAAACCAAACCAGTTGGACCGGCTCTATTTTTTACCAGGGTAAGGTTAGAGCCTCAATAATTTATGGGGCGGAACTTTGGGGCTTCGAAAACTTAGTACCATTAGCCTTAGCCCAGAACAAGTTCCTGAGGGTATTGACCAGCCTTTCTCAATCCTCTCCTTTGAGGCCCCTACTTTTAGATCTAGGATGTTTTTCTTTTGAGGAGGTCGCGGGTTTTAGACCACTTGCCTATTGGCGAAGACTTTGGACAGCCCCGGAGCTAGCATCTTATGCAAAAGCTGTTAAGTACATTAGGAAAGCAGACAAATCAAACAAATTTTCTTGGCTACAAAAGATTATGGCATTGTTATCTGAAATGGGCCTCATTCACCTGTGAGAAGACCCAGAGGGGAATTCCTTCCCTTCTAAGAGAGATCTTAAAGCCTTATATAGGGACATGGTTTATGTAAAGTCGCTGTCCTTGGTTACTAGTGGTTCCCTCACTGGCCTCTTTCTTGAATGTAAGTGTGAGCATAAGCTGAAGGCCTATTGGGACATTATCACACGTCCTGGTGATAGAAAACTCTTCCACCAATTTAGAGTGGGAACACTCCCCCTAAAATCGTTTACTAAAAAGTGGCGGGAGGACTAGGATATAAAATGTGACACTTGTTTAACTGAGGACGAGACTCTATCGCATGTCCTGTTTGTGTGCCCTGCATACAAGAGCCCTCGGCTGAAATGGCTCAAGCTGGTTTGTATAAAGTTTGGAACTAGATCTTGTCAAACGGCCCTGCGTATTTTAAAAACTGAAACTTCTGAAGTCATAGTTGTTGCTATGGCTAAGTTTCTGAGCTGGACTTGGGTCCTTAGAAGGAAAAACCTGCAAGGCTTTATGTAATCTATCTGCTTATGCACTGGTGTACTCAGGTTTACCCCACGCCATTCAGTCCAATATTGAAGACTGTAACCAAGTCCTGTGTAATTATGCATTTAAAGCTTTTGACCCTGAATTTTCCATTTTAAACTTAATTATTGTTTTAATAGCATTGGGATTTTATATGACATGCTTTTTTTTAAACAAAATATTCTTGTATGAAATGTTACGCTTTTTTATATTATATTGTATTTGTCTCAATGTGTCTTTTATGATTGATTATGATCGAATAAAGATGGAAATTGAATTGACTGAGGACATGGGTCGTCTTCTACCATATGCAGCTGTCCGCAATGCTGATTTAACTGACTTATCATATCGCTTATTCGGTGCAGATTGAAGGATGAAGAAAAGTGAATTCCTTCTCTGTTCTCCCAGCATACCATCCCACTGAATAAGGTTGGGTTTTTACCAGTAATATCATCTCCAATCACAAACTATACAACAGTATACACAGCTCTAAGAAATTTCCAAAATGTGCATGCTCAACTTGAAGACCCGCCTGTCCTGCAAATTGTTTGTGATGAAAGTTTTTTCCGTTTTGTAGCTGACATTTTTATGAGCAATCCAGTAGAATTTAATGATCTTCATCCAATGATGGGCGTTTTCCACATGACAAAAGTTGTGTTGCAGTGTGCAGGAAGTTATGTCAGTGGATGTGGCATGGACAATACCCTAATTGAGGATGAAATCTTTGGAAACAAAACTGTCCAGTCACTATTGAGCAAAACTCATTTTTGTTCATTACAAGGTATGCTTATCATATCTAAGGCTATAGAAACAATGTGTTGGAATGCTTTCTGGAACAAGAATGACAAATTAGGTTTTGCATGTCTTATCCCAGAAGTGAATAAAGCACAGGGTGCACTTCATCCAAAATACATAATGCAATGACACACAATCTTCAGTACACTGTAAACCAAGTTTGTAGAGTTCATCAAAGAATGTGAAGAAAAAAAGAACTTTGTAAGTACTGGGGTAATATTTATTCACATGATAGCTCTAGGGAAACTTGGTACATGCTGATCAGGAAGGTGATTGGGAGCTGCACATGAAGACTGTGGAGTCTCTGCATAAAATATCTGAATTACGGGTCATGGTATTTTGAAAGAGGAAAGAAGCTAGTGGTGGAAAACATACCTCTACGGAATATTCATCCAAAGACATTTTGTGGTAAAAAACTTAGAGGGAATGTTCAATGTTGTGGCTCTAAATATGATACTGGAACAGACGATCGAGAGATCACAGAAAAGCTCCAAGGGAATTGTTGATCAGACACTTAGAAGTGAATATGTTGCTCAATGGCTTCTTGTTTACCATGAAGTCATTTCTATTTACTATGTTTTCAGAGAATGACACATTCAAAATAATGGACCATCGTGACATTTTTCCTCACCACGAACTTGTGGGAAAGAGAGGGGAACATTTTAATAAACATGTTAACAGCCTTCTGTATTTCATACAGCAGCAAGGAAACCCCTTTCAAATCACTGAGCCTGTGAAACTACACAACTTTGTGGCAAAACAATATATGGATAACGATATAAAGAAAAATCTGCTAGATGTCCTGGAACATGGATCGAAATTATATGCAGAACTGAAGCAGGAGAGATTTGTATTGAAAGAAAAGGAACAGTTTGACATAATCACTAAATTTAAACTTCCACACTTTAATTGCCATAGTAAGATTTTTGTCCAACCAGCCATTAGAAAACCTGTTACAAAAAACAACTTTTAAAGACACATAGAGAGAAAGATGTTGCAAAACAAAAGGTTGAATTTATCAAGGACATTCTGTTACATTATTTTCCTCCAACAGACGCATTATTTGATTGGGATGCTGCAACCAAGCCAGTGAAGCAAAATCATGTACAAGAGCTCGGAAGAAAGCTTTCCCCTGAGGAATTTCAATTTGAAAAGTTTTCCTCATTGAAAACTGCTGTTGTTTTGGAGGATATGTCAAAATTGCGACTGATCAAGATTTCATCCATGCAAAACTTCAAGGAGAGGTTGTTCAGACCGCTCTACAGATTGCAAAGTCAGTGTGCATCTTGCAAGAACTGTACATTGTATTTGACAGTTATCTTTAAGTATCTGTCAAAGAATATGAAAGAATCAGACGAAAGTCTACAAGTGGAACAGTTGACCATGCCTGCATCAAAAGTCAGACACCTATACCTGTGCAACTTCATAAACTATCGTCTTCAACATCGAACAAAATGAACTTGGAGATGTTAACTCGCCAAAACATTGCTTATGCTTCAGTGAACAATGAATTTCCAATTATTGCAAGGGGAATGAATATCAATGAGGAGTTAGTGCCTGCAGAGATTAATTTAAAAGATACAGGCCTTATTGTACGAGAACTTAAAAGCAAATTAGAGGAAGCTGACCGTCGTGTTGTGCCACATGTAGAATGGGCTGTCCGAAATGGTTCCAATCGAGTCATTGTACTGTCAAGTGACACATATGTTATTCTTGCGCTACTTAGATTTGTTCCAATGTTCTTAAGTCAAGGATTTTCAGAGGTATGGATACATTATGGAACAGGCAAGAGAAGACACTTAATTCTGCTTCATATTCTGTACAAGAAACTTGACCCAGAGATGCCCAGTGTTCTTATCAAGGTAGATCTTCCTACAGGTGATGAAACTATGAGCAGAATTGGAACAAAGGGGCTCATTAGCATGGCGGACGGAAGGACGACCGCCGTCCTGGAGTAGGCGGAAAAAGCCTTTTTCCGTCCGCCGGCCGCGGACAGTCCGACCGCCATATTAGGATGGGAAACACTGTCAAAACTTCGTACGCGGCGGAAGAGAACGCACCGCCGCGGAATGACACCCGACCCCGTGGCGGACGTAACCAATCCAGAGACACCGCCGTATGGAATGACGTCTTCGACCGTGTCCCAAATCACAATGGCGGAAAACACACATAAAACCGCAGCGGAAAAACAACCTGCCTGAGCACGGCGGATTCCCCACGGCCAACAAACCACACATTGCGAAGATACCCACCACAAGCAGCTCGCCCACATGGACCCAGCGCTACACGCTTTTCCGATACTCTTCGCGATCCTCCACCAGCAAGTCATGGACCATCATCGACGACGACGCAGGTACTCTACACACCATTTACTGCCGGAAGGGGAGTACCTGGCAGGGCTGTGACGTTGGGAGGGGGAGTGTCATGTCACAGGAAATACATTTTTCGAACGCACCAAAATACACACAATTGAAGTACACAACCAGGAATGACAGCGACAAACCACAAAACATGATTTATTAGCTTTATTCAACATAACAGTTGCATAATATCAGATTATCCGAGAGCATGGGCACTGGGTACAACAGATCATGTACATCATTGGCAGCACGTGAGAGGGCAGAATGCAGTACCACAACAGCAACAGGGCATTGTGGACAACAGAGCAGGTACATCAGAGGCAGCACGTGAGAGGGCAGAATGCAGTATCAGAACAGCAACAGGGCATTGTGGACAACAGAGCAGGTACATCATTGGCAGCACGTGAGAGGGCAGAATGCAGTATCAGAACAGCAACAGGGCATTGTGGACAACAGAGCAGGTGCATCATTGGCAGCACGTGAGAGGGCAGAATGCAGTATCACAACAGCAACAGGGCATTGTGGAAAACAGAGCAGGTAGATCATTAGCAGCACGTGAGAGGACAGAATGCAGTATTAGAACAGCAACAGGGCATTGTGGACAACAGAGCAGGTACATCATTAGCAGCACGTGAGAGGGCAGAATGCAGTATTAGAACAGCAACAGGGCATTGTGGACAACAGAGCAGGTACATCATTGGCAGCACGTGAGAGGGCAGAATGCAGTATTAGAACAGCAACAAGGCATTGTGGACAACAGAGCAGGTACATCAGAGGCAGCACGTGAGAGGGGCTAAGTGCATCAACAGTCCATTGCACTGAACAGGTCCATCAGAGGCAGCACGTGAGAGGGGCTAAGTGCATCAACAGTCCATTGCACTGAACAGGTCCATCAGAGCCAGCACATGAGAGGGCAGAATGCAGTATCAGAACAGCAACAGGGCATTGTGGACAACAGAGCAGGTACATCATTGGCAGCACGTGAGAGGGCAGAATGCAGTATCACAACAGCAACAGGGCATTGTGCCCAACTGAGCAGGTACATCATTGGCAGCACGTGAGAAGGCAGAATGCAGTATCACAACAGCAACAGGGCATTGTGGACAACAGAGCAGGTACATCATTGGCAGCACGTGAGAGGGCAGAATGCAGTATCAGAACAGCAACAGGGCATTGTGGACAACAGAGCAGGTACATCATTGGGAGCACGTGAGAGGGCAGAATGCAGTATCAGAACAGCAACAGGGCATTGTGGCAACAGAGCAGGTACATCATTGGCAGCACGTGAGAGGGCAGAATGCAGTATCAGAACAGCAACAGGGCATTGTGGACAACAGAGCAGGTACATCATTGGCAGCACGTGAGAGGGCAGAATGCAGTATTAGAACAGCAACAGGGCATTGTGGACAACAGAGCAGGTACATCATTGGCAGCACGTGAGAGGGCAGAATGCAGTATCAGAACAGCAACAGGGCATTGTGGACAACAGAGCAGGTACATCATTGGCAGCACGTGAGAGGGCAGAATGCAGTATCAGAACAGCAACAGGGCATTGTGGACAACAGAGCAGGTACATCATTAGCAGCACGTGAGAGGGCAGAATGCAGTATTAGAACAGCAACAGGGCATTGTGCACAACAGAACAGGTACATCATTGGCAGCACGTGAGAGGGCAGAATGCAGTATTAGAACAGCAACAGGGCATTGTGGACAACAGAGCAGGTACATCAGAGGCAGCACGTGAGAGGGGCTAAGTGCATCAACAGTCCATTGCACTGAACATGTCCATCAGAGGCAGCACGTGAGAGGGGCTAAGTGCATCAACAGTCCATTGCACTGAACAGGTCCATCAGAGGCAGCAAGTGAGAGGGGCTAAGTGCATCAACAGTCCATTGCACTGAACAGGTCCATCAGAGGCAGCACGTGAGAGGGGCTAAGTGCATCAACAGTCCAGCAGCAACAGGGCATTGTGGACAACAGAGCAGGTACATCAGAGGCTACCCAAGTACGTGTGTCAAGCGACCCATCACAAGGAGATTAATAAAACCTACGTGGTTACATTCGGCAATCTACACACAAACTTAAATGACATGTGACTGATGGCAACTAGACCTCACACCACAGAATCAGGTGGACTGCTTGAACAACTCGCCTCGGACACACCGCCAGCACCAGCAACAGGAGTGTGAGACACAGCCACCGATCTACTGACTGACACATGAGCCCTAGACCCAGACACACCGCCAGCACCAGAAACAGGAGTGTGAGACACAGCCACAGCTGTGGTGACTGACACATGTGCCATAGACCCAGACACACCGCCAGCACCAGCAACAGGAGTGTGAGACACAGCCACCGATCCACTGACTGACACATGGTCCCTAGACCCAGACACACCGCCAGCACCAGCAACAGGACTGTGAGACACAGCCACCGATCTACTGACTGACACATGAGCCCTAGACCCAGACACACCGCCAGCACCAGCAACAGGAGTGTGAGACACAGCCACCGATCTACTGACTGACACATGAGCCCTAGACCCAGACACACCGCCAGCACCAGCAACAGGAGTGTGAGACACAGCCACCGATCTACTGACTGACACATGAGCCCTAGACCCAGACACACCGCCAGCACCAGAATCAGGAGTGTGAGACACAGCCACAGCTGTGGTGACTGACACATGTGCCATAGACCCAGACACACTGCCCGGACATGTCCCTGTACACTGACCAACAAATACCATGCCTGCACCTGACACATGTGAGTGAACAGCAGCTGAGCCAATAGGACCACTGAAATGGTGAGCCACAGGGCTGTATGGGCCAGGAGGCAGGGTGGTTCTGGGAGCTGGGGACAGCTGTACTGGAGCGACATTGGGGTGGTCAGGTCTCAGTGGTGTGTGTCTCCGTTTCCTAGTGAAACGTAGGGGCACCCCGGACATGCCTGGACTGGTAAGTGGAGTGGCATCACCAGACATCAAAGGTGTATCATGTGCTTGTGGTGGTCTGCTCTCTGGGGACGTGCTGGACCCTGCCTGCCGTTTGCTGTGGGCCTGCCTTCTGCCCTCTGCATCATGTGTAATGGGGGATGCAACAACAGTGTACTCCTTCCTCTGCTTTAGTGGGGCGTGGATGGGAGTAGAGGTATGGGGGGACTCCACCGCTGATACATGTGTTGTACGTTCCTTAAACATCATCCTCAGTGCAGCCAGGGGTGAAATATGCCTGTCCTTGATGGTGCTCGTGTCCATGGGAGAACCCTTGGCCATGGGATGTGCCTTGGACGTCGGAGGTGTCCTGTCCCTGGAATGGGCCTGATCCCTTTCCGGTGCCCTGTCCCTGGGTGCAGACATGTCCATTGTAGTGTCCCTCTCCTTTGAAGCTACCTTGCTCTTGGGAGGTGCCCTTACCTTGGTAATGTCCTTGTCCTTGGGAGTGTCTCTGCTCTTGGGAGGTGCCCTTTCCTTGGTACTGTCCTTGTCCTTGGGAGTGTCCCTGCTCTTGGGAGGTGCCCTTTCCTTGGTACTGTCCTTGTCCTTGGAAGTGTCCCTGCTCTTGGGAGGTGCCCTTTCCTTGGTACTGTCCTTGTCCTTGGGAGTGTCCCTGCTCTTGGGAGGTGCCCTTTCCTTGGTACTGTCCTTGTCCTTGGGAGTGTCCCTGCTCTTGGGAGGTGCCCTTTCCTTGGTACTGTCCTTGTCATTGGGAGTATCCCTGCTCTTGGGAGGTGCCCTTTCCTTGGTACTGTCCTTGTCCTTGGGAGTGTCCCTGCTCTTGGGAGGTGGCCTTGGCTTGGGAGTCCCTTTGGTGGGGGATGGCTGTGTAGCATGTGAATCCATTTCCATACACACCCCTACATGATCCTGTCTGTCAACTCCAGTGTTGGACACGTCGTCTTCGGATAAAGAGATCACAGGCTTAGGGGATGGTGTCTGTGCCCTCCGTGCCCTGCCTTGCTGCCTGTGGCTGCTCCTAGTGTAATGACCAGAATAAGCGGCCTGGTCTGAGGACTCACTCTCCCCTGTAACATCAAGTGGTGTGGATGGTTGTACAGAAGTAGCACCCTGTCTATGCGACTGTACAATGGCTGAGGACACAGTGTTTGCCAATGACTGAACTGTTCTGTGGAGACCAGCAACATCGCCATGCATCCCCTCCATGAATGCCACCACCTGCCCCAACTTCCTATCGTGGTCTTGGAATGCATTGATCATGTTGGTCTGCCCTACACACAGCTGTCGCAGCAGATCAACAGCCTCTGCACAAAGTGCACTTTGTGTCACTGGGGCAGGGGCGACGGTTCCTGCACCGAAGGCAACTCTGCTCCCCCTCCTCTGGCGAGCACGAGCAGTACATGTTGCAGTGGGTGGCAGTGTGGGCCCTGTGTGCTGTGTCCCGACTGAAGGTGTCGATTGCCCACTCCCTGTCTGTGCCAACAGTGCGAACTCACCAACACTTTCTGAGGATGAGGGCGATGGTGTTTCCATATGCGAGTCCTCAGGGACGGTCCTGTCCCCCTCTCCGGGGCTGCCCTCTTCAGTGTCAGTCTGCGTGTGTGTGACCTCTGATTCGGAATCTTTGCCACCACTCATCTCCGTCGTCTGTGGGTCAGTGCCCTCTGCCAAAGCTGAAATAGAGAGAAACGCGGTGTGAGTAAGTGCCACACTCACGTACTGAAGGACAACAGATCTAGGATTCCATTACATACATTGTACATGTAGCACACATCCTGCACACGTCACACCTCTATTATCTGCACACATGTCATGCCATGGGACCACAGACCTCAACGGCATGTCCTGGAACCCTCAACTACCAAGCAAGTGGGCTGTCCACCTGGCGGACATGGATGCCAATGCCTACTCCGCTAATGGCACCAGCATGGTATTTCAGATAAACATACGCACCACGGAAGCCACTACTGTGTCTGAGCAGCAATACATGCATTGCAGGCCCAAGTAACATACACATACAATCTGCTCACCGCTAGTTTTCTGTGCTTCCCCACTTAGCTGGGCGGACAGGTCAGGATGCGTCCCAGCAATGATATAGTGCATAAGAGGGGTCATGGTGCGGCGGGCCAGACGTGTAGATCTTGGAATCATCCCCAGTGTCATCTCCGCCACATTCTTGCTAAGCCTGGAGATGTCGTCCCAGCGCTTGTGGCAGTGTGTGTGTCGTCTATTGAACCCCTCCACTGCCTGTACATCACGTGCAATCGTCCTCCACACGGCCTTGCGAAGGTGCAGCTTTACCTGCCATGATGGGAGACAAGAGGGTAACGTAAGTGGACAGTATGACATTCACAAACATCGTAGTAACACGTTTCAACATGCAACCATGCTCAGCACTACACATGTAAAGGTCCCACAGCACACCGCACGGCCTGCAGAAGACAGGAGCCACAGAACACCTCATGACCAACAACATGTACACCACTGTACTTACTACCTGTCCGGGGCACTGTAGAGCCGTTGGTAGTGGCTGAGCACACCGTCCACAAGGACATCCAGCTCCGCTGCGGTGAAGGGACGCAACCGGGTCTCTCGCACTCCCTGCATGGCAAGGTCCTGGACTCTGGCACAACAGCAGCAGCCGTTGGTCAGCTCAGCAGCAGCAGGTCGAGGTGATGGTCACAGGCAGCAGCCGTTGGTCAGCTCAGCAGCAGCAGGTCGAGGTGATAGTCACAGGCAGCAGCCGTTGGTCAGCTCAGCAGCAGCAGGTCGAGGTGATGGTCACAGGCAGCAGCCGGTGGTCAGCTCAGCAGCAGCAGGTCGAGGTGATGGACAAAGGCAGCACTGGATCAAAGCAGTGAATGTGTGCTTGTGAAAGTCACACATATATAGGGCCCAGAGCCCATGTCAGTGGCACACGTGGCCAGCTATTGGTTCCCCCTGGATGCCTCATTCGAAAAGGCCCAATGACAGGCCCTGGTGTGGCGGTGCACTGTTTCCGCCATTGTCGAAGGCGCATACGCTCCCCGCGTTACCCCTTCCCATTGGCTGCCTGTGCACGTGCCGTCACGGACACACATCGGCAACCGCACGTGTGCACTTCCGCGATGGTTGCATCTTTTGCAACAATGTTCAATCAGTGGTGCCACCATGGCGGTGCACACCTTCCGCGGGGGAGGTGCAGGCCAACACATACTTGTAATAATGGAAATCGAAATGGCAGGTCATGACCCCCCTTACAGTCACATTGCATCATCCACCGTAGACCGACCGTCACAGGCCGGTACACACCCGCCATGCTAGGCATGTCACCCACCGCTGGGCCAGGCCGCTCACCTACCTCCCGGCCAGGCCGGTCACCCACCGCCGGGTGTTGACCCTCCTGGCCCGGCGGTGGGTGACATGCCCGGCACGGCGGTTGTGCACCGGCCTGGCCCGGCGGTGGGTGACATGCCTGGCACGGCAGTGGGTGACATGCCTGGCCCGGCGGTGGGTGACATGCCTGGCACGGCGGTGGGTGACATGCCTAGCACGGCGGGTGTGCACCGGCCTGGCCCGGCGGTGGGTGACATGCCTAGCACGGCGGGTGTGCACTGGCCTGGCCCGGCGGTGGGTGACATGCCTGGCACGGCGGGTGTGCACCGGCCTGGCCCGGTGGTGGGTGACATGCCTGGCACGGCGGGTGTGCACCGGCCTGGCCCGGCGGTGGGTGACAGGCCTGGCACGGCGGGTGTGCACCGGCCTGGCCCGGCGGTGGGTGACATGCCTGGCACGGCGGTGGGTGACATGCCTGGCCCGGCGGGTGTGCACCGGGCCTGGCATGGCCGGTGTACGGTGGATGATGCAATGTGACTGTAAGGGGGGTCATGAACTGCCATGTCCATTGACATCATCAGAAGGATGTGTTGGCCTGCACCTCCCCCGCGGAATGCGTGCACCGCCATGGTGGCGCCAGTGATTGAACATTGGTGCAAGAGAAGCATCCGTCCCGGAAGCTTCCACATGCGGTTGCCGATGTGTGACCGTGACGGTCCGTGCACATGCAGCCAATGGGAAGAGGGAACGCGGGCCGCGTATGCCCATTTGAAAATCGCGGAAGCAGTACACCGCCATGGCGGCGCCAATGATGTTATTAATTGGACCGCTGCACCGTGCTGTATAGTCCGCTATTGCGTTATGAGGGTTGTGACCGTGCTGGCGAAAGTGCATATGTCATGCACTATATCATGTGTGTTCATACTATGCCCATTGATGTGCACACAATGTGCTACACATGTGCATGCCGACATGTTGACGTCTTGTATTTCCCTACACACGTTTCAAATTCTTCACATCTACTAAGTACATCAGGCCTGTCTCGCCACATTCTGAATCTGTTGACAGTGTGTAGTTAATGTGTGCTAATAACAATGGTGGGGGTACACATGCATTCTGTGTATGCGTATGTGTGTTGCCTGTTGTTTGACCATGCATGTAATTAGCGGATGCTCACCATTGTCAGTGTTGTCATTTGGTGCATGATGACATGAAGTGTGTGTAGCATTATCGTTTAGTGTTTGCACGTGCATGTGTGTCTGTGATGAGGCTGGTACACATTTAGGTCCTTACACATGTCTTGTTGGCAGTAATGTTGACATGAGACTAAGTTGCATTGTACATGTTGACACACTTCATGTTGCTAGTGTCTGCACATTGTTCATAGGGCACTCCGTATTGTCGTAACTTTCTGAGATGTCACACATATGACTATTGTCCACAACATTTATCTTCTTGCTCGTGTTGGCTTACATATGATGGAGTTGCACAGCCATGCGTTGTTTGTAAGTTGACTTATATTACATCTACTCCCACACAGGAGGGCACCAAATGTCCATCGCCCATACACTGTGCTGGAGGATATGGTTGACGAGGAGGTGATCAGGTAATTCCGGCTAGATTGACGTAGATTGATGGAGCTTGTAGACCAATTGTCTCCTCATCTGCAGCCACGAAGGACGTATCCTGGTTCCATTACACCCACAGCTAAGGTGATGGCGGCACTACACTTTTTTGCTACTGGCACCTTTCAGTGCACAGTTGGACATGCCGGGGGGATGTCACAGTCCATGTTCAGCATGGTACTTCGGGATGTTCTAAAAGCCATGATGCTGTACAAGGATGAATACATCCATTTCCCACGGCCGGCAGAGTTGGCACCAGTCAAAGCAGACTTCTATGCACTGGGCCAGATACCACACGTAGTGGGTTCCATTGATGGCACACATATCGCTCTCATTCCACCAAGGGCACGTGAGCCGGTATATAGGAATCGCAAGCACTTTCATTCGCTCAACGTGCAGGTGGTGTGCCTGGCCGACAACATCATCTCCCATGTGTGTGCAAGATTTCCAGGCTCCGCACATGACTCCCACATCATGCGGAGCAGCATTGTCCCCCAACTGATGGCAAATCTGCATCCAGGACACGCGTGGCTTGTTGGTGAGTATGCTGTGGGGACATTTGTGATTTCTGTGTGGCATGGGGTACCCACCAATTCTGGTTGTGATATTTGTGTCTGTCATCCCCCTACATAGGTGACTCGGCGTACCCAAACCGGCCCTGGCTCCTGAGTCACATACGTAAGCCTACTACAGCGGGTAAAATGCGCTACAATGATGCCCATGGAAGGACACGTAGAGTGGTGGAACGTACTTTTGGACTGCTAAAGTCCAGGTTTCGGTGCCTGGATAAGACCGGAGGGGCCCTGCCTTACTCACCAGGCAAAGTATGCAGGATCGTGATTGCCTGCTGCATTCTCCACAACCTGGCAGTGCGCAATAACATCGAACTGATCTTGGACCCTGAAGACTCCCATCCCACCCATGTCGACTGATGAGGATTGTGGTGAGGAGGAAGGTGTGGACCAGAGGCGTCAGCTCATTGATCGCTATTTCCCTTGAATGTGAGTGACTACCTCCTGTGCCGGTTGACAATGCTTTATGTATGTTTGCTGGTGGTGTGTGGATGTGGTGTTCATCAGCTACCTGTTCTGGTTTCCATGTATGTGTGTTTATTTCTCTGGACATGCAAGTCTCCATGATGTGTGTCCTCTCATCCACTGAATTTGTGATGGGTGTGGTTTGTGGAATTTTGCACTGCTGTGTGTTGTGATGGGTGTGATTCACTTTCCTGACGTGTGTTTGCTGTCTCTGATTTTCCCTAGGTCACTCCCACAGCGGCAGGATTCTGTACGACATGGTTCCCTGCACCTGGTCAGGTCTGCTTCTGAGACAATCATGTGAATAAACATGGAGGCAACACATCATTGAGTGTGTAGGTGAAATTTATTTACAGGTTGTGCATTGGTGCTGGTGGATATATGCAAGTAAGTGTTGGGTGGGGGAGTGAGAGTTGAAGGTCATGGTAGATGAAATGTCCGTGCTGACACCACATTGGGTGATGTCGGGCTAGTCCAGCAGACCTGTGGCAATACTTGGCCCAGTGGGACAGGATAGTTTGCGGGTGGATGGCAGCCTCAGGCAGTGTTACAGTCATTGTCGGCCCCTCTTAGATGGAGCATCCCCACTGCTCTCACCTCCATCCAGCCTCGGACGGCCCCTCCGTCTTGGAGCCGGTACGGAGTCAGCTTGTGGGACAGGTTGCTCAGGGGCCACATCCGTGTCCAGGGGCACAAGTGGCGGTGGCGGTGGTGTTGCTGACCGTGGCAGCTGGACACTTGGTTGAGGGGGGGGGGTGTTGGGGTCTAATCATTCCCTCCACAGTGATGTGTGCTGGCCCAGGAGGTCCACTATGTGCCCAAGGCGGCTGTCAATGGACCGCAACACATTGGTGTTATCAACCGAGTCCTGGTGGGCACGATCAGCATGTCCCTGCCCACGCTCATAGGAAGCCTGGACTCTGCCTAGGGCTTCCAGTGTCTCAGCGGCAGGATGGGGTGGGTGTCCTTCCCCAGCTCGCCGGTGTGAGGTACTCCTGCTTGGGGGATGTTGCCTCGGCTCTCTCCTTTCCCGTCCACTCTCCCTGCTTGGCTGAGATGTTGATGGCCCTGCGTCTTGCGGTGGGTCAGGCAGGGTGGCACAGGCAGGAGTGGTGGTAATGGTGGTGGTGGGTCTACAGCCCACGGTGGCAGGTGTTGCAGGAGTGACACAGGCCACGGTTGTTGAGGCAGGGATTTCCAGTGAGCCAGATGGCCCTGGCACTGTGCATTGGCCCGCTCCCTCCTCCGCACCGGAGCTGGCTGTGGCATCGTCCCAAGAGAGTCCTGGATATGAGTGAGGAGAGTGTTGCGGCGGGTTGCTGGTTTCACCAGTCAAATTGCGATCACCTGAGGGACAAGATTTTGATGATCCATACTTTGGACATGACATATTTTGTTTGCCATACATTACTTTTCAGTGTCCTCCCTCACACGCCCTACCCTCCACCACCCTCCCTGTGGACATGGGGGCCTGTTGGGAGTTGTAGTTGTGACCTCTCTCACACGCCCCACACACCACCACCCTCCCTGTGGACATGGGGGCCTGTTGGGAGTTGTAGTACTATCCTCTCTCACACGCCCCACCCTCCACCACCCTCCCTGTGGACATGGGGGCCTGTTGGGAGTTGTAGTTGTGACCTCTCTCACACACCCCACACACCACCACCCTCCCTGTAGACATGGGGGCCTGTTGGGAGTTGTAGTGGTGACCTCTCTCACACACCCCACACACCACCACCCTCCCTGTGGACATGGGGGCCTGTTGGGAGTTGTAGTTGTGACCTCTCTCACACACCCCACACACCACCACCCTCCCTGTGGACATGGGGGCCTGTTTGGAGTTGTAGTTGTGACCTCTCTCACATGCCCCAGACACCACCACCCTCCTTGTGGACATGGGGGCCTGTTGGGAGTTGTAGTACTATCCTCTCTCACACGCCCCACCCTCCACCACCCTTCCTGTGGACATGGGGGCCTATTGGGAGTCGTTTACATTTTGGTGAGTATGTAGCCCACATGCATGGGTTAGAACCTGGGAGCTTTTTCTTCTCAGTTGTGTGAGGCAGGCCATGTCTATGTGCTCGTGGTGCTTGGTTTGTACTTACCAGCCTCTTCTCCTTCCTCAATTCCTTCCAGGCTCTCTGGGTGCAGTATGCCCAGCACCTTTTCCTCCCAATCAGTATAGGGTATGGGCTCCGGAGGTGTGCCGCCGCCAGTGTGATGTGCTAGCAGATGGTTTTTAGCACGGATGCCTTTGACCCTGGTTTTTAGGTCATGCCACCACCTCTGGATCTCGTGCTTTGTCCTTGGCACGGTCCCTGACGCATTCACCCGAGTTACTATCCTGTCCCATATGTGATTTTTGTGGGCCACGGTGGTCTGCTGGACTAGTGTCCCGAATAAGTGGGGTTCAACACGGATGATTTCATCCACCATGACCTTCAAATCTGTCTCCGTGAATTTCGGGTTTTTCTTGGGTGCCATGGTGTGTGGTGCTCAAGGTGTGGGTTGATTGGTTTGGGAGGTGCAGGTGTGTGGTGTGTAGGAATGGTGTGGTGGGTGTTTGTGTGGTGGGTGTGTTTGGGTGGTGGTTGTATTGTGCAATTGGTGTCTGCTGTCCGTCGTCTCGGGCCTCTTGCTAGCAGCTATGCTGTGATGCAAAGGATTGTGGTAGTGGGTGGGAGTAATTTTATAGTCTGTGTCGTGGTTGTGTCCCAATGGTTGTCCCAATGGTTGTTGGCAGTCAGGTGCTAGGTGGGTGTGTTGACTAGTGTGGATGAGTAGGTGCTTGGGGGGATGTCATTGTGGCTTGTGATTGGTGTGGGTGTTTCAGGTGGGTGGTAGTCCTGTTTCATGTGTTTTCTATTAACTTTCGTCAGACATTTTGCCATTGGTTTGATGGTAGGGATGTTGTTCGTGTTGGCCTTCCACTGGGATGCACAGTTTCTCGTTGCATTGTTTCCGCTGCGGCCGTGGATGGAGGTGCGTACCGGGGAACAGGCGGCGTTATCCTAATCGCGCCCACGGAGCCTCCGCTGGTATTGCGGTGGTTGTGGCTGTTCCGGCGGTCATGTTCGTCCGCGGCGGGGGGTGTTTCTTAGGTTCCGTCCGCTTGCGGCGGTCTCCGGTGTACTCCGTTCACCGTGGACGGAGTTTGGAAAATGGTGAATGGGTTGCTAAGAGGAGTTATTTTTTGTCCCTATAAGACTACTTGACCCCCAAAACCTATGTTTTGACACAAACATGAAGTATATAGGTCTCATAGTTCCTGAAATATTACATCATAACTGCAACACATCTGCCATTTTTAAAAATGTCGCCCAGAAAAGTTCAGCTTGGATTAGTAATTTCTACCCAAGCTAAATTACTTCTCTAATGATCCAAAAAACAGAAATCAAAAATGAAAATCTCTGGACAACAATTTTTTTTATGAAGGTGTATCAGGGGGGCGGTATTACATCCTCACTCTTCCAAAACCACCCTTGCACTCAACCTCCACATGACAACGGCCTTTCACACTGTGTATCTGTGCGTCTCCAAGTTGTTCTAAATGCAGGTGGTGTCTCATTTGTAGGCCATTACTGCACCATCAGGAATTAATGCTTGTTAGTGATGTGTTTGGGCCCAGTGGTTGTAAAGCAAAGGGGGTGAACAGACATAAAATACCTATCAATGGTTGTGCCATTGCGCCATTACCACACATGAACTCAGAGACAATCTGTCATAGACCCTGCTGTGCTCAGTTCACTTTCTTCAGACCTAACCAATCTAATAATGCATTTATTAGGGGCTAAACTCCACATCTACATCAATGCAAATATTGATTGCAAGGTGACATTTATCATTCAGAAAAGCAGCCAATGTGACCCATTTGTCTGCAATTGTGTGTGATTTTTCCAAAACATGCTTTGGTACTAGATTTAATTTGAAACATCATATTTAACCTACTGGGCTAAACTCCACATCTACATAATGCGAATATTGGTTGCAAGGTGACACTTATCATGCAGAAAAGCAGCCAATGTGACACATTTGCCTGCAATTGTGTGTTTTTTTCAAAACATGGTTTGGGTACTGAATTTAATTTGAAACATCATATTTAACCTGCTGGGTTTTATGTTGAATTTTGGTTTAAAATATTGGCTTTAACATGAAACGTCTTGTGTAAAACGCTGGAGATATTTTCATTTGGAATACTGTTTTTGATTTGTTTTTCATGAACATTTCAAAAACAAATCAACACAAAAAATGGAGAGAAACAATCTAGTGGAAAAACAGCACATCATGGAATAAAGTTTTTAATGAGAAAACTTCCATTCTGAATACTGTCTGTGCTTCAATTCCCCTGTGTGTCTGAGCTGTAGACTTCAATGGTTCTAATGAATGATGATGCAATGGAATGTAGGTGTTTTTTTTGCTGGGTTAACCCTGGAACTAGGGGCTTTGGAGAAGGTAACCCCCCTCCCCAAGATGATGTAGCTATGGACCTAACATGTAATAAAGAAGTTATCGTCTTATAAATAAGAGGCTCTTGTCCCATGAGTGAAGACCCTTCAGTTTTCATTTTTTGGCAATGAAGTTTTAAAAAAAACCTGTGTGGAAATGCAGGACACTGGTGAAATTGATGGAGCTGCTTCTTTCAGAGGAGAATGGATATCTGGAATTGCAGAAAGGAGAGTTCTGAGTAGCTCACACTCGAATCTGCCGGAAAGTAACATTAGAATGGGTCACTGAGTATGGGAAGCCCAACAGTAAGGAAGGTGAGCAGAGGGAAAACGGATCACTGATAAAACATCTACACTCATATTACCGATCTACAAAATTATCAACACACAAATATCGATAACATAAATATCGATATTCTATACTTATTTAAAAAAAGACACAAATATTGACTGAAAAATATTGTCAACCATTAACAATGATATCGATGATGTCGATCAAATAAATATTGTTATAGAAAATATCGTAAACATTAAATAAACATACAAAATGACACAAATGTCAAGTACAACAATATAGACCACACAATTATCACCCAGAGAAAAAATATTGACACCTTAAACATATTTTTAATAATACAATATATCACAAAAAAATACAAGAACACTATCACAAATACACACGACATATTACATAAATAAAATTAAAGTTACATAAATTATAAATTTAAAAAAAACTTTAACATTAAAAGAATCCACAAAATGTATTACTCATTACAAACAGAATATATAAAATAATTAAGTATTATTATACATTCAACACAATATAAATTACAAATTATATACTATTATACTTTTAAATAAAGTAAGAATAAAAAAAGTTTAACTGAACATTAATTAGCATTTCCCATATAAGGAAACAACTGCCAAATTAATTGAAAACATTAATAACAACTAATGAATAACACCTACAACTTAATTAACTCAACAAGATTGAAAGGACAATTAAACAAACACTATATAAACTAAAGAATATTTAACATTATTTTATTCTTCAACAACAAATCCAAGAATAAGGGGAATCTCTGCCGGATTTGTTCTACAACATTGGACTTCCTCATTGAAAACTCTGATTTCAAATTCACAAAGTAAGTAAAATATCAATTTAATGGTACAACTATATAAAATAAATGTAAATGACTTTTTACAATAATCAAATAGTTAATGTATTATTTTTTTTAATTATATCTCCTCTACAGAAACTCCAAAAGACATTCAACTAACTACAAAAATCATCAAAAAATTACCTTGCAAAAAAGTAAGCATAAATCACAATGAAACTAATATAACAACTAAAAATCCCAACCCAAAGTGCCCACTAACCACACAAACCCCAAAATACAGAAAATACTGTTAAACAAATTTATTAAAAAAATATATATATGCCAGAAAAAAGTGGAGGACGCTTTCTGCATTCCTAACATTGTGGCGGGCTGTGCACTCAGCACCGCCCGCCACAATGTCAGAAAGGCATGTTGTGCACTTCCATGCACAACATGGCAGGCACTGCGTGGAGCCTGCCATGTTGTGCATGGAACTGGAGAAGAAAATCCAAACCTGGAAACAGCAGCACGAACAGAAAACAAATCTCAAAGGGCAAACTCGAGGGGGCCCCTAGCCCCAATGGGATCCCGCCGATATTATACAAGCATGATGCTGTCTTTTGGAGAAACACCTTGGCACCGGTATTTCAGTAAATAAGGGAATCAGCGAAAACACCAATATCCTGGAGCGGCTCGATAATAAGCCCGAACGATTAAAAAGAAGGGCGCCAGGAATGACCCAAATAGCTATCGCCTCATAGCCTTAATCAACACCGAGGCAAAGTATTATGCGGGCCCCATCCTGGAAGATCTAACATCTTGGGCAACTGCAAAGAACATCATTCAAGCAACTCAAACCGGATTCCGCAGCGGCCAGGGCACCACGACAAACATCATGGCGCTAACCCTTTTGTCAGATGCAGCAAAAGTCTCCAAGAGTTCCCTCTTTCGTGCTTCATCGACTACAGCGCCGCTTTTGACCACGTAGACCGGCACAAACTCTGGCAGAAGCTGGATAAATGGGGAATTCCAGGCCCACTCTTACAGCAGCTGGTCATGCTATACACCAACACTTGGGTCAGGATCAAACTGGGACCCAGCATACACTTCTCGAGACAAATCAGGACCAACAAAGGTTTGAAACAAGGCTGCGTCCTAGCCCCTATGTTGTTTAATCTCTTCCTCACAGATCTCCCTCGCGAGCTGGAGACAGCAAAATCTCACGCACCTCGTCTAGGCAACATCACGCTCTCAAACCTCCTTTACGCAGACAACCTGGTCCTCATTAGCCGGACCCCCATCGGCCTCCAACATCTTCTGGACAAAACTAATGCACTTTCCACCACTAACTCACTAACAATCAATTTGAACAAAACAAAAGTCATGACAATGAATTACCACAAAAAAACGGAAACTTGCATGGCTCCTGGAAGGACAGAGGCTAGATGAGGTAGCCTCTTACAAATACTTAGGTGTCATAATAGACGGCAATGGCTCTTCCAAACAACAACTAAAAGCCATCCGTCGGAAGGGCATGACATTCCATCTATCAATAAAGCCTTTACAGAAAGCTCTCCCTGACCGGTCACTAGGCCCTCTCCTACAGGTAATAAGAGCTCGCTTACAGACAATGCTCACTTACGGCAGCGAATCCATGCGAGGCAAAGACGCAACGACATTAGACAACACCATCAGTCGAACATACAGGGCAATATTCCACCTTCCCACCAACTCATCGCTCGCACAAATCCGCCTCGAATTCGGATTGCAGAAACAAACGGTGGAGAGAAGAGGCGTATACATAAAAAGTTGGTGGAAAATCAGAGACGCCGACCGCGGATCCTTAAATGCCCACCTCTGGACTGAATTGTCCGTTAGAGATAACTCACCAGCAAGGAATTATTTAATGGAATCTCTGGAGACCTTAGGATTAACAAACCTATGGGAGTCGTCAACTGACCCTCGCACCTTCAAAAAAGTGGTGTCGAAAGTCACGAAGATGGTTTCATCAATTGAGGACAAAGCCACCCTAGCAAAGAGAGCGGATGGATGGGTAGTGTTGAAAGGCTACAGAGCCCTAAAATCACAAAAGTACTTAACAACGGGCCTCAAAAAGAAGACAACAAACAAGTTTCTCAACATGCGCTTCGGCATCACACCTATAGCACTCCACCTGGTGCTATGGAAAAGGGAAAAGTCAGTAAACCACTGCCGTCTCTGTCTTTCTGGGAAAGAGGACCTTATACATATCATCTGCATTTGCAAAAACCTCCTGGATATAAGGCGTTCTCTGCGAGACCCTTGCCTCCTAAATCTGTAAGCATTATGGCTAACTAACTCTAAAGGACTTCATTTAATCCAAATTGAGACTTTCATGAACTTAAATATGTGAGCTACCAGCTCTTTTATGTTTTACATGCAGCCATTGACTTCTTTTAGCCATTGACTTCTTTTAGCCATTGACTTCTTTCAGAGGAGAATGGATATCTGGAGTTGCAGAAAGGAGAGTTCTGAGTAGCTCACACTCAAATCTGCCGGAAAGTAACATCAGAATGTGTCACTGAGTATGGGAAGCCCAACAGTAAGGAAGGTGAGCAGAGGGAAGACAGATGACTGATAAAACATCTACACTCATAATACCGATCTACAAAATTATCAACACACAAATATCGATAACATAAATATCGATATTCTATACTTATTTAAAAAAAGACACAAATATTGACAGAAAAATATTGTCAAACATTAACAATGATAGCCCTGATGTCGATCAAAAAAATATTGTTATAGCAAATAACGTAAACATTAGATAAACATACAAAATTACACAAATGTCGAGTACAACAATATAGACCACACAATTATCGCCCAGAGAAAAAATATCGACACCTTAAACATATTTTTAATAATACAATATATCACAAAAAAATACTAGAACAATATCGCAAATACACACAACATATTACATAAATAAAATTAAAGTTACATAAATTATAAATTAAAGAAAAACTTAACATTAAAAGAATCCACAAAATGTATTACTCATTACAAACAGAATATATAAAATAAATAAGTATTATTATACATTCAATACAATATAAATTACAAATTATATACTAATATACTTTTAAATAAAGTAAGAATAAAAAAAGTTTAACTGAACATTACAGAAGACAACAAACAAGTTTCTCAACATGCGCTTCGGCATCATACCTATAGCACTCCACCTGGTGCCATGGAAAAGGGAAAAGTCAGTAAACCACTGCCGTCTCTGTCTTTCTGGGAAAGAGGACCTTATACATATCATCTGCATTTGCAAAAACCTCCTGGATATAAGGCGTTCTCTGCTTCGGGTTCTATGGAACCAGAAGGGCATAACAAGCTGCAGGCAGGCTGTGATGCTTTGTTTTAATCCCAAAGAAACCCAGTTAAATTGCAGAATAACAAAATTCTTCGACATAGTGGCCAACAGACTAAACGAATCAGCCAGAGGGCTCACTCGAAGCATCAGCCAAACAAAAACAGTGCTAACCTCCCCAGAGACCCTTGCCTCCTAAATCTGTAAGCATTATGGCTAACTAACTCTAAAGGACTTCATTTAATCCAAATTGAGACTTTCATGAACTTAAATATGTGAGCTACCAGCTCTTTTTTTTTTACATGCAGCCATTGACTTCTTTTAGCCATTGACTTCTTTTAGCCATTGACTTCTTTCAGAGGAGAATGGATATCTGGAGTTGCAGAAAGGAGAGTTCTGAGTAGCTCACACTCAAATCTTCCGGAAAGTAACATCAGAATGTGTCACTGAGTATGGGAAGCCCAACAGTAAGGAAGGTGAGCAGAGGGAAGACAGATGACTGATAAAACATCTACACTCATAATACCGATCTACAAAATTATCAACACACAAATATCGATAACATAAATATCGATATTCTATACTTATTTAAAAAAAGACACAAATATTGACAGAAAAATATTGTCAAACATTAACAATAATAGCCCTGATGTCGATCCAAAAAATATTGTTATAGCAAATAACGTAAACATTAAATAATCATACAAAATTACACAAATGTCGAGTACAACAATATAGACCACACAATTATCGCCCAGAAAAAAAATATCGACACCTTAAACATATTTTTAATAATACGATATATCACAAAAAAATACAAGAACAATATCGCAAATACACACAACATATTACATAAATAAAATTAAAGTTACATAAATTATAAATTAAAAAAAACTTTAACATTAAAAGAATCCACAAAATGTATTACTCATTACAAACAGAACATATAAAATAAATAAGTATTATTATACATTCAATACAATATAAATTACAAATTATATACTAATATACTTTTAAATAAAGTAAGAATAAAAAAAGTTTAACTGAACATTAATTAGCATTTCCCATATAAAGAAACAACTGCCAAATTAATTGAAAACATTAGTAACAACTAATGAATAACACCATCAACTTAATTAACTCAACGAGATTGAAAGGACAATTAAACAAACACTATATAAACTAAAGAATATTTAACATTATTTTATTCTACAACAACAAATCCAAGAATAAGGGGAATCTCTGCTGGATTTCTTCTACAACATTGGATTTCAACTTCACAAAGTAAGTAAAATATCAATTTAATGTTACAACTATATAAAATAAATGTAAATGACTTTTTACAATAATCAAATAGTTAATGTATTATTTTTTTAATTATATTTCCTCTACAGAAACTCCAAAAGACACTCAACAAACTACGAAAATAATCAAAAAATCACCTTGCAAAAAAGCAAGCATAAATCACAATGAAACTAATATAACAACTAAAAATCCCAACCCAAAGTGCCTACTAACCACACAAACCCCAAAATACAGAAAATACTGTTAAACAAATGTATTAAAAAAATATATATATGCCAGAAATAAAAAGTGGAGGACGCTTTCTGCATTCCTAACTGCACAGCCCGCCACAATTCCAGAAAGGCATGTTGTGCACTTCCATGCACAACATGGCAGGCACTGTGTGGAGCCTGCCATGTTGTGCAGGGAACTGCAGGGGGTACCATAGGTACCCCCCATGTGCACTCCCTACCCCCCCGGAGTCCGCAACAGGCCCCGCAAACAGACTCCGCATGCCTTTCTGTGGCAGCAATGCCGCCACGGAAAGGCATGTTCAAGCCCACAGAGTAATATGGCTGGCGGTGTCTGTCAGACACCGCCACTATATTGAACTGTCGACCGGGCGGAAATCGGCGGACGGTCTTTCCGTCTGACGCGGAGCCCCCTGCCATTGTGATATGGCGGGGGTCTTTTCTGCGGAGATGGCGGGCGAATTGCGCCCACCAGGCCAGTGGTGACTTCCGCAGGCTTGGCGGGGGCAATCCGCCCGCCATCCTAATGGGCCCCTAAGACTTGAATTGTCTGTAACACAGCTAGGCCCAAAACTAAAACAATGTTCGAGCACTTACAATACAAGGTAAGACTCTACCCAAACACTAAAGGGCTAGAATATCTGGAAACAGTAGATAAATCCCTACTTTAAAACAGTGACACATAAACATAGAAAAATCGTAATTGTGAACTGAGTTCTTAAGTAAATATAAATACTATGTCAATTAATTTAAACTTTTAAAAACAATTACTTGACTTAATTAATATATTTTATATATTAAAAAATGGAAATAACAATTAGAAAAATTACAAAAATTACATTTCCATCGCATTGTAAATAATTAAAAATAACTTACCTTTTTGTAGCTGAAGAATTGAATCAAAACAGCCATAAATAAATCCAAACATGGAAATATCCTAATACTTAGTTAAGAGTCCTTCCAAAAAAATTGAACAATACAACTGTCTAAAATATAATCCGCTGGCAATATATCTATAGACTTGAATCCATAAAAAAACAGAAAAATGTAATTAAAAAAGAAACGCTCCAGGAATACCCAAAAAATAGAGGAACTGTAAAATAATAATTAGTTTACAAGAAACTAATACACAGTTCCTTAAAAAAAAGCATACTTCTGCCAATGACAACTTCCAAACGACAAAAACCAGTGGAAAAACAACACAATCCCTCCCGCACAAATATACAATAAATCATTTAAAAACAAACATAAACATACTAATAACACCATACTCTAAACATAACTAAACATATTTAGCAAACCCTAACACCTATCTATCAATGGACTAACCTCATTTCACATATGCAGAAACTACAAACAAAATCTCACAAACACAAAATACAAACATTACATACACTATAGACTTCCTAACTACCTTCGCCCTACTTTTAAATTAAGCCTAAAAGTAATTAAATGAAACTTACCGTAACCAATAAGACGCAGCTTCCAACCGCGAGCTCCTGCCCTTAGAAATAACCTAAAACAACACAGATAGTCTACAAAATAGAACTTAGTTTAAAAAATGGCTACCTAATTGAAATAGTAAAAATACTTTTCTACATTAAACTCAATGTACATTAGGAATGGTGCCTGTCACCTTGTGCATGACAAAGCACACAGTGCATTCCCAGCATTGTGGTGGGCGGTGCTGTGAGCAATGCCTGCCACAATGCTGGGAATGGAGGATGCCACCACCACGGTGGCATCCTAATCACCGGTGCTGCACCGCCGCACCACTGGCAGTCGGTCCCAGCACTGCTTGGGTAGCGGGTGGACAAAAATGTAAATATGTACTAAATATGCAATTTATTCCCCAAAAAATATATTATTATTTCCCTGTATAATAATATATATATATCAAACAATGTTAAAAAAATAAAATGCATAATATTTCTTTGCTTGAGTCGTTGAATAAAAATAAAGACATAAATAAAATAGAAATATTGTTCTGTATTTAATTTCTATATTGTTTTTTTTGTATTTACAAAAAATAATTATCTTTAATTAATTGTCAGATATAAATACATTTTATAAATACACCTATTTAACATACTATTACTTTTTATTTTCAGATTTTTTTAAAACACTCTACACCCTTATCCCCTATAGCCCCAACATCCTGCTCCTAAAATCCAATTTAAAATGTATTTATTATAAAATAAAAATGGTATTTTTAATTTTCACTTATTAAAAAAAACAACTCTCTCCACCCTTATCCTCAATAACCCTAACATCCCGCTCCTAAAAATAAATTACATTTATTTAATATATTTGTAACAATTAAAAACAAGATATACTCCCCACCCTTATCCTCTCTAACCCCACCATCCCACTCCTAAAAAACATTCTTACATTTCTTTAATATTACTTTTCAACTTTTAAAATGTAATTTTTTTAAACACTACCCACCCTTATCCCTTATACACCCAACATCCCGCTTCTAAAACAATTTTTCTATAAAACATCTCCAATTTATTATAAATGTTAATACATTTACAAATATGAAGGCTCCAGTCCCCATTTACAAATATATACTATAATTCAAATTTCACTACTTTTTCTAAATCTTTTTTTTAATAACTATAGGGCACATTAGGATGGCAGGCAGACATCCTATCATGAAATGGGACCGCCCGCCATAAGGGCGGGGGTCCCGTGCAGGCCATTAAGGTGCTCCCGCTACAGTGGCGGGCGCATCCTGCATTCCTGTCATTGTGGCGGGCGGTGCACTCAGCATCGCCCGTCACAATGCCAGGAAGGCATGTCGTGCACTTCTATGCACAACATGGCAGGCACCTCGCGGTGTGCCATGTTGGGCATGGAACAGTAGGGGAGCACCATATGTACCCCCCATATGCGGCCCCCCTCCCACAGAGTCCCTGGTGAGCAGCAACAGGCCCCGCAAGCAATCCCCGCATTCCTTTCCGTGGCGGCAATGCCACCACGGAAAGGCATGTATCTGCCCCATCCTAATATGGCTGGCGGTGTCTAACAGACACCGACAACATATTAAACTCTTTTCCACCCGGTCAACTTGTTGACTGGGCGGAAAAACAGTGGACGGTCTTTCCGTCCACCGCGGTCCCCGCCGCCATAGTAATATGGTGCAGGGAAATGGGTGGTGGGCGGGGAAGTATCTTGGGCAGATTGCCACCGCCATGTGGGCTGTGGCGATCCGCCCGATATCCTAATGGGCCCCTATATTATCAAAATCGATATTTATAACAACAATATTTTATTTAACACACTAAATCGATATTCTTGACATCGATATCATAAACAAAGATATTTTTGACTTTCGACATTTAAAACTCGATATTATAGCACAACGATATATAAAACTCAATATTATGTCTACTTACCAGGGAAGACATTCGCAGTCTAGTCGACAGAAGCATATGCAGTCTCACTTTGAGGCATAAAAGAAGCAGCTACTGTATTTCCTACATTAGGAGTAATAAAGATGATGCCTAAGGAACACTAACAAACATAATTTCAGGAAACAGATGCAATTGATTATCTCTTCCTAAATAAAGTTATTCTTTTTGAAATAGATCTAGAGATTCTTTTATACTCCTACAACTAAATGGCACCCGCCGCCTGGTCTAAAACACGGCAACTGCCGCCGGGCTTCTAGAGCGGCACCCGCCACCTGGATTCAATCGCGGCAACCGCCGACGGGATAAAAACGCGTCAACCGTCGCTTTGCTTACTACCCGGCAACAGCCGCCAGGATTCAAACGCGGCTGAAGCCGTTTGCATATTGCGGCTCTCACCACCAGATCTTGCACAGGGCTAATGCCGTTTGGGATCCATAGCAACCGCCGGCAGAACAGTAACGGCTCATACCGCTAAAAATACATTTCCTACTGGCCGTCACTGCTGGTGGATTAAAGTGGCTTGAGGGGGGTTTGTTTGTTTAGATGGAGGCATTTACATTATACTGTGCTCGCAGCAGTTAACCAAAGCACCTGGGAGCAACTTGGGAGGCAAGGAGCAGAGCGGGACTCCATTGCCTAGGAGCCCCGCAGTCACCGGCAACGCGCTCCACCCCCTGACGTCGTCCAGCCTACATTACAGCGACGTTGCGTGACGTCTGAGCCCGTTCGAGGCTGGAGCAGGCCGGGCTTGGCCTACCCTTGAACATCGCCAAAAGGACATTGAGCTAAGAGATATTCTACGGTAAGATCAGCTCATGCCCTAGAGATCTGTGATACTTCTTAATTCGTGTGGAGGGTTCCTTCGGCAACCATGGCGAGTGGCATTGTAAAGGAAAAGAAAGAGCCTCAGGGGGGGGCGCATGGGAACATTGGATTACTTCATTACGAAAGCCTTCAATGTGATTGCCCAGGAGATTGAGGTAACGGAACGATGGTTATCACTTGGCCCAGGGTCAGCGAGGTGTCTACCAGAGGTTGGGCAGCTACGGGACTTACTATCACCCCAGGCTAGCAATAATATCATTTCTGACGATCTGCTGCTGCTGGGTAACGCCACTTTGAACATGGTGGGGGATTCTATGTCAGAAAATAAGTCAATGGACCAGGCATTCTGTCCAACAACCGGATCGCAGACTACCCCCCACAAGGCCAGAAAGGAGACACCAAAGTACAAACTACGCCCTAAAAACAAGAAAAGGGCAGTGACTCAGCAAAAGGAAAATTGCTCTCCTGCAGCAAGGCCAACAACATCGGTCCCAGAGGGAAACAAATAATGTGGAGGTGGAGATGGAGTCTGTGATGGAGTCTGAGATAGCCCCAGTGACCACAAATACCCCTGACTTCTCTGAGGTCCCCGTGGTTATGCTAAATAGTGCCTTTTGGGAGAAAGTTGGGACTATTATAGCTGATTGTCTAGCGCCCTTAATGAACAGAATGTCAGCTATCGAAACAAATATACTAACGCTCACTAATGTTATTAATCAGATATCTAGGGATCTAACACTACTGGGTCTCCACTCCCAACCCCTTCTTGTACGAATCCTGGAAGTGGACCAGGGCCCACATTTGACCTGCTGAGGGCCCAGGCAGCCAGGAGCTCGCCGCCAGCTAAGTCCGGGTCTGCCACGCGCCGCTGGGTTCAGGGGGCTGGGAGCTCGGCACCAGTAAAATTGGGACCGGTCATGAACCAGTTAGATAGGTATGCCCAAAGTAGGGACAAGCCCAGGCATGCTCAGAACGTTGCCCCAAATCCCCAAGGCTCCACTAAAACAACAGGTATGAAAATTGATTTACCCCCGGAATGTGGCCCTTTTGTTGTTGTTCTGGTAGGGGTACCAACGATCTCGACTGTTATTGAAGAGTCACATGCCTCCCTAAAAAACAAAGTTACTGACTGGCTCAATAAAAACAGACCATTACCACCGAACGTTAGGAGTGAAATCCTGCACGTTCGTAGGGTAGCATGGGTGGGCCATAGAACCAAGGACTACACGGGGGACTGTATTTTAATTATCTTCCGGGACACACAGGTAGTGTCTCACATATGTCAGTGGTCACAGCCTTCATGCGCATCAGCAATCCAGTCCCTCCCCCTCTTGCATTTTTACCCCTGGGCCCCAGCACCAGAACTAGCATGGAATTCAACAGGCCCTTTAATAGGGACATGCTCTAGTCAGGGAAGACCTAGAGAACAACAGTCAACTGAGGCTCTTCCCCTGCACAACAGATTTAGTTTCCTAGACATGGTGGACTGACTGAGACCGAGTCAACCGGAAAATAACAATGGGGTACCAACAGATGCAGACTTCGAGGCAGAGTTGGAAGTTGGGGTTGTTCGAGGTTGTGGGCTACAGGAAGAACTAGGTGAAAACAATGGAGGAAGTGGGGAGGCAGTTACCTTGACCTTGGCTCCTGCAAGTAAATGTTCGTATGCCCGGGAGCCTGTGCTACTCCCCACTGGGAGGGGCAAGCTCTCGCCGATTCCCGTGGGTGTAATAGGTTTGCCTGAGGTGTTAAATATCGATCTAAATTAGAGGGGAGCTCAGGGCCCTAATGTAGTGGCAATAACATTATTATCCTGGAACCTGGCAGGACTAATCAACAAACTCTCCTGTCCAGATTGGGGATCCTTTGTGGACGAAAATGATGTGTGTCTGTTCCAAGAGATCTGGGCAAGAGAGGAGCAATTCAGGGTGGGTTTTGCTTCCTTTTTTGTCCCGGCACTCTGGGGAGGGAGAGGCCGTCCTTTGGAAGGCCTTGTAATATGGGTGGCATCCATCTGGGTTGTAAAGCCTCAGTACTCAACACTAATTCAGGAGACATCCAATGTGTGGTTCTTACCTGGCCAAATGCTTATAAATTAGCAGGGATTAACGTCTACTCACGTCCCGTTAGTGTAGGCAGAGAGTCCGGCACTATCAGTGATCTTTCCACTTTTATAGCTACCATTCCCAAAGACTGCTATACAGTGGTAGGGGGCGATCTGAACTGCCACTATGAGCCTCTAGAGGACCTCAATGAAGGTGTTCTAATGACTGAGGATGACCATTGGTCGATACCTATGACCCAAGCTCCGTTTGCTCGGGCATGGTCTCCACTAGCCATACAGGTCACGGCTCTTACTATCACTCACTCATTACGTGCTTGTAATGGTCGTACCCCTTCGGACACCCCAGCCAAATGTACTTACAATAAAATGCGACAGACATCACAACTCGACTACATTTTATTGAAAACTAGGCTGTGGCCAAAGGTGATTGAATTCACCGTGATCCCCAGAATGGACAGTGACCACAATGCCTAACTCTAGAAATGCGAATTATGAAAAAATGATGCCACGGTATTTCCTTCAAAAAGTTAATAGTTACGAAGACAAAAACAATTAATTATTTGTCTCATCACAACATGAATTGTATGATATATTTCTTTATTCTATTTGTCGTTCATCCATTGGTTATTACCAATATATACAAAAATTAAACACAGAAAAAGTAAAACAGAACAAAAAATTCAATTTGTCAATTCTTTTTTTAAGATCCTTATTCATTTTACGCGTTGTTTTTACAAATCCAGCACACCTGTGCTTATCCAGATATCACTTTTATCTTAATCACAAGCCTGTGATCAAATCACCAGCATATGCGGGGAGCGTAAACCCTCGTCAATATAGGAATTACGAGCCAGAGTCTCCTATTAGTCTCCGTGAGTCCAGGTGTGCTGGATATAGGAATTTCTCCTTGGCGGGATCATATTTCCAAATTAATTGTCAGCAATGGACGACTGTATCCGAAAGTGAATTTAGTTTTTGAGTTTTTTGGATAATAACCGTTTGATCATATAAATGAACTTTGTTGCCCTTTGTCCTGATGAGGCCTAAAACTGTTTGAAAGGCCGAAACGCGTCGACAGTTATTAATTTCGACACCATTATTGAGTTGGAGATTGTGTGGATTTATTTACCAGGAGCATTATTTGGTTTTGAAGCCACAAAAACCTGTTTTGCTGCTTTTTTGCTCCCAGTCGTTTCTGGTGTTCGAAAAGGAAATCAGGCTAAGAAAAGACATTGCCATTCTTTCCTTGTAAATAATATCATTGGGCTTCTCACACAACCCTTGGATTAAGGGTCCTCAACAATAGAATAATTGGACTACTTGTCACGTCATTCCTTACAAGATTAAATATTGTTTGGCTTGCTGATTTGTAAAAACAATGCGTAAAATGAATGAGGATCTTTAAAAAAGAATTGACAAATTGAATTTTTTGTTCTGTTTTACTTTTTCTGTGTTTAATTTTTGTATATATTGGTAATAACCAATGGAAATAGAATAAAGAAATATATCATACAATTCATGTTGTGATGAGACAAATAATTAATTGTTTTTGTCTTCGTAACTATTAACTTTTTGAAGGAAATACAGTGGCATCATTTTGTCATAATTCGCTATCTTTACCCAGATGCCTTTGTGTTTACCGGGTACCCCCTGTTATTAATAATAACTCTAGAAATGGCCCTGCCTAACCTCGGGGGGAGCAGAATTACCAGGATGGGTGATGGCGATAACAACAAACTCACCCTGACAAACAATAGGTGTAGATTCAGATGGTCTAACCTCAGGGAAAACCCAGAGCAAATGGCGAAACTTTATAATCTGGCACTCCCAGTTCTGTCTGAGGTTGCTGCCCTTGTCAACCTGCCATCCTCTGTGGATTCCTTTTCACAGCTCGAGGTACTCATCGGGGAACTGGTAACTAGCCTAGCTGAGGTACTGAATCCCAGGGCGCCCAAGACGGGCAAGAGGGTATCCTGCTCCTCCTGGTATAACAAGGCATGCAGGAGGGCCAAATCTGAGTTGTTGATGGCCATTAAGGATAATAATAGAGAAGTAATAAAAGAAATGAGGGCTTGTTATAAAAGGCTAATCACGAACTCAAAGGCCGAGTGGGACCAGGATAAGTGGGCAAGTTTATCTTCTGCTTTAGATACTAAGGATTTTAAAACATTTTGGTTCATTATCAACACAGGTACGGGACAACCAAAAGCAGCACTCAAACCCAATCTAGCGCCACAAGTATGGGAAGACCACTTTCGAGCTCTCTATTCTAGCGTGGTCCCCACTGACGAACACACCACCCCTTTTACCTTTGTCCAGTTTATCCCCCAACCAGAGGAGTGTGAGATCACGGAGGCCGAGGTGTGTCTTGCAATTATCAAACTGGCCACAAACAAAGCACCGGGCCTGGATAAACTCCCAGGTGACCTGTTCAAGCATCTACCAGAAGTATGGGGCCCGTATCTTAAGGTATTATTTAATGCAATTTTGAGTGTCATGGCTCTCCCCACTACTGGGCTGGGAGCAGAGATAGTTCCTATCTTTAAAAAGGGCTCACCTCTGCTCCCATCCAAATATAGACCCATAAGTCTTTTCGATGTGCCACAGAAGATCTTTGCAAGACTTATGTTGGACCGGTTACAGGACTGGATGGAGGAGTTTGCGATACTCAATCCTTTTCAGGCGGGGTTTAGAAAGAACACCTCCACCATGGACCAAATCTTTAGTTTAGTGCCTTTGCACAGGAAAACGGTGTGTATTGAGGGTGGCAGCCTCTACATGGTGTTCATCCACCTCCGCACTGCATTCGATCTTGTACCCAGGGGCAAACTCTGGAGTGTCCTTTTTGAGCTGGGCGTTCCCATCCATCTCCTTTCAGTCCTGGTGAGGCTCCACGAGGACAACGTAGCTCAAGTTAGATGCGGGAGGAGTGGTGAATTGACATCCAGATTCCCCGTTGACGGGGGGTAAGGCAGGGCTGTGTGCTTGCACCGACCCCGTTTTGCCTCTACGTCAACGGGGCAATCGCGCACCTGAATGGTGTCCAGAACAATGATGCACCCAAGCTGGCAGGGAATAGGGTGCCGGCGATAATGTTCGCTGACGACACCCTATTGCTCTCCAGAACCCCAATGGGCATACATCGAATACTGGATGGGTTTGTTGATTTCTGTACCATTCGGGGTTTGGAGATCAACTCAACTAAAACAAAATTCATGATCTTCAACCCACCTAGAATTACAAGACCTAATCCCACTCTAGGCAGTGCAAGATTGGAAAGGGTAAGCACTTTTGTTTACCTAGGGGTAACGAATAATGAGAGCATGTCGTGGGGCCCACAGCAAATTAAATCCCAATTAAAACTTGCACATCTATCGGGTGGGATCCTCAGACAATCCAATCTGTCAACTATTAAGCCTCTTGGTTCGCCACTGGAGGTTTACAGATCCCAGGCCAGAGGCGCTAGTATGTATGGTGGAGAGCTATGGGGACATTGTAATCAAACACATATCATCAGGGTGGAGAACAACTTTCTGCGGCACTTGTTGGTCCTCTCCCCTAGCACCCCGTTGCTCCCATTAAGATTTGATATGGGGATCACGGCAATTGACGAGGAGTTACCCTGAAACCATTAAGGTATTGGCGCAGGTTACGGGCTACACCAGAGTTTGCCAATTATAGGCTGGAGCTCAGAGAAATACTCAGTTGCGCGTGCAGATCCAAATTTCTTTGGCTCACTCATATTAAGGAGGAATGCATTAGGCTGCGAATGCCTGTCCTATGGACTGACCCAGAGCAGGGCTGTAAACAGATCTCAGGCAACATGCTCACGAAAATATACCGACCTGAGAACCTAAAAGTGGATCTGAGTAACCCGAATAACGGCTCAAGAATTGCTATCTTCGTGCTGGTCAAAGATTTTTTACTGCTTTGAACGCTTTTTAGATATTATCTATCCTGTTGTAGCTAGACAATTGTTTGTGCAATGGAGGCATGGTGTTTTACCTTTAAGGACATTCACATGTAACAGGACATTGTCAGCACCAAAAAAATTGCCCTTCTTGTGATTATGGCTGTGAAACTGAGACACATGTATTCTTTTTTTGTCCTGCCTACCAAAATCCGGGGAAGTACTGGCTCAAGCCGCTCTGCAATAATATTGGCTTCCAGCAGTGTGAGCACGCGCTCAGACTACTGAAAACTGATACCGCGGGACCAATTGTATTTGCTGTCTTGCACTTTCTGGCTGCTATGTGGCGCATTCGAAGAATTTTAATAGGCCATGGTTAACCCTGGCCAGCGCGCCTAATGATTCATTGTGCGGTGTATTCTTCTCTTTAATCAATCAATCTATAATCTCTGTCGTGTTCTAAACTTTATTAGAAATGTGACAATTATTTGCTATGAGAATCTTTGGTTGTGAATTATAAATCTGTGCTTCTATGGTATTTTTTATCGTAAGAAAGATTTTATGATGATGATGAAATGGCAATCCAAAAAAAAAAATTATTATTATTCCAACTTTTTGGTTCATATATATAATTTAATAAACCATTTTTCAAACAAATTGACTATGTATCATTTGTGAATATCTTTTTTCACACATATATATATATACACAACTCATACATATATATACAATATACAAACAAACACATTTATAAACAGACAACAAAAATATACATATAGCCTTGAACCTTTTTCAAGGTTCTATGCCCTTAAATTATATCAAAAGGATGCTTTTTCAAACAATTATAAAAAGACATTCCTTATAAGCAGGTCACTACGAAACAAAATAGGAGTAAGAGAGGTATAATCCCTTTAACCTCTATTCTTTTTTAACTCCTTTTAGTTCATTTATAATTTTCACAATTTTATAACGGTGCCTTCAAAAACTGTATTTCCTACATTAGACAGAAGCTGATGAAACTGGGAGAGACGTCCAGGAAATGTATCATGATGTAGCTTTCTACATTGCACCAACACAAAAGGGGTCTGTGCACGTGTGTAGAAGTCTTCAGTTCATACACTACCTTGAAAAATTGCTGAGGTAATGCATGTTTACCACACAGCAGCTTAGAAACAGAGACAATTACTGTTCTGTGTTTCCAAGCTCTGCTGCCAGCAAAACATGCATTAACTGAGAGATGTATCAAGCTAATACATGTGCAGAAGATACCAAAAAGAATAGCACAGACCCATTCTGTGCTGATGGAGCACAGACAATGACATTATGATAGGTTTCTCAGGCATCTGTTGAATCTACTACATGACTTCAGTTCCAGAGATAGGTTTGGTCTGGCAGAACCTGTGCCTTTAGACTGAAACAATTATTTGTGGCGAAACCCATGTATCACTTTAGCCTGTGCAGCGTGAAGTGTCATTTACACTGTTTCACCGTGGCTGTTTTTATGCATTAGATAGCTGCTGTTTGAAAGTGAATAACTCACATTGCATGGAAGTCTGATACAATATCGATGACAAGGATATTGTGTGAACAGAAAATTGTGTCAAAAATATCGAGGACTAAGCTATCGGGAAGGTAAGTGCAAATAGGTAAGTATAGATTTACGATTCCCAACTCCACATCTATATACCTTGAATATATATATTGTCAAGGTACTCATATGTGGAATTAAATATAGTAAAACTTTACTTTCCCATAGAAACTCACATTCACCATATTTTTGTTTTCGATATTCTTGACACACTATTTTATCCTTGCGATATTTTTCTTCTATATTTTGTCCAAACACCCATTCCAATATGGGCCATATTATCAAGAAAGGGCGATACATTATCGACACTTTTATCGGCAGAAAACTGCCGCTAAAGCAGCGATAATGGGCTTGATAATATGCCCTTGTGAATTCCCATAGAAGCCCAGGTTAACACCAGAACCTGGGTTTCTATAGGAATTCACAAGGGCATGTTATCAAGCCCATTATCGCCGCTTTAGTGGCAGTTTCCTGCCGCTAAAAGTGGTGATAATGTATCGCCCTTTCTTGATAATATGGCCCACTATTCTGTAACAGACATGCCACACCTACAAGAAATAGTTAGATCAGGGAGTGTGGAGCAAGAGTGAGGAATGTATGCAACACTAGTGTACCTGACGGGAAGTGAGTTATTGTTGTTGACTCCACCATCAGTCCAGCACGCATCTCACTTTGATGTGGTGGCGTGACTTTGATCATTGGAGCGCTATTCAAAAGAGCTCTCACATTTTGCGGTCACTAAATGACATTCTGACACTAACAATTAGAGCATCGGGGGGTTAATGCTTTCAAGGAAAGAAAACACATATGAACTGGAAACTTAGAAAAGTTACTTCATAATGACTGTTGAATATTGCAAAAACAGAAACAGGACTGTAGTGTTTTGGTAAAACAAGTTGCATGACTCCTTGTTGGACTGGAGTTCTGTCTTTAAATCTACGGTGCCTATCTGCAGAATAATCCTTTTTACACGATAACCTGATAAGGCTAAAAGATGGGATAGTGTGTAACTATTTAACATTTAGTTTCAATTATTATTTGCAGATGGTCTTTTTATGGTTGTGCAACATTGGTTTCCTGCGAGTCTCTGTGAGAAATGCAATAGATTGAAAAGAAAAATCTTTAAAATTTGTCGCACTGTGTGTATTTTTTTAATTTATTGTTGCTCTACATATAAACTATTGTATGCTATACCACATGAGCATCTGATTACAACCATTTAATTATTATTTAAGAAGCAGCCAAGCTGATATATCAATGGGTAGTGCATTCCTTTTGAATGGATGTTATGCATGCACAGTCATTGTTGCTGCAGCGTCAATAATGGGAAATGTACGAAAATTCTGATGCAAAGAATTCCTGCAAGAAGTGAAGCTCAAATGGAGATTGGGTACTTTAACATATTCAGCCGGTGTATGATATCTGGTTTAGAGTGTTTGGTTTATGGGGTTTTCTGAATTACCTTCAATCATGCACATATTGTTAAATGTGATGTATGTATGGAGATTGCATATAAGAGCTATCTTTGTGCAATTAATGCTAATATGCTCGTCTGTTTAAATTTGAATGTGCTGCTGGCATGCTGCCAATTTGGTTGTAGTTTAGGCTACGAGGGATACGGCTCTGTTGCAGTATGTGCTATATGAACGTAAAGTGTATAGGAGTATGAGATTTGCGGTCAATATGGAGAGATTCCCTGCAGGTCTTATAATGTGTTTTGTGTTTACTGACTTGCAACTGGAAGATGTATTAGTTAGTTTGCAATTTGAAGGTGTGTGCATTACTATGATATGATGCGTACAACAATTGTAGAATGTTAATGCGCTGAGGTAAATTTGTATAAGGTGAAATATGATTAAACCCTCTCTCATTAGTTTGTGCTGTTATAGGGATTCTGCTCAGACACAGAATTGTGCACAGAGACTTAGGACATCAGTGAATTAGGGTGTGCCAAAACTCACCTTAGTACCCAAATTCCCCTACTAGACTAGCAATCAGTGTCACATTAGCTCTTCGTCCTATAGCAAAGAAACCAAATGATTAGACAACCTAGAACATGCGACTAAGGACCATCTCAGGAATGGTGGGAAGTGAGAACACTCTTTTGTTATACGTTCATACCAGTCCACAACAGGAGTAAAATAGAGACACGGTAAGGTTAAAATGTTTATTTTAACGACGTGATCTCAAGCTCAGTATTTTAGTCAACATAAGCATACATATGATTAAAAATAATACTGTCAGCATGTTTACAATCCCATAAAATACAAAAGGAGGAATCATATTACAATGATAGTGCAAACAGGTGATGAAAGCGCCTAGTTTAAGCACCCTCCCTATTTAGGAACTATGTATTACAAAACTATAGAAGGTCTCTTGAGCTTTCTTAGGGGGACCCCATTTACCTGTCCGCTTAGTAAGTGTAAATTACATCAGGATTGGTCAGTCTCTCTGCATGCCTGGAATCTTCCAAGTGTGTTCAATTCTGGCAAGTGTGCTATGATAAAGGCGCTAGAATCCTACTCGGCTTGCAGCTGCCAAATTGTTGTGTCTAGAATGTGCTACACGGACACGCTGATAAATAGGCTCGCACGTTATGATAACCTTGGTGGCTCAGCAATCACTGTACAGACTGGGGGCACGATGTATGTCTAGAGATGTCGAAAAACAAACCTTTTCTCATGTATAGACCTTAGTGAAAGCTAACTCTGAAAAAACAGCTAAGCAGTGTTGTGTGCAAAAAGCAGCAAAAGGTAAAATGGCTTTTAAACTCCTAATAAGCCATGCTAATTTAACATGCACGCAGAAAGAGGCCCATGAACCACACTACAGCGCTATGCATTTGTAGACTTTGAGTGTAATGGCATGCCTGCTAATGACGCAGGCTAAAGACTTGATCGTGCAGGCCATCAGTTGATGGTGAGCTCATGACTGCTTGCATGTTGGTCCTTGTATGTTGTTAATGGCAAATACTAGGTAGGATAAGTGATCAGGTCTGAGGGGGAGCCACAGATTTACAGGCCATTGCCATGTTTGTGATTTGCAAATGCATCTTGTCCTGTGACTTATATTTGGCTTGAGGTTTAGATAGCCTCTGGTCATGAAGATTTGCAAGGTTTACTAAAATCTTTGCAAAGTTTCTGCTGCTGCTTTTGTGTCTTTATATATTTGCAGGGTTTTCTGGAAAGTAGCAACATTCATTAGTTGAGTGTTGGTTAAGGGGTTGGTGTTTGAATGATGGTGAAGTAATTGTCCTAGTCCTGTTCCATTTTTCTTTATTGTTTTTGTGGAAAAGGAGTTGTGTAGTATATTGTGTATGCCCCATTCTGTGCATGAGTGAGACAGTGTCTGGAATGGTGAGAGTGGCTGGTGATGAGATGGAATGTTGATGTGAGTGATGGCTTATGCCTGGCAGTTATGGGTTGAAGGGAGGATGAAGGCATGAGCAGCGCTAAAAACATATTGGGCTAACACGTAATAAAAATATTTTCATTTTCTACCTAGGTGTCTCCAGACACATCTATGATGAAGCTTCCACCAAACTTAAAGTGTTTAATGCAAAGCTTTTCTTTTTGAATTAATGTTTTTAAAGTGAATAGTTTGGTTCGGATTCTAGGGTGAAATCTTTAATTCCATGTGCTGATCTTAATGTAGAATATTATATCTGAAATCCATCTTAGATGTGAACTGATTGTTTAAAACACAGTTTTAATTTGAATCTTCGTCATATGTTGAATGTATAATGGCGAGAATCATTTAATTCACAATACTGTTTGTATGAGTAAACTTACTTTTTGCAATACTTGCTGCTATGTATAACTTGTGGAATAATTGCCTTATAGATTTCAGAATTTGGTTGCAACAGTGATCTTTCTGAATAGAGTGACTTTTAATCATCAAAAGGGTAATTCGAAATATGTGTTTTCTCTGGAAACCTTTCACTTGCAAATGTAATTACAAACCAGCATGTCGTTTTATGTAATGGTTTCATTCTTTAAAGTTTCATTTTAAAATAATTAATTGTTGCATTTTTCCTTTTTCTAATACCTATTTCATTGTGAAATATTTTATTTAAAATATTCGTATAACTGAAAAAAATAAATTCAACTGGAAACCCTTTCAATTAGAATGCTGGTTTTGATATCAGTCCTTTGACTTGCAGTAATGAATTCAATGTCAAAATGTAATTTGAAAAGTTGGCATATGGGTGAATGTTCCGAACAAGTTCTTGCCGAAAAAATGGACCTAGGAACACTATCGATAGTAAATTGACCTCCCATGGGATGTTGTCAGATCCATTGGAAAGAACATCCCGGGAAAATTGTGGACCTGGGAATAACAGCAAGGAAAGTGCAGATACAAGTCGCACCCTAGACTCTACGAAGGACAAGTCAATAGAATATCATATATCTGGCAAGGGGATGGTGAAAAACACTCTCCAAGAAGGCAGAAAGGGATCTCATAACATCAATGACTATAAGAACACGTTGCCAAACATTGATCTGCCACCAGAGTCCGTACCCTATGTTGCTGTCCTTACAGTGGTTCCAGAGCTAGAAAAGGGCTGGGCTGAATCGTACATGGAACTAAAAAATAAAACGATTCAGTGGTTGAATACAAATAGATCCCTCCCCTCTTACATGCACAGCCAAATCTTGTTTGCACGGAGAGTGAGTTGGGTGGGTAGAAGAACGAAAGATATAGCGGGTGACTGTATAATTATTAATTTTAGAGATAACAGGGTTCTCAGTTATATTTGTGAAAGGCCTTCTCATACCATGAGAACCAGTATCCGGGTTTTTGACCTCAACTATTTCTATCCCACCTCATTATACAAAGAGAATACTGGTTCTCAGGGAAAGACAAGTGATAGGGGATCTCGCCATGGTAACGCCAGTAACAGAATAGGTAATGAAGAGCTGGGACTTGTATCGAGCATCACCCTCAGAAATAGATTCAGTACGCTAGACTTGGAGAATTGACTGACTACACATAGGACTAATCAGCACAGTGATATTACCTTGGATGTGAGGGCTGAGTGTATGCAATCCCACAACAACAAAAAGAGAGGTAGGGAAAATGAGGAAACACTCTTAGTCCCCGGTTACGCTTATTTAAACAAGAAAAGAGTGTCCAAAAAAAAATCAATTTTGAGTACAAAAGGAGCAAAAACAATGAGTATATGACCCCGCTCAGGTCAGTATGGAAAGCCCTCACTCACCACCCTGGTTGGTGACATGCTTCATCATAGGGCCCATTGGAGAGGAAGAGTGCCTCCCCAGTGTGCTTCAACGCCAGATCTACTGCGGAGCAGGTTTTTGTGAAATAGACGTGAAGTGAGTGATTTAGAGGTGATAGTGATGGTTAAAAATGTCTTAAGTGTCTCAAAAAATATATTATATTGTTTGATCACTTTGACAGATTAAAAACAATGTGGGAAAATAGTCCAAATAAATTGTTTGGTTATTTCCAAAAGATTAATAGTCAGTCAACATGTTTCTGCCTTGAAACGGTGTGAATTTACCAGGCATTCATCAGGACACATGTGTACTAAACCCTGGTGGTATGAGCACTCCTAGGCCCACCCTGACCTAGGGACGTGAAAGTCAAAATCGTGTTAAAAAAGTGCATGTAGAAGGAGAGAACTACTCCTGTGGTACTCCCGATTAGGGAGACCTCAAGGTTGGTGTGTATGCACCTGTTGAAAAAAGGGACACAGACATACACATAGAGAGACAAGACAAACGATTAGAAGATGTTCTATGCTCATAGGTATATCTACAGTGCTCCAGTTGTAGTGAGAGGACAGTGGATGGCGGTATAGCAATATTGTTAACACCATACCATGTCCCTGGGGAGAGATTACGCTATATAAAGGGGTGCAGTGGACTACAGGTGGTCAGCAGTTGTCGAGTAGCCCTTGCTTTGATGCTAGCCCGTGTAAAATAAAGGATCAATGGACCTCAATGGCCAGTGACCCCACCTAAAAAGACACAGAGGCCGGGAATAAAATGTCTCACGATATAGATTTATTCCTACTTGGTCAGATGTTATCGTGGTTCCCATCTTTAAAAAGGGTGACAGAAACGAACCCAACTGTTACCATCCTATTTCCTTACTGGATTCGTTAATGAAAGTGGTGGGGAGGGTTATTTTAAATAAATTGCAATCCTGGGTGGAAGAGACAGGTTTACTTTCAAAGTTCCAATACGGCTTTAGGACAGGACTAGGAACCATTGAACAGGGATTAAACTTAGCTCTAATTATAGGTAAATATGTATTAGCTAAAAGGGAAAAACTTTTTTAACGTTTGTCGATTTAAGTTCAGCTTTTGACTGCTTCAGTCATGACAAACTCTGGAGCACCCTGAGTGAGATGGGTTTTGATCCAAACCTGCTGCTATTCATTAAGGAGCTATATAGGGGAGCAGGGGCGAGGGTCCGGTACGGGAAACGGGGAGAGTGTACAACTAAATTTAATATTAATAAGGGAGTGAGACAAGGTTGCATATTCGCCCCGTTCCTGTTTAACCTCTATATAAATAGTGTAGGCTCATTTTTGGCCTGGGACAGGCAGGACTATCCTCTGATTGAGAATGAACCAGTCCCATTTTATTATATGTGGATGACGCGGACACAGATAGGCCTGCAAAGAGCAGTTACTAAATTCGCAACTTTTATGATGGAAAGAGACCTAAAAATAAACAAAAGTAAAACCTTTACTATGTGCTGTGGGATGAAAAAATGAAACACATCTAAAATGTTCATTGATAACACGAAAATAGATGCCACAGACAGATTTTCCTATTTAGGTATTAATTTTGATAAATCGGGCTCGTGGACATCAGCTGTAAATGTAAGAAAACTATGTTTCTCTAGAGTGATAGGCGCAGCTCGGAATTTTTCAAAGAAACTGGGCGGCCGACCAGTCCCGGTGTTGGTGGATATTTATAAGTCCAAATGTGTATCTACCGCGACATACGGGGCGGGGATTTGGGGAATAGCTAATGACCAAAAAATTCAGTGTAGCGAGAACGAATTCTTCCGCTACCTCCTAGCTGTCCTGGGTTCCCCTGCTACATTTGCATGTCATAAAGAACAGGGCATGCCTTATATTTCAGACATTATTAAAGTTAATCCCCTTCTTTTGTGACACAAGGTGTGTTCCTCAGATGAGCCCGGTTTTAATAGAGATGTGATTAAGGACTGTCTCAAATTGAAAGGGTCCAGCATTCAATGGATTAAATACGTAAAAGAACTGTCGTACGACATCGGCCACCCGGAATACTTTGAATCTCCAACTCGTTTAGAAAGTATATTGAGGAAGAACCTAAAATTAATATGTTTAAACTATCTAGAAAACAAGCGTTGGCTTTCTGAAAAAGAAAAGCCTTCAGTTATGGAGAATCATCTGATGTTACAGTGTAATGGTATTCAACCCTATTTGGTACTGGTTCAGGGATGATATCCACGCATGCTGTTAACTCGTTTCCGCGGTGGGTCCTTTTTTAGAATGATTACCTTCCCGGAGATAAACTCATGGTCCAAAAACTTGTTACCATGCCCGTGTGACAAGGTTTCCATTCAATCTATGTTACACTGTACCTTCTTCTGTAAATTCTATGACCTCCCCAGGAAGAGATTTTTAATACCTATTTTAAAGAAGTGGGAATTTCGACAATGTAGAACGGCATATTTGAGGCTTAAAATATTAGAGAATGAATTGATTATGTTTGCTGTATCGTCCTTTCTAAAAACTGTTATTAGATATAAGAATACAATGCACTAATTCTCTAGTCTTCACTAAATGAGTTCAACATTCTTGTGTAAATAACATACCCAGCTTCTTATTTTTTAACATTGATCTTGGTTTAAGAAGGATTTGGTAGATTATTGTACATGTAAATATGTTTGGTATATTTTATTATATTTATTGTGCTTTTATGGTTTTTAAGAAACAAAATTGAATAAAGTTATTTTTGATTTGATTTGATTTGAGTTCTTGTTCAACTTCCCTGTGAACACATCTCTTTGTTCCTCATGACCACTGTGTCCTGGCAAGTTTGTCACACCAGCACAATAGACACCTGGGCAATGACAAGCAGCACCCTGCTACTACCTGCCAGACGGCATAAACATGGGTATGCCCAGATGTGAGTTCTGTGCTCTCTGTTCCCCATAGATGAAATTAGATTTTACTACTTTGTTCCCCAGAAAGGAGAAATCAGACCAGGGTTTCTTTTGTCTCTGTTCTGTTGGTTTTTGTACGGCAGTCTTGGCTGAACTGTTTCAGATTTGCATTAAGAGTGGTCTCTGTCTGTAGTGACAGAAAGCGAGCATATAATGAACAACAATGTGGTCAGAATACTTACCAGCAGTTGAGATAAAATCAGTCATTCCACCCATCTCATATTTGATTTCTCATCGAGACACCCCATGCGCGTGGGTGGGCCACATACTGTGCGAAAGGGATTACAATTTAGATGGGGTGGGTGGAATTTGCGAAATTGCCTTTCGCAAAATATTGCGAAACGGCATAAAATCTCCGCGAACATGCAGAATTTCGCGTGCTCACGGGGATTTTGGGGGCGGGGCTTCTTTGCGAGTTCACATGCCTCTCTTCTGTTTATAAAAGGTCAGAGACTGATCAGTGCAGCAGACGAGGAGAAAGAAGCTCCTGGTCACAGAAACCGCACACGGACTGCGCCCGTGAAGTCAAGGATGCAAATGCCTCCATCAAGCATCACAGCCAATTTTCGAGGGTAGATATGAGGAGAAAGCACACCTGCCAGCTATGACGAAGCTCACGATTCCTTTGGGCCGATCAATCAGCCAATGAATTTGAGCTTGAACTCGGGCACCCGCTCCATCTATACCTGCAAGTGCTTTCCCTTCAGGTCTAACCCTTGTGACAGAAGCATCGCGCCAGAATGAACCCTGCTATGCATCCATCCAAGAAGACGCCACCGTTCTGTGCGACACTTCCACTCAACTGGAGTACCCTCCACTGGCCAATCAGCAAGTGCTACCTCGCTGGGCAAACGTATAGTGCCCTTCCTACACTACAGCTGCGCAAAGGGCCAAAGAGCTGTCTCCAGTGTCAACGCTTGTGCAACATTGCCATCGCGCCGAAGAGCACCAGGGTCCCTTGAGTGAGCTGTGGGTAAAGGGTGGAAAGACGGTGCACACCGCCAGTATGTGTGGCGGGACCAAACGGGCGGGGCGTGCTTCTATGCGAGTTCACATGCCGCTTGTGTTCATAAAAGGTCAGAGACTGATCAGTGCAGCAGACGAGGAGAAAGAAGCTCCTGGTCACATGAACCGCACAGGGACTGCGTCCAGGAAAGTCAAGGATTCAAAGGCCTCCATCAAGCATCACAGCCAATTTTCGAGGGTAGATATGGGGAGAAAGCAAACCTGCCCAGCCACGACACAGCTCACGATTCCTTTGGGCCAATCAATCAGCCACTGAATTTGAGCTTGAACTCGGGCACCGGCTCCATCTATACCTGCAATTGCTTCCCGTTCAGGTCTAACCCTTGTGACCGGAGCATCGCGCCAGAATGAACCCTGCCCTGCTTCCATCCAAGAAGACGCCATCGTTCCGCGCGACACCTCCACTCAACTGGAGTACCCTCCACTGGCCAATCAGCAAGTGCTACCTCGCTGGGCAAACGTATAGTGCCATTCCTACACTACAGCTGCGCAAATGGCCAAAGAGCTGAGTCCAGGGACAACGCGTGTGCAACATTGCCATCGCACCGAAGGGCACCAGGGTCCCTTGAGTGAGCTGTGGGTAAAGGGCGGGAAGACGGTGCACACCGCCAGTGTGTGTGGCGAGGCCAAACGGGTGGGGCGGGCTTCTATCCGAGTTCACATGCCTCTTGTGTTCATAAAAGGTCAGAGACCGATCAGAGTGGCAGATGAGGAGAAAGAAGCTCCTGGTCACAGGCACCGCACGGGCACTGCACTCGTGAAAGTCAACGATGCAGATGCCTCCATTAAGCATCACAGCCAATCCTCGAGGGTAGACATGAGGAGAAAGCACACCTGCCCAGCCTCGACAAAGCTCACGACCCTTTTGGTCCGATCAATGAGTCACTGAATTTGAGCTTAAACTCGGGCACCTGCTTTATTTATATCTGTATGTGCTTCCTGTTGAGCTTTAATTTGTGTGACAGGAGCACTGTGCCAGAAAGAATCCTGCCCTGCCAATTATGTAGGAAGATGCTTCCGTTCCGCTGCGGATCGCAGACGTTTTGACAATTTTACGTTCCATGCAGAACGTGAAAATGCCTAAATTTTGTACGTTCCGCGAGCGGAACGGAATTTGCCGCCCACCCCTACAATTTGGCCCTAATGATGAGGCCCTCAAAGCCAAACCAGGCGTGCTTTTGTTTCCATTCATAGGGGATATGGCTTGACCTTTCTAGATGATCTGTTCCCAGTGAAGAAAGTGTGATTTGCATATGATTGAGCCAAATCTGCAGTTGCACGGTGAGCAAGTAAATAATGCACTGAAATATAGCTAAGATGAATTCCAGCAATGACCCATCACTTTTTTGTATTTCACAGTTATCAGCCCTAAGTTTCTTGGCAATGTCTACATATGTCTACATATGGGTCCTGGCCATCTGTGCCACAAAATTCAAGATGCACTGAACCAATAAGGCCAAACAAGGGCAACATTGATTTTCTACTTTGGCATAATAAGTTACAATCAAAGGGTACTTCGCTGCAAATGCTCACAGTCCCCCAAAAGCCACCTCGAATCAACCCTCTTGCCTACGAACACAAAAGTAGTCAGCACCGCATTTTGCTGTCTTCCAAATTCCAAGAAAGTTTCAAAATATCTTAATCCAATACATCCTCTGAGGCTAATTACCAACCCCAACGAAGCTTTGCTTACAATACCAAGCAATTTACCCTAAGCCTTGCCTGTGCCCGGAGTCCTTTTGAGGCAATGCACTCCTCAGCCTATTGAGATCTTGGATTGCTATCTCGGAATCGGCATTGAAAGAGCTTGGTTGTATTTACTATAAGACTGCACCTAAGCTTCGTAATCAAGGGAAGCTTCCTTCCATTGTGCCCCTACCCCATTTGTGTCACTGTTGCACAGTTCCCTCCAAACTCACCGTGCAACCTCCTGTAGGAAACGTTGTGTAAGCATTCAACAGTGGCTGAATGCTAGTCTTCTAGATATTTAGAAAAGTTATGTGAAGTTTTTTGGTACACCCCTGTAACCTTGCATAATTTCTGAATTTCGTGAAATTTAAAAAAGTTCCCACATTTTGCATTATATGACATTTCACATGTTGTTTTTTGTGCAAACTGGTACGAGTAGAAATTGTCTCATTTTTTCCATGAACTGTGTACTTTAATATCTCGCATGACTTTTGTAAAGCATGTAATATCGGCGGTGCTTCCGGAAACCCTTCCCAGAGTGCACGGCATGCTGCTTTTAATTTGTGGTAAGCAAATTTCTCAGTGAATGGCACCTCTTGACCATCGTCTCCTACAGGTGGGGGTCTAAAATTCCCATCAGGGTACAAGTCAGCAAAAGTTCGGAGTTGTGCGCCTCCAATATCAACCCCACCCCCGCCTTCCGCTAGACAGGCCATCATCGGGTTGTTGCGTAGTGGTACCGCTGGCGCATAGAGTAGGGGAAGGCCAGCGGGCATTGAAGTTCAAGCCACGCCCATCGCAGCGTTTCTGCAGTGTCTACATTCGTTTTGGGGCTCAGTGTTTTTTTATAGACTGCCACCGTCAGCGGGGTCGGTGCTACTGCGTCGATCTCCACCGCTACATGGGGCTGGTATGGGGTCTGGTATATCCAGAAATGCAGAAGCTGGATGTCAGGAGCGCCCAATCCCCCCTGTCTCAACTGTATGGTCAACAGAGCCCAGGATATTCTAGCTTGGCCCCCCGCCCACCCAAGAAATAACAACTGTGAGCGAAGACATTTGAAAAAATGTTGCGTGAGGGGAATTGGCACATTAGTAAATAAATATAAAAATTTTGGCAAAATCACCATTTTCGATAGTGCCACTTTACCTGCAATAGATAAAGGCAGTTTAGACCAAATCGCCACCTTACTTCCTAGCCACTCAATAGCCCACCCAAAGTTCAAGTTCCAAATGCCCTGCATATTTCGGCTGAGCCAGATTCCCAAATACTTAACTTTCTCCGCTTCCCACCTTAACGGAAATTCAGAGGATACCACTGGTGTGCCGTCGGTCAATGGAAATATAACAGATTTTGCCCAGTTTATAGAAATGCCTGAAAGGCTGCTGAATTTGATAAATTCCCGGAGGACTGGGTCCAGATTTTTGGCGGGGTTAAGGATATATAGAGTTACATCATCTGCATAAAGAGATACCAATAGACTCCGAGTGCTGAAGCCTATCCCTCTAGCAGTGTGGTGTTGTCGTATCCTGGCAGCAAGGGGTTCTATGGCAATGGCAAACAATAGCAGCGAAAGCGGACTGCCTTGTCTTGTGCCTGGAGTTAGATTAAATGTGTCCGACACCATGCCATTCACTCTCACCCGTGCCAGCGGATTAGTATAGAGTAGCTGGATCCGACCAATAAATAAGGGGCTTAAACCCATACTGGTCAGTATCCAAAATAAATACGGCCATTCGAGTGAATCAAATGCTTTCGTTGCGTCTAGAAATATGGCGGCAGCTTGGACACTGGGATGAAGATAATGGAGGACCGAGAAGAGCGTTCGAAGGTTGTGGGACATTGAACGTCCGGGTATAAAGCCTGATTGGTCTGGAAGGGCTATCATTGGGAGGAGCGATTGGAGGCGGTTCGCCAGCAATTTAGCATATATTTTTACATCAACATTTATTAGGGATAGCGGACAATACGAATATAGTTCTGTTTCAACTTTATCCGGTTTTAATAGTGTCATTATCAAGGCTTCCCGCATTGAAGCCGGAAGGGACCCAGTCTCCAGTGCCTCCTCATATACAGCAAGCAACCTCGGAGCTGGTTCTTCCACATATGCCTTATAAAAGGCAGTTGTCAGGCCGTCCGGTCCCGGGGCCTTGTTCAACAGCAGACTTTTTATCACTTGCTTGACATCGTTTGTGGTTATGGGGAGGTCCATGTATCGTCTATTTGTGTCATTGAACCATGCCAAAGCAAAGGAGTCCAAGAATTCCTGCAAGTTCTCTGGGGGAGTGGACTGAGTGGCTGTGTATAGTGTAGAATAAAAATCCCTAAACTCATTTAAGACCTCCGCCTGACCTGTAATGGTATCCCCACCAGGCGTTCTAATTGTGTGGATGAACGTCGTGGACGTAGATTTTCGAATCATGCCCGCTAGTGCAGGGCCCGGCCTGTCACCCTCTCCATATCTCCTGGCCTCAGCATACTTGCCCAAAAATGTAAGCTCTCTCTGTGCCTCCTCTGCAAATTCCAACAGCTTGTCTTTCAACTCTGCCGCAACGACTGGATTTGTAGCAGAGCAGAAGTTACGCTCGAGCACACGGATCTGGCCTTCAATTCTTGTTATGGTGCCCCTCATGGCTTTCAGAACACCCTCCTGTCGAGCTATGCATTTCCCCCATATCACCACCTTAAAGGCGTCCCACAGAGTGGCTACAGCTGGCTCCGAACCAGAGTTCAGGGCGAAGTAATCAATAATGTCTGTCCTAATTTCTTCCTTAAATGCTTCGTCAGGCAGGGCGTGGGGGGGAGTCTCCAACTGAAGGCACGTGGAGGTGAGTCAGGGATAGACAATGTGAGGAGGCATGGAGCGTGGTCAGATAGGGAACGCGCGAGATGGAATACCTCGATCGTCCACGTGGCTATGTCCGTTGACACCAGCCAGTAGTCCAGCCTTGACCAAGCTGCGTGTTGACTAGAGATACAAGTCCTTTCTTTCAGGCCCGGATGTCTAACCCTCCAAATGTCCAGCAGGGTACCCTCCAAAATGAGGTCTTTCAGAACCAGACTAGCGTGTGGGTGTAGTGGTTTTGATGCACCTTGCCTATCTAAAGCATCATTGAGCACAGCATTAAAATCCCCACCCCACAATATCGTAGTGCAATTTGTAGAGGCTATCCGCGCCCAGACATCTCTGAAAAAATCAGGACAATCCACATTCGGGCCATAAACAGCGGCCATCACAACTTGCCTGCCTCCCAGATAACCATGTAGGACTATGTACCGCCCATCAGAATCAACGTATACATTAGCTTCTTTCCAGTCCAACCCCCTACGAATAAGTATTGCTACTCCCCGCGCATAGTTGGAGTAAATCGCAGAATGTATGCCTGTCCACCTGCTATGTTTCAAATTTGGTGATGGGTTAGAGCTAAGGTGTGTTTCCTGTAAGAAGCAAATGTCAAATTAATGTCTCCCCAAATACGCATGAACTAGTCGGGCCTACCTGCCATCATTTAGTCCCCGTACATTCCAGGTAAGGATCTTAAATGCAGTTATATATGTCTCTATGGCGGTCAAATCGTTAGTGCATAAACGCCCACCCCACAAACCCATGCATCCTGCCAGTGCAGCACAAAACTTAGGTGAGTCCACAGACCGGTACAATTCAAACAATCCCAACGTTCCCATCCACCCCCGCCCACTCCAACCCCCAATCAGATTATGTCAGATCCCCCCTAATTCCACTCAGAAAGTGGAGAAAACTGAACATAGGGAAACTTTCCGTGAGGGCGAGGAAGCACCGGCATACCCCCCCCCCCGTTTATACAGGGTGGCTGAGAGAAATGCAAACGCAGTCGAAATGGCACAAGTCAGACCTGAGAGATGTGTTATAACATAGCTAAAAAAGGATGATAAAGGTCTGCAACTTGTAGGGTGATCTACATAGAGTATTTAAGCGGGCAGATGAACAGCCTGCAACTGAAGCGGCCCACCGCAAAACAGGGACACAGAAAGGCCCGCAACAGGTGCAATATCTCACGTTAGGAGTGAATAGTGTGGTATTAGAGCAGCGTGCATACTAAAAGATAACAACAAGAGCAAGGGTAGCGGATGTTGAACATTTGCGACTCAGTCAGTTGTAATATACACAATACATGTAATCTCATATCAATCATTATCACTTAGGCGGTCGGCACCATGGGCTCTTTCAGCGCCAGACGCTTTCAACTTGGGACCACAGATGTGTTTGGCAAATTTAAGAGCAGAGTTAGCATCAGTGAAGAAGTGCGCAGTGCCATCATGGGAGACTTTGAGTTTCGCGGGGTACAAAAGGGAGTAAGGAATTTGCGCTTGCATTAAAAGGCGCTTGGCCGGAAGGAATTCCTTCCGTGCAGCCTGCACCGTGGGGGTGAAGTCAGGGTAAAAGGAGACAGTATTCCCTTTGTGGGTGATTCGCCCCTTTTCTTTAGCTAAGCGCAGGATAAGGTCTCTGTCCTGGTAGTTCAGCAGTTTTGCCAGAATGGGTCGTGGTGTGCCGCCCACAGGTGGCTTCGGGCCCAGTGCCCTGTGTGCCCTTTCAACTACAAATACCAGAGAGAGGTGAGGATCAAAAATTTCATGCAATAGATCCGTCACGAACACCTCCATCTTAGTAATCGCCGTTGTCTCCGGAATTCCTGTGACTCGGAGGTTGTTCCGTCGTGAACGCGCCTCCAAATCATCATTCTTTGCCCTTATTACAGTCAGCAACTTGTCCATGTGGAGGAGTTGCTCTTTGGTTACCTGCTGAAACTCCTGGAACTCAGTGTGCCTATTTTCCAAGCAGTCCAACCGAGTTTCATGTGTAGAGACTTGGGACTTCACCGAATCCAACTGCGAGGTCAAAGTGTCTAGTTTTGCATCGATGTTACGCAGGCTCAGGCACATTTCCAGCATCAGCGATCTGAGGTCCTCTCCTTGGCCCTCTATGGTGGCATCCCCCCCTGCAGCACCCAGGGTATCCGCATCCTGCCAAGTAGGTTTGGGAGTCCGCTTATTCTCAAAAGCAAGTTTGGGCTGCCTGGTATCCGTCTTACCCATGGTGTCCTCCTGAAGCAGTGTCACAGAAAGACGGACCAGAAGTCACACCACGCAGCGGTTGTAGGTCGTGGCTTGTCCCCACGGCTAGACAGCGCAGCTCCCAAGTAAACCGATCAGCAGGATCTTGCAGATTACCAGCTTAGTAGGCCTCGACTAGGCCATGAGCGATCCAGTATAGTAGCGTTACGTGGTCAAGTAGCAAACATCTGAGTATCTGCACCTCGTATGGCAAGCCGCTTGGGCAGTGTAAACCTCAAAAACACTGGCTTTGGGAATCGCTAATCAACACAGGCAAACAGGGCGCCCCACCCCCAGTGGCCACCTCGCTGCAGATCCCAATATCCAGTGACCTCAGGGTCCAGGTATACGTACAAGGGAGGAGGGCACCAGCAATATGGCAACCCTGCCTGTGTATATGGCTGCCGGTCAGCACTAACACGTAGGCTCAATGACAGGGTAGTGTTGCACCTCAGCGCGCCTGTAGGTAAGTTCGTGGGCAGCAACCAACCACCTTCGCCACGTCTCCCCTAGTTATGGAGGCAATCCGGCGCCACCAGCACAGCACACCATCTCAGCTCAACACTGCAATGTGGCTCAGACCCATCCAGCCACTCGACAAGCTGGTACGCTATGTAGCTGTTCCCTGCATCTCACTCTTAGCCCTCCACAGAGCAGTTATACTTGCAGTTGTGCAGGTAGAATTCCGGATGTAGCCGCCAGTATCACTCTCCTTGGCAGCAGCGCCGTAGTGCCGGGTCGGGTCCAGAGCCGCCTCACCTCCGAGCAATCAAAATGGCGCCGTCCGCCCAACGAGCAGTGATAACAGGCTCAGTCTCAGGGGCGCTCAGTGCACAGGAGCTGCATGCGCCTTCCTCCAGTCCCCTAGTGCCGTGCGGCCACCGATGGTCGCGGCTCTATCCGGTGGTCAGCAGCGTCTGCCGCAGAGCGCGCCCCGACATAGGATGCAGGCCGCTCCGACTGCGGACTCAATTTTGGCGCAGACCCGCACCAGGGAAATTCACAGTCCGCCCGTTGCGACGGCTTCTCCCGGCTCCTGCAGTCCACACCGCCTAGTGCCCTGCTGCTGCAGTATCCGCTCCGGAAACGAGACAATCATGTGCACAAGCATTCGCACAGTCCAGTGCACCGCAGGTATGCCCTCAGAGCTACGTTTTGGCAGGATTAATAAAGGATTGCAGCCTCAGCCGGCGGAGCTTGCTTAAAAAGCGGCCATTTCGCTGCCCGGCTAGCCACGCCCCCTGGTTGCGGAGCTTTATACACTGTCATAACATATATGCTTTACCTCTCACGGTCGCTGTTTGCCTCTATATTCAATGAGAAGCCTCTGTCTTGTTTGGGCCAGAGGAGGCCCACTGCACTTACCAACAACACTGCTCCTGCTCCCGCCGCATCACTCTCCCCATTTTTGCTCCCCCAGTGCAACACGCTTCACGGTAGTTCCGGGGCCACATACCTGACACGCCACAAAGGTGCTGGCACACTCCCGCAACATGGGACACTTGTTTGGGCCGGAAGAGGCGCCGAGAAAGGCGGAGACGGCATCGCCGGCCCCCACCCGCTCTCAGTGGTAGGGCACGCCCCGCCACGTCACAATGACGCTGCGGGTGCGCCTTAACCCTGATTGGACCCCGGGTCTCCTAGTGACCCGGAAGTGATTGCATCACTTCCGGGTCACTGGGGAGCAAAGGCCAAGCCGGTTAGAACCGGCCTAGCAAGTGAGGGGTTAAAAGGCCGGGGAGTCTGCCTCTTTGACTCCGCGCTCCACGGCCTGCCCCTCCAACCTCTAGGAGGCTGTAATTCTTTTTCCCCACCCACCATCCCCTAAAGCAGATGATTGGTATTGTGTTTTATGAAGGTTGTTTCACAGGTTGGTTCCAAATGTATAGAGATGACAGGTGTGTTGTACTAACGTGTTTAGTTCCTTAGAACTTTATACCGTTTACAGGTCATCAATCATCGTATTTAATGCTATTCCTTGGTCAGGCGGTAAGGTCATGATTGGTGAGCAGTAAATTTAAGGTCCCCATTCTTGAATGTGGTCGGCCAAGGGGAGGGACAAGTGGTCTCTCCTAGAACTCCAGGGGCAGTTACAGCCTGTTGGCTAGATGGGTGCGGAGGAGGGGGGAGTGATGCTTTCTGTAGGCTGGTTGACCACCCCGCCCGTGCACAATGACACCAGTAAACGGCGCAGAGATGCAAGGGCCCCCTTTATTGGAGTTAATAGAGCGTACGGGGGTAACCGGGGGGGGGAGTACCATCACGGTAAACGGACCCTCTGCGCATGCGCACTCCAACAGGAAGGGGTGGTTAATAGAGCGTACGGGGGACCCGGGGGGGAAGTACCCTCATGGTAAGCGGGCCCTCTGTGCATGCGTACTTCAACTGGAGGGTGTGGGTAATTGATAAGGATCTGACACCAGTTAGTGACCTTGCCGTAGGCACAAATAGGATACGCAGAAAAGTAATTACTGTATGAGTATGGTTCATATATAGATTCGGATACGAAATACCTTGAACTAGAATTATGTTAAGGTTAGCCATCTGATATCTGTATATATCAATTGTAATCAAATGTCATGGAACATTTTCTGCGTAATTGTGTAAATATTGATTTATTTAAATTTTAATTTATTTTTATGTTTTAATAAATACGGCCGGGGGTTGTACGACACCCGCCTCTAAAGAAATCTCTCTCATGTCATTTCAATAATGTTTGTTGAAGGAAGGCGGGGTGAGGGTTTCCGGCAGTCCCTGGCCATACTGCACTTACTGGCAACAATGCTCCTGCTGCCGCTGCATCACTCTCGTCATTTTCACGGGGGTGGATCTTGGTCCCCCAGTGCGACGCGCTTCATGGCAGGGGCGGGGCCACGCACCTGATGCATCATAAAGGTGCCGGTACACGCAGGCAGCGCGGAGTGCCTGACCGAGGCTGGGCTGGGTCACCTCTCTTGGTTCTTGTATTTGGGACTGCAGTTCAGGAAGTAAAGGAACTAAACCTCCATATAAGGTAAGATCATGGGGAAGAGGAAGGCAGCAAAGCTGAATACAAGAGAAGGCCCACTGACAGCAATGGGGGTGATTAATTATAAGATTGAGTACATGGAGAAGAGGATGGGGGTTACTAAGAAAGCCCAGCACACTAAACCCCTGGGTGGAGATGCCGGAGATGCAGGTTACAGCGCAGCCCCCACATTCCCCGCCCCAGGCTGATAGCAGTATCGACACAGGAAACCCTTGTGTTTTTAATTGCGACCTCACGATCGTGTCTAATGACACTTTCAATTTTAATTTATTTTTATGTATTAAAAAATACGGCAAGGGGTTGTACGACTCCCGCCTCCACAGAAATCTCTCTCATGTCATTTTAATAATGTTTGTCGAAGGAAGGGGGGGAGAGTTTCCGGCAGTCCCTGGCCATACTGCACTTACCGGCAACAATGCTCCTGCTGCCGCTGCATCATTCTGGCCATTTTCACAGGGGTGGATCTCGGTCCCCCAGCGCAACGCGCTTCATAGCAGGGGTGGGGCCACGCACCTGATGCACCACAAAGGTGCCGGTACACGCCAGCAGCGCGGGAGTGCCTGACCGAGGCTGGGCTGGGTCACCCCTCTTGGTTCTTGTATTTGGGACTGCAGTTCGGAAAGTAAAGGAACTAGACCTCCATATAAGGTAAGATCATGGAGAAGAGGAAGGCAGCAAAGCCGAATACCAGAGAATGCCCACTGGCAGCAACCATAACTAGTTTTTTTACTACAGCAATGGGGGTGATTAATAATAAGATTGAGTGCATGGAGAAGAGGATGGGGGTTACTAAGAAAGCCCAGCACACTAAACCCCTGGGTGGAGACGCCGGAGATGCAGGTTACAGCTCAGCCCCCACATTCCCCGCCCCAGGCTGATAGCAGTATGGACACAGGAAACCCTTGTGTTTTTAATTGCGACCTCACAATCGTGTCTAATGACAACTAGAGCTCACAGCTTGAATCCAGCAGCTCCCACCAGTAAAAACGGCAAAAAGCAGTGATAAGTTGTCAACAAAACGCAAGTTGCCCCTGGTAGGAAATAAATTGACCCCTGTCAGTAGAAATAATGGATTGCCTTCCAAGAATGAGCCAGTCAATGAAACCACACAGGGAGGTCTGACACAAGCAAACCTCTCAGAGCTCCTGGAAAAATCATTAAAAGTGTGCCTTGAACCAGTTCTGGCTGTACTTAACAGTATTGACACTTCCCTAAAAATCTTGAGTAGATCAAGTTTGAGCACTGTCTTGAGCACTTTTAAAAGCCCTGTGGAGCACAGGCAAAGCTCAGAGACTCTCATTACACCCACGGCAGGCCTCAACCAGGGGGCAGTAGGCGAGGGCCGCATACAAGAGGCTGGCAGGAAAAATAGCCTTACCCGTACTGCCAAGCTCAATTGAGTGTGCCAGCCTAGCGTACAATCAGGCCCGCAGAGGAGGCCCAGCAAAGGTCCTAACCATCCATCTAAAAAACATCTAGCCGGTGTAATTCATCAAGTAGCATGCATAAGACCTCAAAGAATTCCGCACCTCCCTCTGGAGGCAACACCGCTAGTAATAGTTTAAAAAGAACTCCCCCTACCCCCCTAGCCGAAGAGCACTGCCAAATAAAAAACAGGGTTATCCACTGGCTCCATAAAACCGCACACTGTTTTAGTTGTGAACGACTCTACAGGAGTATACATAACCTTCAACGCGTCTCTTGTATAGGCCTTCACCCAAAAGAGACACGTGATGATTGTATTGTGGTCAATTTTAGGAATAAACACATGGTTGGCTGTCTTCTGGATACAGCATCACAACTGCTCCCGACAAGAGGAGGAATTGAGAGAGTACCCTTGGGATACTTCTAAAGGCCCATTAAGCAAACCCTCCAGCAGGTGTTTTCTGTTAAAGGGGGTGCTCCAGAGCGACCAGCAATTGCAACTTACAACTGTGTTTGACCCCTCAAGCAAATTGATTGACTACACAAACAGGGGACTGCCTTGGTTGAAACTAATGCCAACCAGGATGGGAGAGGAACAATACAGGCACCTGTGGCCACTCCCTTGCCCCTGGCATCCCCCTGTATGGTCACAGATAATGTAAAAGAGAAGGCCACACAGGCTTTACCCAATTGTACAGTTAATCCCAATTCCAGAGAGTCTCTACACGCAAGAGGGCAATAAGTTTAGTTGTCTGTTAATTGTAAGTTTAGTTGTCTGTTCTGGAATGTAACTGGGCTCGCATCCAAGGTGAAAAAAGGCTACAACATTATTTGTCTACAAAAAATGTGGGCCTGCGAGAAGAAATATATAGATGGTTTTATATCTATTGATACACCAGCTGTCCACTCGCTTGGAGAACATGACCGAGGTGGCTTGCTCACCGTAATAACAACAACTCTGGGCAACAAAATAAGATCTTTTAACCTGGACACTCTGCACTTTCGATTTATTAATGTCACTTATGAACTAAATGTCACACTCATAATTTAAATTTTTTATCATAACAATTTTATTTCTTTTAATACAGAAATAGCGGCTAGCCATGAAACATTATGAAGTAAACGCATCATGGAACTGAACACAGACTATATAATACTATGGGGTGGGGATTTTATTTGTAGACTTTGCACATTATCACAGGTTTCCTTTTGATTTTATTTGATCACACTTCCTGTGGAGATATTTTTAACTCTATTTTATCTAATTATTCTCTTTTTCTAACTACAGATTTGACTTTAGGGGCTGGGCAGGAGGAGATTATTTATACTAGTTGTGGTAGTGGCAGTCTTATTGATTTTATTGCTATTTCTGACTGTTATAAGCCCAAGTCAGTAAATTTTTCAATCTTAAAAGTACCTTTTAGCAGCCATTTCCTCTGGTGATCCACTTTGAAATACAAAGCAGGAATCTGCCCCCAGTAGTAGCACCTCCCTTAATCCATCATACAAATAAGGTTCTCCTGTATAAAAGGGCTTCCATGATCCCTGGTGTGGTTTTGGGAAAACGTTCCGAAAAAATAAGTCACAATTCTTGACTTGCCTCGAAGATGAATCGAATCTAAAGACCATGCTAGCAGCGTTCACAGACATTTCTATGAATTTAAATGAAATTCTAAAATGTGACAGAAGGCCCACAGTTTGAGTGGTTCAATAACGATTGTACAAGGAGCAGTATCATGCTAATCGAAGCTTTAAAACAAAAGCCCAGAGATTTAGTACCTGTAAGAGCCTGTAGACACCAGTATAAAAAGACTCAAGCAAACCGAAGGGAGACTGTCAGGAAGGAGGCGTGGGAGAGGCTAAACGAGGCGAGAATTACTAAAAATAGTAGTCTATTCTGGAAGACCATCAACGCCCCCTTTTTTCAAGATAACCATAACACCACCGATGTTACTCTCCCCTCAAACAAGTGTGTTGATCATTTTCAGGCAATTTATAACAACAGACGGGACTGAACTGGCAGTATAGAATGCTGTAATTACACAAAAGGGGCTGCAAGAAAACTAGACCCACCGACAATTAAGGAAGTTACAAAGGCTTTAGTCCTGACAAAGAAAGACAAGGCTGGCAGTCACGATGGCATACCGGCCGATCTATTCCTGGCAAAGCCCGACCTTTGGCTCCAAATTTTAACCAACATTTTATGCTGTGTTACAGTTACGAGTCTCCCAGAATCCTGGTTAACAGCAATAATTGTCCCTATTTTCTAAAAGGGAGATAGGTCGAACCTCAAATGTTACCGCCCAATATTATTGATTGACACCACATGTAAATGAATGGCTAGGGTTTTACTTGACCGCCTGGAAAGTTGAATAGCAGAAAAGGGTAAATTCTCAGACATCCAATATGGTTTTCGAAGGGGCCTGGGTACGGTGGAGCAATGCCTGAACCATCACCTGGTAGTTAGCAAATACACCATGGCAAAAAACACCAATCTTTCCTTAGCCTTCATGGACCTGACATCATTTGTGTAGTCAATCAACTGTGTGATGAGAGGGAAATTATGGCAAAAGATGTTAGGTATGGGCAAAGATGCCCCCAGTCCATTTTTTAGTGCAAATGTATCACGATGTTATGGGCAGACTAAGATATGGGGCGGTTGGAAGATTATCAACCCCAATTAAAACGAATAGTGGTGTCTGAAAGGGGTGTGTATTAGCCCCCTTCCTGTTTTGCTTATACGTAAATGATCTGGAGAGTTTCTTGAATGAAGGGGCGTTCGATGTGCCACGGGTGCGGTGGAGAAACCTCCCCACACTACTATATGCAGATGACTGTGTACTGATTTCCAGAACATGAGTAAGCCTGCAGACCCTCCTCAACAGATTTAATGAATTTATGAGCGAGTTGGGCCTGCAGACTAGCACCGCTAAGTCACAGGTCATGGTGGTGGGGAAAGCCAACCACAAAATGAGACCCTGCTTTATTAATAATGAAAAATTGTCCCAGGTGTCATCTTTCCGCTACCTAGGCCTTATATTTGATCAAAAAGGTTCATGGGCCCAACTCTTAGAGGTCAAGAAGAGGAGTTTCGATAGAACACTCAAGGCCATTTTTAGGTTTTCTAGGAAACTCGGCGGTAGACCGACTGAGTCCCTCATTAATGTCTACACCACCCAATGCTCTGCTGTGAATTTGCATGGTGCTGGGGTGTGGGGTTATTGCAATTCGTCCTCCTTTGTAGAACTATGTGTGGGACGCTCGGTATACAACGAGTCATTTACAACTCGCTTTTGTGGAGGTTTGATTAATCGTAACTCTCCTTAACTTCGAGAAGACACTTCGGAACAAGATTCCTGCCTCCCCCATTGAGGCCATTAGACTTGACTTCTCCCTGATTTTGAACTGCGGTAGACATTGTAAGACACAAAATGCATTATATAACGTTTCTCTTGATTGCTTATTACAGATCAATAGGGACACTCTGGTTTTGGATAGACAGCAGTAATTGAAGGCCCCTTTCTGCTGCGTTCTCATTTAACTGAAAAGGAATGCCTTAATACTAAGGGTAAGAGTGCACAAAAACTATAGACCAGACAGGATCACAAGTGAGATCCTCCACAAAATAGGATCAAATATAACATCTTTTATATTTTTTTCTATTGGTTAAAAATAGAATTTTGAAAATCCTCTGAAATCTACGGCACACCTCGCCCAATAGAGGAAGCAACAAACCTTTAAAACTGTGTAAGTCAGACAGGCTCTCTAGTTACAACTTTTGTCCGCTGTTTTCGACTTGGTGAAGGTCTGATCTATCATTTCACGCTTTTTGATCCGAATGTCATCCCAGGGTCTCTCTTTTTCCAGTTAAGACAAACATAGTGCCTAACAGTGCAGAGCATCTATCTTTATCACAACTAAACGGTCTTTAAACTTGGGGTTAAGGTAATTTCTTAGTGACGTATTTACGGCTTTGTAAATCACACCGCAACTAACAGATAAAGGTTTTTGACTTATAAGTAGTACAATTATTGTCCTCATAGAGATACTCACAGCTTAGAATGTGTTTTGATGTACCACTTGTATAATTACAGACAGACCCCACGACCTCTATGATTGAACAGAGAAAAATGTGTTTTTCTTGGTCCTGATGAAGGTGACAGTCATTTGAGTTTCACCGAAACGTACGTAGGCCATGACAAGCATCTGAGACTTTTCCCCAAGATCAAACAAAGAAGAAATTGTCAAATCCCAATTCGTTAGACTTTATATCAATTACAATGCCATTGGTATACATAAGAATATGATTTTTTCTCTGATGCCTTTTTATGTGTATCTATTTGTGTGGTATGGGAGTAGGTATGTATGAGTAGGATGATAGGTTTGAGTGAAAGTGTGATGCGTTTGGTGTGGGGTTCACTGTAATTTAAATCACTATTTGTAAAAAGTGTAACAAATGTTTGTTTTTCATATGTCCTGGATACCACTATGATCTCTCTTTTTGGTATAACTATGATGTCCATATATTGAATTTTTAAAGTGTCTGTAAACAAATAATACTACAAAATATACAAAAAATGAATCTCTTTTGATAAATAAACAGGGACACCTCTCTTGTTCTCACTGTTTGTCAGCCATCATTGTAACGTCCCTCTCTTGCTATCTATGTATCTGTTTCTATGATCGCGGAGAGGCACCTCTCTTATTGGCTCAATTTCTTTCTGTGGTCATTTTGGTGCTCCTTAATGCTATCTATGTATGTGTTTCTGTGGTTACTGACAGACAAATCTCTTTTTGTCACTGTAACCTTGGTCTCTGAAGTGGTTATTAGTACGGGGTCAGCCTTGGACAGAAAACAAGCCTAAGCACCAAATTAAAAGTGCCTCGATTAGTGAATCAGACAGCTAAAAAAGTAGCCCTCACCAGCAAATTCGGGCCATTTTTAACTTGTAAAGTCACGCTGTATAAGTGTTTTGCCAGGTGTGGAACAATGCATAGATTCCAGCTTGCTGCAGGAAATATTTGTTTTGATATCATGGAATTCAACTGTAAAAACCGGCCCAGCATACCATCAAACAGGGAAACATCCTTTACAACGCAACTTTTACAACGCACTACCATTACGACGCAACTTTTACAACGCAAGTCATTACAACGAATTGCGCTGGAGGGCACTCTAGGATAGGGAATAGTTTAATTACTATCCAACACCTTCCCAACTATCCACGGGGACTGGAGTTGGACTAGTAAATTAAACTATTCACTATCCAGCGCTCTCAGACGGAAGTCATTGTAACGACTTGCGCTGTAAAACCTGCATCGTAATGGCATGCGTTTTAAAAGCATGCGTTGCAATGACATACATCCCATAAAACAGACCCACAAACAGCCAGAAAACCATTCCATGCACTGACCTGTCAGACAAGCCCATGGGGCCCTGCCTGATTATTCTATAGGCCAGGATGAAGCTCTATCAGCATATCTGCTTCTATGGTCACTATAATCTTTATAAATTGTGTTTATCTCTCTTATGAACAGGCCATCTTTTTCTACGTCTGTGAGCAGACATTTCCAGAAGAAAATAGAGAATACATTACTATAAACTCACAAATCGCTTCCTCTGCTGACTGCACTCCTACACTCTCCTGCTTTTTAGAGGTGGAGAGACTTTAATACTTTTGTCTGCCAGTTTGCCATTTTCAAATGCCTGGCATGTAACTGCTTCTTCCCCAAACATAGCAAGTTTTCAGCGGATTGATGGCTTTACTCAGACACTGGCTTGACACATGACTAATGATGCCACTGGGCTGGAGGGCTTTCAATATTGCTTTCACAAAAATGTGACTGAATCTGTTCCAGCTATCTGGCCTTTAGAGATGAGTACTACATTAGTCTGACATTGCACCAGTTCTGCTGGCATTTCTGCAATTAATAGATTTCTGAATTATACCCAGCACTACCAAACTTTCATAAGTGAGTTTTCCACTGCAAAATTGTTATTACATTGATTTGCGTTCCCATGGAAAGTGGACCTTCAAAGACAAGAAAGCCTGAAAACACATTACTTCGTTATACTACTTAAGTTATAAACTCGTTTCACTTAAGACAAACACCATTACACAAGCCTGTTACAATGGACTGACCCGAGCCCCATATTTTACCACATGGATGTAACCTATATTTCATCATGATAACATTTATTTTGAGAAGTTTTTAGTGACTTGTTCGCTCTATTGTGCAAAACTGTGGGGAACAGTTTTGACTATAGGAGTTATTGGATTGCCACAAGTAGCAAGAGGTGGCAGAACATTTTGCTGAGTGTGTATGTCTGGCAGCTAAGCCTTGGCAGTTATACAAGGGCATTTCAAGGTTTGTGCCTCACCTGGGTAGATCCCCAAGCTGCGCCGTAGAACCTCTGCTCATTCAGCCACTGCATGATCCCGCTGGTCTTTTCAAACTTCTTTATACGCACAAGGGCAAGCAAAGCATACGAGGAGGCTTCAATGGCAAACTGCTTATTTTCAGGAACGTTCCAATAGGCTCCTCCTGCAAACAACAACGAGTAGGTCAGAAGTGAAGGACTGAATATAGCTCAGAGAAAGCTATGCTGCTTCGATTTGTTTTCTGCTCTCATCCCAATCCCTCAGTTAGAAGTGTTGGCAAAACTTTGCATTTCTGTAGTTGGAACCAGAGTACAAGTATCATTTTGAATCGTGGACATCATCATTCTATGTAAGAGTTTTCCAGAGCTTCTTAGGCCCCAGCCTGTCAGAAGACTTCCATGTGATGCTTAGAAATTCGTAAGGATTGGACTAAGTAGTACAACACTAGTTGTTTACACAGTGAAGGTCATCAGCTATCCCCGTATTAGAAAAAATGGCCCTCATATGTCGAGACCTTCCCCTAAGGTGTCTTTATTACTGCTGCTCATTCCCAATTAGTAAGTCAGAAACTTTATTCGGTCATTACGACCATTAAAGTGCAAAATCACATTGTTAACTCTCCTTCATGGCTGCTTATTCCTTTTCTTTTTAACACATTCCCTCCTGTCAAGTAACTCTGAAATTGTTAGAACATGGATTACCTGCAACAGGTGGCCATGTTACCTTCGTGATTGAGGCACACAAGGTGTTCGGATCAGAGGTATTCTATTCCTAGGTGAAATTTCCACTTGCAGATTCACAGTCACACTTATTCCATGAATACATTGAAGTGCATCAACTGGAAGAATACATCCCATATGAGGACACTGAAGTTCCGTTAACTTACCAGCAACATAAAAACTGGTTTAAATGCACCCTAAAACACACAAATTCAGTTGCAAGACTCGTTACACTCAGCATAGGAGGAGCGACGTGGCCGGTCTTAGCGGCTTACTCTCCACATCCTGAGATAGACATACTACCAGTAGGGGAAGTACGTAAACTTTACAAAGAAGTAGTCAGGCTATACAGACATATTGTCCAGTTTGTCACATCAACACTCACATTACAACCTGCAAGTGCTGCTCCACATGGTGCAGTCTAATCCCAACACACAACAATAATTAGTCCACAAACACTAAAAGCAGTAATGGGTGCCTTCCCGTCAAAAAGGGATCAAGTATCATTCTGGATTTCCCAAAAAATAGCACAGTTGGAAGCAGTATTTCCCCATACTGGTCCGCCGGAAAAGCACAAAATGTTAACAATTTGCTTGCCAATGGGAATAGTTCCCCTAATTGAGGATTGTACCACTTGGGGAACAATCTTTGCTGTAGTATATATTAGAATGCATGGTACCCCAACCATATCAGTTGTTCCTGAAGTATTGAAACAGATACAGAATGAGTACGGGGCAGGACCTGCCCTGAACTTGGGTATGAAATTGATGGGTAATTTTGATCAAGTCTTAGCAATTATACTAACCAACATCAAGGGGGAAGCAGCAGCTCTGGCTATACGCTAACCCCTAAGGGAAACACCTCCTGTGAATCAGGAGCATGCATTACCAATTACAAAAATTATCGAAGACACCTATGCTCCACTAGGAAGAGATAGTTTGGGAGCCAATCCAGGGTTAACCACTAGTGGTGGGTAGTTCTGAAAAAGAGAACTCAAAGTAAGCACCCACTTCTTCTAAAAAGAAATGGGACAAAATTCAACCTAAAAATACTAATAGAAACACTGAACGCTCAAGGGGTGGGTCTCCCCAACGGGTGTCCTCTGAAAAGAGGTACAACCTTAGGAATCATGATAACATTAGGAAACCAAACAGCTATCAGGATACTGATACATGTTCCTTTAGTTCCTTTCAGGGTTCATCAAATAGCTCAGAGAGGTAGGGATGGGCAGAATAGAAAATTTAAGATTGACCAAAGGGAAAAAGGGAGACACATTCGCACTCAGATTTCATTATCAAACAGGAAGAGCAACCTAAAGCAAAGGCTCAATACAAAAAGAAGAAAGTAGCTGGCTTAAAAATTAGAAATGCCCAGATTACTGAGGACTCAGCTTCTGAACAGGGAATGGGCTTTGGCGATGCTAGACAGAGCGGCAGAAGTAACAATAGCTTGCCAGATCCTAAAGGAATTTCTGGTGACAGCAGTATTGAATGAATACATTATGGTGGAAACACCTGATACAAAAGTGAGTGTCCCACACAGACTACATGAAATTAATCTCCAAATAGAGGGGGACATGACAAGAAAAATTAAAGGTCCCTTTTGGGAAAATTTGACATTTGGATATGCCATCTTGTTAGCAGAAAATAATTGGACGCCTGAATTTATAATGAATTGCCCAAAGGGAGAAAGCGTCATTTTGCCTGCTTTTTCCAACCTCATTCATGTTTCCTTAAAACATTCATATGCGCTGGAGTGGGTGCAAGTGCTAGCTCTGGCATTATACCGCAACCATGTAGGGTGGGACGTGAAGTCCAAACACCACGAAACTCCATTAAAAACTACTCCAACTCCACAGAGACAGTACCCTATTAAAAATTAAGCAAAGGAACCGGTAAAAAAAAATCTTAGACCAACTTGAAAATCAAGTGGTGTGATTGAAACTTGCACCTCGTGAATGAACAACCCTTTGTTTCCCGTAATGAAACCTGACAACACATATCGTTTGGTTTTAGATTACAGACACTTGAACACATGCACAAAAACATTTGCAGTTCATAACGCACACAGCACTGCATTAATGAATAACATTGTGCGGAAGAAATACAAAACAATACTAGATATCTCTAATGGATTCTTCTGCCAAAATATAGCTCCTGATAGACGATATTTGATGGGATGTTCTGCCCTCGGCACTCAGCGGCATTTTGTCGCCTGCCCCAAGGTTATAAGAACAGCCCCGGGTTATTCTCGACAAGGGTATCAGAGCTATTACAAAGGTACGATGAATAGGCAGTGTCCTAATTATTGGTTTTGCCAATTTGGGCAACAAATTTAACTTAAAAAAATCTAAATTTGCCGATCTCAGCGTCCTATTTTTGGGATATAAGCTGTCAAGTGAAGGCAAATTTTCTAGAAAAATGTGTGCTAATCCAGCCTCCAAAGAAGACTGAAGGGTTTACAATCCATTTTAGCATTAAAGTAGAACATACATTCCAGACTATGCAGAAAGAGTCAAACCTTTCTATGACTCAAACAGACCTGATTTCACAGCAAACAAGTGGACTCAGACACATACAGACACTACGCTCAGTTCAAGCCGACATGATAGCTTCAAAACACTTTCAGACATGAGTACAATTCCGCAACCTAGTAATACGAGTCGCCCCCGGGCTATCAGGGTATACTTACATCAAGTTCAATGAAGGTGAGACAGTTACGATATAGCATACAAATCTTAACTGTACACAAATGCTGACAATCGATTTGCAGCAACAGAAAAAATTCTGACAGCAGTACAGACTGCTGTAGCGAGAGAATGACCACTAGCACAGGGGAAACAAATCATTGTTGTAACCCTGATACCGACTTTAGAAGCGGTAACTAAAGCCAGCATTCCAAATGCAAAGACACGGCATCCACATTGGATACAATGGGCTAATTCTCTCACTGCAACAGATGTAGAATATAGATATGATCCAAGCCTCAGAACACAAGCATTCCTGCAATATCAACAAGAATACCCTCTCCTGAACAAAATCTTGCCTCTAGACTAGTATGAATACATCAATTAGACTGACGGTTCTGCGCAACCTGCCATAGAAAGTAAACAGCAATATAGTGCTGCATGTGCTATAGTGAAAGGTCTGATGAGGGATGGTAAGTTCCACCCCAGAAGTACGACTACACAATCTCTAGGAGATTGTACCACACAGCTGGCAGAACTAAAAGCACTACAGTATACGAATTAGGAATTTCCCACACTGATTTGGTGCGTTTCGTTTTACTGTGTGCAATCTTATAATGAATATCTTCACTACTGGGGCCAGAATAGGTTGAAAGACTCCAAGGGTGGCACGATAAAACACAAATTATTATGGGAACAAGTGGCAAAGCATGCCTGCCATGGGCTCAAGTTATTCACACCTTGAGTCAGCAGCGTGTTGGCGTACACATTGAATGGAATTCACTGGGTGATGAAACTGCCAAGGCTACAGTGCGAACTGTTGCCGTTACCACAATCACTCATTCACACATGAGAATAGATGCATATATACTAGTAGCTATCAATGTCTCAAAGAACAGCTCACCCATACTGCCAAAAGGCTTTCCACTCAAGTACTCCTACAAGTTAGATGCGCATAACACACTGTATGCTCAAATTCCTGGAGTAGGGGATAGAGTAATACCAAACAAAGATCGCAGATTAGGTTTAATACTAGCTGCAAACGAGTTTCTGGGCTCAGCACATGCAGGGGTCACTGCGGCAATTGGATTATTGAAGCAGCATTACTGGTAGTCCAGGCTGATGAGACAAATGAAGGACTATATCCTGAAGTGCGATATTTGCCAGCAGATGAAGGTTTCCACCATTCACAGGTCCCATAGACACCATTACTGATTTCAGACGGACCACTCACGTGTCTATTTGGACCCCTGCGGCCCCTTAAAACTCAGACGGGGCTTTCAAGTACATCTTGGTGGCAGCAGATTCATGCTATAGATTCCTATGGGTTTGGCCCCAGCGATCAGCTGACGCTCAAACTGTTATAAAGGATTCGTGAGTCCTCATCAGGACATACACAATTGGCACGTTGCATTCCGACCGTGGTTCCGCATTAACCTCTCTGGCTTACAAGGAAGCCATGGGAAGTATGGGCGTGGCCTTGCGGTACTCTTCTCCCAACCACCCCGAGAGAAATTCGGTGGTGGAGAGGAAAAACGGGGACCTAGAAAATTATTGGGAGGACGTACTCCATATGAAAGCCTGCTTGGGAAAAGAATGTGGGTGCCTGATCTCGATTGTGCCAGCACAGTGGCGGATGCAAAACCATTTGAACTGAACAATCGTTTGGCTGTTTTACAGGAAGTCAAAGAATTCTGAGCATTATAAAGCAACGTGCAAGTCAAACGCACCGCCACTGGGGAGGGAAAACCAGTTCTAGCAAGACCAGCCTTGGTCCCAAAGATTTGGGACCTGGTCAGAGAAAAGATCGTAGACAGAAAACAGCCATCTTACAGAACAGCTGTACCTGTCCTGGCAGTAGTGGGAACAAGAACAGTACTTCTTCTACCTCTTGCCGGCAAAAAAGAAAAAAGATTGGTCTAAACCGCATCATGTGGCCGATTCTCAACAGTAGGCCGCGTGAGGTCCTGAGTAGCCGCAGATTTCCTCCTGCTACCATACAGGAAGTTCAGATGGAAAGACTGATAATCTTTCAAGACTCCCCAACACAGAGTGATGAGCAACGAATAATGAATTACAAATCACACCAGTTGAGACTGTAAAGCATCAAGAAGAAATAACAATGCAAGTTGTGATTAGGAATAACAATGATGCCTACATTAATGTGCCTTCAAACAACTTATCTGCCAGTTCTACAAAAACAGCAGAGCTACCAAAGATAGCTCGAACGGCGTCCGGCAACTTCCTCAACTTCGATGATTTTTCTTCAGATTCAAGTGAACCTGATCAAACGCCACCCACTTTAAAGAACGAAAAATGTTGCCAATTCTATCTTTTTCTCAAAATGACTTACCACCTATGCCACCTTGGTTGCTTATTTGGTTCGCAATAGGGGTGGTATATCATTTGATTTGGATTGGCACAGTGACTGTCTTTTTTCTGCTTCTGAATGGACATTATCTCCCAGAATGCCCTGCAGTACAATCCGTGAGCTTGGTCCTGAAACCACATACGTCATCATATTTTGAACAAAGAGACTTGTCCCTGGTGAACATTACAGCAATTACAATACATGGTGAAGTTTGGGATAAAGTTTCTTATGAAGTATATGGCCCCACTGAACATTTGAAAGTTCAACATTTGTTTAAAATGTCTTTAAATGATTTAATTACCCCTGTACACTCTCTGATTGGGACACTGAAACTGTGAATACTATGCGTATCAATTAATCAATCAATCATAGCGTTTATAAAAGCGCACTACTTACCAGTGAGGGTCTCAAGGCGCTGGGGAGGTGTGGAATGCTGCTACTGCTCGATAAGCCAGGTCTTGAGGAATCTTATGAAGGTCAGTAGGTCTAGGGCCTGCCGTAGGTGGATGGGGAGGGTGTTCCTGGTCTTGGCAGCAAGGTGGAAGAATGATCTGCCACCGAGGTCGCACTTCGGATGCAGGGGACTGTGGCGAGGGCGAGGCCGTCGGAGCAGAGCTGGCGGGTGGGGGTGTAGAAGCTGAGTCGTCTGTTGAGGTATGCTGGTTCGGTGTTGTGGAGTGCCTTGTGTGTGTGGGTGAGGAGCTTGAAGGTTATTCTCTTGTTGAAGGGGAGCCAGTGCAGGTCTCTCAGCTGGGATGTGATTTGGCTGTTACGAGTGATGTCGAGGATCAGGCGTGCAGAGGCGTTGAAGCCTTTCAGGTATTTGGCTGATGATCCTGTGTAGAGGGTGTTTCCATAGTCCAACCTGCTGCTGACGAGGGCCTGGGGGACCGTTCTTCTCGTTTCTATGGGGATCTACTTGTAGTTTTTTTGGAGCATGTGGAGCGTGTTGAAGCAGGAGGAAGAGACGCCATTGACCTGCTTAGTCATGGAGAGGGTGGAGTCGAGGATGACCCCTAGGTTACGTGCGTGGTTGGTGGGTGTTGGAGCTGTTCCCAGTGCGGTCGGCAACCAGGAGTCATCCCAGGCTGAAGGGGTGGATCCGAGGATGAGGACCTCCATCTTGTCCGAATTCAGCTTCAGTTGGCTGTTCCTCATCCATTCGGCGATGGCCTTCATTCCTTTGTGGAGGTTGATTTTGGCGGTGTGGGCGTCCTTGGTGAGGGAGAAGATCAGCTAGGTATCATCTGCATAGGAGATGATGTTGAGGTCGTGTAATCGGGCATCGTGGGCGAGCGGTGCCATGTAGATTTTGAACAGCGGTGGGCTGAGGGATGAGCCCTGGGGTACGCCGCAGATGATCTCGGTCTCCTGCATTTTCTTATAGGGAATTATGTGAAGATAAACTGACTACGATACCCTGTTTTGTTACCAGCATTATGGTCATGATTTTTTGCATAGAGCAAGCGTACCATACACTGCTAATGTGTACCATCAATGGGAACATTGCCCAACACCACCACAAAGTAGTTCTGCTACATTCGCACAGAAAATCGCATATTTTTCAGGGTGCAATACATTGGACCCAGAATTGTTTTACTACAAAGTTACACAGACTAATGCAACAGCAAAGAAAATTATGCTAACAAACACAAAGCTGATATATTCAGCACATTTTATCTCCCAACTGTGTATATAGGGTTTTGACTACTGGAGAGACACTATAGACACAAAATCCATCTGGGGGTCAAGAGAGTGGCAGGTTCAGGGAACTGATGCTTTATTTAGAGCTTGCCTCATACCGTTACAGAGGGTTTTCCTGAACAGTGCAACAGACTACCTGTTATGGGTTTGCAAAAATCAAAGACAGAAAAAAACCGAGCATCCCCTCACTTTCACCTATTAAGCTGCAGAGAGACTTTGTGAAATACATAGAATAAACCTAGAAAAGGCATGACAACAATCTTGTCTCGTATTTATTCATTGGGCAATATTGTGGCCTCAGCTGTCGACATAATGGAACAAGATTTGTCTATCTCACAACATGGGCAATCGCAGATACGCGCTATTATGCTTTTAAGCTGGACGCTTCAGTCATTACGTTCTGGCCACGTTCTACGGTAATACATTAAAAGAACAAATTGTTTTCGGCTTACAATCTGACCAACAGACATTTGACCATGGCATGCAGAGATGCGAAGTACACCATGCTGCTAATTGAAAAACTAGAGAACTTACCCTTTTCTGTAGCAGAGTCACCATCTATGGAATGGTTAATCTATGGCTATAACACACTGTCGATCACGACATTCCAATTCCAGTACTGCCTGAAATATTACCCAGTAGGCAGGTATGAAGCGTTGGGAGAAGGGGACATAAGAGGAACCTGGGAGTTGCCATACACATATAGGTGCAGGAAGTAGGAAAAGGCAGTTTTCTTGAGTGGTTAAAACTGTGAAATGGCCTTGAGTGGGTCTTTAGTATGTAAAGAAATATCGCTGCAAAGGGCTTTAATGCGGAAACTTATCCTGCTACCTGAAGGGTTCTCCAGCTGCCACAATTCATCCAGTTTTTCGAGTTACTTTCCAATGGGAGTTACATGATGCTGAATGACCAAGGCTGCTGTGGTATGATGCCCAGCATTGCTTATCTAGTGACTGTCAACTCCAGGGTTATTTGTTGTAAGCAAGTATTGTTTGTTTCCCTCAGCTCGCACAGTTAGGGAAGCACCACTGTGGCCTTCACTGAATGTATCCAACTTAGGGTTTGATTCTCTGAGCAGACTGAAAGCCATGCTGTTTCAGCATAATTTGGCCTTAACTTCAGCACAAGAGACTTTTGATCTCCACGTGGCAAGGTCTTCGGCAGAGATACAGGCGATGGTCTGTACAAACTTCCCTCTCCACTTCGGAGAAATGGTCCATCGTATCTTTAACATGTCTGATACAAGTGGTATCGTACACTTATTTAAGAGCGTTGGATCAGGTCTGTTAACCACCTTTCAAAACATTTTTGGAGTGATTCCATCATTTATACACTCCGTACTTGGAAGCATTTTTGGAGGGCTTCCTTTGGACCTGCTTTCAGTAGCAGGCATCTTCATTTTACTCCTATTGCTTCGCAATGGATGTCAATATCACCCGGGACATGGAGAGAACATTTCTGGAGCGAAGTTGTCATGAGCGATTGGTGTTCTTCCTGGGTATACCTTGGCCTCAAGAGATGAGGGAGCATTGGTTCTTGTCTTTCAGACCGGCCTGGCTCGACTGCATCCTACCAGTATTCCGCTGCCGCTTTTGTGGATTTGGACACATGTTGGATCTCTGTCTGACACTTCCATCGGTTGTGCCGCCGGACCCAGACATGATCCTGGCGCCTTTACAGGCCCATGCGCACAGTTGTCCACATTGTGTTCCCATGTTGATGATGGCATTCCTAGAGACTCCACGGGATGCATCAGTTCCTGTTGGAATGGATATCTGCTGCACCACGGATATGCAGGCATCAGTCTCAGGCACACAGGCATCTAATTCTTCCCAGATGGTTGCCATGGGAACTAGTAATGACCATCTCTGCTCATTGGATCTCATACTAGATATACTCGAATGACTGCCTCCTGCCGATGACATGTACAGTGATTTTGAGTCTTCAGGACAGGATTCTTAAAAAATCTGGCCTTCCTGTGCTGGGAACTGTTTGGGCAATTTTTAAACATGTACCTAATAGAATTTTGAACAGTTTTTGTTTATCTTCTCTGCCCTATAGGAACATAGTGGCTTTCAAGGTGCTCAGAAAAACAATGACATTATTTTCAAGATATAGAGGACCTTTTTATGAACGCTTTTTTAGGTAAGAATACCTTTCATATAGACCTTTTTAATGCACACTATTTAGACATTTCAAGTGCTTTTTTAGTATGCTTTTAAAATAAAGGTTTTTTATATGCTTTTTTTAAGCATTTACTGTCATTACCTAGCTGACTTTGTTGACCTTTTTATGAGGAGTGGGTTTCATGTCTTTTAGGGCAGTCCCATCATGTACATACCGATGACCTTTTACCTTTTAACAGGCTCTTGTTACCATATCTTAATCCCTGTACCCGATGAACATAAACATGTCCCCAGGCATAATAGATGTATTCTGTATAAGGGTGAACACTTTTTTTCATTCATGGCAGCTAGCTGTGCATGACTATATTTGTTTAGGAAAGGATTAGCAGGGAATTAGCGAATGTTTTCAAAACATATTGATTCTAGAAAAACCCCAGAGTGACCACTTTAGCATAAAAGACACTTACTTCCCTTACAAGAGAGAGGAGAATTCCTTCCAAGTTGAGACAAGGCTCTGGCAGTTGATCCTTCGACACGCAGAGATCTGCCATCATTTGCGGGGTGCCATCCTCGATGCAGAGATGGGGTCCTTCATTCAGAAACATCAGGTGAGGGGCTAGCACTTCCAGAGGGATTCTTGGCTCTATTAGGTTCCATTAGGACATATCGTAGCACTTACACATACATGCTTCACCTACACATCTAGGCTAGGCACAGTTAGGTAGGCTACGCATCGTAGCATTATGCCAAAGCTACTGTTTTATGTAATATGCTTTTATTCAACCTTATTAGCACTATGGTAGAAATGTATCTACTTTTTACAATATTGGTACTAGCGATTATGTTTGTCTGCTCCTGTCTTTTGATTTTTGCAGCTAATATGTTTCATACTAGACTGACTCTTGGCCAATAAATAATTATTGAAACCGTTCCAATCTTCATTCTATGTATCCTGAAAAAAGCAAGCACGAATGACTGAGTGAAATATACCGTATTGTTTCCACAATACCTGAGGAATCAGGGTTGTCATGTTCAGTGGTTGCCAGAAACTACTGACACCGTTGTAGAATACAGGGGTGTGATAGTGGCACTATAGAGCTAGCAGGTCTAACGGCTGACTTATTCTGTGGAGGTGTCCAGAGTCTGTCTGCACACCAAGCCCTCAGTTTAGGTCATCCAAAACGCACAGTTCCTGAGGGGTCGGAGGAACTACACGATACTCAAGTACTGCTCCTGCAAATGTTGCTTGCTTCTTTTTTGTTTCAGTTTCTCACCATTCATTTTGCTGATATCCCTTGCTCCCCAGCTCTTTCTTTAGCCAACTTTGCATCACCCCCACTCTCTTGCTCTTCACTATTTTCATCTGTGGTTACTCACCTGTTGACATTTCCATGAGCTTTCTGTCATCAGGAAGTTTGTTGACCATAGCCAAAGCATACGCGGTTATAGCTACCGCATAGGGTTTTGTAAGGGTTGCATACTTCTTCAACAAGTAATCAGAAGCTTTCTGAATACTTCCTTCCAAACTCTAAGTGGTAAACAGATGAAGAGATGAAGCAGAAAGTTAAATGCAGTCAGTATTGAAAGCTTACTCTCAACAGAACAGCATCAATGTTATCACATAAATACAGGAATAGCAAATTAAACAGCTGGAGCCCGCTTACTTTGTTTATTTTGCACGATCACCTTAATCACCATTATTTGACTGTCTTCATTTGCCTTGATGTTTTAATTTTTATTTCATACTAGGTTTCAATAATGCAACATTCAACAATAGGAGGTCATGCCAAAGCATTTATTTTAATGTAAGGTAAACTTATAAAGTAGAAGATTCAAAACAGAAGACAAAAACACAATGCTCGTTGTGGACAGACAAGACAGAGGGAAAACTTCAATCATGGATGTGTCAGATACAGCAAGGGAGTCTGCTCGCACTCGGCCCCCCCACAACAGGATGTGCGCAAATTATTGACGACCTACAAAACAAACTCGGCAATTCTAAATCACAAAATTCAATGACAAAAGCGCCCTTTAAGAACCGGAAAACTTGCCCCCAGGATATCCGGGAACTTAAACGACTTCTGCGCAAGGCTCGCGCAGCAAAGAAAAGAGGTGGCCGCCAAGCAGAAGGGCCCTCAATATCGGAACTGAGGACCTCCCTAAGGAAGAAGTTATGGGAACTAAAAAAAACAGATATGGAAAGTAAATGGCTAAAAGTCTTCCTTCTTCTCAAAGAAAAGAACCCTGCTCGACTCTGGAGTTTCATCAATCAGCAGAGTAACCGAGGGCCAACGAGAGAAAACGGGGTAGCTGAAAAAGTCTGGATCCAATACGTGAAACAGCTATATGAACAAGCCCCCAGTCACAAACCCTCGACAACGGACAAGGTGGAGCTAACCGAGAAAGTCCAACAGCCTTGCCTCCAGCCAGAAACATCCACCTCAACCCCAAGAAACAAGATAAGGGGTAGTAGCTCCCCGGTTGCCGCCGTCACTACCACACCAACCTGGACAAACACCAGACAGGTTATCAATACCATCAAGCGGATGAGGAATGACGGCGCACCGGGGCCCAATGGGATCCCAGCGCCGGTCTTTAAACAGGCATCAGAGTTCTGGGCATCACTTCTAACTCCACTCTTTAACTACACTTACCAGACCACTATAATCCCTGACTCTTGGAGGGGCTCCATACGGTTTCCCATCTTCAAAAAAGGTGACCGCTCCGAGCCTTCGAATTATAGGCTCATCGCCCTGCTCGACTTGGAGGCCAAGGCATACGCCCAACTGTTACTCAGCGACCTGGAAAAATGGGCCGAAGAGGAGACAATAATACCAACATATCAGACTGGTTTCAGGGCCAAGGCCTCCACAATGGACAACGTCCTGGCGCTAGCACATCTTTCAGCCAAGGCAACCCAGAAGAACCATCCCCCACTATTCTGCTGCTTTGTGGACTACAGTACTGCATTTGACAAAGTGGACAGAAAACGCCTTTGGTGGAAATTAGAAAAATGGGGGATAACACTGAAACTTTCGAAGGCTATAATGGCACTTTACGAGGCCACCTGGGTGCGGGTCAAAACAAGCACACACACTGTCACTTGCAAAATAGCTACAGCAAATGGGCCGAAGCAAGGGTGCGCGCTGGCCCCCTCCTATTTAATCTATATACTGCGGATTTGGGAGAGTCACTAAAAGGTGCCAGCCTAGTAGCACCCAGACTAGGAAGCATAAGGCTACCACTCTTACAGTACGCCAACGACACGGCCATAATGGATCACACAAAGATAGGTCTACAAAGAGCTCTAATGGCCCTAAACAGCTTCAACATCGCCAATAGTCTGACGGTCAACAAAGGGAAAACCAAGGTCATCATCTTCGGATCGTTCCGTCAGAAACGGCACTCACAGTGGCAGTTGGGGAACGATCAAATACACTCCGTGGCCTCTTACAACTACCTGGGGGTTTGGTTCTCGGAACGGGCCAAAGCAAATGTCCATCTCAATCATCTGGCCTCAAAAGCCAACAAGGTAACACACCTGCTAAGACAACTAAACCGGAACCTGATCAGTCCCTCTGCTAGCCCAATTCTGATAGCTTTAAGAGCAAAACTTCTGCCCTCAATCTCTTATGGGCACTTGGCATTTCCAGGGAAGTTGGACGCACTTCTCACCTCTGCCCAAGTTAAGGCATATAAGTCGGTGTTACATATGCCAAGGTCTGCAAGGAGAACCAGGCTGAGACTGGAGCTTGGCCTAGCAAGGCCAGAAGTGATCGGCCAGAGGGAGCTTATTAAACTGTATCTAAGGATATTAAAGGCCCCGGCTAACTCCCTAAAACACCATCTGAGACCCATCTTTGAAGACCCAGCATCGACATGGCACATTAGGCTGGGAAATGCAACTAAAGCTCTTAAGTTAGTAGAAGAAACTTTGCCGCAGCAGGACATCCCGCTGAATGTTTGGAAGAGAGCTATCAACAAACAAGTGAATGAAATCTCCTTTGAACTTGACTATAGATCCCTTTGTCGAAGCTCCAATTTGGAACCCCGAAACAACTCCTATACGGTGGGCAAAGCACAACCATATCTAAGCGAGGCCATCACAACACATGTCCGAAGAAAAATTCTATCCATGAGGCTGATCACGCTCGGGATAGCTGATTTCAACCCCGCTTGGGCCCAAAAAGGGGTTTCCATATCTTGCAGGCTTTGTACGTACAAAAGGGAATCCTGGCTGCACCTTCTTTGCTGCTGTCCTTATTTCAAGAGTGAACGCCGGCGACTGCTGCGCCCGATCTGCCTCAATCAGAGCATAACAACATGCCCAGAAGCATCAGCCCTGTGCTTGTCAACCACTAACACCATGTTCCTAGCGAGATCAGCGAAATTTGTTAACCAAATCAGTTTAGCACTAAAAACTCACAATGAGAGTATCTCTTCGGCCAGGATACTCACCACAACAAGAACCGACATGAGCTGAACTGAACTAGACACGTTGTTTCACTGAAAAAGCCTCCTGCTCGCCCGCGTAACCAAGAAAGTAAAGACTTATCCTAACCAATACAAATGTTGGGAAGGCATAATCAATGGGACTAAGACTGTGGGAGTTGTTTTCTTCTCCCCACAGATTGTTTTCTCTCTATATATCATTATCCCAATCAGCAAAGGTACACACCTCTATTTTTATCTTTTTTTTTTTTAAACATGAAAGAACGTTTTTCAGAATTATCGATCTTTGTACTTTCTCTTTTACTGTAAAGATTTTAATTAATTGTACAGTTAATAAAAAACCTACCTACAATGCTCGTTGTTACAATTGGAGAGTTCCAGAAGATTCTTATGTTTAAAAGGCCAGGACATGCTTGTGCCTACGACAATGTATTTGGACTGAATATCATTACATGCATTTACATTAGACACATTCCAAACACGCTAATCGTCACAGTGCCGCCATTGGACCACTGACTATGAGTACAAGAACTTCAGGCACACCTAAATGTTGAAGAGAATAAGAAGCAACATGTCCTGCCCTGGGATAAATTATATATCCAGGCCTCTAGCCATTGTGGTGACAGAGAATGTGAAAACCTAGGCTTTGCTGCAATATGATTATCAATACCTATATCAATAAAGAATCAGATCAGACCTAGCTGAAAAAGAATGGTGTGATAATGATGCAGATTTTTATATAGTTTTCTAACTATGGGCCATCCTTATTCAGATGCTATACACAATCACATCAGCCATGGTAATGCTTTAATAGCTGCTGTTTGAGGCCATGGCTGTACAATAAGACACTCCTGCTGTGTTCCTGCATTGGTTGTAAACCTGGCAGTTGGACATCATCTGCTGAGTGTAATTCAATGGTACCTCCTATGATTAAGTCCATTAATATTTAGGATTTTAAAAAGTCTGCTTCCACCATTAGGTATTTAATAGCAGATTGGATTAATGCCAGAATGTATTTCTTGCAAAAGTGTAACAGATTGGTAGTGATTTTTTACTTCAGGGGAAAGACAGCAAAAATATGTGTCAATACATTCTGCTTCAGGTTATTAATGTACAGAAGAAGAGCTAGCAGTAGTTTAATGATCCCTCTTAGATGAACAAGTCAAAGAAGAAATTTGACAATCCTGTTGGTATATGAAAATGCTTACATTCACTTTAGCCCCACAGATTTCTCTGCTCTCTGCAAGGGCAACGAGTACAAAGGCAGTGAGAGATGCTTCCGGTTCATTTCCACTGGCACCACCCTGTATGAGAAAAGGGTGTAAAAAATAATACTAAGTAGTTGTTATTATTATAAGCCAGGGGTAAAAGATATTGCAAAAATTACTAAACATTCCAAACAGTTCCAAAAAGTGCAAAAACAGTTTGCAACCAATTATCATCTATTTTTAGTTCAAACAACAAAACTGGACCAAAGAATTTCACATTAACCTGGCAGAAATGTGATTTGTATCTGGATGTTTTTGTGCCTCTTTAAACTCAGAACAGATTTGGAAACCGCAGGTTAGATGGCCTTTGTTGTATTTTTATGACTCTATGTAAATCTAGGACGTGTTTCAACATAATGTGTTGCTATTAAACATCTATTTACTTCTGGCAGGCACAAAACTCACTAATGTCATAGAGACTGCCTATCGTTTCAGAATTCCTGTTTTTGTCTCTCTGTATGCAAACAGAATCTCTGAGCACTTTGAAGTGACACAAAGCAACAAAACAGTGCTGCAAATTCAGAAAAATAAATAAACATGTGTGCCCTCTAAGTACTGCAAGTTTACTATTACAAATAGTTACCTACTTTTCGTGTACGGCTGTCAAGGTTTTTTTTGCCCACCCTGGTCTCCATGCTTTTGATAAAATAGTTTAGCTTGGTCAGAAATTATTTTTAACAAAAGGTCAGTAGCATGCTGGTTAACAAGCCTTTTTTGAGTATCATGTCACAACGATACAAGTAGAAGGGAGGAATAAAAGTACACATACAGAGCTCTGCCCTCTGCAACTCACACCTGCTCCTCTACGACAGGAACCTCACTACATGAAGTTCGAAGGAGCACTAAAAACCTCTCTGTCTACTCCGTCTCTGGATCCCAGTGATGTATAGTGGCTCCACCATGAGTACCCTCTAGATCCATGCTCTTGACTGTGTTCCCTTGTTCTGTGCACCTCTATTACTCTTAACTGACCTCAGAGAAGTGTGGGCAGTATAAGAATTTAAGATAAAGTATGTAAACCAGTACTCCATCACAAGAAGCATACATTAGTACATACCATCATCGCTCGGCTGCTCACAGCCTGGTCCTCCTTGAAAACACCACCTGGCTTCTGCTTGTTCAAGACGAGCCACTCCACCGAGCCACAGATCACATCCCTCTGAATGCTGATGAGGTTGTCTGCCAAGGCGAAAATCTTGACCACATAGGCAGTCAGCCTACAAATGTGCATAAAAAGATTAGAGGCAGAAACTTGGTGGTAAGTGCTCTGAAGGTTAAGGACATTCATAGATTTTCTTCAGCAAACTTTCTTATGTTTTTTTCAAAACTTAGCTAGCTTTACAGTATTTACATGCGTTATAAATGTTAAGTTGAGGGGGAAAAAACTATAAAAGCAGTAACACAGAATGAGATACAAACAATTTAAAATCTGGTGGCAGAATTATCTCCACAAACCTTTTTTTTTAATTCTGCATTGTCAGACCCTCATTAATATCTATCTATCTATCTATCTATCTATCTATCTATCTATCTATCTATCTATCTATCTATCTATCTATCTATCTATCTATCTATCTATCTATCTATCTATCTATCTATCTATCTATCTATCTATCTATCTATCTATCTATCTATCTATCTATCTATCTATCTATCTATCTACCTATCTACCTATCTATCTATCTATCTATCTATCTATCTATCTATCTATCTATCTATCTATCTCTTTATATCTATCTATCGCTTTATATCTATCTATCTTTTTATATCTCTCCATACTAATATACATATACTCACTGAGAAAAAACATGGCTAAGTCAATGGCTGTGTTGAGAGACTGTATGGGTGAGTGAGTGGGTCTGGCTGTTTAGGTAAGTACGTGGGTGTATGAGTAGCTATATGTATGAATGTTTGGGTATGTGAGTGAGTGGTTGAATGAGTAGCTGTGTGGGTGAGTGAGTGTGTGGTTGTGTGAGTGGATGTGTGAGTGGATGTGTGAGTGAATCTGTTGATGTCATCAGTGATATCATTTGAGATGTCATCAGTGATGTCACTAACCATGCCATGAGTGATGGAATATGTGAGGTCATGAGCAGTAGATGGCAGGGGTGTAAGTAAACTATAACTTCTGAATTTCACTGGTTTTGTACGAGTGAAATCTAAGCAAAGTCCCTATAACCTTTAGTTTAGTTTTTTCAGTGAATATCTAAGCTTTGTTTAAAATTCTAAACTATAAAGTCGCTGTAATATTTATTTTTTTCAGTGAATTTCTAAGGTTTTTCCTTTAAAGAATTCCTAACTATAATGTTTCTGTAACCTTTGTTTTTTTGTATGAATTTCAATGTCTTTTAATGTTATTGCACAGGTATAACATCCCTGTAACCTTAAGATTTTTTAGTACATTTCTAAGTTGTTTTTGAAAGGTATTTCTTATTTGTAACATGTAACCTTTGAGAGTGAGTGTCTGAGTGAGTGCATGAGTGTCTGAGTGAGGGTCTAGATGGGATGTAAGTGGGTGTAAGAGTGTCTAAGTGGGTTTGCGAGTGCCTTCATGACTGTGTGAGTTAGTCTGTGAGTGAAAGCATGAGTGTCTGAGTGGGTCTGTGAGGGAATGCATGAGTCGATGAGTTTTTTTCTGTTTTTGCAAATGAGCACAGGTAACACCAGCATTAATTAGAAATGGACATAAATCAGACACACACACAACCACATCGCAGAGCGGCAACATGCAAAAAGAAAGAACCCAACTGCAGTGCCAGCACAACACACATCTATTAGCACAGACTGCAAGGAAGATGCTGTAGCCTGCAACAAGTGCACCACAGTCTCAGATAAACAACACAACATACAATGACTGGCGCACATAACAACATAGAGTAATATTTATAAACAAAGAAAGGAGGACCCCTCACAGACTTATAAGGGACTGGGGGGAAAAGATAAGCATCAAAGGTAAAAAATGTCCCGAGTAAAACAATGGACATCCAAAAGTATATCCAAACTCAGTATAACTCCTGAAGGTATCTCACTATAGACAGCATGCCCATTCAATAGGCGGGAAAGGCAAAGGTACAAATGCACATATGGGACAAAGGTTCATCGGTGTGTAGCAGGCTATAAAAATGTCTGAGACATATCACAACATAGAGAATTTAGGCTGTAGTCATATTTTAAGGCGTATAGTAACACATGTTTGGTAAAAATCTTGTTTCAAAGATATTTTTATTATCAAAAACAGTTCACACAATCAATTGTAATTTATGAACACCATTAAAAAACAGGTTAAAACCCCATATTACATATAGGCAATTATTTACTCATAATAACATTTTTTAAACTTTTATGCAACATCATTAAAAACACAAAGAATCACAAAGGTCGACGCGGCGTTTCGGTTTTTTTCTTTGAACACCTTCTTCAGGACTGATTCTTATTCCAGAAAAGTAAAAATGGCTCTGCTGGAGGGTACTGACTATCCCAGAAAGGAAAAATCACCATCTGCCGTATTCAATTAACAGGTGTGAAAGCCCTCTTTGGTTTGGGTACTGGACCAATGTTCATTAACTAGCCATCTGTATTGACAGGCGTGCTTCAGGTTGTGTCTCTGGACCTGTTGGTCTGTTTTATTCTTGTTGGGTATTGCTGCCAGGAGGAGCCACCGTTAAATGAAGCGGTTCTTTACCAGGTAAATAGGGAATCAAACACCGCTGATATCTTGATCTTCTTTGGTATGATCGTAGGACAGCGTACAACTTGTCACCTGACTTGAGGATGATCACGTGACTGTGTAGTTATCTTTCAGATTATGGTCGGCCTCCCTGCTCCTTTCTCCTGGCAGCCCGTCACATCAGTCACCTCCGGTAGATTTCCCGAAAAGATCAAGATATCAGCGGTGTTTGATTCCCTATTTACCTGGTAAAGAACCGCTTCATTTAACGGTGGCTCCTCCTGGCAGCAATACCCAACAAGAATAAAACAGACCAACAGGTCCAGAGACACGACCTGAAGCACGCCTGTCAATACAGATGGCTAGTTAATGAACATTGGTCCAGTACCCAAACCAAAGAGGGCTTTCACACCTGTTAATTGAATACGGCAGATGGTGATTTTTCCTTTCTGGGATAGTCAGTACCCTCCAGCAGAGCCATTTTTACTTTTCTGGAATAAGAATCAGTCCTGAAGAAGGTGTTCAAAGAAAAAAACCGAAACGCCGCGTCGACCTTTGTGATTCTTTGTGTTTGTAATGATGTTGCATAAAAGTTTAAATTTTTTTATTATGAGTAAATAATTGCCTATATGTAATATGGGGTTTTAACCTGTTTTTTAATGGTGTTCATAAATTACAATTGATTGTGTGAACTGTTTTTGATAATAAAAATATCTTTGAAATAAGATTTTTACCAAACATGTGTTACTATATGCCTTAAAATATGACTACAGCCTAAATTCTCTATGTTGTGATATGTCTCAGACATTTTTATAGCCTGCTACACACCGATGAACCTTTGTCCCATATGTGCATTTGTACCTTTGCCTTTCCCGCCTATTGAATGGGCATGCTGTCTATAGTGAGATACCTTCAGGAGTTATACTGAGTTTGGATATACTTTTGGATGTCCATTGTTTTACTCGGGACATTTTTTACCTTTGAAACATAGAGTAATAGACACCCAAAAAAATATACGGCGGCAGATGTCATGTTATGCCTCCATTGATTAACACAAGAATTCGCTTTTTAGCTGAAATGTTGTAGTACATTGTATATTAACCCAAGTGTAAGTACACTAAAGCTAGAACTCTGTGCATAATTATCACAAATCCAAGCTATGTTTGAGAAAGGCTGTTGTAAATGAATCACATATACACTATGTTAGTATTGGTCGAATAATTGATACAATTTAAAATATTTGCCCCTAACCTCGATTTATTTGGAAAATTTACCAACAGAGAGGAACTTTCAAGGCACACTTAACACAAGACACCTATAAAAGAGCATTAGTTTCTCTCGCGGAGTGGCGGTTTGAGGCTAATATTCAAAGCAGATGTAAACTCCAAACACACACACACACACACACACACACACACACACCCGCACACACACACACACACACACACTAGTGAACATGTCAAACTTGCACGCTGGCAGCAGTGTGCCTTTGTTCTCTATGTCTACGATAATCCTCAGACTCTAACCTGGTACAGTCCAGCACATTTGCTCAACCGCTGACATGCAGCAATCCACATATTTGTCCACAACACAATGATGAATTCATGCACACTACAGTTTAGTTTCACTAGGACCGAAACCTGCAACATATGCATTTCTGCCATAGGGGCATTAACCCAATGATCTCTCTAGGATTGCATCCTATGATGGACGTGTGAAACCTACAAGTCAACAGTATGTCCATTAATACATCAGGCTTTGTGAATCTTTTTAGGATCGGTGACCTGCAGTCTACACATTTATGGCTGCAGTCAGTATATTAACTTCTGAACTATTTCACCAGGATGAGACCTGGAGGGTGGCAGATAACATATACTACTCTGCATTAGGTGCATCAACCTCGGCTTGTATCTCCCTCAATTTTACTTGTAGCAAACAAGGCTTCTGTATTTTTCCACTGCTTTCTTTTTATTTTCATTACTTTCATTTTTCTCTCCTTTTCTGTCATTCATTTCAAGCTGCTTTCTTTTGTCTGCAGCCTCTCCTTTCAGCTTTCCCCTCGGTTGCCATCTTTTGCTAATTTATCTCATTCCTTTCCAGACAGATTTCAATGGAGTGGGGGGATGATATCAGCCCCAGGGACCCCATCCTCTGGGGCCTGGAATTATCTGTATGGGGCCACATGGCCCCCTCCTAGGTATATTTTGGCCCCAAGGACACAACCACCAGGGCCTGGATTTCAAATGCTGGGTGCCCTGAAGCCCACTGAAGGTATGCAGTCACCGCCATTGGGGTCTTCAGGGGGAGCCTGAATGCCCCAGTGGTCTCTGCTGGCTCCTAGCACATAGCTTCCACTCTCATGTTAAGCCACTATTTGTAAAAGCACAAGTGTGCTACAATCAGTGCTGGGGTATTGTTAATGGCAACCATTCTACAGTCCATCCCCGCTCATCCCAACTTGATGTACGTGTAACAATAAAGTTAAATTGATCACGCGAGTATGCACGTTCCGTGCGTATGCTCAGTGACCTAAACAACATAGCGCTGGGTAAAAAATTAAAGAAAATGCGGCTGTGAATACACAACCATTAAGAATGTTTTGTAAAGGTATTTGTTCCTGCTGCATGAAATGTTGCCAAAAAAGTATCGCAGTGGGTACTATCGATTGGGAAAGTTTGAGACATGGCTTGGCAGTTCGGGCTGGACTGTTCCCATGAGGCACAGGGTCAGACTGATTTGCATATGGCCATGTCTGAACTGGGGTGTTTGAGTGAGCTAAAGAATGGTGATGGATTAAACCCAGATCAGTTGACTGGGGGTGAGTGTTTGATTTGCTCATACGCTCCATCCATCATCCCCTTTTGTATCGCTTGGCTCCTCGTCTCCAGCAGGAGACAGCATTGCTCTCACATACAGAGAGCTGATAGACATGCAGCTCCCTGTGTTAGACAGCAATCTTTTCATCTGTTCACCTGTCCCCTTGACAGTGGCAAGGAAACAGATGAATACTCCACTCTCAGTCTGCAATCTTTTCATCTGTTCACCTGCCCCCTTGACAGTGGGCAAGGAAACAGATGAATACTCCACTCTCAGTCAGTTAATGTTTTCTCTGACTTGCCAGGATCTGTCAAAGCACCCACCAACTCAGAGCAAACTGCTATGTCCCAGGGGTGGGCAGGAGCTGGACCTGGAGGGGTTGATGAAAGGCTGGTCCCAGAGATGTGTTGGTCTCCATGGCCATATTTGGCCTGTAAGGGGGGGCACATGCCCCCTCCCACTTCTGCATGCCCCCTCCAACTTTAAAAATGATGTTGTGGCCCCATGGAGGTGCTGTCCCCGGGGCACGTGGGGGTCTGCAAGGCCCCCCTATTCCTTCTATTTAGCCATAGGGAGGTGGTGGTCCCTGGGATCTGGGGAGGTCCATGCAACCTGTCTGCACAATTTTCATTTTAAAGCCCCAAGTAGTTGTCCCCAGGTCATATAAATGCCCATGGAGGGTGGCCGCAAGCAGTCCCAACCTTTACTTTAATAAAGCAGGCATGCCTCAAAACCTGGCCCACTTATGGGCTTAATCAAAAGCAAAAGCTGGAGACCACGTTTGTTTTAAAAAAAACAAATTTGCAGCAAATTTGCATATCCACTTGTGATTTCACAGCAAAATAGGAAAAAAATGTGTTTAACCCCAGCGGAGTCTCTCTGGGGTCCCACCACCACACCTAGAGGGTCAGGGTATTCCTAACCTGCCCCCTTTGTGTTATTTTTAATATTTGATGTGAAACTTGACTGAAGGCGAGTCCCAAAATGGCTGCCAACACTTCCTGGTTGAAGTGTTGGCAGCCAATCATATTTCAGCACTGGAACTGTTGGATCCTGGAGGTTCCGTGCCCATAGATATACAGATTTGGATTTTGGTTAATATCTCTAAAACTACTGAATGGATTGACACCAAATCACAAAATGGCTCTTCTCTGGACCAATAGCTACTTTTCTGCCAAATGTGCTGTGATTCCATCCAGCAGCTAGGGCTGTACTCATGTTGAAAAACCCTACAGGAACATTGGGAAAACCCATTTTGGGACCCCCTTTTATCTCAATCCCCACTTGACGAATCGTCCTGAAACTTTCAAGGCAGCAGTTAAAGTGAATGGTACGTTAGTTCTGAGACTTTTGTGAAGGTTCATCAAACGGCACCAAAATTATTAGCAAAACAAAAACATTTTTACTGAAAAAACCCAAAGGTTACAGAAATTTTATAGTTAGGCTCATGTTCCACTCGTGCAAAGTCAGTGAAATTCAGCACTTATAATTAGTTGAGCTAACTATAACTTGTGCCCCCGCAATGCACTGCTTATGACCTCACATATTACATAATTCATGACATGCTAAGTGACATCACGGATGACATTACTGATGACATCATCCAGTGACTGTGAGTGTTTCCAAATGTTTATGAGTGTTAAATATATCTCCCAAAGTGCATTGGGAAATCAGTGGGTGTATGAGTGCCTGTATGGATGATTCAGTGGGTGCATGGCTGACTGTATAAGTGAGTGATTAGGTGTATCAGTGAATGCATGGTGAGTGACTGGTTGTGTGAATTTCTGCATCAGTCTGTCAGGTGGTGTCTAAGTGGCTGCATGGGTGTGTGAGTGGGTACATGAGTGGCTGTGTTGGTGAGTGATTGGTTGTCTGGGTACCTGTATGTATGTCTATCTATGTGGGTGAGAGGGTGTGTGACTGCCTTTATGTATAAATGGCTGGGTGAGTCAGTCGCTGTATGGGTTAGTGAGGGTGTGTATGGCTTGATCGATGAGTGAGTGGATGTGTCAGTGGTAAATGGGTGAATAACTGGGTATATGAAAGGCAGTATAGGTGAGTGATGGGTTATATGGGTAACTGTATGGGTAAGTGAGTGAATGTGAGAGTGGCTGTAAGGGTGAGTATGTGCTTGTGTCAGTGAGTGTATAGGTGAGTATGTGTTGCTAGCTATGAGTAAGTGAGTGAGTGTGTATGTAACTGTATGGGTGAGGAAGTGGCTGTGTGATTGACTGTATGGGTGAGTGAGTAGGTATTTGAGTAGCTCTATGGATGACTGACTCAGTGTGTGAGTGGCTGTATGGATTTATGAGTGGTTTTGTCAGTGGCTGCATTAGTGAGTGGGTGTATGAATGACTGCATGGTTGAGTGAGGAGATATGTCTGTAGAGCTATGAATCCATGAGTGGGTGTGTAATTACTGGGATGTGTCTGTGAATGGGTCTGTGAATGGTTGTGTGGGAGTGGGAGTGGGAGTGGGTGTATGAAAGGTTCTATGGGGGTGTGAGCGGGTACGTTAGTGATTTTGTGGATGATGTCATCAGTGATGTCACTGACCATGTCATGAGTGATATAGTTAGGCCCAGGTTTTACTTGTGACCTCACATATTATAATACCCTTATAACCTTAGTTTTTTTTAGCTTCCATTTGTGACCTTACATATTATAACTAACCCTGGGAGGGTAACTCTGCTACAACAACGGAGTTTGTGGATTTTTGCCTACTCCGCGATCCATGGCGCACGCGGAGTAGGTAAAAACGACGCCTCTGTGGCAGAGCGGAGTTAGCCGCACCCTCCCCCCTGCCAAAGACCTTTAACAAATGAATTAAAAGACACTTAACCAGTTGTTTGCCGCCTACCCTGCCTTTGCTCTCCCTACCCTTCTCCTCGCGTCTCTTCAATAATAGAAAAAAACTACGTTGTACGTCTTACGCACATGCGCTTGCTCCAACTATGTGTACTGTGTACTATATAGTCTATTCTTGACTGTGAGCTACCTCGTTTAAAAGTGTTTAAGGAGTGGTTGTTGTTCTCATTGTTAGTCACGCTTCCATTGTCAGCCCTTAGACGGTGTTCAATAGTAAGCTGCATTATCTGAATTGCGGCATTTATACATAGTTTTTGTGGTCTGGCCCCAAACTGTGGTAGTCCTCGCGCTATATCCTTATTTATTTATTTATTTATTTTATTTATTTTTAAAGTTTTATATAGCGCGGACAAGATCTTAGCAGATATCAGAGCGCTTTACACAGAAGGGGTAAATGAGGGAGCATAGTCGAACAGGTAGTTCAGAAGAGTAAACAGTACAGTCATGTACATCAAAAATACAATTAATACAGATAAGCAACGGGGTCAAATAAAAGATATATATATAACTATATAGAAATATGAGGTGGTAATCGGTGCGATACACAAATAGAAGCACACAGTAAGTTACATGGAGGTGACACTAGTGAGCGGTCAACATCATCAAAATATAGGAGGTAGCAAATGGTGCATTCCAGGGATAAAAGTGAAATGGGTGCAGCTTACAGAAAAGAAAAAAAGAAGGTATATATATAAATATAAAGGATAAAATATGAGGTAGTAATCGGTGCAATACAACAATAGAAAGTGAAATGCAGAGGAAAAGATAATATGTAAATATATAAAACATGAGGTAGTGATCGGTGCAATACAGCAATAGAAGGTGAAATGGGTGCAACTTATAACAATTGTACAGTATACAAGTAGAGGTATAATGCTAATGATAAGCTGGAACCAAGTACAGGTGCAAACAAAGAGCTAAATGAATCAAAAATGTGACTAAAGAGCAGCCAGAAATAGATGAGCTAATGATCGGTGCATTAAAATCAAGTAGAGGTATAATACTGCAATAAAAGGCAGACATTCGCTAGTTGAAAATAGTCTAAAGAGGCCAGTTCTTAGAGTGTGGTCAAATCGTGAAAAAGACTAGTTCATGATGGCCGACAAAGAGAGAGAGAGAGACCAGTCTAAAATGGCAGCATAATTGTAGTGATTGTTGAGTTTAGTTTCCCTTTCTACTCTGGGTAGGTCGAGTTAGTCCATCTAACTCGACCTACCCAGCCTAGACCTAAACCTACCACTAAACCTAAACCTAGACCTAAACCTACCACTAAACTGCCTAGAAAGCCTAACAGAGCCTTGGGCTCTGTTAGGCTTTCTAGGCAGTTTAGTGGTTCATAAGTGCAGTTAAAATCCCTGCATACCACCACAGTATCAGTGGGGTCTACGAGGTCCAGGGAGCTACTTAATAGGTTGATGGTTTTAGAGTTGAGATTCTGCATGGTTGGTCTATTACAGACATTGAATAAGTGGAGTTTTTCTTTACTGTGGATCTTCGTTCCTATATTTACTGCCAGTAGGTCGAGCAAATCTATCGTGTGGACGTTGATCCGCATTCCCAGGGTAATTATTGTCCATATTATAAGCCCCCCTGAGGGTCTTCCTCTCTGAGATGAAACAGCATTCTTATAGTATGTTTTATATCCCAACTTAAATGGGGGGATCAGCAGCCATGTCTCCTGAAAGAGGCAGATATCAAATGTGTCTATATACCTGTGCCATCTAGATCCTCAAGTTTTTGTTTTAGGCCTGCAACATTTCAGGAGACAATAGCTAAGGGAATTGGTCTATTTGGAGGTACTTCGTGGGTCATGGTTAGTTCTTCTAAATTAAGCTCTGCTCCATTGCTAACTTCAGCTTTGATTATATGTTGTATTTGGTGCCTTCCTGCACCTGTCCTGTTCAATGGGGTGCTACCTCTGAGGCTTTCTTCCCAGTCAGGTTGCTTATCTGTCATCAAGTTTACCTGTACTTCTACCTTTAGTCAATCCACTAGGTCAAGATTTGATGTTGGGTGGTTGGGCACCACCTCAATAGTAGTGGGATTTCCATGGCTAAGTCGTGCTGTTAAAGTCTCTCTAGGATAATTTAGTTGGAAGCACTGGATTACTTTGCCTGACGCATTTGTTCTTCTGTCCATCATGATCAATCCCTCTACTATGTCCCTATTGACCATGGTCGTCCTAATGATATCCAATGTCTCATTTCCTCCCTCCAGGCACACTGCCCTCTCCATGTCTGAGCACACCACAGACAAGCATTGCCTCTTGTTCCTGATCCAGCGTATAATTTTATTTTTTAATGAGTCTTTATCTTCCCTATTTCCTACTATAATCTTGGGTATATTAGTTCAATATACTTTCCGACCTTCTTCGCTCCTAGGTGACCGTTCCTGGGCAATGGTTTAGACCAATAGGTCGCCTCAGTTTGTGTTCTAACTATAGACCTTCAAGTTTGTAAGACATATAGTGGTCTTGGAGCACCTTCTTGAGTTATTTGTTACCATGTTTTAAACTGTAGTCTATCTGGGTGTGATTTGCGTCGTTACCTATTGTGTTTGACCTATTCAATCTATCTCTTTGGTGATTGGACAGCTGCCCTTTTCCAGAAACCTCTAGGGGGATAGGTTTTGAGGGATTCTGTTTCTCCTGTGTGTGTGTCCCACCAACTCTCAGATTGTGGGTAACTGATGATTTACCTATTCGTGTTGGTTGCCCCTTACCTCCCTTATGTGGATCGGTAGAGTGTATTACATGAATGGCATTTAGTTTGTTCTTCAATGAGGTTACTGTAGATTTCCCTACTTATGTTGAATAAAGTGCTTCTATCAATTTAAATTCATCCAGGCACTTACACCCTTGCTTGCTTAATAATTGAGCAACTTCTTTGAGTGATATTGCCTCTTTATATATGGAACTAGAAAGGGTCACTGTTCCCTCTATGGGGCCCTCCAGGGGTTTCTTCAGCTTCGTCTAGCAGCATATATCTGTTTTTAAGATTGATAATCTTGGAATTTGTCTAGGAGTTGTGACCTCTGGTAAAGGGAACCTGTACCGCCCGAACCGTGGAGTCCCGATTAAGGGTCTGCATTGCCCGTCCCACCCAGGCCAAGTGGATTTGAGGATACCAGCATGTTTGGCTATGCAGATACCATGTGTATAAGCCTTGAAGCCTTCCCAGAGGACAGCGTGTGTGGATACAGAACAGGTGTTTAATGCAACATATTCATTGATGGCATCCCGTAGTTCGGACCAGAAGATCACATTGTGCAGTGCATTTTCAGGGATGCCTCATTGTCTACCCGATCGTCTGGTGCCAGGAACTGTCAATAGCAACTTAAATGGGCATGGTCAGAAAGGGTGCGGGCTGATGTGAAACATCAGTCAGCCACAGAAGTACCCCTTGGAAATGAACCAGTAATCTATACAGTTCAAAACATTATGTGGGGCCAAATATAATGTATAGTGCTTGTCATGAGTATGGCCAGTGTGTCATGCATCTGTCAGCTGGTATGTGTCCACGATGTCCTATAGGACACAATGGATGTGGGGCTTGCCACATGTATGTCACCCAGGGGAATCTACAATTGGGCTGTACGCCATATTAAGTTCACCGTCCATCAGGGTATGGTCAGCGGCAATTCTATCCATAACCACAGAGAGGTCCTGGAAAAACTCGGGTGAGTCTGTGTTGGGTATATAAACGTTAATCAATAGAACTGTGCTGCATGCTAGCCTGCAAGTCAGAATCACATACCTTCCCTCTGTAAATGTAAATGTAAATGTACAGGAATTTATATAGCGCAAATCACCGAGCGGTTTCTAAGCGCTTGCTTAGGGAACCCGTCCTGGTATTCCCCTGTGAGATAACCCCGGCAGGGTATCCGCAAGGTGAAAGCCAGGCATCCCGCCGCGAGGGGCCGTTGTGGAGATTAAGCAAGCTATTGCCCAGAGTCGCAGAGTGTGAACCCGTGAATCGAGTAGGCACCGGAGCGAGAATTGACGAGTCCATGGACATTTTAGGACTCAAGACCCCGCTGAGCCGGGAATTGAACCCTGGTCCCGGGCTGACCTCTGCTTCTAGGTCTGCCTCCTCTAACCAGTGAGCCACACTTCTCCACTTCTCTGTGACTATGACACTGCTGTGACAGGTAAAAGGAACACTCTTGTGGATTAGGATGCAGACCCCACAGGAGTATGAACTGTGGTATGCAAAATACAGATGTCTCCCAAATGTATTTACATAGGCTCTTTTACTTCTGGATGATAGATATATTTCCTGAAGGAACAATAGCTGTATATTGTGCCTGGCCAAGTATAAGAGTATCTGTTTATCCTTCCTGGGGTTAAGACCCCAAATATTCCAGGTCGTACGGGTGAGATAAAGCTCCTGCATAGCTTTTTGGTGGGTCCTTTGAAAAAGGGAAGACATAGCAGTGTGTGCAAAAGGTGCAATAATGCAACAACACCAAATATGAGCAATGAAAAAGTAGTGAACCCCACAAAAACATTTCCTGCTCCACTCACACCAGAGCAAAAAACACCTGACAAATTCCTGCCAATAAGAAAAACAAAACAGTCGTAAACATTACTGTATACACCTCGGTGGGGTGGCAACACCTGATGGCTGGTGCCCTCCTGTAACGGATCAATGCATGTTAGTATGTATCAAACCTATTGAGGAATACAGGCACCAGGTCCAAGCAGGGCATGGGAAGTATGAAGCATGGAAGCCAAGCACAAAAGAAAGTGTTAAAATTAAAAAGAGGAGAGATTCTGTTTAGTGACAAAACTACCAGAAAGAAGAGAATTGATCATGAGGGAGCGAGATTCATCACCACATATATTGAGAAACACATCATGCTTAGAAAATCATTAGCTAAACATTGGAACTTAATCAAAAAAGATCCCATCATAGTAAAGAACTTTCCTGATAGACCACAAGTAACTTATCGGAAAGTGAGATCTATGAAAGATCTACCAGTCAAGAATGAGGTGGCATCTATGGACATGGCTTAGATCCAAACCAGGATTAAAAAAGTTCACTAAATGCAAAGCATGTGAGAATGGGTTGTATCGAAGTGAATTGAAAACTCTATTCGGTATTAACATAAAAATAGAGACAAAATTGACTTGTAAAACTGATTTTGCTGTATATGCCCTATTATATCCCTGCCCCAAATGGTATGTAGGAAGTATTATTTGACCTGTACACAGGCAAATCCTGCAACACAAAGAACGATAAAAAATAATGACGGCGGCTATCCAGTGGCACAACACTTTCACAAAATACATGGCGGGGACCACCGGGTCCGAAATACAGTGTAATTGACAGTGTGCCCAAGAGAACAAGAGAGGGTGACAGAGAGAAGGAGCGCAGAAGACTATAATCATGGTACATTTTAGAAATGGACTGTAAGAAACCACTAGGTTTAAACACTGGTTTGATGTATTTGTAAATAACGGTCGCCAGTATGTAGTTATAGTAAGGACCTTGTTTCTATTCAAAAAAGTGTTTTTTCTTTTGACAATATCGTTGGTGCTGTCTGACAAATCTTTGCGAATTTTTCAAAACTAATGTCCCACTCACTTCAGCTGCTGTGTTGAACATTTTGGGGTGATTCATCAAGAGGGAGCCGAGAAAAAGGGGGGTCCGAAAACCCTTTTTCTCCATGGTAATGTCTATAGGAAACTTTAGAGATGCTACAGCCCAAACTACTGAATGGAATTACATCAAATTTGGAAAAAAGGTAGCTCTTGATTCAGAAAGCTCTCTTTTTGTTAAATGGTGTAAATCCATTCAGTAGTGCCTGAGGAATGGAAACATTGCTCAGATATACAAATATGGCCGTGGAGGATTTGCATACCCTCCCGATCGCTATCCTGTGATCTAATTGGCAGCCAACAGTTCCAACCAGGAAGTGTTGGCAGCCATCATGTGACTCTGTTGAACTGAGTCACAAGGAAAACGATTAAAACATTTTAAAATTAAGAAAAGGGGGCAGGGTAGAAACACCCTGACCCCCTAGGCCTGCTCAGGAGGTCCTAGAGGGACCACAGGGTCCAAATTGTTTTTATTTTTTTTCCTGTGGGATTCCCATCTGATCAGTGACCCCAGGGTCCAAATTGTTTTTACTTTTTTTTCGGAGGGATTCCCATTGGATCAGTGAATCTGGGCAAAATTGTTTTTTAAAATGAAGAGCAAGAGCTTTGTTTAACTAGGCCCCGGTATGGGCCAGGTCCTGGGGGCAATGATCTAAATACATGCGGGCCTGTGTGGTCCCCCGCAGCCCCAGGGATTGCCGCCTCCCTGGGCTATGTTCATTAAATGCTGGGGGGGGACACGCAGGCCCTACGCAGTCCCAGGGACCACCACCACCCAGGGCTTTATTTTTTAAAATAAATAAAATTGATAAACAATTGCATTTCACACAGCCCCGGGGCCTACCACTTCCCGGGGGTGATTATGTTTAATGGCCCCCTGTAGCCCTAGGGACTGCCACATCCCCTGGGCTACATTGAAAAGATGTGTGGGGCTCCTGCCCCCACGGAGCTCCGGGGATTGCCACCTCCCTGGGGCTATATTAGAAAATAAAGGGTGGGGGGGTTCGAGCCCCTCACACAGTCCCGAGAACCACCACCTTACTGGTGCTTCAATAGTCTTGGAGCTGTAAGGGCCCTGGGAACCGCCAATTCCCAGGGCCGGCTGCAGCTATGTCCTGGGGTGCCCACCCCCAGGACATTGCAGATTGCTATAGGATGGCGGGAGCAGCTCTGCCACCATCCCACAGCAAACAAGTGAGAGCATTTTTCCTCTCACTTTTTCAAAGTGGAGCACTTTGCTTTTTATCCCCACGGAGCTGCATGTCAGCAGCTCCCTGGGAGTAAAAAGCCCTGCCGGCTCCCACAGGAGGAGGGAGCTGGGCAGGACGACGGGGACCCTCAGTCTTCCCCCGGTCCCCAACCATCTGGCCATGCCTGGGGGGTCCCTGTGGCCCACTCCCTATTTAAAAATAAAAAGGAATGGCCGGGGATGGGGTTACCCGGGCCGAACTGGGCCTAGGGATAGGGGGTGCATGGCCCCCTAACTTAAAATAAGATAAATAAAAAAGAAATGGCGTGGCCCCGGGGGATGGGGTCCCCTGGGCAAAAATGGCCCGGGAGGGGGTCCACTCAACACCCTCCCTTGAAAGAAAATGAAAATAAAATGGCCAGGCCCCGGGAAATGGCATTTCCAAGGTCTGGGGAGGGGAGTCGCATGCCCTCCCTGACCTCTAAAAAACATAAACAAAGGCCTAGCCCCAGGGGATGTAGTCCCCGGGCCGAAATCAGCCTCAGGAGGGGGGCCAAGATCTCCCCTCCAATTTTATTTAAAAAAAATAGCACAGGCCTTTGGGGATGGGGTCCCCGGGGCCCTAAATGGTCAAGGGAAGGGGGGCCACACATCCCCCTTCCTAAAATTAAAAAAAGGAAGCCAGCAACTCATCCACTTTGTCAACTACTCTCCAAATGCACCTACTGGCACGCTCTTGGTTGGGGTATGAAGTCCACTTCAATGAGGGCCTTTAGGGGCCAACTATCCCACCTGTTACCTCCAGTACGCCCCACACAGTGGGATTGCTGCGAGATGGTCGGAGGCCATGCACCTTTTTACAGCACTCTGCAAGCGCGCCGCTTGGCGCACTGCTGGTAGGGCGATGAGGTCCCCTTGTGTCCTGAGGACCTCATGACTAAAGTGGATTTCATCGCCCAAGCAACAGTGCACCGGGAGGCATGTTTGCAGAGTGGTAGTAAAAGGTAGGGGTGGGCGCAATTTGCGTAGTCGCTCGACGCAAATCTGGGGAAGTGGTAAAAAATGTCAACCAGCATGCATAAGTTCTGCGAACAAGCAGAATTGCTTGTTTCCCCCGTTTGCAATGCTTTTTTCCTGTTCGCGAACGCTGTTTGCGTGCTCGGGGAAAAATATCTTGCAAACACGCATTTTGATAGCGCGAACAAGCAAAAAATTCTGCAAAGCCGGGGATTGAGGAATTTTAGGCAATTCCGCAATCTCCACGGAAAACAAAATTACCCAAATTCCACAAGTGGAATGGAATTTACCACCCAGACCTAGTAAAAGGGGGCTTGGCTCTGACCAACTCTCAGAAATCCAGCTATGTGGGGCTTACTGGAGGTAACAGGAGGGCTAGTTGGCCCCCAGGGACCCTCAAAAGGCTAGGGGACTTCATCCCCCAACCAAGAGTGCGCCAAGAGGGGTATTTGCAGAGTGGTGGAGAAAGGGGTTTGGCCTTTTTCCATCTCTCAGCACTCTAACTGTGTGGGGTTTACTGGAGGGAACATGTAGGCTAGTTGGCCCCTAAGGGCCCCCAGCAGCGAAGGGGACTTCCTCCCCCAACCAAGAGCATGCCAGGACGCATGTTTGCAGAGTGGTGGAGAGTGGTGGACAAAGGGGGCATGGCCTGGTATTATAACTCAGCAATTCTGCTGCGTGGGACTTACTAGAGGTAATAGGAGGGGTAGATGGACCCCAAGGACATCCTTGGGGGCCAACAACCCCTCCTGTTACCTCCAATAATTCCTACACAATGGGATTGAGAAGAGTTCTGCGAATGTCATGCACCCCTTTCTCCACCACTCTGCAAACATGCCCCCTGGTGCACTACTGGTTGGGGGATGAATTCCACTTTACTCCTGAGGGATGTTGGGGCCAAGAAGCCCTCCTGGTACTTCCTGTAAGTCCTACACAGTGTAATTCCTGAGCGCTGGTTGGAGGTCCAGCCCCCTTTTTCCACCACTCTGCAAACGTGGCTGCTAGGTAAAAAAAAAACATAGAAATTCACTGAAAAAAACAGGATTTCAGGGATGTTATAGTTAGAAATTAGCATTTAAAAAACTTTTGAAATCCACTGAAAAAAACACAAGTTTCAGGGACATTATAGTTAGAAATTAGCATTTAAAAAACCTTAGAAATTCACAGAAGAAAACAAAGTTTACAGAAACATTATAGTTAGGTTGACATTTCATTAATACAAAACTAGAGAAATTCAGCTGTTATAGTTAGCTGTGCTAACTATAACTCGCGCCCCCACAACGCACTGCTGATGATGTCACATATTTCATCACTCATGACATGGTCAGTGACATCACAGATGACATCACTGATGACATCTCAATGACATCACTGATGACATCATCCATGTGATAATTTCATGCATCTTCTCACACCCTAATAACTTTTGATACACCCACTCTAAATTACAGACACTCCAACTGTCAGGATTTAACCAGCCGCGCCTACCTGACTATTGACTAAAAACTACATCTCCTAGAAGCCTTTAGCTGACGTCACGCTATTTAAAGGAGGGCGGGTCTGCTGAACGTTGTGCGTGATCCTGGAAGTTTAGTTGGAGTTTGGTTTCGTCCATGTAATGGTCCGGTGAGAGATTTCCTGGGACTACTCTTGCTGAGGGAGTATTGCCGGCTTTGTTATCCTCGTTGGATTACGGTACTGTGTTTTTCCCCGCAGCGGTCAGCTACTTTCTATCATGTTTCTGTTTCCTTCTTATTCTTGACTTTTGGTTTATTACCGTGTTCCGCTCTAGAACGCCGGCTGGTGCGATTATTGAGCTCTTGCGGCTGAGCGAGGTAGGGTAATGAAAGGCACGAAAGCCTAGCGTGCATTGGACTCTATGGTGGAGTCGGAATGCCAAAGGCTTCTGGGCTGCTCAAGTGAATTGTTGTATTGTGAGTTCTGAGAGAGCGAGAGCGGAGCGCGATGGAGGCTTCCACGCACTACCGTTACGAAATGAAAGTTGGAGGAGGAATTGGATGGACATTGTAGCATAAGTGCCAAAGCGGAAAGCAGTAGTGACGGTCAACTACGCTTTACCGTGTTTGGAGATCGCGTTCTTGAAAGGATTGTTTCTAGAAAAACTATGGAGAATGGTCAAAGCGGAAGATAGTGGTACTGTCACAGTGGGTGAAGGAACCTTCTGAGAACTATAAACTTTGTGTTCATCAATCTTGGAATAAGCGCAGCCTCATTTCGTATTTGCCCTTACTCTCTGGAGAGAAAGTGTCAAGACTTATTGGCATTTTGGTGGAATAGGAGTACCCTCATTCCAAGTGTGATTATAGATACTGTGGGTACGTTCGGCAGGAATTAATACATTACGAATGGTTGGTTAAGACTGTGAGATTAATGTGTATCTTATGTTGTTTATAGGGAAAGGAGAAACTCTGAGCTCATACGCAACCTATGCAGAAGCAAGAGTCATTGAGAGCCTGAGTCAGGTGAATAGCGAAAGACCACTGCGAGAATGTACTGAGAGTAGCACATATATATACATGTACTAATCTGGTGTGTTTTCATTTACAGCTTCCCTTTCCCTGCTGTTCCCTTCCTTTCCTTCCCTCGCCCGATCGCTCGAACACCCTGTGTATTATATCCCAGTGTGTTGGTGAGGTCCGGAGGTGGAAAATACTTGCTGCAATCAGATCCTGCGGAGTACATCCTGACACCAACACCAATACCCACATACCCACCCACTGATTCTTAGGTCTACACACACATCCACTCACTCACCCATACAGTCACTCATACTTACGATCACTCAGTACAGGACTATCCTATGCACTCATACACCTATATAGACACTCACACACCGCCACTCATCCATAGAGGTACTCACGCATCTAGTCAGTCAAGCAAACAATTAATCACACTCCCATTTACTCACCTATACAGTTATACGCACGCCAGCTCACTTACTCATACAAATACTAGCACATTCTTATGCTCTTATACAACCACTGATACAAGCACGCACTCATCCATACAGCCACTCTCACAATAACACACTCTCACTTATAGCCATTTATATACTCTGACACACATATTTACTGCCTTTCACATATGTAGTTACTCACACTGAGATACACATTCACTCACTAACGCACCCATACACACAATCAACCACCCATACAGTCCATAACAGATGCACTCTTGAAACCATGCACCCAGTGAAACACCCACTCACACATCTATGCACAGAGTCAAACACACCCCATCCACACAAACACTCAGGCACCCATACAGATACTCAGACAAACAATCAATAACTCTTATAGACACTCATGTAGCTATTCACAAACCCATGCAGCCGCTTACACACCAACAGACAGACGGATACAGAGATTCACACAGTTTAGTCACTAACCCATGCGTTCAGTAAGATATGTTTAATCACTCACTTATCGAGTCAGTCACACACCTACTAAATCATCCATTCAGACACTTATATACCCGCTCATTTTCAATATGCCTTTCTTTATATATTAAACATATTTAAACTTTACAGAAATGCAGTCACTGGATGATGTCATCAGTGATGTCATTTGAGATGTCATCAGTGATGTCACTGACCATGTCATGAGTGATGTAATATGTGACGTCATGAGCAGTGCATTGCGGGGGCGCAAGTTATAGTTAGCTGAACTAACTATAACGGGTGAATTTCACTGGTTTTGTACAAGTGAAATGTCCAACTAACTATAACGCCCCTGAAACCTATGATTTTTTCAGTGAATTTCTAAGGTTTTTTAAATGCTAATTTCTACCTATAACGTGCCTGAAACTTATGGTTTTTTCAGTGAATATATATATATATATATATATATATATATATATATATATATATATATATATTCACTGAAAAAACCATAGGTTATAGATCATATATAGTTAGGAATTAGCATTTACAAAACCTTGAAAATTCACTGAAAAAAACATAGGTTATAGACCATATATAGTTAGGAATTAGCATTTAAAAAAACGTATTTTACTCACACAAAACCATTGAAATTCCATATATAGTTAGTTGCACTAACTATATATCGCGCACCCGCAATCCACTGCTGATGATGTCACATATTACATCATTCATGACATGGTCAGTGACATCACTGATGACATCACTGATGACATCTCAAATGACATCACTGATGACATCACTGATAACAACATCCAGTGATTTTTTGTTTCTGTAAAGTTTAAATATGTCTTACATATTGAAGAATGAGTGGATGTATAAGTGTCTGGACGAAGGATTTAGTAGGTGCATGACTGACTGTATGAGTGAGTGATTAAATGTGTCTCACTGAGTGCACGGGTTAGTGACTAAACTGTCTTAATTTGTGCATCATTATGTTTGTTGTTCTGTAAACTGCTGCATGTGTTGATCAGTAGCTATATGAGTAAGTATATGGGTTATTGATTGGTTGCTCAAGTATTTGTATGGGAGACTGAGTGTGTGTGTGGGTGGCTGGGAGGTGTATGACTCTGTGCATAGATGTGTGAGCAGTTGATTCACTAGATGTATGGGTTCAAAAGTGCATGTGGAAACAGCTGTATGGGTGGTTGACTGTGTGCATGAGTGCATTGGTGAGTGAATGGATATCTCAGTGCTACATGTCAAAGTAAGTACATATGTAAAACACAGTACATGTGAGAGTTGGCATATATAAATAACTGTGCATGAGAGCCACTGAATGTGTGAGTAGCTGTATGGATCATTGTGAACTTGTATCAGGGATTGTATAAGAGAGTAAATATGTGTTAGTATATGCTTGAATAAGTAAGGTGTGTATAACTGTATAGTTGAGGAAATGGAGGTGAGATTGTTTCTTTGCATGACTGACTAGGTGTGTGAGTAACTCCATGGATGAGTGACAGTGTGTGAGTTTCTGTATACACTGAGTGTATCTAAGGTTATATTAGAGTCTGAAGAGGTTTATCGTATTAGCACAAGAATGATGTCAAATGAGATGTCATCAGTGATGTCATCAGTGATGTCATTTGAGATGTCATCAGTGATGTCATCAGTGATGTCACTGACCATGTCATGAATGATGTAATATGTGACATCATCAGCAGTGGATTGCGGGTGCGCGATATATAGTTAGTGCAACTAACTATATATGGAATTTCAATGGTTTTGTGTGAGTAAAATAAGTTTTTTTTAAATGCTAATTCCTAACTATATATGGTCTATAACCTATGGTTTTTTCAGTGAATTTTCAAGGTTTTGTAAATGCTAATTCCTAACTATATATGATCTATAACCTATGGTTTTTTCAGTGAATTTCAATGGTTTTTTAATAGCAAATATCTGTAGCTGTAAAATGTATTCTTCTTTAAATCCCAAAATATATTTTATATGTTTATTAATAACTTTTAAAAAAAAAAAAAAATTTCTTCGTTCCCGCTTTGCGAATCGGGAAGCTTCCCGTTAGCTGACCTTGATGGCGCGAAATAGACCGCGAGCCGGTAAACGTTTCTTTACCGCAACTGCCGCGTTAGAAAACAACATCGTGACGCCTCCCGTCCGCATGACGTTTCGCGTTGTCGCGTGATACGTCATATGACGTGCTACGTTAGCGAACTGGTACGCTTACCGAGTCGCAAAGCACAGGTTTCTGGAAGCAAACCGGGAGGCCCTGCAAAGCGTGTAACGTAAACACAGCAGGTCATGTGACTTGGTAATAACACTTTTCATTGGTTCATTTCACTTTTGGTTTCCTAATGATGTAAGACTAGGTCACATAATCTAAAATGAACACTTTTCATTGGTTGAGAACTATTGTTTTTCCCAAATGATGAAAATCCCTCTTTCTTTCCTCACTCTGACTTTCATCATTGTGAGAGAAAGACCCTTTGTTACCAGTGAGCAATGGCTTCTTTAGTAGCTTCAGCTGGTGCTTCCCCACCACCTCCACCACATCCAAGGAAGAGTGGACCGATGTGTGAATGTGTTCACTGTATGCAACAACTTTGACACTTACAGAAGCCTCACCTTCTCCATGCCTCCTACACAGTTCTACATGTACATCATAAATGCAAACAGAACAGAATTAATTATACATGTTAAATGGTTTATTTTTGCTGTTCTCAGAATGTATCAAATTTCACTAAAAACAGTGACTTGAAGGTATTCATCATATAACAGCGGGGAAAAAAAAACACAATCAAAATGATTGTGTTTAAAAAACCCTTACAACATAACAAATCAGAATTCAGAACTCCTTAAAGTTAACTTACTTTCCATGACGGCCAAGGATGTCCTATGAACAGCTTACACTCTGTTGTGCTGTTATTACTTTCAACCCGCCACTTTCTGAAAGAAAACCTCCATCGTTTTCAAAAACATGTTACAAACAATAAATGACTTCTTGCTCTCTACCACAAGTTTCCACAAGGCCAAATCTTGTCAGACCCATTTATAACTCTTGGATTTCTTGTAAGCCAATCCCGTCTTTTCGCATTTCCGCAACTTTCAGAATTAAAATGTTGAAGATCATTTACACAATCCTGGACTAGTAATATCTTCCCCTTCTTGCTCAATCATGTTCTACATTTCCTATCACACTGATACTGCTTACTATGAAGCAGACTTACACTACCTTTATGACTAGTACAATTATTTAATTCTCTACATCACTTTTAATCACAAAGCAATGTAAAACAGTAGACAGCATTGCAGACTTACATTCCCTCTACTCCATGTTTTGATTGGCTGCTTCAATTAGCTTATAAAAAGAAACAGTTTTTCTGAACTCATTCAAAGTGCACGTATTTCTCCATGACGTCCAGTGTTATGGTAAGAAGTTATGTCTCTGTACTACACTTATCCTCAAGGCCAAATAGTGTAGGAGCCATGAGAACTTCTTGAAATTCCTCAGAGCACATCCCGAGATTCTTTCCCTAAAATTTTGGTTTTAAAAACACCAGGTAAGAGTTTTTAAGGTCATACGGCAATTTTTTTTTGAAAATTAAAACAGAATCATTGCAGAATGACCAGCCATTTCTACACTTTAAATAAGCTGTATAATGTCCTGATGTTATTGAAGGACCATCATGATATATAATTGCTACAGTTACAAAAGTCCTTCCTGATATTGACAACTGTGAAGCCACAACATTTTTAATTAAAGTTGTCAATTTTGTTCCATCAGGCCTACATCGTTGGAACATTAAAATGACATACTGGCCATATGTTCGTATAAATAATGTGGACATCATTTCAGATTTACATTGGCTACACTCCATGTTGTGATCAGCTGCTTTTACTAGCTTATTAAAAGAGACTGATTTACTGTCTGGCAAAGTTAAATATATAAATCTTTCTGAGTCTACACTAGTAGTACTTGATACCCTACAGTTCTCGCAGTCATGCTGCCATTGATAAGAAAGCCCAAACAGGTGATCTACATCTACACCTTCATCATGCAATACATCAAGCATATACATTAAAAACTCCTGACAATCTTGCTGACTATTTTGAGAGAATTGTGTTTGGCCTGAACATCTGTCTAACAGATTTCGAATTTCAGACACACTTTCTATGTTTCTTCTATCAGTGCTACATTTCTCTAACACAGAATTTAACAAACTGCAAAATCTTTGATCAGAATTGACCACAATCTCTTCTTTTACATTTTCTAGAGAAAACAAAACATTAACCACTACATTAGCATAGCAGTTGACACCAGAACTGTTTTCAAATTGAAAACCAACAACATCTTCAACAGAATCCTTTTTGTTTCTGCTTATAATTTCAGGTTCATCGACTTTTCGTCTTTTTGCTACAACCTCCCCAGTATTGGTCACATTTCTTCGTTTCCGGCCTACCACACGTTTCTCAAACAAAGGATACTGAGGCAAATGTGGCGCATACTCTCTTCTCAACCTATTGTATTCCTTAACACAATCTAGATCCGCACAAATGTTTGTGACATCACACTCAATCAAGTACAATCCCGATAAAGTCCTAACTCGTGACAATGCCACATATGCCATACCCTCCTTGAACACAGAACTGCCAATATTCACCAATGCACAGTCTACACTTAAACCTTGCGATTTATGGATTGTCACCGCATATGCCAAGCAAACAGGAAACTGCTTACGACGAACATATAAGTCTTTTACAAGCAAAAATCTAGCAGAACAACGAGCAATTAGCTGTACTTCCTCAATGCCATCAAATTTAATTTTTAAAAATTCAATTCCATCTCTATTTCTGTATTTCACAAAATCAACAACATTACCCATTGATCCATTTACCAGACCTCTTTCAACATGTAAATTCCTTCTTAAAATTATACGGCAGTTCAAGCACACATTCAGAGTCTTTTCAAAACCCGCAGTTTTAGATATACTCTTCTCTAATGAATCCAATTTTGTTTTCAGATTCTCAGACAAAATAATTGTTGATCCCATATGCTCTACTCTGTCAATAGCTTCCAGTTTCACAATCTCTTGCTTTTCTAAATGCAACATTTTGTTGTTGAATTTGGCACATTCTGCAAGAGTTGGCATCAAACATATTCCACATTTTTTCTCAGTAACTTTCTGAAAAATATTCTCAGGCACAACATCTTCGTCTGGATATAAATTTGTCAGTAATCGTGCATGTAAAGCTTCTTTCCCATGCTCGGTCACTTTTCCAATTCTAACATCTTGTAGAATAGTCTTGTAAACTTCATCCTTTGCCTGACACATATTTTCATGCAGTTCAGCATAATTGAAGTTTAACCATATATTGACGTTGCCAATGCTCCCTAAGCACTTCCTGGTATCTTCATGCGTGAGCATTTTGAACACAGGTTGCCCTTTCACTGGTGTCAGCTGCAGAAGATCTCCGAAAACAATGATGTGTTTGCCACCAAATAACACATCATACTCTGTTTTGAGAACTTCTTGCATTCTCAAATGCACAAAGGCAAGCATGACATTGGAAACCATGCTTACTTCGTCAATGATAAGAAGTTTCATTTTCCTCAAGACTCTTGAAACTTCAAAACAAGCATCTCCAGATAGCTTGTGATATTCTAATGTGTTGTCATGCTCCACTGGCAGCATCAGTAAACGATGTAAAGTAATCCCTTTAATGTTATGTGCTGCCAGTCCAGTTGGAGCGGTGACAACACAAGACAGCGATGACTCTGTCCTTTCCTGCAAATAACATGAAATTGCTTTAATAAGGAAACTTTTTCCAGTTCCCGCTTCTCCACTCACGTACAGTCGGACAGGCTTCAACGACGTACATGAGCACTCTTTCTTGTCATGACTTAATCCATGATCAATTTGCATGGTAAGTTCGTCATATATTTTCCTCTGCTCAACGTTGAGTTGTCTTTCCAACTCTTCTAAGTTAACCTGCTTCCTCCTGAGCATGTGCCATGGCTCTTTCCACTTCATTCATAGCAGTGGCAGCTTCATTTTCGATAAGAGGTCCTCCTAGTGGATCCTGACTCAATGAAGCAGAACTCTGACTGTCCTGAGAACTGTCTCTGGCAATCTCGGCTGCAATCGTTGCTTCCTGCTCAATTTCCACATTCAACATTTCTACATATTTGGAAAAAGCAGGACATTCTATGGTCTCCTTGGCAGCATTGAATGAGTCTTCGTAACAAAGGAAATCTCCAAGCAGTTCCTCTTCTGCACGCCAAGGCTTAAAAAGTTGCAAAAGTGCTAAATAGAAAAACTCCTTTTTTTCAGGAGATTCGCCACTCAATTTTCGATGGTTTATCAAGTGGCATTTTCTTTGCTTGACCAGACATCCCTCACTTCCTATTACAGCATACACTCCTTTCTCAGTATCTTCTTTGATGTTCCTCTTGAATATGTAATTTTGCAGAACCTCATACAGACAAACATTCTCGAGGTGACTGCTTCGATTTGGATAATATGTATCCAACATGTTGCTCTTCAAAATGTCGGTACTGTTTGGCTCCTTTTCCGCCAAATACTCAATTTCCCGCACAGGTTTCAGAACTCGATTACGCGTTGCAGCAAGACCAACACTCGCCCAAACGATACTCCTGGACTTGGCATAGAGACTTGCTGAAGACAACCGGTCAGAACATTCGTAAGCTCCGATTTCTCGATGCGACAACATCTTCAGACTGAAACTGTACAACTTCTTGCTGAGGCTCTTTTCATGGGAAATGTCCTCCCACATATCCTTCAATTCTGTCTTCTCTTTTTTGGTGATGTAAGATGTCACATACCGAGCCACAGCCATACAGTTATCAGCCACAAACTGTATATCCATGTTAGCATTCCACATGGACAAAATCACCGGGTTGTAGTCGTTGATGTACTTAGACTCTTCGTTCCTCTTCAAATTGTATGTGTTTTTAGGTGATTTCTTCATCACATTATGTCGCAGCGAAGACATCAAACTGTTCACTCTTCCTTTAGAAATCACCGGTCGTGGAAAGCCGAAACGACATTTGGTGTAGAACTTGTCTTTGTTCCGGAATTTACGACGACAGTACTTTCCACATCGATGGCTTTGGAAACGTAGAACTTTTTCTCTTAGGCTTTTTTTCTCCTTTGCGTTTGGAACAGCACACGTAGAATACTGTTCTATGAAACTCATCACTGAGTCTTCTGCATCCGTTCCAAATTTAGGTGCATCCTTGATCCACAGCAACATATGTATATGAGGAGCACCTCTTGCTTGGTACTCCTTCCTCCAGAAGAAATCCAACACCTCTCCAAGAGGTGGATTCTTCTTATTCATGATGAAAGACATCATACCTTCAAATCTATGATTGAAGTACCTACATACATTGACTGGATCCAAAGAGCACAGTTCTCCGGGTGTCTTGAATTCGATGTTTTCTACGTTAGCATTTGCCTCTCGTAGAAATTCAAGTAAGTCTTCCCAGCCATACTCAGCACAGCTTAAAGTGAGGAACCATGTGGGAATTCCTAAGTTCCTCAGCATACATTTTAAATCACCATGACGACGGTACCAGTACTCATTAGTACCACGCTGACACGCCATGAGATTAATCAGGTGAGAATCCAAAATACTGTCTTGGACATTGACTTTATCCATAAAGTCACTTGCCGAGATGTTTTGCATGTGTATACCACTTTTCAAGATGTGGTTCACTGCATATGACAGTCCAGACAGATCGCTTTCAAACAGGAGATGAAACAAATAAGGAATGCATTGTCGAAACCTAGGATCTCCTGCATACAATCGCAAAGTCCGGTATTCAGAAGCAGGAATTTGATGAGGTCGCTCATCATATCTTCCTCCCTGACCTGTTGGAAAAAGCTGTGGGAAACACCGAGCTTCCAAACTTTCCTCCCAAACACTAATGGGACTCCCTTTCGCTTGTTTCATTTGAAACAACTCAATAGCATTCCCCATGACTTCCTTGGAATGCAAAGGATGAACACTATAATGTTCATATATTTCTTCACTAGTACAGGGTTCTACTTTCTCAATTTGACCAGCACACAAATCGCTATCCTCTTCCTCACTTACTTCCTCTTCTGCAACATATACATTTTTATAGTATTTATTATATTTTTTCAAATACAATGTTGCCCTTTTGACTTTCCTAACATCTACTAAATCTTGCCATATTTTCTTATTCTTTGTCGGAACCCCATTAACTAAGATAACAAGAGGTTCCTCTTCCACTTTTTCTACTCCAATTGTGTTAATGTTTTTCTTCAAATCTAGAGGCAAATAAACAACTCTTCCCTTTAATCCTCTCTGTAAATCTGATGGAGGCAATTTCCCTGTCTTTGGCTCCATTCTTACAATAGCCTGAAAGGGATGGATACTTTGAATCAAAATAGATTCATAAGTATTTAAATCCTTCAATTCAGAAGGAATCTCAACCAATTCCAGATTATTATGAACTGCTCTAGCAGGCATCTGGTTTTGATTTAATTTGTTACAACAATAAGTACACACACGTTGATCCAATCCCAAATCAAAACAATTTTCTACCATCAAGTATGTTGTAAAATCCTTCCATTCACTATTATTTTCCCTTTCACTTTTTCCATATAAATCCACTAACTTAGTCTGATTCTTATAATAAGTGCGTCGACAACACACACAAGTGAAATTTGGCCTCTCACTTGATTTCACCTCAAACGTCGCAATTTCCCTCTGGAAATTATCTGTACTGGAAACCTGTACACTATCTTCCACATTACTCTCTTCTTCTTGGTCAATTTCAACATTCTCCTCTTTACTTCCAAAGTAACAAAACTCAATTTCTTCACATATATTCTTCACATCTATTTCAGAACCATGCAAAAGAGCAGCGCATAATTGTTTAAGCATAATTGCTGGACTCTTAGCATAATACAACATTCTAACTAATTTCCTCACTTTATTATGATGCACTGCTAGCATCCTGAAATGATGAAAAACACTCTGGCATACTCTCCTGGAAAGACAAGCCAGTGAATGACCATGCAAACCTATCACTTCTCTCACTCTGCAAGGATCTAATTCTTGCAACAACTTCATTTTCTGCTTCAAACTTTTCTTATTAAATGACCGTATAAAATCACAAAGCAAATTGATGGAATCCTGTAGTACACTGCAAATACTACTACACTTCCAGGTGTACACAGGACCCTTAGGACGTCTCCCTAAAACCTCATTACCTAACACCTCTTCTATCTCTGTTCTCACAAGTTTTTCTTTTTCAACTGGACAACCATCTTTCACTTCATAAGCTCGACCACTGGTGTCAACTGCATGCACCAAATCATTATCCTGGAAATAACTCTCCTCATTAAAAAATGCCTCAGAGCTTGAACTATGCATCCATTCTCCAGAAAAAACTTCCCAAAAATTACTACGATTAACTATTCTCTTCCATCTACTATTTCTTTTGAAATCATAAATTGCCTTGTTTAGCTTCCTAATTCTATTGATTGTCAAAATAAATAACTTACGTTTAATTTCAAATGCCTGATCAATAACTATCTCAACTATTTTTTTTCTCTTATAAAAAAACACTTTCTGTTGACCTTTCTTAATATTTTTTAACAAATTCCCAATTATCCTGTTGCGGAACATTCGTTTACGAATGTCCCTAAACTGTTGTTTCCTTCTACTTTCATGCATAGAGTTATCTCTTACTCTAGCAGTAACATTTCTCATTGGCCTTTCCTTACCATTTGAATTGCTTCTTCTTTTCTGGACTGAAACATTTTCTGTAGTAATATTTTTTTTACTAGACATATTTCTTATGACTGTTTTTGGACTCTTACCCGGTGCTTTCTTGGTGACTTGACAAATCTTTTTGTTAGAGGACTGCTGCATTATTCCATGGTCCTGCTGTCTTTGACGTTTTGCAGCCTTTCTCACTCTTTCTTTGCTTGGCATCCTAAAATCTTGAAATAATCTGCAGTTGAATCTGTGGTAAAATATAATAAAAAATGTTATTAACCACTATTACCCAACAGTAAATTAATAACAGTCATCAAAAACTTAACACACTACTTAAGTATAAAATATACTGAAGCCTATCTCCAATTTTTCACTGAACAGGACTCATCTCTTCTTAACCTTGGATAAACCTCACCTACTCTGTGTCCCCTGCAAATAATTAAATGTAAAGGGGCAGATTTATATTAACTAGCACATCCCCAGGGATGCACCAGTTAACGTGCACCGCTGCTCTGCCACCCACGGTGTGCCGCATTTACAATCAGATAGGACAAAGCTACATCAAAACCCTGCGCCTGCTTGAAGCAGGCATAGATCTTGACGCAGGTAGGCTGAAAGCTAAAGCAACAACTAAGTGTCGTGTGCAGAAGTTGCAAAAAAGAAAAATGGCGTTTAAACCAGTAATGAGCCCATGCTAACTTAACACAGAGTAAAGATATCCAGGATCTACATCAGTTTGGGGTTCACGAACCTGGCAGGTACAAGGCACTGAGGCTTTCCACGTGCATGTCTCATCCCAAATCATATGTTGTTTGTGAATGAAACAATTTCCCAGACCAAATGCTTTGGATTGGCTACTTCTAAAAAATTAAACACCCCTACTATCCCGGAGTTAGAGGAATATGATGGTTGGAGTAATTTTACTCGTTGTCCATTAAAGATTTACAGGCCCTACTCCGTAATTCTTCCTTTAACATTTCCAGTATAAATCCAAAAGGTTGACTGCTTTGGCAACGTGCCTTATCCACGGTTTAATAACGCTGCCTTTTGCTTTATATAAGTTTTCAAATTGTATGAAATATATACCAATAGGTCGTTATTAACCTTTAGGTAGTGGTTTTCTTCATGAGGTCTGGTCGCTTCCATACACATACAGATTTTCAAAGATGATCAAGAAGTTTATCTGAATGGAGAGGAATGCACTGAGACGCCAGATCATTCACTAATGTGTAGGCACATACAGTTACACGGTTCATGCAACAAACACCGACCAAATATGGCTTGCGTGTTGCAAGGCACACCAGTTCCTGCTATCATCCCCACGTTCAAGTTCTTGGAAAATGGTAGTTATTTGATGCTCAATAATGAAGATTGTTCTGGGTTAATTAAAAGTATTCCTTTTATCGTAACAGTAAATGAACGGGTTATTTGCTGCAGAAATGTTCTATTTCCTCCCACACATGAACATAGGGAGTTTTCAATCTGGCCACAAATACCAACCTTGGGAGCACATTTCAACGGCATGGCAAGAATAAGAGCTCTTTTGTCTCAGAGAGAGGTGGCCTTGACTTCGGCCCGTGAAACTTTCGTGCTTCACATAGCGAACACCCGTACAGAGGTGCAGACCCTTTTAAATACAGATTCGCCTTTCCATTTCAGCAAGATGGTTCGGACTATCTCTAACGCGTCCTCCACAAAGGGCCTGGCGCACTTTTTTAAAGTTGTTACCAGTGGTCTCGTGCCTTCATTTGAGAAAATCTTTGGAGTCATCCCTGCTTTCTTTCATTCTATTTTTTCCACTCTGCTTCGTGGATTCCCATTTTTACTTGCATTACCAGCGGACGCTCTTGTGCTTTTTTACATTTTTAAATATGGATGTCCCTCCTGTGCAAGCTCCCGCCCTGCAGCTGCTGACACTGTTCCGCAATCGCATGCTAGAATATTATGGCACAATGCCGTTGGTGATATTAAGCACGGCATATGGATTATCTTTTCGATTCTCCTACTTCACCTGTGTCCAGCCTGTATTTCACTGCCTGACCTGTGATTTCGATTGGGCCATTGATTTGTGTCTCTGCGGACCGGTTTCTCCTGACGTCGACTTTAATCAGCTGATGACTCCTATCATTACTCACGAGTTGGTTTGTCCTGGCGAAAGGATTATGGCTGTGGCATTGATGCATGGACTAATTGGTCCCTGGAATTTACTGGCGGCAACACAGTCTTTCTTGGAACAGAGCTTTCTTGAAAACCCACCGAGCTGTCCTCTGATGTTGATAGAGGATCCGGTGCTGGGAGAGCACGTATGTTCTTTTCCGCTTTTAAATTGGATGGCTGAACTCTTTTCGGATGAAGACGGTGACTTCCTATTGGAGGCTGTTGCAGCTTATTTTGCATACACAGTTATGTCATAGACCTTTTTCATGTTTGATATGCTGAGTACTAGCATTTCATTGACAATTCATTGACTTATTTGTCAAGTTTTTATTATTTAGCTTGCCTATTGGCTTAAGACTCGATAAAGTACTTGGCTGTTTTATTTTTCTTTAGCATTAAATTTTCCTAGTTTTTAATGTTTTACCTTGCGGACCGTCCACATATAAACTTGCAATCTGCTCTCATGAGATGGCACTTCTATTATCTTATTCAGTTCCTTTCCGGATCATGGGGAGGTGTCATCTAGGTCCTGGATATCTTTACACCGTGTTAAGTTAGCATGGACTCATTACCGGTTTAAACGCCATTTTTTCCTTTTTTGCAACTTCTGCACACGACACTTAGTTGTTGCTTTAGCTTTCAACCTAATAGTTCATCGTGATTTACATGACAATAATATGTTATTGCTCTACTATCTGCTTTACTTGTTAAACTATATCTGTACAGCGAGTGCTGAAGTTTCAAGAACAACACGATACAGAATTGTTATGAGGTCTGATCTCCACGACTTCATACTCATAACATAAGTGCAGCTTCTGCCAATTCTGGGCATGAGGCGGGTTTTATATTGCTTTGCCGAACACACATACACAACACTTGATGCGGTTCACATGAAGAGAGAGCTGGTGTATGCTGATGTGATTCCTTCAAATCTAAGACACTAAAGTATCGGCACGCCCTAAACCAACACAAAGAGACCTTCTTAGCAAATAATATATTATGTGTATTAGGGAGGGTGAGATATAAGCAGCCGCGGGCCGTGGAGGGAGTTACGGTGGGGCAGGGAGGCGGGGAGGGGGAGGGGCAGGGTGGAGCCCTCTCCACCCTGCCCCTCCCCCTCCCCGCCTCCCTGCCCCACCGTAACTCCCTCCACGGCCCGCGGCTGCTTATAAGTGTTGCTAACTCTTATTCATTTACAGCATGTTAACATACTGTCACCATTCGCTTTTTATGTACTAGTAACTATGCTGGTAATTTTGCTACTGATAATATGTGTACTTGTATTATCTAAGATACTACGCCTGAGAAGACGGCATTAGTAAATAAACATTTCAAATACACATGTGTTCTTCTTAACTCCATGTTCTGGTTTCTAAGAAATATATAACGACCGACTGTTCATGAGTTCCACGTATCCTGAGGTACTATAAGTTCATATTCTGGATTGTCTAAACATTGAGAGTTTGTTATATCCAATGTGACACTGTACCTAGCTTGCTAAGGGGTTTTGATTACTAAGGTGAGTTTTGGGACACCCTAATTCGCCGAGGTTCCAATCCTCTGTCCACAGTTCTGTGTGAGAACAGAAACCCTGCGACAGGGGCACCCCCGACCCTTGCTGGAGCTTCATCACACTTGCGATACAACTCCAGCAATGCGCCACCTTTACGGCACAGATACGTCACGCATCTGTGCTGTTTGTGCCCCATGATGCGCCGCATTGTAAATGCAGCACACCATAGGTGACGGAACAGCGGCACAGAATGACTAACACATCCCTGGTGATGCGCCACTCATCATAAATCTATCCCTATGCTTCTTATCTTGTTAGAGATGAACCGCCATATGTATCATCAAAGTTTTTTGCATTTCCTAAATAGCGAACTTTAAGGAATAAATAGCGATTCTTTACCATTCCTAGTTTGCGATGAGCTATTTGCTAATTACAAATTACCCATTCATTTCCATGCAGCAGGAGGCCCATAGGAATGAAGGTGCAATTTGCGATTAGCAATTACCTCATCGCAAATTACGAATTTTTCCGAGGGTGCAGGGGTGTCTCAAGAACACCCTGCTGCACCCCTGAAAAATAAATTTGGGGGCATATGGCGCACATAAATTTTGAAAACATTCCTTTACCTCAAAAACGATTTTCAACTCATAATTTGAAAACACTGCACATGGGGAAATGACTTAAAATGTCCTTAAGACACATAAAAGCGTTTTTTGATTGCCTTTGCAGCATGTTTCAGTCACCTTTAACATGCCTATGTAACGCAAACATTCAAAATCTAAATTTGCCATGCACAGGTGGGAGCATATTTACAAGCAATTTGCTCCACAGACAAACTTCTTACATTGAAATGGGAAAAATAACATCAGAGACTCTCAATTACCTTATAAAGAAGCAGACACCATTATGTCCTTCTCATCAATATTAAAACCATTGCTTTTTCTCAAAAACGATTTACAAGTCATAATTTGAAAACACTCCACAGCTCCTATGCACATAAAAGCCCTGTCAGTACTAATACTTCACATTTTCTCCAATTACAATTTCTCAAAGAAACAAAATCTATTTGTAAAACACTTGAGACAAAGCAACATTTGAAAAACACAACTTTCTTTATAATTTTCTCCTTAAAGCACACTATTTTCTATCTAAATTAAAGAAATCTTTTCTCACCTTAGCAAATACTTTGAGTTTCAAAACAGTCTCAGAAACACACCAATTTGTCTTCAGCAGAGCAAAAGGTATGCACTCCAGAGTCTGCAGCTATCAAAAGCACAGAAATGCTGTAATTCCTCACACATATCTCTCATGTCACCCAATCAAAACTCTTCCCTCACTTTTTTTCAAAGCAAAACCCTTCCCCCCTCTGCCCCCTCTCTGCTTTTTCTGCATAGCAACCACCTCTTGCAAGACCTCTGGTGTTTCCAAGTTCACACAACAATGTTGCAATTGAACTCTGAACTCTCAGTGCACCTGCATATCCAGAGCATTCTTTCATTTAATGATTTTTTCTTCGCCACTCAAAATACATCTTTCAACGAACTCATCCATGCACCCTAACTTTCTGTTTTCAGCAATCAAAATCCACCAATCACTCTTACTGCTTCATTAACACAGAAACTCCTCAGTTTTTTTCATTTTACACTCTCATTTTTTCAACTGCCATTTCATTGCCACACTTCATCTGACTGCAGGAGAACCTTCTCTCGCCATGTTTTCTGTCTGGATTGTTGGACATAGTTATATCTATTGGGCTCAAAGGTACGCTGAAAACAGGAATTTACCTAACCTCAATTTACAAGATGTGGAAATTAAGTGGTTTGGCCACAGAGGATTAAAATGTCACCAATTGATACCATTGGTGAAAACCTTTATGCATTTGCCAAAACCTGACCTGTTAATTGTGCACTGTGGAGGTAATGATTTGGGCACTTTGACTGGGGTAGGTCTGGAAATGCTTTTAAAGGACACCTTTGAGCAATTGATGGCACTTTTTCCTCAGACTGCCTTGGTATATTCAAATATAGGCCAAAGACAAAAATGGAGGTGGTCGAACCAATTTTGTCCACAAATTGAGAAATCGAGGAAGCATGTAAACAAATCTGTTTCAGCTTACATGAGAGACCATGGAATGGGCTCCCTGTACAACAATAACTTGCGTTACTACATGCAAGATATCTACAGAGGAGATGGAGTTCACTTCTCAGATGAGGGCAACAGAATTTTCACTCTGAATTTAAGACTGTGCATTGGTACCTACTTATAAGTACCTAAATGTACCATAAACCCAAAAGCTCTTCTCAGAGCTACCCTACATCTGATCACTCACAATTATTATTTTACTCTAACTTTTTTCACTAATTTTCAAGAAAGTACGCTCCCCAGAACGCTTCCCGGTTCGCGAACCGGGCGCACTCCACGCAAAAAAACTAAAAAAACGGTATTTTTTTTTTTTGCCCTGCGAGACCCTTTCAAAGCCTCCACATCAAACCTAGGGGGTCAGGGACGATCTACTATGCCCCCTTATGGTCATTTGCCCCTTCGCTTTGGCCTCCTCTTGTCTCTCGATCCTACCGAGAGACAAGGTGGCGGCCGCTACGGACTGTTTGGAATGTTTACAGACGCCGAAGAACCAATCAGCTTCGCAAACCTCCGTAACGCGAAAAGTACGCGAAGCGGAGCGCTGTTACAGATATATATCTTTTTTTGAACGTTAATTTCTCAAAATCCACTGGAGCACATATATTGAGACCTAGCAAAGGCACATCGGGCTACCAGTCCCTACAATTTAGCCAAGTTTCGTGCAAATCCATTCAGCCGTTCGATTATTATTATTTTATTTTTTTTTGCCCCGCGGGGCCCTTTTAAAACCTCCACATCAAACCTAGGGGGTCAGCGACAATCTACTATGCCCCCTTATGGTCATTTGCCCCTTCGCTTTGGCCTCCTCTTGTCTCTCGATCCTACCGAGAGACAAGATGGCGGCCGCTACGGACTGTTTGGAATGTTTACAGACGCCGGAGAACCAATCAGCTTCGCTTCACAAAGCTCCGTTGCGCGAAAAGTACGCGAACTGGAGCGCTGCCCGGTCCGCTGTTACAGATATATATCTTTTTTTAAACGTTAATTTCTCAAAATCCACTGGAGCACATATATTGAGACCTACAAAAGGCACATCGGGCTACCAGTCCCTACAATTTTGCCAAGTTTCGTGCAAATCCATTCAGCCGTTCGGGCTAAAAGTGAGGCCAACCGCCCTATGGAAATTAACATGGGAAAAACGCGTTTTGGGACCCCCCTTTTTTCTCGGCCCCCCCTGGACGAACCCCCCCAACATTTTTAGGGGCTGCTCAGAAACAAAATGTGCCATTTTCCTGAAAATTTCAGCCAATTCCGTCCACAAACGCCAAAGTTATTAGACATAGAATTTTCAAAAATCCCATAGAGAAAAAATCCTAACTATATATACCTACTGGCGACCGCCAGTAGGTAATATATATATATACATTTTATTGGGAATAACTTTGGCACCGGTTGTTGAATATTCGCGAATTTCTCAAAGAAGATGGCCCGTTCCGCTCCGCTTCTTCCCTGAAAGTCTCGGGTAGATTCGTCAAGCGGGGGCGAGAAAAAAGGGGGGTTCCAAAACATGTTTCCCCATGTTAATTTCCATAGGACGATTAGACACGGCTACAGCCCGAACGGCTGAACGGAATTACACCAAATTTGGCAAAATGGTAGAGTCTGATTCGCAGATCACGCTTTTACTAAAATGGTGTAAATCCCTCCAGTAGTTGTTGAGAAAATCGAATTTGAAAAAAATTATATATCTATAAGCGCGCACCATGCGAGCACCGTGCGAGCACCCCGCGATTAAAAAAAAAAATATGTTTTTGGGGGCCTTGGGGTTCCTTGTGGGACCCCCTGAGCAGGCCTAGAGGGTCAGGGTGTTTCTACCCTGCCCCCTTTTTGAGTTCTACACTTTTATTTTTATGCTTTCCTGTGCCTCAGTCTACCGTGGCACAAGAATTTCTGTTTTGGAGTGTTGACAGACAGTGGCAGCCAATCAGCATGCCTTCCCGAGAAAGCTGCATGCTTATTGGCTGTCAACACTTCAAACCAGGAAGTGTTGGCATCCATCTTGTGCTTGGTAGACCGAGGCACAAGAAAGCAGAAAAACAAACGTGTAGAACACAAAAAGGGGGCAGGGTAGACACACCCTGACCCCCTAGGCCTGCCCAGGTGGTTCCACAAGGACCCCCAAGGCCCCAATTTTTTTTTTAAAACCCGGTCTGTTTTTTTTCAAATTACCCCCCGGGGGGACTAAATCGCGGGGGCATAGTGATAAAGAAGTGTGGGGGGTCCCCAATATCCCCCACACTGCCGCCCCCCGGGGCAAAGCAACACAGCCCCCTGGCGCATACTGGAGGCTCCTGGTGGGCTAGTTGGCCCCCAGGGACCCCCAGTATGTAAGGGGAATTAGTTCCCCCTCTGCAAACGTGCAAGGGGGCTGCATTGCAGAGAGGTGTAAAAAGGGGCATAGCCTCATCACACCTCTCTGCAATGCAGCCCCCTGACGCATACTGGAGGTTCCAGGTGGGCTAATTGGCCCCCAGGGACCCCCAGTATGCAAGGGGAATTAGTTCCCCCTCTGCAAAAGCGCCAGGGGGCTGCGTTGCAGAGGTGTGAAAACATTTTTTTTCAATTTATATTAAAAATATGTAATGTAATTTAAAAAATAAAATATCTAAAAATAAATAATTTAAAATAATGTAGTAAATCAGTATAAAAAAACATAACAATTAATACATTTAAAAATTATCATTTACAAAACCATTGAAATTCACCGAAAAAACCATAGGTTTAAGCCACGTTATAGTTAGGAATTAGCATTTAAAAAACCTTGCAAATTCACTGAAAAAACAATAGGTTTCACACACGTTATAGTTAGGAATAGCATTTTAAAAACCTTTGAAATTCACTGAAAATACCATAGGTTTCACTCCAGTTATAGTTAGCTGGTCATTTTACTCATACAAAACCTTTGAAATTCCCCTGTTATAGTTAGTTCAGCTAACTATAACTCGCGCGTACGCAATGCACTGCTGATGACGTCACATATTACATCACTCATAACATGGCCAGTGACATCACTCATGACATCACTGATGACATCTCAAATCACATCACTGATGACATCAACCTTGTGAAAGAGTGGCAGACCTCCTCTCACTCTAATACACACATTCAAAAATAGAAACAAAAATTTTCAAGAAAATGGAGATACCAATACCAGTTACAACAACCTATTCCAACATCTATTTCCACATCCACTCATTCACCAACAGTTCTATATAGTCACTCATACATGTACTCAATCATCATACGTACTCATACACCTATACATCCTGTTACTCACCGATACTCATCCATAGAATTACTTACACACATACTAACACATGCAAATAAACTATCAAACATCCATTTACTTGCATATACAGCTATACACACAAACATACACATACTGACTCTCTTAAACGATCACTTATAGAAACACATACTTAGTTATACAGGAACTTATAAATTTATATATCTATAAGCGTGCAACGTACGCGCACGGGTCCACGTAGCGTGGGCGTACTGTGCGCGCACGTGCTCGTACCTTTGCGTGCGCGAGCTGCATGCTGATTGGGTGCCACTGTCTGTCAACACTCCAAAACAGAAATTGGTAGACTGAGGCACAGGAAAGCAGAAAAACAAACGTGTAGAACTCAAAAAGGGGGCAGGGTAGAAGCACCCTGACCCCCTAGGCCTGCTCAGGGGGTCCCACAAGGACACCCAAGGCCCAAAAATGATTATTTTATTTTTTTTAAATCGCGGGGTACGCGCACCGTACGCGTACCTCGCATAGGTACGCGTACGGTGCGTGCACCCCGTAAATTAAAAAAATTAATGAATTTGAGGGGGCCTTGGGGGTCCTGCATACTCATTGGCTGTCAACACTTCTAACCAGGAAGTGTTGGCATCCATCTTGTGCTAGTGTTGACAGACAGTGGCAGCCAATCAGCATGCCGTCCCGAGAAAGCTGCATGCTCATTGGCTGTCAACACTTCTAACCAGGAAGTGTTGGCATCCATCTTGTGCTCGGTAGACCGAGGCACAAGAAAGCAGAACAACAAACGTGTAGAACACAAAAAGGGGGCAGGGTAGACACACCCTGACCCCCTAGGCCTGCCCAGGTGGTCCCACAAGGACAAAAAAGGCCCAAATTATTAATTTTTTAAAAAGCAGTCTGTTTTTTTAAAAATTACCCCCCGGGGGGACCAAATCCCGGGGGCATAGTGATAAAGAAGTGTGGGGGGTCCCCAATCCTCCCCACACTGCCCCGGTGACCGTTGCCCCCCCGGGGCAAAGCAGCGCAGCCCCTTGGCGCATACTGGAGGCTCCTGGTGGGCTAGTTGGTGCCCAGGGACCCCCAGTATGCAAGAGGAATTAGTTCCCCCTCTGCAAATACGCCCGGGGGCTGCGTTGCAGAGAGGTGTAAAAAGGGTGTGGCCTCATTACACCTCTCTGCAATGCAGCCCCCTGGCGCATAATGGAGGTTTCAGGTGGACTAGTTGGCCCCCAGGGACCCCTAGTATGCAAGGGAACTTAATCCCCCAATTTAGAAAACCCTACAGGGTGCGTTTCCACAGGTTAAGTGAGGGAATTAATTCCTGTTCAATCCAGACGTCCCCTAGCGGGAACTATTCCAACAGGTATCTCCAGTAAGCGCCATGGAGCTGCGCTGCAGAGTGTTGTGAATAGGGGGCGTGCCCTCTGAACACCTGCCTGCAAAAATGTAGTAAATCAGTATAAAAAAATAACAATGAATACATTTAAAAATTTTCATTTAAAAAACCTTCGAAATTCAATGAAAAAACCATAGGTTTCAGGCCTGATATAGTTGGGAATTAGCATTTAAAAAACCATTGAAATTCACTGAGAAAAACATAGGTTTCAGGCCTTATATAGTTAGGAATTAGCATTTAAAAAACCTTTGAAATTCACTGAAACAACCATAGGTTTCAGGCCTTATATAGTTAGGAATTAGCATTTAAAAAACCTTTGAAATTCACTGAAAAACACCATAGGTTTCAGGCCTTATATAGTTAGGAATTAGCATTTAAAAAACCTTTGAAATTCACTCAAAAAACTATAAGTTTTAGGGGTGTTTTAGTTAGCTGGACATTTCACTCATACAAAACCATTGAAATTGCTCCCATATAGTTAGTTGTATTAAATATATTTCGCGCACCCGCAATCCAACGCTGATGATGTCACATATTACATCATTCATGACATGGTCAGAGACATCACTGATGACATCTCAAATGACATCACTGATGACATCACTGATGACATCATCCACGTGACAATCACATACACCTTTTCATACACTAGTAAAATCTTTCATCACTCTTTATAAAATACAGAGTATCACATTTGAATCCATTGACACAGCAATACAAGTATCTTAAAACCCACTCAGTGATTCCTAGATGTATACACACATGTAATCACTTACCTGTATATTCACTCATACATGCTGTCAATGAACAATAGAACACTATCTAAAATACTCATACACCTATATCGACATTACACACCAGCACACAACCTATTCACATATGAAGTTATCCTACTCACTTATGCAAACAATGGATCATACTTACTTAGCTACACACTTATACAAACACCACTTCATCTATTCATTTAGATAGTAAGTCATACTTAGTGTATTATAAAATCATTATTACAAGTATAAAGTTATCCATATAGTCACTTACACAATCATTGAGTCTTATGTATACTTATTTATATACAACAACTGACACATACACTGCCTTTTATTTTTCTAGTTTGTTGGACATGTACCATTGAGAAATATATTTGCTCATCACCACACCCATAAAGATATTCACTCACCCATACAACTGTTAGAACATGTCGTTTTAACCTCATATATCTACTGAATCAAATATTCACACATCTTTGGGTAGTCACACACCCCCCACTGAACCACACACACATTCACTCTCCCATCCAAATACTCAGTTAACTAATTATTAACTAATATGGACTTTCACATAGCTAGTAACCAACTGGAGAATCAGTTTACACAACAACTGAGAAAGTGATACAGATATTCACACAGTTTAGTCACTATCCACTATATTTAGTGAGACACTATACATTGTTAAAGTAAACAGTCAATTACACTGCTACTAAATCCTTCATCCGAATATGTATTTCTATATATCCACTCATTCTTCAATGCAAATTGCTATGTATATAATGCATATTTGAATAACGAAGCAAACCACATTCACTGGATGATGTCATCAGTGATGTCATTTGAGATGTCATCAGTGATGTCACTGACCATGTCATGAATGATGTAATATGTGACATCATCAGCAATGGATTGTGGGTGCGCGAAATATAGTTAGTACAACTGACTATATGGGAGCAATTTCAATGGTTTTGTATGAGTGAAATGTCCAGCTAACTAAAACACCCCTAAAACTTATAGTTTTTTGAGTGAATTTCAAAGATTTTTTAAATGCTAATTCCTAACTATATAAGGCCTGAAACCTATGGTTTTTTCAGTGAATGTCAAAGGTTTCTTAAATGCTAATTCCTAACTATATAAGGCCTGAAACCTATGTTTTTTTCAGTGAATATATATATATATATATATATATATATATATATATATATATATATATATATATATATATATACATATATATATATATATATATTTATACATATATATATATAACTGTTTACATACTGGCATTTTTTGCACTAACTGCAGTTGATCACTTTATTTCAACTATTTATATAGTTGTGATATTTGCACTATGCATTTGCACTTTACAATAACTTTAATAGAGCTATATTTGCACTATGCATTAGCACTTTATAAAATATTTATAAATTGAACTTGTATTGCTTATTTGCACATAGAAAAGGTTCCATTTGCTATTTAGCATTGTGATATGATCTTTCCAATATAGCACTATCAGAATCGTATTTCTAGCATTATATGTATTTACAAAATCTGTTCAGCACTATTCAGAGCAGGAGATTAGTTTTATTTCGTAAATAGATGAGTGATTTTTGTAAATAATGTGGATTTTAACCATTTTTTACATTAGTGATCATCAGACCGTGAATAACAATTTGTTTGGAAAACAGACTCCTTTAGTACTAAAAATGTAGTATGTCCTTTATCTCTAGCATCACATGGTATAGATTCAAAAAAAGAGAGAAAAAAATGTTAATTGAGAAAGAAAAAACTGTGAAGCACTGGTTATTTAAACGTGGTTGTTCTTACTTACTGACTGTCTGTGAGCAAGGGCGGATGCCCGAAACGCGTCAGATTCGTTAAGCTCAACTTTGGAATAAAAATCTGTGCCTTTATCTATATTGGATTCGTGTGGTTTTCCTTGGTCGTTGGTATACGGAGCCTTTGGAGAGCTACAGCTGCTGCATCTAATTTCGGAAGGTGATTGCTTCTGAGACGAATCCACTCCCCCTAAGCTGGCTTTCGGTGTGCAATCAGTCTGTTATTTTGCTTTCCTGGAAGGAATTTCGTTAACTGAAGCCCCTGTGTCTACGGAGTTCAAGTTCACTCGTATCAAAGGATTTCAACAGCAGCGCCTCAAAGATATCGGGACGCCTGAAGCTGTAAATCTGTCCTTTGCGGTGAGTGCTCGAAAAAACTGACACGGTGGGGAGGATTATTTTGGCACTAGCGTTTTGACCTTGGGAGCTTCATTAGCTCAGGTCTTTGCACGCTATTACTTTTTAAAGTTATTTTCGAGCTTAACACGATGTCAGCTGCAATTCTCCATGGCAGAGAGGCGGCGGCTGCTGCTCTGTATTCTAACCTGCCTAAAGTAACTTCTAATTTGGGAGCAAACAACAAAGCGGTTCCCACCGCTAATGAGAACACAGCGGAAAGCCAAATACGAGCGGCACTCAAAAAACTTGAGAAATGCATGTACCAGGAAATGTCAAAATGGTGGGAGCACAAATCTCTTTCAATGTATCTAGAAGAGAAACTGGTACCACGTGGGTTGCGTATCTTGTTAGCACCCAGCTATGACAAACCTAATCCTAATATGTTAAAGGAGTGGGGCCACACCAACTTGGAATCCTCCACCAAATTAATACAAATTTTGGTGAAATATGCCTCTATTGACAGGGAAATAATAATGAAGGAGATTGAGGAAATCATTGAACTGCTACAAAAATTTGAACCTCACGAGATTATCACCAAGACTCGTAAAGAAATTGATGAAAGACTGCTTAAACAAGAAGAAAAAATTAAGGCTAGAAAAGTTTACAAGTTCGCCAGGGATAAGGAAGACTTTGCCCAAGGTCGAATTAACACGTTTGCACGTAAGTTTGAAAACGCCAAACGAAGCAAATTGGCGCAACAAGTGCAGCAAGCCAAACAAGATAAAAATAAAAGCACTAATCAAACGGAAGCTTCTACCTCGGCCCAAGCACCATTGACAATGGATGATAACCAGGAGAATAGCGACAATGAATCATTAACAAGTGGCCCTACTTCTGATGAGGATGGAAATATTCCGTTTGATACCAACTCTTTAATTCTTGATCTTGGTGAAGAAATGGATTTTTTAGTCTCGGATCGTTTGCAGACATTGAGGCCTCGGATCAAACACCAACAAAAGGGGCCACAAAAGCAATTAAACGAGCCAGATGCAACAAAAGGAGGGGGGAGCGCAGGAAAAAGCGCAAAATCGCCAAAAAAATCAAAGCGACAGTATTGGCGCAAAAACAGATAAAAGACAACACTGTTATCAACCTATCCACCGTCACCCTAACCGAAGCAGAAAAACAACTTTTGAGCTTGGGTCTAACGTACTGTCCCGCATCTGATTTCAATTATACAAAAACACGTGTTGATGTCTACCTGTTTATTAGAAAACTTAAAATCAAAAAATTCTTCAACATAAAGGATGGCCCAAATGAAAGAGAAAAAGAATGTTCTGGCAATAATAAAACTGTCAGTATACCCACGATATTGCCTGCTAAATACACCAAACCGTTATTGGCCCTACATCATTTGGCTTCGGATACCACAATAACTCATGACGTAATATCTACTCAGGAGGAGTTAAGAGCTGCATCTATTTCTCAAATAGGAGCTAACATCAGCCCTTTTAAACCAAAGTCTAAGTTCAATCCCACCATGCCTAGGGATTCGATTGACGTTTTCCAGGACGTGGTGATTGAGGACCTCAAACAATTACACCACAAAATCAAACACAAGAAACGTTACAAGAGTAAACATGAAAAAGATTACTTTTCTCTCATCAAAAGATTAGGAAATGACCACAACATCATTGTTACCTCTGCTGATAAGGGCAGCAATGTAGTCAGTTGGCCCCAACAGGCCTACATTGAAGAAGAAAAGAAACAACTAAATGACTCAACTTGCTATTCTAAAACTAACATCAAGCAATTTAATGATGCTAAGGAAACTCTTAAAAAGTTACTTTTTAAATATAAGAGAGAGGGTATGATTTCCTCGCAATAATTCGATTTTCTTCATGTGGAGTTTCCTATATTGCCTAAACTATATCTACTCCCTAAGATACATAAGCAGGTGATGCCCGTCCCCGGCCGACCCATTATCTCGGCCATTGGGGGCGTTGCAGAATATGTCACACAATACATCGATTATTTCTTGCAAGATCTAGTGAAAAGTTTACCTACTTATGTAAAAGACATGGGTGATTTCATTGCTAAAATCAATAACATTCCTTGGAGCGATGATCTATTAATGATTACTTTGGACATAGAATCGCTCTATACGAGCATAGAACACACTACTGGTCTCAAAGCACTTGATTTCTTTCTGGGCAAGAGACCTATGAACTGCTATTGTCACAACAAAGTATTGATAGAGTTGACCACCTGGTGTCTCAATAACAATTTCTTTTTATTTGGGAATGATATCTATGTGCAGAAACGTGGTGTTGCTATGGGGGCCTGCTTCTCTCCTAGCTATGCGTGTTTACACGTTGGCTGGTGGGAGGAGCAGGTCCTCAGGCAGCAATATGTGACTATTTTTGATGAACATGTTTTGTTATGGTTTCGTTACATTGATGATGTTTTTGTTTTATGGCGTGGTGACTCTAGGAGTGCAGATAACTTTATTACAAATTTGAACGCTAATCAACAAAATTAAAAATTTACCAAATCCATCAGCAATTGTGAGGCAGAGTTTTTAGATGTTAAAATATTTGTCTACAATGGACACATAGCCACTAAGCTACATAGAAAAAGCACAGCTGGCAATAGCATTCTTCACGCCAGCAGTGCACATCCGCGACATGTAGTTGACAACATTCCACTAGGTGAGCTACTTCGGATCAAACGTATATGTAGCACAGACAATGATCTTAAAATATGCACTCTAGAAGCTCTTGACAGATTTAGGCAGAGGGGGTATCGTGAATCTGTTCTAAAATTGGCAGTACAAAAGGCCAATGGCAGAACCCGTGATTCCCTATTTGATCAAACACAGAACAAAGAACTAGATAATATCTCGGACCATAACATCGAAGCACCGAGATTTATAACTGCCTATAGCCGACAAGCTAGACAATTTAAATCGATTGTATCCAAAAGATGGTCGGTTTTAAAAACAGATTTGGTATTGAAACCTAGACTGCCTGATGGTCCCACTGTAACCTTTCGGAAGGGCCCTTCCCTTAGGACTCACATTTGCCATGACTTTCCTGAACTTAGGAAAAAATCTGAGTGGATGAAATCTCGTTTTGGTTTTAAACGCTGCACCTCCTGCCGAGCGTGCAAATTTGGCAAAACAACTACTCAGTACTATACTCCTTTCAGTCCTGACCCAGTTAACATCAAGGGTCAGTTCAATTGTAAAACTGAATTCGCCATCTATGTCCTGACATGCACATGTGGATTGAGGTATGTCGGCAGTACACGACAACCTGTGCATGTCAGGATTCTCCAGCACCTTCGTGCCATCGTAAACAATGATCCATCATATCCGGTGGCCAGGCATTTTAAAATCAATGACAAGAATGATTTACAATGCCTGACGTACTTTGTCATCGCCTCGTTGGATAAGCCACTTAGAGGCGGGGATAGAGACAAGATGCTCAGAAGACTTGAGACCCAATTCATTTTGGAACTAGATAGCAAATTTCCAAATGGGCTCAATACTACTGATGATTTGCACGTTTTCCTGTAAATTTCTTTATATATTATTATGGGTTAGTCTAAGCAGCAGCCGCACTACACCTTCACGGTTTAATTCTTTTCAGAATTTTTTCATTCATCACTTCCCCGTTTTCCCATCACATATGATTTCATGGTTGTCATCATACAAGTTTTTTTTCATTTTATTTTGGGTAACACTCTATTTCAGTTTTAGGACATAGCCATTGGGTACTAGCTGTAAATTCCTAGTTTCTTTTATTCAATATCGGTCTTGTGTCATTATAATTCCATTTTTCTTTAGCGCGGAATATTTGACTATTGTATTTACCTGCATCACAAGTATCATTATTCATTGTTGCTATATTTTATTTAACTAAACACTTACCTTGTCTTTTTGGATTATATCCAATTGTTTACATACTGGCATTTTTTGCACTAACTGCATTTGTCACTTTATTTCAACTATTTATATAGTTGTGATATTTGCACTATGCATTTGCACTTTACAATAACTTTAATAGAGTTATATTTGCACTATGCATTAGCACTTTATAAAATATTTATAAATTGCACTTGTATTGCTTATTTGCACATAGACAAGGTTCCATTTGCTATTTAGCATTGTGATATGATCTTTCCAATATAGCACTATCAGAATCGTATTTTTAGCATTATATGTATTTACAAAATCGGTTCAGCACTATTCAGTGTGTGGGCCACTTGTTGCAGGAGATTAGTTTTATTTCGTAAATAGATGAGTGATTTTTGTAAATAATGTGGATTTTAACCATTTTTTACATTAGTGATCATCAGACCGTGAATAACAATTTGTTTGGAAAACAGACTCCTTTAGTACTAAAAATGTAGTATGTCCTTTATCTCTAGCATCACATGGTGTAGATTCAAAAAAAGAGAGAAAAAAATGTTAATTGAGAAAGAAAAAAACTGTGAAGCACTGGTTATTTAAACGTGGTTGTTCTTACTTACTGACTGTCTGTGAGCAAGGGCGGATGCCCGAAACGCGTCAGATTCGTTAAGCTCAACTTTGGAATAAAAATCTGTGCCTTTATCTATATTGGATTCGTGTGGTTTTCCTTGGTCGTTGGTATACGGAGCCTTTGGAGAGCTACAGCTGCTATATATATACATATATATATATATATATATATACATATATATATATATATATATATATATCTATATATATATATATATATTCCAAATGAAGTTGCCCGAAGGTAGAAAGCAACACACACAATGTTGAGTTTGCCGTTTTTATTTGATAGACAGCAGCATACACGGGCCAGGTCTTCTTAGCACACTCTCTTTCTTTGCCATACGCGTTTCGGGGTCATCCCTTGGTCACTGGCTTGGGGGAAACAGCTGTGCTAATGAAATCGCACTCGCGATTTTGTAGAGTAAGTCCGGCCCCAATGGGCGTTTGCATGCCTTGCATTATGGTAGTTCAAGTTCAGGTAATTATCAAAACCTTTGTGGATGCCGCTGTATGTTCCCTTTGTTCTTTGCATACAACTTTCAGGTTGCTTGATCCAAACCCAGCTGGGCTGCTGCTTTTTTGCGTCACACCAAATCGGCACGTTGTTCCCCTGCACACCTTGGAAGTATCAGTGCGGGACCTGCTGGTTCTGCAGTGGGGCACTTTCACGGCCAGGGCCGGCCGCTACATAGTCCAAATGAAGTTGCCCGAAGGTAGAAAGCACCACACACAACGTTGAGTTTGCCGAACTACCATAATGAAAGGCATGCAAATGCCCATTGGGGCGGGACTTACTCTACAAAATCGCAAGTGCGATTTCATTAGCACAGCTTTTCCCCCCAAGCCAGTGACCAAGGGATGACCCCGAAACGCGTATGGCAAAGAAAGAGAGTGTGCTAAGAAGACCTAGCCGTGTATGCTGCTGTCTATCAAATAAAAACGGCAAACTCAACGTTGTGTGTGTGCTTTCTACCTTCGGGCAACTTCATTTGGAATATATATACATATATATATAGATATAAACACCAATCCCACTCCCAAGCTCTGAAGCAGGCTCCAACACACCGTGGAACATTAACCACCAATTTATTTTCCGCAGGAGGCCCTAATGCGTTCCAGTGGATGTACCACCTTTCTCACATGATCGGACGCAGTTCGGTGAGTACTTTTATACCATCACACTGAAAAGGGTTGTCATGGTAACCCAAAGAACATCATAGACAAAAAAGAATCACTTATCTATGGTACAAAATGTAATGCAAATATCAATGTAAACTTAAATCCAAAACAATATATACCAGTTCAAGTAACACTCCATTACTGTATCATATCCAGTGAACGTGCTAGAAGGGGGATTGCAAACATATTACCAAATGCTTTCTCTTACTTCATGTTTTCATTATACCTAATGCGGGCTCATTGCGTTCAAATAGAATAATCATTAATAATTCTCCCCGTGAGAAAACTATCACATTAATCATAAATGTGTACTGTCATATAACAAACATTGAAACTGAAGTCCTGTCCAAGTGGGCCCAGACCCTTATATCAGGGTACATTAACAATGATCAGTAGTGAGCTCCCCTTACTTCACGCTGCTAGCTGTACATAATAGCTCATGAGTATCACATCATCATATCAGATACCATGACCATACATTCCCAAGTAAAATAATCTAAAATATATGAATCAATAACAAAAAGAAAAGTGTGGGAATAATATTTGAATATGTTTACAAAGCAAATCTACTTGCTGGAGCTAGAGGTCCTAGCTAAAGGTGAACTATCAGATCTTCAACAGAGTTCAATCCCTGCAGTACTTTGCTGTTTAACATCTTTATATACCTTGATTCCAGTCTCCTGAGTTGGAGCTGTCTGTTACCACCCCTATGGTTTTTAGGGACAGAGTCAATGACAAAGTATGCTAGACCTTTCGCATTTCCTTGATGACATTGGTTAATATGTCTTGCTACTGGGTAGCTTTTGTCATTATTGGCTATGGCTCTATGGTGTTGTAGTATCCTGATGTGGACTTTTTGTATCGTACTCCCTATATACTGTTTGTGGCAAGTGCATTTAAGCACATACACTACAAAATCTGTTTTGCAAGTGTATGATCTTCTGATCTCAATTGGTGATTTCCTAAGGGGTGACAGTACAGTTTTTATATTATTGCCAAACCTACAAGCTTTACATTTGCACATTTTGGAATCCCCTGTTAGCTCTTAATCACTCAGACCTTCTTTTGACTTGTGGAGAGTTTTGTACCAACTCCCTACACATTGATCTGACCCTTGTGAATGATATGAGAGGGGTAAGAGGAATTTCAGGGCCTATGACTGGGTCACTTCTAACAATATTTCAGTTACTATGCAAGATATTGCGTAGTCTGGCATGGTAGGCTGAGTATCCTGATATTAATCGTACTGGGCCTGTGTCATTAGACTGCTTTTTACTCTTCCTTGTACCTAAGAACAAGTTTTCTCTTGTCTTTGTTTTTGCCTTCGTCTCAACTGACATCAATAATTCCTGGCTGCAGCCTCTTACCTTCAGTCTCTGAAATAGATCCTTTTGTGGTTCACCCAACACCATCACATTGCTGCAGTTGCGCATCATGCGCAGACATTCTGTGTAAGGGATACTATTTTTGAGTCTGGTGTGGTGAAAGCTACTGGCATGTAGGATAGAACTGCCCGACGGGGCTTCCTGTATGTTCTTGTCAGGATAATGCTATTCTCTATATATATACCACTAGATCAAGAAAGTATAACTCTTTTGTGCTAACGTCACTAGTGAAGGAGAGGTTCAGATCATTGTTGTTGAGTTCCTATGAGAATTTCTGTGCTGACTCTGATGAACCCCTCCACAAAATGAATAGGTTTTCAATAAATCTGGTCCAAACGACCACATTCTCCGACGATTCCCGTGCATGGTTAACCTTGAGTACCTGCTCCTCCCACCAGCCCAAATGCAGGTTAGCATAGCTGGGGGCAAAGCAGGTACCCATGGCAGTCCCTTGGATTTGTTTGTTGGTGTGTTGGTTGTTCATGAAGAGGTTGTTCTCAAGACACCATTTACCCATGCTCAGAAGCATAAGGGTGTGCTGGTATAGGTGTATCAGTCTGGTACCTAAGTAGTACTTCGAAGCTGTAAGACCGTCAGCATGTCTAATGCTCATATAAAGAGCTGTGATATCAAGGGTCATAAGGACAAAGGAGTCTTCCCAAGGGGTGGTGTATATTTTACGTAAGAAATCTCCAGTGTTCCTTATATATGAATGTAAACTGCATATATGTTCTTGGAGGAAATGGTCAATAAACGTTAATGTATTTTCAAATAGACCTCCTATGGCCGAAATTAAAGGTCAACCAGGAGGGTTGCTTGCATTTTTGTGAACCTTCGGGATTAGGTACAGAATGGGTGTAACTGGGTAGTTGGATTTTCTCCCTTGAAGATCAGCCCCTGACCCCCAGCATCTGTACAGTTCTGAATGAAAATTCTCTTTTATCCCTTGAAGGCTCATGGGACCAACCCTGCAGTCACACTCCCTGTCTTGAAGTTGTCTATATACTTCTTTAGTGTGCATGTCTAGAGGCCAGAGTACTACATTGAGGCCTTTTTCGGACCATCCCACCACTATGTCCTGTCTGTCTTTGACTTTTTTGATCACCTATGAATATTGTGTTCTGAGATTGTGTTGTGTGTATAAGAATTTATTACTGGATTCAATTGTTAGTAGTTTCAACTCACTAATCACATTCTCTGCAAAATGTTGAACGACTCTCGGGGCATGATAGGCAGAAAGGCTGATTTGGGTTTAAATGTAGTTCGTATACTTTCATATATGTCCAAACCTATTTCTGCTGCTAGCTATTCCACCGGTCGATTCATCTGCTGTGCACCACCTTGTACATCAAGCAAATGTTGCAGTAGTCGCATGTCTTCAACTTCCAGATTCCTTGGTGATGTGGTGTTCTCAGTGTCACTTCGTATCTCACTTGTCTTTCCCTTGAAGTATTTTTGTCCTTTGAGGTTTCCCATAAAACGAAAATAATAGGTTCTCATTTGCGCATAGTCAAAGTTGGTCATTGAGCAAAAAGCCAGTCCCAATGATAACATAACATTTTCTCTTCTTCTGTGTTCATTTCCATATCTGAAAGATTTATTACAGGTTTGTCACTGTCCGATTGACTTGTCACTTCCTCCGTCTCAGTTTTGTTGTACTTTTTGTACGTCCTTCCCCAGCGTCTGTTTTTTCTGTTGCTTTTCCTCTTCGTCTTCCCACTTTCTCTTTGCATTGTGGCCGAGGCCGCAGGTTGAAGGTCCTGTCCAAACGTAAAAAACGTAGTTCTTCAATGACTGATAGTACCTCTTTGCCAGTGCCCACTCCACCTGCTATATTGCTTTCTTCAAGATCAGTGTCTTCCTCTGAGCTGTGTTCTGAGATGGTATGATCACTTTCTTGCTGCATCGTAAGTTGCTCACTCGCTGAGAGTTGTTTGCGTCTCATATTATCAAAACGTTTTGAGAAGTTATACATTCTCCCCCTTTCGTGGTCTAGTTTGTCATGAAGAAATGTTATTGCTTACCACTCTTTAATGGACTGTTCATACTTATGCAGTCTGCTGGTCATTTGAGTCTGCAGTTGTGTTGTTTCTTCTTTGTTAGGTAATTGGTCAAGTTGTTTGAGCATGCCTTAAATTTTGCTGATTTTTTCCTCTCTGTAACTGACTGCATATTTGATAAGTTTGTGCAGCATGTGCTGTGATGACTCAGCACTGTTCTCTGCCCACTTATTTAGCATAGTTGGGTCAGGATTTTCATATGTGGGTGCCCATTCGGATCCGCAACCCTCTTGGGATCCGGCCCACATCAAGATACCTTTGGAGTGACTTGCACGCTCACCATTTTGATACATCGTTCTTGCGAAGTTTCTCCAAAGTCTGCACATGTACCTTCAAATGGGTACCTGGTGATGGCGGTCTTGCAATGTCATCATTAAACACTTCTTCAGCTGCCAGCTTGCGCTCCAGCAACCGTTCCTCAGCCGTCTTGGAAAATTATCAGTTTCGGATGCTATTCACTTGCTGCTTACAATGCAGCAACCAACTACCTCTCCCATCAGCCACCTCACTCGCACTGCGGTGAATGGAACAGACTTGGAAAAGCTTACATAGCATCCCGTCTACCCTCCGGCTTACTGGATACCGGTGGTTCATCTCCGTTGTCCATGACCGAGCTCTTCAGCGTATATATCAGCTGTGAGAGGCTCCGCACAATTGTCTAAATTCCAAGCCACTTGTTCCGGATTCGCGGTGCACCAGATCGAGGTGGGTCCCTGTAACGATCCCAGGCAGCTTGTTCAATATATACACACCAGTCCCGTTCCCAAGCTCTAAAGCAGTCGCCGACCCCGTGGAACATTAAACATCAGGTTATTTTTAGCAGGAGGCCCTGACACATTTCGGTGGATGTACCACCTTGCTCACATGATCGGGCATCAATTGGTGAGTACTTTTATAACATCACACTGAAAAGGGTTGTCAGGGTAACCTAAAGAGCATCATAGACATAACGAATTACCTGTCTATGTTACAAAAATGTATGCAAATATCAATGTAAACTTAAATCCTAAATAATATATACCAGTTCAAGTCACACTCCATTACTGTATCATATCCAATGGACATGCTAGAAGGAGGATTGCAAACATGGTACCAAATACTTTCTCTTACTTCATGTTTTCATTATACCTAATGCAGGATAATTGCGTTCAAATAGAACAATCACTATTAATGCTTGCAGTGAGAAAACTATCACATTAATCATAAATATGTACTGTCCTATAACAAACATTGATATACACCAATAACATAACATCTGATAAAAAAAACATTCTATTATGTATTAAAACACTAAACTATTTAAAAATCCTGAAACTTAAATTTCCCACTCCAGTCAGTGCAACAGTATGGAAAGTGTTGGATAGTGGAGGGGTAAAAATGACTATTCGCACTCCAGTGAGTGCAACAATAGGGAAAGTGTTGGATAGCAAAGGGGTAAAAATTACTATTCCCATTCCAGTGAGTGTAACAGTAGGGAAAGTGTTGGATAACAGAGGGGTAAAAATTACTATTCCCACTCCAATGAGAGCAACAGTAATGAACGTTTTGGATAGCAGTGGGGTAAAAATTATATTGGCGGGATATATTTTACTATACCCACTCAAATGCAACAATAGGGAAAGAGTTGGATAGCGGAGGGGTACAAATTTCTATTCCCACACTAATACGTTTAACAGTAAGGAAAGTGTTGGAAAGTGGAGGGGTAAAAATCACTATTCCCATTCCAATAAGTGTAACAGTAGGGGATGTGTTGGATAGCGAAGGCGTAAACATTACTATTTCAACTCCAGAGAGTGCAGTAAGGAAAGTGTTGGATAGTGGTGTAAGAGAATGTACTATTCCCACTACAATCAGTGCAACAGTAGGGAAAGTGTTGGATTGCAGAGGGGTAACAATTAATAGTCTCACTCCAGTCAGCTCAAAATTAAAAACAAACAAAATATTAACAATAAAACATTTAAAAAATAAAATAAATAAAAAGTATATAAATATGTTCAAACTTAAAATACAATTATATGTAATATTCAAAATTAAAAAAATAAAAATATATTAGAATATTAAATATATATGACAGATACCTACACATATTAAATTAAATAAAATAAAAAACAAATTATTACATACTTTTTTTATTTCGTACCCTATGACACCACATAATTTGCAACCCACATCTAAATTTAAAAAAAAATAATTCCATAATCAACATAATTAATTACCAATTAACGAAATATTAATTAAAAACCAAATTAAAACTCATATAAAATTATTTCAGTCAGATTAGCTTTATTCGATTTTAGATTAAAAATCATAAAAGCAGCAACAATACATAAATAAATACCTTAACAATTCATTACAAGGTTAATATCAATTATTAAAACAGGATTAAATAGGTGTGACGGGTCAACTAATCAATGTAAAACATTTCATTTCTTTATTAAGTAGGACATCTCTTGAACCAAAAAGGGTCATGCATACAGTGCCACAAAATAGCTTAAGATTCAGGGGAAAAACATCAAGCAAACCTATGTCAGCAGTTTGCTTGCTAGGTACATACTACCGTGTCAATTGGACTCAAACTCGTCTGTTGCCTCTTTATAAATGGTTCTCCCAAAATTCAATTTTTAAACAGAGGTTCGAATCTATTAGAGGCTAGGGGGTTAGTGGCACAAGGTGCACAGGATCCCTTTCTCCAGGAGTTGTATTTCTTTGTCATTACTCTTGGTAACGGAGTGTTTAGGAAGCTCGGGTAGAAATCATGCAAGTCCCAAACGCCGATGGAGCCATCTCCTTCTTTGGGCTGGCAAAAACATAAGTAGGGGACGATGTTCCTATTCTTAAATTTAATTAACACCAAGTCCCCCGATATGTCTTTCGGCAGCGTACCGAGCCACCCCACCCTCCTGACGCTCAGGATTCCAGCATCTAAATCAGGTGGCAAAGGTCTATTGTTCTGTAACCAAAAAATAACCTTATTTAGCAGGTCCTGATGAGTTTCGTGTTTCCCCTGGCTGAGTGCAGGGACCCCAGAGAGGACAGTCACATATGTTACTTTAGAGCCAGTTGAGGTAGGTGTATTAAGAGGCGGTAATTGAGTTTGGGTATTCTTACATGTAATGGGCTTAGACTTTTCAGGGTTGATGGGAGGATTAGGGCAAATAGGTGTTGCTATTTTATTGGTTGGTGGAGAATCCCTTTTAAGTATTTTTTCAATGCTGGTCAGCCTGTCCCCCAGGTCATGAATTTTTATAACCAGAGGTGATATGGCAGATGTTAACAGTTGCTCGAACTGAGCCAGTAAAGTCAGTTGAAGGGGCGATACAGGATCATCTATTCTATCCACAGCCTTATCCACCATTGATGTGATTGGGTTAGAGGGGGAAGATGTAAGGCAGGTGCACAATTTTTTAATTTTAGATTGGTTCTCGTTGACATTTTCCCCATCATGCTTCCTTTTAGTAATGGAACCCCAGGGCAGTGCATTTGCTTGAGTTTGATCTTTATTTGAGTGTAGAGGTACGTCCCGCGGAGTACCATTTAAATTGTCAAAGTCACTGCCCATAGTAGGGGGGGCTGATGAATCCGGGACATATTTAGTGCCACACAGGGCATTGAGCTCCTCCCAGATGGACATGACTAGTAAGCAAAATCCAATAAAGCAACAAAAGCAGTACAGTAGAAGTCAAATAGTAAGAAGCGTCTCTATACCTTCTCTTCTCGGAAAATGTCAGGTGTGGTGGCCCATCCCGTCCTCTTATGACCTCGGAGGGCCGTGGAGGGCCCGCCCTTTGCCCGGGCTTAGCCCCGGGCACTCCCGCTCGCGACTCTCGTGGCGAGAGGCGTTCCTCGCTTATCAGGCGCCTCCGGGCGCGAAGGTGGCGTCAGGGACGCGACTCGGCCGCCGGGGCACCTGGGGGTTGTGGTTCAGTCTCCCCGGTGGCAGTAGGCGTTGTGCGATTCAGCCGTTCCCCTCACGGCGCTCCCCTGGACAGAACTGCATCGGCCGTTGCCCTCACGGCGGGTAAGTGAGCAAATTAATTGACTTCCCACGCTTTACCCCTATAATCCCCATAACCCACAGTTAAAATTAAACTGTAAAAAAATAATGACACAATTAATACTTTTTTTTCAATTAAATAATAGTATTTAACAACTAATTATAAAGTAATTAAAATGTATTTACTCCCTACCTATGACCCCTATAAAAGTAAAACCCATACACAAAAACAATAAACAATTACCCAAATTAAATATCAATAAATTAATATTAATGATCAACTAAATCTTAATTAATTAAACATAAATAACTTCCCATTCTTTACCCCTATAAACACCACAACCTACACCTAAAATGAATTACACAATTTTCATATTTAATTTTTAGTCAATTAATATTAAGTAACAACTAATTATTAATTAATCAAAAATAAGTTATTTCCAACCCTTTACCCCTATAAACGCCACAACCTGCACCTAAAATTAATTATATAATTTCCATATTTAATATTCAAATAAATAATTAATAATAACTGACAACTTATTAATAATTAATTAAAAATAAATTAATCCCACCCTTTACCCCTATTAACCCCACAACCCACACCTAAAACAATTAAACAATTACAATAATTAATTACCAATTAAATGAATATTAATTAACAACCAATTAGTAATTCATTAATAATAAATTACTTCCCAGTTAAAACTATAAAATCGCAATTAAATAAACAGTAATAAATACAAAATAATCATTAATTTATTATAATGAAATTACTTCCCACCCTAGTTCCCTATAAACGTACAACCCGCTACAGAACTAAAAAATGCAAAATTTCATTAAAATAAAATTGATAACGACTAAAAATGTAACACATATATTAAAATACATAAGCAATTCTTAAAACAAAAAAGTACATCACATACATTCAAAATATATATTAAAATACATAACACTAATTTAAAAAATTATATTTTAAACCACTATATTTTTGCAAATGATATTAATGACTTCTATATTTTTAAAAACAGTATTTCTTACTTTAACATTGATTTTCTTGACAATGATATAATTACTGTTGATATTTCTGTGTCACAATATTCACAACTTTGTGTAAGTTGATATTTCTAACTCAATATTTTGTCTGAATACCATTAGTACATACCCAGTCACTGATTCATAGGTCTACACACACATACACTCACTCACTCATACAGCCCCTCAAACATGCAATCACTCACCAATACAGTCACTTTTATATGCACTCATACACCCATACAGAGACTCACACAACACCACTTACCCTTAGTTACTCACACACCTATTCACAACCCCAAAGAATCAATCACACTGTCATTTACTCACCGATACCGTTTTTCGCACACCACCTCACTTATTCGTACAGCTACTAACACATACTTACTCTCTTATACAATCCCTAACACAAGCACACACTCATCCATACAGTCACTCTCAAAATCACTCACTCTCTAATACTGCCACTAATTTACTCCAACACTCACATATACTGCCTAACACATATGCAGTTACTCACCCATTTACCACTGAGACATCCATTCACTCATCGACAGAGCCATAGACACACTCATTCACCCAAACAGCCTCTCACGGATGCACTCATGAACCCATACACCTAGAGAATCACCAACTCACACATCCATGCAGGGTGTCACACACCCCACCATCCACCAACACAGCCACTCAGGCACCATACAGGTACTCAGACAACCAATCAATAACCCATATAGACACTCATAAAGCTACTCACCAACCCATGCAGCTACTTACACACCAACTTGAATGAATTCAATAATTTTCATTATTCAAGACCTCGAACAGGTGTCAAAATGGATGTCCTATGGTACTGTAAAAGTGGTGTCTTTATTCTATTAAATACATTTCAAGGCACTGTGTCATTGAGATGTATTTAATAGCAAAAAGACACCCCTTTCCCCACACAGTAATCTCGTGCAACTGCATAACCTACAGCTTACTCCAATTTTATGTGTACGACCAATGTAGGCCTTTCTAACATAGATGGGGCCGATTACTCTTTTGTCCACCTGCCATCGTTTGGTGTAAAAGGGACCGCCCGCCATAGGTGCGGCAGTCCCGCAAAACGAATTAGAATGCGCCCGTCACAATGGCGGGCGCATCCTGTATTTTAACATTGCCACCCGCGTGGCAGCACCTGCCACAATGTTAAAAAAAAGGTTTAGCATATGCATTTACAACGTGACAGGCACCGCGCAGTGCTTGCCACCTTGTACATGCATATGTAGGGGGGTACCATAGGTACCCCCCATGTGCAGCATCCCACCCCCACCCCCGGGGGGCCCACAACAGGCCCCCAAAGGCATTCCCTACCTGTCTTTTTGTGGCGGCAATGCCGCCACAAAAGACAGGCATCATAATGCCCATGGCGGTTCTTGCCCTCCATTGCCCCATGGTACCGGGCCCCGCAAGGCGGGTGGAAAAGGCTCGCCTTGCGGGACCATGGCAGACGGTCTTTCCGTCCACCGCGGTACCTTTCACATTCCCACCGCCATCCTAATTTGGCGGTGGGAATTTTCAGGGTGATGGCGGGAAATCCGCGACCGCCGGCCCGGTGGTCGTGGTCGTAATCGGCCCCTGGGTTCCCACTGTGGGTTAGAATGACAACAATTTACTGTATACACATTTTCTTCTAACTTGGTGCTGCTGTTTTTCATTGCATATTGTGAAGTAACAATTATGTCATGTTGGAAAAATGCCACTAGAGCATATGTATCACTCCCCTCAGCTTTGCACAGATTTGCTTCCAGAACACTACCATAGGACATCCATTTTGACACCTGTTCAAGGTCTTGAATAATGACAATTATTTAATTAATTTAAGTTGGGTATATCAGGTATTTACAAATTATGAATTCATTATATTGACATGCATTCTAATATTATGGGTTCAATAATATGACAGTTATATTGCAATTTTTGTATATGTTAACTGTGATTTACTCCACTTCAAAATGGATGCTGTTTCCACCTCGGCAATCTTATCATATGACCGTGTAGGTGGTCCTATGTCTGAGTTGTTGTACTACTAATGTGGTGGTGTATACCAGTATCCAATGTGTGAGCAAGGGGGTGGTGTCCCCCAAACTCGTAACTGGAAATAAAATCAATGACTTTGGAATATCCTGAGACAGCGTAATTACTTTTTTCATGACAAAAAAAAAATATATATATATAAAACATTCTTAACCTTTTAGAAACACTCACTGTCACTGGATGATGTCATCAGTGATATCATTTAAGATGTCATCAGTGATGTCACTGACCAGATCAAGAGTGATGTAATATGTTGCGTCATCAGCAGTGCATTGCGGGGGCACGAGTTACAGTTAGCTCAGCTAACTATAACGCTGAATTTCTCTGGTTTTGTATAAGTGAAATGTCAGCCTACCTATAAAGTCTCTGTAACCTTTGTTTTTATCTGTGAATGTATGGATACATGCCTAATACTCCTTCGCACACAAAGGATGACAACACTGTGGGGTCCATTAGGATGTAGGTCGGATCACCACCACCCGCATGGCGGTGGTGTTCCACCCTACATCCCACCCCGCCCGCCACCCATTTCCCCCCGTTATATTAGTATGGCGGGGGGACCCCGGTGGATGGGAAGACTGTCTGCCACTTTTCTGCCCGGTCGTCGATATCGTTTCTGAATTTGAAGGTAACGCTATTATACTGTGAGTGCTTGCAGCTCACTGACCCGGAGCAGTGAGGTGAAGGCTACTTAGAAGGCTGTTTTTGGTGTTAAAGACCTGAGGTCTAATACTTGGCAGTCTCGAACTTCCAGAGGGAAATGTCTATGGTGAAACAACGTTCCCTCTCCGCCTTCAGCTTGACCAACACCCAGGCATACTTGAAAGATCCTTTGCCAATCTCGGCTGCCTCTTTCTCGAACTACTCGATGGTTCTCTTATCGATGCCCCCACACTTGTAGGTGAGGTGGCCGGTGGTGGTGGACTTGCCGGAGTCCACATGGCCGATGTTAATGTGGATCTTTTCCTTTCCCATTGCGACAGAGTTCGTCGCTGGTGTCTGCTCTGCTGCGACTCCGGCTGGAAGCAATTGATCACCATCATCGATGCCCCCGGGCACAGGGAATTCATCAAGAACATGATCACCGGCACCTCGCAGGCTGACTGTGCGGTGCTGATTTTTGCTGGCGGCGTGAGTGAGTTTGAAGCTGGTATTTCCAAGAACGGACAGACCCGCGAGCACGCCCTGCTGGCCTACACCCTGGGGGTGAAGCAGCTGATCATTGGTGTGAACAAGATGGACTCAATCGAACTACCCCTAAAGCCAGAAGCGTTTCAGAGAAATCACCAAGGAAGTCAGCACCTACATCAAGAAAATCGGTTACAACCCAGCCACAGTGGCATTTGTGCCAATCTCCGGCTGGTACGGGGACAACATGCTGGAGTCCAGCACCAGGATGACCTGGTTTAAGGGCTGGAAAGTGGAACGCAAGGAGGGATCCGCCAGTAGGGTCAGCCTACTTGAAGCTTTGGACTCCATCATCCCATCGAGCTGCCTTACTGACAAGCCCCTGCGTCTGCCCCTGCAGGACGTCTACAAGATAAGAGGTAACTATTGGCACAGTCCTAGTGGGCCGTGTGGAAACCGGTATTATTAAGGCTGGCATGGTGGTAACCTTTGCTCCCCAGGAACCTAACCACTGAAGTAAAGTCTGCGGAGATGCACCACGGGGCACTGGTAAAGGCTCTCCCCGGTGACAATGTTGGCTTCAACGTGAAGAACGTGTCTGTGAAAGATATCCGAAGAGGGAATGTAGCCGGTGACAGCAAAAATTATCCCCCCAATGGAGGCTGGAAGCTTCACAGCCTAGGTCATTATTCTGAACCACCCAGGACAGATTGGTCAGGGATACGCTCCTGTGTTTGATTACCACACCGTTCACATTGCTTGCAAATTTGCTGAGCTAAAGGAGAAAATTGACCGAAGATCCAGCAAGAAGTTGAAGATGCACCAAAAGCACTCAAGTCAGGAGATGCCTCCATTGTGGAGATGATTTCAGGCAAACCCATGTGTGTGGAGATCTTCTCCAACTACCCTCCTCTTGGTCATTTTGCTGTCCGTGACATGAGGCAGACGGAAGCTGTGGGCGTTATCAAGGCGTTTGAGAAGAAGGGTGCCAGTGCTGACAAAGTCGCCAAGTCTGCCATCAAGGCCTCTGGTGCCAAGAAGTAAACTCTGCTATCCACTTCTAGATGTCAAGGGCAGAAATGCTCAAATCTGCCCCATTATAATATGGCAATACTCGTCCTGCTGTATGTTCTGAAGCTACTTGTAAATAAACTTTGCATGAATAAAAAAAATTTAAAAAAAGACCTGAGATCTATGCTGTGCATTGGCTCAATAGGAAGTTACATGAGCTGTGTGACTACAATGTCAGATTCCAAGCAAGTGTGGGAACTGATCTTGGTGGTATTATTCTTTTTGCCTCTTCTAGGAATCTTTTGATCAACGGTGTTTTGAGGAAGCATCTGACTATTACTCTTATGCAGTAGGCCACAATGTCTGCTTGGTGTACTTTCAGAGAGGCGTACGATAATACTTTATTGAGAAGATGGGTGAGGTTTTCTAAGACGGTTGCATCATACGTCCAGTCACGAACGTGTGTTACTGTGGTGTGTCATTGTTTGAAAGACTACCATATTTTAGAGTTGCACTACCTTCTAGATGGTGTTCTGGCTTCTTGTAATACCTCCATGGTACTTTTTTGCAAGAGCAGGTGTCTAAATTCTAACTCCACCGAAGCCATGCTTCCGTCTAAGTGTAGCACTCACCCACTGCATTATTAGACATTGTGTGGCATTGGTAGGTAAATCCTTCTACCTTGTTCCAGGTCTATCACATCTGAGTACCAGGCCTGTCTTATCCGTCACTTTATTTCGTCAACACAATTAAGGCATAAAACGTATACTACAGTTAAAAAACAATAGACATTTCACAGCATTACAATAAAATATAAAAAATATAAAAATTATTTAATTAAAAACTAATTTCATAGTTATTTACACAATAGAATAAATTGATTCATTATTCAAAATATAATTTTAGCAGATTGAACGTTTCTTTTTTAAGACAGATATCAAAAAGGACGCCAAAGAGAAACAGATAAAAGGGTCGGGTAATAGTTGTGGGCAATAAAGGGCTACACGACACTGTTTAAAGTCCATTTTTTTCATAATGGGAATAATAAATCATTTCCTTTCTTTGGAATAAAATTTACAAAAAAACAAAAAATGTAAATCATTCTGTACAGATCGTTGATCACAGGGACAAAATGGGAGATCAGAGACAGTATAAACATTAGGGGAGGAGCCAAACATAAGCGGAATAAATTTAATCGAAATCTCACCAGAATGTACCTGTGCTGTAGATTAGTGGCAAAAGAAAGATATATTATATTTTTGTCATTTGCATTAAACTCGGAGAAGCCAAGTATGTTCTTACTGTCGACAAATTGGTGTTTTTAATTTCTCTTCTTATCTGCCTGCTAGAAAGCAACAAGTAATAGGATCCAAAAAAAGATGATGTAGGCCAACTGCTTTCAATGTGGTTTCAACATAAGTTAACCACGTGATATTACCTACCCCATCTAGTTTCAAAACATCCTTTATAATCGCTCTTGTTAAAGCAAGGGTCTCCTTTTGCCATACTGAGTGCCACATGAGGATCGGGGCCACTGCAATTTTATCTGTAGTATAGGGTGCTCCCAATTCCATGTGGCACTTATAGTTGACACATGACTTTGGTAAAGACACATGACTTTGGTTTCATCGACGGTATCCCCGGTGTCTGAGGACGGGATCCGGTCGTTGTGGAGAGAAGCGGAGCGGCCTCGGCGAACCTCGGCGAACGTCGGGCAAGGTACGAGCACCCTTGACCCACTGCGCGGCCCCCAATCCACCGCCCCCTTCCGTGAGCATACACGAGGGAGAAAGAACCCGGTAGAAACGAGAGGAGTATGGAAAAGCGGCGCGCCTGACCCTAAAATGGCGGCCGCTTAAGACATCATATGCACACGATCCCCTCGGTACTGCCTACAAGTACAGAGTATCATCCTGGCAGATATATTTGAAGGGGTTTGAATATACAGAAATGGAGAGGAGCAAATCCAGATCCCGATCAGAGAAGGGATAGTGAATTGATCTAACTGCATCGATAGCCACCAATTGCCAGCAAATACATCAATACAGGGGCATAGTTATTGAAAGGGGACTGTCGACAGACCAATAACCAATGAGTAAAAGAGAAAGGGGACTAACTACAGGAGTGGAAAGAAAGAAAGTCTACTCCCCCACAGAAGAACAACAGAAACAGAAACGGCGGACATCTTGTAACGGCGAGCTCCACACCAAACCTATCAGAATAAGGGATAGTTAAATTAATTTCTTGTGGATATGGTAACACATATATAAAGGTATAATTAGGGTAAAGCAGAGAAAATATACTTACCACGAAACATTGATATATGTTTTATTCTACAATCCTTTTACTATTACTGCACACTAAGAAGGGACCAACGAAGAACAAACCATCATAAGACGTACAACCGGAAGGGAAAAAGGATGAAAGACACAGAGTGATGACAGGCTCCAATGCACAGAGAATAAAATATCCTTCTATGTTATCCATTAATGCTGCCAAAAAGTTCAAACATAACACCATGAGAAAAAACCCGGACATATTGTTCGCAGACCCTTATTTTGATAGAGTGAAAGGCACTATAATGAACGACCTAATTTTCTACACGCATAAAACAGCTAAATGGCGCAATGCCCTCACAGAAATGCTGCTCATAAAAAGTATGAAAAACATTCCGCATGGCACAAAATTACTGACCTCTCCATCAAAAAGATGCAATGCAGAACTATGCATCACTTTATATAAAACGGGAATAGTGCTGATACAAGCAGCCAATAGAGACCTCGAGGAATTTGAAAAGTCTTTCCTAATATTAAAAGAATCTCTGGAGGGACCAAGATACCAACTACCCAGGACCCCATCTGATGCCACTCCGGACAACAATGATACTACCATTAGAGACGCCAACCGAACCGGGGGTCTTTAAACTCAAACGTCCTGCTCCGGAGGGATAACTGAAATTGGGATGGCAACCCCAGAGAACGAGACAGAAAGGACAGAGAGATCTACCAATCTCGCAAACGAAGAACAGGACCAGGTTCAAAGGGAAGAGCTGATGTCGCCACCACTCGGGGTGAATTTACTTGAAGAGGGTACCTCAGCACCTAGCGAGTCACCTGTTGACCCCTTGTCTCTCGAATTCGATACCAGAGTCTTATAGATCCTCACCCACAAATTCACTAATAACACCACACAACATAGATAATACTCGTGACATCTCATATAGAATCGGAAGGGAAAACCTAACTAAGGATACGAAGGAAAGAATTGTGGGAGTGAGAACAAATCAATTACGGAGAAGAGCAAAATGCAAAACCCGGACTAACAGATCAATCCTCGCTAAGAAATCACCCCGAAACCAGAAAGAAATTAAGGAGCTCCTGAAAATAGTAGGCAACCTGGCACAAGGCTCGATGGAAATTTCAAAAGCAATTGATAAAATGGGGGAGATGACGGTAAGCACGCACTCCAAGGTTTCACATATTCAGAACCTGGTACTATCCGCACAAAGAAGGAATGACGAGATGGCCTTGTCTCAAAAAAACAGGTTCAGTAGACCAGATAGGACAAATCCCTTATCAGATGAAGAAACCCTAGCCTTACTCCGAACATATGAACAACCGGCCCGGGGGAGTGAGGAGAGAATCGAAACAGTACCAATAGATGCTAACAGAAGATCCAGAAAGAATGACAGGAAAGCAATCCACCTCAACCTACAACATATCCAATTAACAGCAACTGAATCAGAAAATGGGAACCTCATTAACTCAGAAAAACCTTTGAGCTGCCTTCTACTCAATTGTCGTTCGGCAACCAAACATGCAGCAGACATAGCAGCCCTCATCATCAATAAGGAAATTTACCTAAAAATACTTACGGAAACATGGCTCAATGAATCATCATCGCCCGCCATTGATCTCTTAGTACCACCACAATATAACATTGTGAGATTAGATAGGCTAAGAAAAGTAGGAGGAGGTATAGCCTGCATCCACCGATCAGAGATAGAGGTCAACCAAATCCAAGCCGACCCCCTAGAATCTTGTGAATACCTGGGTCTGAATATAAAATCATCAAGTAACCAAAAATGCAATCTGCATGCGTTTTACCATCCACCAGGAGATAACGCAAAGTTCACAATGCAACTAATAGAGATCATAACGGCCAACTCCGATTCCGATGCCAACAACATTTTCCTGGGAGACTTTAATCTACACTGGGACGACGCAAATGACAAAACGGTTAACTTGCTTAAAGAGTTCCTCGCAGAACTAAACCTTACACAAGCTTGCACCCAACCCACACATGCGCAAGGAGCGACCTTAGACTGGATTATTGCAAAAAAGAAAGAGACATCAATACGTGCTATTGATCCGTGTGATTGGTCGGACCATCACGCCATAACATTCGTGATTCCCACAGTGAAAAAGGGTAGGACTGTGCAACCCCTCAGGTCCAAAAAAGCGATCCGAGATACAAAAGAGGCGAATATTGAGTTATTGGTTGAAAGCTGCGAGAGAGATTTAAAGTCACCTAACGACATGCAGAATGTAAACGAGCTGACTGATCACTACCTAACCTCAATTGGAAATATCGTCAATGACACCATGCCACTAAAACTGAAAAGAGTCACAAAAAAAAACAAAAAATCCTTGGTTCAATGGGGCACTGAATGAGGAAAGGCGCAAACTGAGAACGGCCGAAAGAAACTGGAGACAACACCCTTCCTCCCCTGAGCTGAAAGCCCTCAGAACCATCAGAAATCAATATAACAAAAAGATAATCAATTCCAAGAAAGAATATATAAGAGCAGAACTTGACAATGCCAAAAACAGACCACGAAAATTCTTCGAGATCTTAAAACAACAATCAGACAAACTGGCCAAATCGGCTCAAGAGCATTCAAAAACTCCCTTAAGCGGCGAGGAATTCTCCACATTTTTCACGGAAAAGACCAAATCGCTAGAGGTAGAGCTCTCAAACGCCGCGGCTATCCTCCCGACCCAACATTTGCCGACAAACGCGGCCCCCATGACAACAGAGCGTATTAAGGCAAAAAATAGAGCAAATTGGGACACATTTGAATTATATGATCAGGACGAGATCGCCAAAACGCTGTCGGAAATCAGACCGAACAACCACTATCATGACCCTTTACCGGCAAAGTGTGTAAGAGAAATCAGCCACATCCTGGTCCCAATCTGGACCAAAATAGTAAACGCGTCACTTGCATAAGGGATCCTCCCTTACTGCCTAAAAACAGGACAAGTAGTGCCAATAATCAAAAAACCGACAGCGGATACAACAGATCCGAATAACTATCGTCCAGTAACCAACATCCCTTTATTGGCCAAACTTATTGAGAAATGCGTGCAGAGCCAATTGAATCAACACATCACCAAGTTCTCCTTACTAGACGAATGCCAATCAGGATTCAGAGCAGGGCATAGCACGGAAACAGCGATCCTGCACATTGTCGATGACACGCTACAAGCCCTAGACCAAAAGCAAGCTTGCCTATTGATTCTATTAGACCTATCAGCTGCATTTGACACGGTAAATCATGAAGCATTATTGTCCAGACTACAGGACAGGATGGGATTGTCCGGAAATGTGCTGAAATGGTTCAATTCTTTCCTACGCAACAGAACACAACGATTCCTGGTTAACCAAGCAATCTCACCCTCATGTCCTAATACAATCGGGGTCCCGCAAGGTTCAACGCTATCCCCAGATCTATTCAACCTGTATGTCGAACCTCTTACAGACATTCTGCGGAAATCACAGATTTCCTACCACATGTATGCAGACGACACGCAAATATAATTGAAGATTGCCTCTCTTGAGGACATTGACCGAATGAATGAGACACTAAAGATGGCTCTGGAATGGTTAACCTCTAATCATCTGAAACTAAATGCCCATAAAACAGAATTCTTGCTAATTTCACCACCAAGGAGCAATTCTGAAATAAAGGAATGGACCAAATTGTTGACTGCGCTAAACTGCACCCCAACCCTAGTCAACTCAGCCAAATCACTAGGAATCACTTTAGATGAAAATCTCGACATGAAAGCCCACATTCATTCAATGGCGAAAAGTGCCCGCTTCCATTTGAGCTACTTAAGAAAATTAAAACCATTCATCTCGGAGGCAGATTTAAAACTGGCTATTCAATCCCTAGTTATATCGAGGATCGAATATGGTTGCTCCACACTAGCCGGCCTACCAAAAACATCCACAGCACCACTAAAAGCCTGTCTCAACGCAGCGGCAAGACTCATCACTGGATCTAGGAAATTTGATCATATATCTCCTCACTTGAAAGCACTAAACTGGCTACCTTATGAGGCTAGTATTCAAATGAAGATAGCATGCATTACCCACAAAGCGGTGCACTATAACACACCAAGATATCTAGCCAAGAAAATCAAGCTATCGGGAGGAAACAGACCAACCAGAAGCGCCAAGGAGCTACTGTTGCGGCCAGCCATCTTCCGAAAGAAAAAGTCTTATGACCGAGCATTCTCTGGAGCTGCCCCCAGAGTCTGGAATTCTCTCCCTCCAAGCATCAGGAAGATTCAAAATATTGTTTCATTCAAACGGGAATTGAAAAGCCATATGTTGAGGAAATACCTTGAATAGGGAAGCTGACGGATCTCTAGGACGAATATTCATATCAGCCGAAGGGCGGCCATCTTCAGGAACAATATCATTGATAAGTGACTGACTCCACCCACAAGCCTCAACTTTGTCCTCATTGCTATCACCATACTATGTGAACCTATAACTGTTTTTATAGCCGAAAACTATATAACCTCTACCTCTTCTTATTGGTCGATATAGATAGGGATATAAGCTAAGCCTTACCTACCTTTTATTGCTAATTGCACATGCGTTTGGAATATATATATTTATGCACCCCCTCATAGCCATAATTTTTTCTACCTCATATCTGTTTGTTTTTTATAATTGTTATTGTACTGCCAATTTGTAACCGACCTCGATGTTAAGCGCTCTGATACCCACGGGTCTTGTTCGCGCTATACAAAACACTATAATAAATAAATAAATAAATAAATAAATAAAGAGAGAAGCCTTTTTAAGAAGTTATCTTCAAGAATCTGTAGTTTTGAGCCATCTCTCATTCCCCAGACAGCCATAAGTGGCAGCAGAGATGGTCTTAGCTTGATACACTGTTTTTATTACATCTATAGGTTTTAAGCCAGTTTTTGTAAATAAATTTGGTTAGTGCCTCAATGTTCTTTTCCATCTGTGACCCTCTGCTAGTAAGAATCTTTTTCCAATTAGCTTGGGGGTCAAACATTATTCCCAGGTAATTGAAACAGTCAACAACTCCCAGTCTTCCCCCTTCAGTAATAATTTGCGGATGCTCTCTCTGCTTAGTACCTGCTACTAAAATAAAAGACTTTGAATATTTAACTTTCATATCAAGGTTATTCATAAATTTAATATATTCCAGGACTAGGCGACGCAATGCATTATTAGTACGGGCTAAAAGCACAGCATCATCCGCATATAATAAAATTGGGACCTGTGCTGAATTAATATAAAGAACATCCAGAGTGGAATCTAACAGTGCAGATTCCAGGCCATTGGTATAGAGCGCAAATAAAAAAGGGGCAAGAACACAGCCCTGCCTCACGCCTCTTGCAATTTTAAAAGATCTAGTGCACTCACCATCCCTTCCATAGCGAACACAAGCTGAGGCACCTGAGTACAGGTCACGGATAATATTGATAATATTCAAGTCAATTCCCATAGCCTCCATGATCTGCCACAGCCTAGGCTGTGCCACACAGTCAAAGGCTGCAGACAGATCCATGAAGGCTAAATTGAGATGACCTTTTTTTGCAGCCGTGTATTTTGCTATGATTAGACTCAGGTTCAGACACTGATCCCATGTGCCTTTCCCTTTTCTAAAACCAAACTGGCGTGGGATGATGATATTTTTTTCAAAGGCCCAATCCTCTAGTCTATTTAAAATCAATCGGCCTTTCTTATCCATTTCAGGTAGATTAGAATTAGTGTCATTGTTGTTTGTTTGAACTTCTCTATCACAAGTTATATCAGGGGAATCAGACGAAATGTATATGTAAAGGTCCCTAAACAATCTATCAATAGGACATTACCCTGCACATGGTGGTTTGGGAATCTGGCTAAAAAGTTTGGTATTGTACATTCTCTTGTCTGCAAAAAGGTCTATTGTTGGTTTCCCCCACTTCTTGAGTATCATGCCCGCCACCTTCTGCTTTAGCTCACACTCGTGGGAGACACTCACCTGTCTGCTGAGCCTGTGTGCCTATTTGTCCCATACACTTGGCAGGTGTATTGTGACTTGTGCTTTTCTTGTGGATGGCCCATGTCCATATCTTCTGTGCCAGAGTGGACAGCTTGTGGGATCCTTGTGTAGATCCCCTAGCCTTGTTCCGGCACGGCTGTGTGCCGCTTGTAACCGGAGGGCTGACGGGGTTGCTGGCGCCATATTGGAAAGGGGCACTACAGGCTCCATAGGTCAGCGCTCTATCCCACGTGCTCTTCACCTATTTAAGGGACGCCCCATGAGCACGTGCAGCGGACACGCCGAAGGGGCGCCAAAGGCAAGCCCGTCTGTGCCCGTCCGCTGCCGGCCGGGGCTAGGGGAACCTTATTATGCCCGTTTTTTTACTTATTCCCCAGAGCAACTCTGTTTATGTCAAGGCCCTTGGCCGATAGATGCCTATGCTGCTACTCCTATTGATGAACTTGGCCTCAGCCGTGCAAATCACATGCCCTCTATCCCCCCCAATATACCATCTTCGTTTTCCCCTTGCACTACTACTCTTGACCCTCCCCCTCCCCCCAGCCCTGTGCCCACCATCTCCGCCTTCCTTCTAAATACCCGGTCTGCTGTTAAACATCACCTTGAACTGTTTGTCTTTTTGGACACTTACAAACCAGATCTCCTGTTCCTTACAGAAACCTGGTTTTGCCAAGACTCTCTACCTACCGTACTGGCGGCCCTCCCTTCTTCCTACTATGCCTTACGCGCCGATCGGCCCGGGGGGAAGGTTGGAGGCGGGGTCGCCCTGATCATCCGGTCCGGACTCCATTTTCAACTGCTGCCCTCTCCCTCCATCCAGGCGGTCAACTGTTTAGTTGTTCGATCTGCCTCCTTCTAGGTTCCTATTACCTGTGCACTCTTCTATCGCCCTCCTCAGCAAACATCGCACTTTATTTCTGCCTTCCAGAATTGTTGGCGTCTTTAGCAGTGAATAATGCATCTGTCATGGTGCTTGGGGACTTTAACTTTTGGCCCTCTGACCCTGCTGAGGACGCCATGTCGAAGGAATTCACTGAACTTCCGTACAGTTTAAACTTCCAGTCACACGTTCTCATCCCGACTCATGTCCGAGGTCACATCTTGGATCAAATTTGGTCACTCAATATCCCTGTTTCCCCCCCCTGTCGTTATGCCCTGTTCCTGGTCTGATCACTTTTTGATCTCGTTTTTTCTGGACTTAAGCCTTGCAAAAAAAACCTCTTTTCCCAGGAATACCTGGGCTCGCAACTGGAACCACGTAGACGTGCCTTCTCTCTGCTCTTCTCTCTCTGCCTCCTGTCCTAACCTCGCAGAACTATCCCCGTCATCCCAAGCAGAAACCATCAATAATTGGCTCTCCAGAGAGGGTGATCAAGTGGCCCTGCTTAGGCGCGTCAGAATAAGACGCACTCATGATGCCAATAGATGGTTTAATGCCGAGCTCAAGGAGAAAAAACTTACAGTGCGGCAGGCAGAGCGTGCCTGGAGGCGCGCCTACTGCCCTATGCTAAAATTACAGTATACCTCCATTTTGATTGAATATAAAAAAGCCATTCTTCTCGCCAAGACCGACTATTTCTCCTCCAAAATTCTTGCGGCTGAAAATCAACCTAAGGAAATCTTTGCAACTGTCCATGAGCTGGCTTCCTCAGACAGGGTCACCCTCAAACCCTCCCCTTCCCAATCCCTCTGTGATTCTCTCAACGATTATTTTATTGAGAAGATCGCTGTCATCAAGGCTAATATATCACTGCCCTCCCCTTCCTTTTCTAATCCCCAACCTCCACCTAATCTATCAAACCTGGCTCTAATACCCCCTCTGACCAAGGAAACATTTTTATCCCTGCTCGTTAGAGCTAAGTCAGGATCTCCCTCGGACATCTGCCCTGCTTATGTCCTGAGAGAGATTTTCTCGGCCTGTCCTTCACCCCCTCTTACTTTTCTCAATGACTCTCTCAAGCGGGGTACCGTCCCAGACCTTCATAAATCAGCGGTAATAGTTCCTATTCTAAAGAAGCCTGGTGCTGATCCTTCCTCCCTCCCCAACTATCACCCCATCTCCCTTCTCCCCTTCCTGGGTAAAGTCCTGGAGCGCCACGTCACTAAAGTTTTCAGTGCATTCGTGGAGGAGAGCGGCAGCTTAGCCCCGTGTCAGGCTGGCTTTCGTCCATCACATTCCACCGAAAAAGTTGTTCTTTCTGTCATGGACAAGCTCAGAGAGGGGATGGATATCTTTTTGCCCCAGTCTTTGGTCCTCCTTGATTTGTCCGCCGCCTTTGACACGGTTGATCATTCCATCCTTCTCACCCGTGTCAGTGTGGCTGGCATCAGGGGACCCGCACTGGCTTGGTTCACCTCCTTTCTGAGTGACCGCACACAGGCCGTCCATTTGGCAGACTTCTCCTCCCCCTCACGCAAGGTCCAATGTGGTGTCCCTCAGGGCTCTTCCCTTTCCCCCCTTTTGTTTAATTTATACATCTTCCCCCTTATCCTTGCTTTACAGCTAATGGAGGTCACGGTCTTCAACTATGCCGATGACCTCCAGCTTATCTTTAACCTCTCTCCTTCCCCTGGCTCCATCCATAATTTCCAATCAGTCATGATTTTTATCTGGGACTGGATGAATTGCAATCACCTTAAGTTAAACCCTGATAAAACCGAACTGGTACTTGTAGGTGGTAGCCCCAGTCCCTGGACCCCTCTGTTTTGGCCTCCTGCCCTAGGTACCCCCCCTCACCTTCTCCTTCAGTCAAAACACTAGGGATAAAACTTAACAGCCATCTCACTCTGCATTCCCAGATCAGCGCAGTGGTTTCATCTGCCTTTCTGACTCTTCGTATAATTCGTAAGATTTCCCGTTTGTTTTCTTTTTCTGCTTTGAAACTTATTCTTATGGCCATGGTCTTGTCACGCCTGGACTATGGCAACATCTTGTACAATGGTGTTCCGGCTTACGATCTCCGGGGCCTTCAACTGGTCCACAATCAAGCTGCTCGCCTTATCCATGGTCTTCCTAAATCACATCACGTCACTCCCTTACTCAAAGCCCTTCACTGGCTCCCTATCAGAGAACGCGCTCTTTTTAATATGGGCTGCACTACCTTTCAGGCCCGCTCCGGAACTGCCCCAGCTTTCATTAACTCTGAAATTAAAGCCTATATTCCCAGCAGAGAGCTGCGGTCTTCCTCCCAGTCCCTTCTCTCTGTGCCCCGTTTCAGGGAAAAAAAAGTTGCTGGCACAAAGTTCGCTGTCCTCGCCCCCACCTTTTGGAATACCCTTCCATTCTCCATTAGGTCTTCCGCCTCCTACTTTGAGTTTCGTAAAGCGTTGAAGACCTTCCTTTTCTCACAAGCCTTCTCGCCTTAACGCCCATGCCTCACTCCCTCTGGGTCCGCATTCCTAGCGCCAAGAAATCGCCTGGTAGCCGTGCACTCAATAAGTATTTTAACTTCAACTTCAACTTTAACTTCTGTCCCTCCCTGCTTGTTGAGGTAGAACATTGTTGTTAGGTTGTCTGTTTGTACCAGTTCTCTCTTCAGAGCAAACACAAGGAGATGATGAACGGAGCACTGAAACATTTCAGACACTCAGCCCCAGTCATAGATCTGGGTTGAATCTATCATCATTGTTTATCTCACTTCGCCACTCCAGTTCAGACCCAGTCATATGCAAATCAGTGTTGACCCTGTTCCTTTTGGGAACAGTGTGGAAAAGTAAATTTTGCCATGTTATATGTGCCTACGTGTTCCCCATGTTATGTTATATGTGCATGATTAATATGCATATGTGCTCCCTTATGATCGATTAAAGACGCAATTATAGTTGTGTCCATCTCTAGTATGCCAGTTCCCAGTTTTCGTGAATACAACAAATATTAGGCCTATGTAAAGTTACGTTGCCACGTTTCTCAGTGTGCACGTTATTTCATTGTAAGGTCCCCGTTTCTAGGCCTCAAAAGGGCCCGGACTCAGATTCAGCTCCTGTCTCCTGAACCCTCTCCGAGGAGCGATACAGCCCCCACCTGTATCCCTGACCCTTAGCTTACTTCATGCCTCACAGTGCCCGGCTCGGCCTGGCTCTGCCTCCAGTCTGCCAAGAGTATGTTATGATTCTAGTTATCAGTCCAGCTCTCCTTCTCTGCATTCCTAAGCTACTGAATCGCATCAATAGTTTCAGTCATCGTCTAGCCTTTACGTCTCCATGTAAGAGAAATACTGTATTTATGGTCATTTAATATTCCTCAACACGCACTACATGTAGAATTATGTATGCACCAGTCTTAGAGTCTGTTAGCCTTTACCCTGATAACTTTTGGATTCTATCAACATGTTCTCTAAACATCAGATACTAGATAGTGTTTAGGTACATGTCGCTCTGACTCTCCAGACTTTAGTCTCTCCTTCTAGCGCAGAAGTCATAGCCCCCAGCTTCTCCCTAGTAACACGTCATTGCCAGCTTGCGCGCACCTCTAGGTTAGAGGTCCCGGCTCCTTAGGTAGCCCCCTCCATGTCTCCGCCCCATTTATGACATATTCTGTTACGTTTACATCACATGTCTATGTATACGCCTCTTGTTACACCCACTTTATGCCTTATCTTTCGCGACTGCTATGAACTCCACCCACTGCTACGCCCACTACACTGAATGTAATGCAATTGTTTTAGTATATATATGTTGTGTACTGTTATTAAAGTTAGCGCGCTCATCCCAGATCCTGTCCCGGCAGCTGCCGGGCTCTGCCATCCTATGCCTGTGCAGGTTGTCCTGTTCCTGTCCTTTATGCTGTATTAAAACCTGCAAACTCCAGCTACCTCGAATCTTGACTCTTATTTATTGAGCTATCTGTTATTGTATATCTAGTCAAAAATAGATCAGGTATTTAATTATTTATTTACCACATAATGGCGCCCGAATAGGGACTTGCCCTTTCCCCACGCGCCGGTGAAGCCACGCAAGCCCCCTGATCCTCTGCAGCCGTGACGGAACCATACCGGCCACGTGCAGATATTTCTGCTTCAAGTATCCCTCAGGCCCACGGAGGAGACGGAGGTTGCGGTCCAGCATCCAGACGAGGCGGTGGAGGAACGCGGCGAGTCCCGACCAGAGCCCAAGCCGAGAGTCCAAGGTCCGAGGTATCCGGAGGCCCACCCGTAACAGAAGTCCGAAGTCCGTCCGTCATCGTAGCAGTCCAGTCCAGTCCGAGGCCTTCCGTTCTTGCTGCCCGGTGAGTACCGTTGCTGGGGTAGTATCTAGACAGGGTCAATTGTATTGTCTCTGGTCCGTGGGTTTGGGTACACAGATCCAACACGAAGTGTCCACTTAGGTGGATGCGGGTCCTGACGTGTCTCTTTATGAGACCGGTAAGTTTCGTACTGTTTTAGCAGTGCATCTAGTTTCTGTTCTAGTCTGTTCTGTTCTCGAGAAATTCATGTATTCTGTTTTTGGTATTCCAGGTAGTATTTTGTCCGAACTGTTATCTTAAATGTCATTCATGTATTTCAATGTCGTGGTATGAATGTGTTGTTCTTCAGTAATTATCGTGTTCATTGTGTATTGTATTGTGTCTAGACTCTAGCCCAGTCATGCCTCTATTCTCCAAGTTACGTCAGTTAAGAACTAGAAAAGGTCTGTTAGAAGAAGCAGTTCCTGTCCCGCCTAGGGACAGTCCAGGTCATTTTATGTATCATAAGCATGGCATAAGTGCCATATTATATCTAGATTTATGGGTGGAATACACCAAACAGTTAGAAGAAAAGTATAGATGGCCCGTATCAGGTACGTGGGATGCCGAGTGCATCATGCGAGTAGAAGAAGCATTATGGAAAAAGAAAGCCAGACAGTCACAGAAAGATGCCATCGAGTTATGGCGCAAAGAATCTCATAAAAGAACAGAAAAAGAAATCAGAAAGTCCGAATTGAGTAGAGAATCCTCAGAAAGAGCCCAAGAAAGGGAATTAATCGAAATAGGTGAACGAGTTAAAACCGAACAGTCAGACAGACAGAGAAATGCCCTCATTAAGGGTATGTATCCTCTTCTTGCCGAGGGCCTGCCAAAAGCAACCCCGGAGGCATCCAGTAATTTTCCGCCGCCCTTAGTTTCGACCAAGCTACGTCACAAACCGACCGCAGCTGATATTTTTCTCTCGTCCTATTTGGACGACACAGTCCCAGAATATGTAAATCCTGTTCCGCCAGCTCCTGTAAATAATGTAATTTCTGCTCCTCCAGCCACCGGGGCACCTGTTACGGTACCCCCGGTCCAGCCTACATTACAAGTACCCGCTACATCGACCACTCTGCCAGCACGAAGAGTATCAGTCGACGATTCCAGTTCAGGGGCCGCGGGAGGAGGTCCTCCTGGTACCCCGCCGCCAAATAGACGTCTAGGGTTAGTCGAGTTACATGAACGTGCGTTACAGCGTACGCCCAAATATCAGTCCATTGCAGAAATCAGGCGAGCTCTTACTGAATGCTGTTATGATCCAGTTCCAGGCGAGGATAGTATGGTTATATATTCCGTGCGTATAAGACAGGTGTCCGAGTATTTGGTCACCCTACCGAATATGAAAGAAGATCTAGACAGAATGTATCGTTTCATTCGTACAGGACAAGATCCAGAAAGTATTGGTGAAGTCATGTCTCTCAGGAAAGCTGAGATTCAGTTCATGCTATTAAAGTTTCTAATCAATTGTTTAATTAGGGAACAAGATTATCCGACTAAAGATTTGAACGAAATGAAAATTCTGACAAGGTGGAGTGATAATATAGCCGAGGGTAAGCACAAGACACTCAATAGTATAGAGAGTATGTACAAGAAAATACGTAAAGAAATAATAAGGTTACACGAACAACGCAAAGAAGCTCGAGTAAGCGAAAAAGAAAACGACTCTTCTACTGAAGAGGTAGACGACGAGAATCCCGCCAGAATAGCGTATGTAGGTAAATCTAGATTTCCAGACCGACATTTACGCCTCGAACACAAGAAAGTCTTTCCTCTTCCAGCACCAGAACAAGGCTCTCTAGAACAAGTATTTCAAGCTACCGATCACATTCTGAAATCACGAATCGGTTATTGTGAGTTAAGTACCATGCATGAACAAGAACTAGCCCGATCAGCAGTCCGATGGATTACTGATTCTACCACTTTTCCAGACGAAATAGTGGCACAAATGTTTCTGAAACTGCCCCCAGCCGAGCAGCGACTGGTGGGTATGTATATGATCCAGCACCTCACTACACTATATGAGGGTCAACATTCTGATCCAGGTCCGTTACATGATATCCTGAACGAGTTACTCCAGTATAGATGGAAAGGTTTAGGTACCGATTTAATTACTGTCATTCTAGAACAGCGCCACAAATATAGAACGTTTCTGAACCCGCATTTTGTTCACGTCTCACCCCCAGAAAGTAAACCCTTTTACATAGACAGACAGAATCCGTTACGAGAAGTACACCCAGTTAGGACAGCGGGTGGTGAAATGCAACGAGTATTTGTTTACACCCCAGTTACCAAGATGGAACTCTTAGAAATGAAGAAGTTAATTCCCTGTCACGACAAAGATCCAGCAGGGTTCCACCGAGAATTAAAAGACATGCTCCGTATGGGAGAATACACGTATCCAGATATTATTAAAATTTTAAAAGTCCTGTTGCCCGCAGGGGTATACGAAAAACTCAAGGAAAAAGAATGGGAGGTGGGAGAGAAAAAGATCGATTGGACAGCTCTAGAAGCTGAAGATAAGATACGAGTACCAGGTACCGGTCTCGGAGACAAATGTAAAGAATTACCAGAATTATTGATACAGGTTTTGCCTAGGTTATTAGCAACTAAAAAGGAAGACTGGGATGCAATCTCAGCATGTAAACAGAAACAAGACGAAGACACTAGTGATTTTTATTCTAGATTTGAGAAATGTTTTAGCATCAACAGTGGTTTGAAGACGAGTAGTGAGTCATACCCGCATCTTTTTGTTACTAAACTAGTCGAGAATTCAAGTCCACAAGTTAAAAATCGAGTTTTGAAAGTCGAAAGTACATGGCAAGCTAGTACTCCGTCCCAGATGCTTCAGATGCTCCAATATCACCAGAATAGAATCAGGGAAGAGCAAGAACACGAGAGAAGACGTATGAAAGACACGAAAATGAAAGTACTAGTTGCACAATCTGTTCCACAAGACAGTCAGAAGAGGGGTCCGAATCAAGCCAGTCATCCTGCAGCTCCCGTTAAAGGGACCTGCAATTATTGTAAACAGCCAGGTCATTTTATAAACGAGTGTGCAGTTCTGAAACACAACATAGCCACTGGTAAAACTAAAGAAAGACCACGTCCGCCTAGACAAGAACAAGTTTCACAGACTTCTCAGCCACAGAATGCACAACAGACAGTTACAGTACCGCAGCCTATCGCTGCAACACAGCATGTTACACAGCAGATGTACCAGTATGCTCAGACAGAGTATCCAGAGTATCAAGCGTATTCATGAAACAGCCTAGAGAGGGAGGTAGGCTTGCCTCTCATCGAGATTCCTGTAGATCAAGAGGGTCCCTATGTACATAGTCAAGTATTAGGGAAAGACAGAAAGTTTTTGATTGATACAGGGGCAAGTAGGACTACTATCAGTCATGACGAGGTTCCAGGGTCTCCGCTCTCAGGCTCTAGAAATGTTTCCCTTGGATTTTCCGGAAAGCCTATTGTAAACGAGATATCAAAGCCAGTTACTCTAGAAGTTGGTCCATTGTCCCGAACTACTGATCTATTGCTTACAAAGTCATGTCCAGAAAATTTGTTAGGTATTAAGACATTGAAAGAATTAGGTGCAGTCATATGTTGTTCCCCAGAGGGAATACGTTTGTTTTTGCGTGACTTCAAGGGTCACTATGTTTTACGAGATTTTGATCCGAGATTGTCCAATGTTCCGCAGCATCTATGGGCGCAAGGTCCAACTGATGTTGGTTTTATGCAAATCACACCACATCGTGTGACTCTCAAACCAGGTGTAGTGTTACCACGAATCAGACAGTACAGATTGCCACCTGAGGCTGTAGCAGCCTTATCCAAAATTATTGACGAGCTCATTGCTCAAGGAGTAGTTGTAGAAACTGACTCCAATGTATGTAATTCTCCTATCATTCCAGTCATGAAACGTACTGATCCAAATGCACCCCCAGTATATCGATTAGTGATTGACCTTCGAGAACTCAATAAATGTATCATTCCCCAGTATCCAGTAGTCCCAGATATCTCATCTCTGTTGACAGCTATTGATTCTGAGGCAATATTTTTTACTGTTATCGACCTCAAGAATGCATTTTTCAGTGTCCCAATTCATCCAGATAGCCAGTACCTTTTCGGTTTTTGTTTAAATGGAAGGAGCTATAAATTTACACGAGCTCCTCAAGGTTTTACAGCAAGTCCTAGTATTTACAGTCAAGCACTTAAGAGACAACTAGACAATCTTCACATGCCAACTGACACTGCCCTGCTCCAGTATGTCGATGATCTACTGATCACAGCCCGTTCTGAACGTGCTTGCGAGCGAGCATCACTTATAGTCCTGTATTTCCTAGCCGAGATGGGGCACAAGGTGTCCCCTTCGAAGCTTCAATTCTGTGTCCAGCAAGTGATCTACTTAGGCCACTTACTGTCCAAGAGGGGTAGGCAGTTGACACCTGACCGTATCCAGTTAATAGCGAGTCTTCCTCAGCCCAAGACCCAGAAGGAGGTACGAGCTTTTATCGGCCTTACTTCTTATTGCAGACAATGGATTCCTCAGTATGCATTTCTAGCCAAGCCACTGATACAGTTAACGACACAGGAGGCAGCCGTATTGACTGTTCTCCCTTGGACATCTGAACATACACTTAGTTTTAATGAGTTGAAGAAAGCTTTATGCCAAGCACCTGTTCTAGCTACACCGAACTACAGTAAGCCTTTTACACTTTTTGTCACAGAACGTGATGGTACAGCATTATCTGTTCTTACACAAGATCAAGCCGGACAATACAAGCCTTGTGCTTATTTTTCTAGCACGTTAGATCCAGTAGCCCAGGCTCTGCCTGCGTGCCTCAAGTCAGTTGCAGCCACAGCACTAGCTATCAGACAAAGTGATTCCATAGTATTAGGACACTCCTTGACAGTACAAGTTCCACACTCCGTGGAAGTTCTTTTAAACCGAACACAGACTCAGCACTTGACAATTGCACGTTTGACAGGTTATGAACTGACACTGTTCCAGCCACACATAGAAATCAGACGCTGCAACGTTCTAAATCCTGCTACACTGTTACCGTCAGTTACTTCAAATCCGGCCACACATGACTGTGTGGAAGTAGTTAACACCATGACAAAGCCAAGACAAGACCTGACAGATATTCCGTTACCAGATCCTGACCTGACACTTTATGTGGATGGTTCATGTATGAGAACAAGTACAGGAGAACTAGTAGCCGCGTATGCAGTGACTACTGACACTGAAGTTATTGAAACACACCGTATTGACACCCTGTCTGCTCAAGCAGCAGAGCTAGTTGCTCTGACTCAAGCCTGCATACACGCCAAGAACCTGAAAGTTAACATTTACACAGATTCACGTCACGCATTCGGAGTTGTACACGACTTCGGAGTGCTTTGGCAAGAAAGAGGTTTCATGACTTCTCATGGAACCAAGATTCAGCATGGTTTCCTTATTCAAGCTCTGTTAGATGCAATACATTTACCGACATCTATCGCTATCATGAAATGCAAAGCACACACGAAAATCACTGACATTATTTCTCAAGGTAATGATCTAGCAGATCGAACAGCCAAGCTTACTGCTCAGACACCAGACATACCAGTTAACAAGACACCGACATCCACTCCAGATCCGACTACATGTATGACAGTTAAGGACCCTACGCAAGATGTTATAGATATCCAGTCACATGCTACTCCCGAAGAAATCAAGAAATGGTCCGAACAAGGAGGGGTCCAGACAGATCAGGGATGGTTGACGAAGGGAAAAGCCACATGGTTTCTCCCCGACTCAATGGTTCAAGTCATTATTAATACCGCACATAGTCCAGCACATCTAGGAGAGAAAGCTATGTTAGACAGTATCCAGAATATTTGGTTCAACAAGCATTTACGAGCTGCAGCCAAGCAGAAAGTCCGCACCTGTATGATATGTTGCCAGTTCAATCCAGGTAAAAGTGTCCCGGTGGAACAAGGGGGATTTCAGCCTCCTGACCACCCTTTTGAGGTCCTCCAGATGGATTACATTCAGATGGAGCGATGTCGAGGTTTCAAGTATGTCCTTGTAGTTGTATGCGCTTTGTCCAGATGGACAGAAGCATATCCAGTTCCAGATTATACAGCCGCGACCACTGCCAAGCAGTTGGTTCGTGAATTTTTCCCCCGCTATGGACTCCCTAGGGTCGTGTATTCTGATAACGGCCAGCCATTCTCATCTGAACTCATGAAGCACGTTTCCCTTTTGTTAGGGTACCAGTGGAAGTTCCATTGTGTACGCCATCCTGAAGCAGCCGGTCTCGTAGAGAGACATAACCAGACCCTAAAAATCTGCATCGCCAAAGTCTGTAAAGAGAAAGGTGTGGACTGGCTAGTAGCTCTGCCAGTCGCCCTATTCTATATGCGCATGGTCGCACATTCCAGATCAGGTCTGTCCCCTTATGAGGTCGTATTCGGCCGACCCCCGAATATGTGGGGTACACCTAGACCCCGAAGTATTACAGATGTTTCCAGTAATATGCTGACAGATTACCTAGCTTCCTTGATGTCTGCCCTACACTCTTGTCGTTCACAGGTTGCCGCTGCATTTCCCGACAATACTGAAGTCAAGCCACACGAGGTCCTTCCCGGCACTCTGGTTTTAATCAGGAACTTTGATCGTTCAAGTCCGCTGGAACCTCGCTGGAAGGAGCCGAAGTTAGTCCTTCTGACCACCCGTACAGCCGCGAAGTTGGAAGGCCGAAAAGGCTGGGTGCACCTGTCTCACGTCAAGAAATTTCATGGACTAAGAACTAAAACGTTCAATGACACTTCTACAGACATTTCCGAGTCTAAAAATTGCCCTATTCTCAAGGACTGTCCCGCTATTAACTTTGATTCCAAGCCTCCTCTGTTAGAAAAAACTTCGCAGCAGGAGTATAAAAGTAAACTCCGGTCTAGTAAAATAAGTCAGCCAGTTTAATTGTCTAAGTCCCCCTCGGGTGAAACGGTTAGACAGGTTTCTGACATGTATGAGATAGACCCCCATAGTGAGAGAGTTAGTCAAAACTCAATCAGATGTATCGTTTTTCTAGGTTTTATATTGTTTTTGAGTTTGATGGTTACCTGCACAAGTTATGCATTGCATTTATGTTTTTCAATTTCTCATGTAAATAAGTTTTCTAATGCTACAGTAGAGCACACGTTTAGTGATCTGCCTCCTCACGAACTATCCTATCGTCTTGCTATGCGCAACAATACATTTATCAGAATGCTACATTATTCACACCAGACCAGCAATGCCACTAATTGTTGGGTGTGTGGTCGACTCCCCCCTTTCCAGACACCGAAGGGAGTTCTGCCACTCTTTCCTTATCCGTTTTCACATAATGGTTCGTGTGGAGCATGGTCCATGTTAACGTCATCCTCAACAGATATGTCCCTTCTGAATAGTACATGTTTTCCAGACAAGCAAGGTCTTCCCCACAGAACAGGGTTAGATCTAGAAAATGAAGTTTATAATTTGGGTAATTATTCTTCGAATTTTATGGTCCTGAATGTTCAGTCTGATCCTACTCCAGACTTACCTGCTATTTCAGTACTACCAGTCAAAGGCGAATTATGTGTCAGAAATAATGGTTCCGCACATGTAGGACATAGTGATTGTACTACTATTGTCAAGTATAGTGACAGTGGGAAATCTATTTTCAAAGCTTCACGTCATTCTTATTTTGTTTGTGGTCAGACCGCATATGTTCGTCTGCCCCTCGATTGGGATGGAACCTGTTACATTGCCTTCCTACTACCACCAGTTTTTCTAGCCCCATCTGATTATCATAGAAACACACTTCTAGTACACCTTAGACATAGAAGGGAGATCGAGTCCCCGATTGTCGATCAAACTGAAACTGCTCTAGAACAGTATACAGACTTCAATAAAGGATTCTTCTTCTTTATAGGCCCTATCCAGAATAGTAAGCTAATCCGTAGGTTGACCAGAACCCTTGAAGCAGTAGTGAATGAGACTGCCTCTGCCCTAGGTAACTTAACCGAAGAGCAATCTGCTATGAGATTTGTTGTGCTCCAAAATCGTCTCGTTCTTGACGTCATACTGGCCGATAGAGGAGGAGCATGTAGAGTCATCGGATCTAGTTGCTGCATTTTCATTCCTAATAACGCGCCGTCTGTTTATTCAGCTATAACCAGACTTCACAAAATTGCCCATCAGTTACACCAGAATCCAGGCACCTGGACATGGTCCGGTTGGTTTTGGAGTATCATATCTGCCTGGGGATGGAAAATATTGTCATTTCTAGGTATTGCAGTAGCGATCATATTCAGTTGCTGCCTCTGTATACAATGTGGCCCTGCGATTTGCGGCATTTGTGCTACCTCTTGTATTCCTAGTCCCAAGTCCCGTCCTAAGTCCCGTTCCAAGAAAATTCGAGACGAGCAAATGATACTGTATGAAATGATAGATGGTATCATGAATATAGATGTTTCCTGATGGAAACGTAGGGCACAAGGAGGGAATGTGGAAAAGTAAATTTTGCCATGTTATATGTGCCTACGTGTTCCCCATGTTATGTTATATGTGCATGATTAATATGCATATGTGCTCCCTTATGATCGATTAAAGACGCAATTATAGTTGTGTCCATCTCTAGTATGCCAGTTCCCAGTTTTCGTGAATACAACGAATATTAGGCCTATGTAAAGTTACGTTGCCACGTTTCTCAGTGTGCACGTTATTTCATTGTAAGGTCCCCGTTTCTAGGCCTCAAAAGGGCCCGGACTCAGATTCAGCTCCTGTCTCCTGAACCCTCTCCGAGGAGCGATACAGCCCCCACCTGTATCCCTGACCCTTAGCTTACTTCATGCCTCACAGTGCCCGGCTCGGCCTGGCTCTGCCTCCAGTCTGCCAAGAGTATGTTATGATTCTAGTTATCAGTCCAGCTCTCCTTCTCTGCATTCCTAAGCTACTGAATCGCATCAATAGTTTCAGTCATCGTCTAGCCTTTACGTCTCCATGTAAGAGAAATACTCTATTTATGGTCATTTAATATTCCTCAACACGCACTACATGTAGAATTATGTATGCACCAGTCTTAGAGTCTGTTAGCCTTTACCCTGATAACTTTTGGATTCTATCAACATGTTCTCTAAACATCAGATACTAGATAGTGTTTAGGTACATGTCGCTCTGACTCTCCAGACTTTAGTCTCTCCTTCTAGCGCAGAAGTCATAGCCCCCAGCTTCTCCCTAGTAACACGTCATTGCCAGCTTGCGCGCACCTCTAGGTTAGAGGTCCCGGCTCCTTAGGTAGCCCCCTCCATGTCTCCGCCCCATTTATGACATATTCTGTTACGTTTACATCACATGTCTATGTATACGCCTCTTGTTACACCCACTTTATGCCTTATCTTTCGCGACTGCTATGAACTCCACCCACTGCTACGCCCACTACACTGAATGTAATGCAATTGTTTTAGTATATATATGTTGTGTACTGTTATTAAAGTTAGCGCGCTCATCCCAGATCCTGTCCCAGCAGCTGCCGGGCTCTGCCATCCTATGCCTGTGCAGGTTGTCCTGTTCCTGTCCTTTATGCTGTATTAAAACCTGCAAACTCCAGCTACCTCGAATCTTGACTCTTATTTATTGAGCTATCTGTTATTGTATATCTAGTCAAAAATAGATCAGGTATTTAATTATTTATTTACCACAACAGTCCAGCCCAAACTGCCAACCAGGTCTTCCTTGGACTGGAAAAAAGCATCCTGGGACCGGCTTCAGGGTAAAACCCTCATCAGCCAGGCTAGCTTTACTCCGGTGATCCACATCTGGGCATACCCTGCCAACTTAGGGTGAACAAAGTAAACCCCATGATTTGAGTCCAGAAGGCTTTCAGTGCCAGAAAGACTGCCTAGAGTTCCAATATATTTATGTTCTTGTGGGCTCCATACACCTCTGATCTTCAGCCCCATCATGTGTGTTCCCCAGCTGGAGCGTGACACATCAGTCACACTCCAGCTGGGACCTGGGTTCTGAAAAAGTCTGCTCATTGTGATGTTCTGAAAGCTCCACCATTGAAGTTCCCAGTGTACTTTGTCTATTACTACCACTAGATCTTCCCAACTCCCTGTCACTTGTAACCAATGTCTCTATAGTCATTCCTGAAAGGGTCTCATGTGGAGTCTCACATTTGAAATGATATGAATTCATGAATCCATCATGCCCAACAGTTTTCCCGCTGTCTGTCAGAGCTTGACCCTTCTGGTAGAGTTGAATCTGCTCTATCAATGCATCGATTTTCCTCTGGGTAGGAAAAATCTTTACTTGTTTAGTGTGCAGTTGTACTCCTAGAAAGATTTTTCTTTTTGTGCTTATGGTGCTGATGTTTCTTGGTTAATGGAGAACCATAAGTTATGCTTTGTGGTCCTTATGCTCTAAGAATGTTTTTTTGAATGATCTTATTTTTACTAGCCAGTTGTCTAGATATGGGTACACGTGTATTCCTTTCCTCCCCAGGTGTGCTACAACAGTGACTAGGCCCTTCCTGAACACCATTGGTGCGGAATTTATGTCAAATGGCAGCATCTTGAAATGGTAGTGTATCTTGTCTCATATGAATCACAGAAACCTCTTGTGTTTCTGGTTTATGGTGATGTGTAGGTATGCGGCCTTGGGATCTATGTTTCCCATGCAGTCTCCCTTTGTCATCCTGATTTTTGTGTCTTGATGTACCCGTTCGAGGCCTTAAGGTCTAGGATAGGTCTTAGACTTTTGTTTGGTTTTGGTAACAGGAAACCTCATGTCCTTTCTCCTTTGTTGTGACTCTTCTTATTGCATGTTTTTGCAATAGGTCATGAACCTCTTCTCTGAGACACCTTTGTTCTTTGAGGCAAAATGATCTTGCTCTTGGCATTATGTTTGGATAATGTTTAGGATCCACTTGTCAGATGTGATGGAGTACCAGTGATAAAGGAATCCTCCAATCCTTCCCACCAGTGGTGATCATTGCAGGGAAATCTTAATGCAAAGTCATTTGCTTGAGGGTCCTGACCCCCTTGGGCCTGACCCCTGCCCTTGCTCTCCCACTGAACACGCCACCATAGACACCCTTGTTCGGCGTTGTTGGCAGGTTTAATTTTGTGCATGAAGGATCGCCTTCCTGCAAAAAACATTGAGGCGTTGTCCTTGTTCTATGTGTGCTGCAAAATGGAGCAAACATGGAAGGAGGAAAAAAACTAGGAGAACCAAAATCATTTCTGGTTACCCTTGCTCTGGATAGGGGTATGTTTTTAGCACTGTCCCAGGTTTACGTGACTTTGTAAATGTGGGGCAGCTCAAAATCCATGGATGTTGCATAGGAACACCCACTGCAATACCCATGGAATGCCTCCTTGACAAAGATTAAGGCATGCTGCGCTTTGAGCTGCCTTGTCTTACTCAATATCTATGAGTACATGCGGTTCTCTTATAAATAACAAACTAAGTTCACTGTTTCACTTTGACTCTCTCAGTCTCACTCTGTCAGACTAATTCACACAGTCTTACTCATTCTACTCTGACCCAATCTGTCTCACACAGTCCTACTCGCTCTGAATTACTCAGTCTTAATGCGCCTCACACACAGTAAAACTCAGTTACACTCTGCGCCCTTCCCCCTCACTAACATTCATTCTTTCATATACTCGTCCTTAATGTCGCTCATTCTCACTCACTCTGACTTACCCCTTCCCTGACTCTCTCTCACTTTAACTCCCACAAAAAGCCACACAGGTATGCTCGCAATGCTGGAATGGCGCAGGCACATATATGCACCTGTTTCAGCAATGCAACAATGTCACTAGCTGCCTTAGTTTGTTTCTGGACCCAAAGCGAGTCTGCATTTTATTTGTATTGTACCAAGAGTGAATTATTCACTCTTGATGCAATAAACATGGACCACAAAACAACATCTTCACTTATCCACCCCCTTTCATTAATCTATTCTTTTAATCATCCATCCATCCTTTAGCTTATCCATCTACCATTGGGCTCCATCTATTCATCCTTCCACTCCATCCATCCATCATTCTCCCTTTGGCTCATCCATCTATCCACCCTTTCATTCAGCCATCCACCCTTACATCCTTCTTTTGGCCCATCTGTATATCCACCCTTTCACTCAGCCATCCACCCTTACACCCATCCATCCACCCGTTGTCCCATCCATCCATCCATCCATTTATCCATCTAACCATTCATCCATCTAGCGTTCCATCCATCCACTCCCTCCATTTACCCTTTACCTCAACCATTCATCCTTTAACTTACTCATCCATCTATCAATTCACTCTTTTACTCATTCATCCATCCGTCCTTTCATCCAGACATTCATCTACCCTGCCTTTCACTCAGCCTTCCATTGTTTTACTCATCCATCATTACGTACATCCTTTTACTCATCCATCCATATTTTCCCTCCATCCATTCATCCACTCATCCATCCTTTCACTCATCCATCCAATCAGCCATCCATCCATTGTTTCCCTCAGCAACAATTTTCCCTCCATTCCTTCCCCTCCCCCCCCTCCCTCCCTCCCTCATTATGAGCCTTTGTCTCCAAAGGTGCAGACAGATGAGACCCATCAAGAACCCCATTCCCTCAATAGCTGCTAAAGCAGGGAGGGGGGTGGGATGGGGGTGGGCGATGATGATGCATCTGAATCAGAGGGTAAACTGCACACTCACCTCTTAGTCCACTAGCGCAATTGTTGTCCGCAGATGGTTTCTTCCTTCTCTTGGTCCTTTACGGTCGAGATAAGAAGCACTCTGTGTGCTCACCTCCATAATGTTGTTTTAAAATTAAACCACATGCAGTACTAAACACGTTACTGCCAGGAGAGCAGCCTCTACACCCATCTTATTGCCTGACCTTCTGTGCTAATCAACAAATTGTTGCCGCACACTCCCTCTTTGTCCTCATCATCCTGCCCCACACCCTGCCATTCAAGTGCATGGAGTATTATAACTCCTTCCAGAGCCACGGTTCATTCGTCCCAAAAGCAACCGGACTGATGCATTTTAATTCAGCACTCCCACTCTTGTGATCTCACTGCTGTGGCGTGTGCCTGCAGGTCAAAGAAACCCTCACCAGGCTGGCACTTGTGCAGAAGGACATCTGCAAAGTTGACTAAGTTCAAAGGAGATTGGGCACACAGCCTCAGAGCAGTAATTTCTTTCCAGCTGCTCTGTGTTTATTTTCCCAGTTCTTCCCTCTTTCCTGAGGGTGGCAGGGCAACACCCTTTTGCCCATGAACACCAGTCGCCCCTCAATTCTTTCCTTTGGATTGCAGCAGATCTTTGATTTCTTCCCATTTTTGCAATCCACTTTGGACCTGTCTGGCTCTGTAAATGCTCCTCTCCCCTAGTTGTTGATGGTTGGTATTATAGGAAGATATTGATTTTTCCTTTCTGAGGGGATGGGCCTCTCTAGCAAGCAGCAGACTTTTCCTTGCTCTTCCTCCAATTTTATCTCAGATTTCTCTGCTGCTCTATTGATGAGTGTTGTAGGCAGCAATGTTGTCTGGTGGGATGGATTTTAGGAGGGGGTACGTGTCAATGCCCTCTTCCACTGAGTCTGTCTCGATGTCTGACCATTCATCATGTATCATCCATTCAATGCTAAACAACTTGGTTTTGTACTGTTCTTTGTTGCCCTCTGAATGGTTGTACACTTCCTCCTCTGGCTCTTGGACCAGTACTAGGGTTAGCGATGGCTCCAATTCTCCCAGATCTCGCTCTGGTTCTGTGAGATCTTTCCCTTTGAATAGGGATAATATATCCCGTCAGGGCCTCTTCAAACACTTGTCTTCTTTGAAGCAGCACCTCTATTTTGTCCATGAGCCTCTTCTTTTTACTTTCAACGTTGAGGGTCTTTTGCTTGATGTTGAAGGTGGATGTCCTCTTTTTTAGTGCTGAGGACAGTTTTGAGGGCTTGCTGTAATCTATGACCTTCTGTTTGTACCCATGAGGCTCTTCCTCCCTTCTTTTTGACTCCATCGCTAAGTGTTTCAACTCCGTTGCTTGGGTGCTGTGTTGTCAACTGGTGCTCTGGCATCTTCATCGTCATGGTGTTTTCACTGTCTACGGTCTCCTCTGCATCAGAAAATTCTGCTTGTGCCAGCTCAGTGCCCTCTGCGCCCTCCTCGTTGTATGAGAGTTGTTGTATGTGATCTGTCCATTGAGACTATGCCACAGGGCTTACTGTTATAAAGTTGTATCAGTATTTCCCTCATAGACCATAATACTTTTACCAAATGACAAATTCACATCTTTAACAAATACATTTCAAAAAGTACACCCCTGAACAAATCAGTTTATCTCAAAATATCTTTTTAATTGTATCAAAAGTTTATCATTATATTTGTATAAAAAATTATTTTTATCTTTTTCTTCTTTTTAACACATCAATTCATCAAACATTTACTGTTATAAAGCCCTTCATAATGAATCAATGCCATTGTAGTCTATGCAGTATTCAGTAGTATAGGCCAGTGACCCTGTCAGCGTCATGCTTTAGGGCATTGGAGTCTCCCACCCGGCATGAGAGCAGCCGTCTGTCATTGCCAGGCATAGATCCCACCCTTTCCCATTCGTCACACATAGGTGTGGATGCAAGCACTCTGAAGCACGTGTGTTAGAATTATAATCATTGGTTATTATTATCGGCCTTTGAGATCTTTGGGCTAAGCTCTTACTATCATCCCTCGATATAAGTTGTGCCGTGTTGGTGGTCGTTCCTTCCGGGTCAAAGCAGCCGAATTGTGAAACTCCCTCCCGGTGGAGATTCGGCTGTTGGAGGATCTTTTCTCCTTCCGTAAGGCTATTAAAACCTTCTTATTTTAACTTGGTTCCTTTTCTTTGGCTGTTGTGTTTTCTGTGACTGTTGCGTGTTACCTTACCATGCGCCAGGACGCCCCTTAGCTGGGGCAGCTGTGCGCAGTACAAATTCACATAACATTACATAACATTTTGTATATTGTTCTGAGACCCTTCACCATCCTAACCTCCCCCACTGGGACTCCCCAGGCCCTGGCTGCACTTTGCTGGCACTTTTAGAAGTGGAGCTGCAACATTCGTTTTATCGTGATATGGATCCAAAAGACAAGCAGGCCAGTCTGAGTTTAGTAAGTATTAAAGGTCTGCAGCTTGACACGCAGCCGCAAATCTCCTTTTCTGTCCCCTGCCTGAAACCATCTAGACTAGAGAATCACTTTTTCAAATAAAACGAGGGGTGGAAACCGAGCAGAAAGTGTCTGTCTGTTTCCAAACAATGTTTTAATCATGTGTCAGAAGGGAGCTAAAATTAAAGGGGCCTCCCAGTGAATGATGTCTCCATACATTTCAAAACCCCAGCAGATGTCATCAGAGCAACACTCTGTAATGACTATTGTTGGTGATTGCTACCCGTGTTAGGCTGGTAAACTGCACTGTGGTTTTTTTTCTCTATACTGCACAGCTTCTTCTCAAGTGAATGCATAAAGCTTACAAACAGCCCAATGTATTAACAATGTTTTTCGTTTTTCACACTCGCAAATCCTGCTTTGCCCAAAGCTCCATGATTTGAAGGAATAAAAAGTCAAAACACAGGGTTCAAAAGTAGCATCGCCAGTGGTGCATTTCATTACAACTGAAATCTCAACATTACGATTTTGTGTGCGCTGCAAAAAAAAGACATGGCTTGGCAGTTCGGGCTGGACTGTTCCCATGAGGCACGGGGTCAGACTGATATGCATATGGCCATGTCTGAACTGGGGTGGCTGAGTGAGCTAAAGAATGATGATGGATTAAACCCAGATCATTTGACTGGGGGTGAGTGTTTGATTTGCTCAAACGCTCCGTCCATCATCCCCTTTTGTATCGCTGCAAAAAAAGAGGGGCAGCCAATGGGTTTCCCCTTTTTCTTCAAACATCGATGGAGATTTATCAATGGTCTGCAGTTGCTCCTGTGGTAAACAAGCATTTGCAATGCAATAGGTCTCGCATTAGGAAAGTTTGAGCCATTGGTATTGCGAATTAATTTTTTTTTATTTATGTGTTGGTTGTGAACATAGCTATAGTAATAGCTAAAGTAATAGCTTTGTCATTTACAATGCCAATAGTTTTAACTTTCACAAATGTGACACCTATAGCATTTGCAATGCAATATGGAACTTTCTGGGCCTCACTGATCTTGTTCACTTTAGCACCAAGATGCCCCCAGGTGTACGTTGCGCTTTAGTTCCTTAATTTAGTCATTCATAAAAAGGAACATATTGACCACTCACAGCTGGAACACAGCACATTTTAATGTTCCATGCTGGTGGTGCCGTACCTGCTGGACCCTTGCTTATGGTCACATAGGCCTTGTAGGCGTTCATGCTTTGGAGACAAATTAAGTAACAAGCAACTATGTCTCAACGGGTAGTACTTAAATACCACATACATATTGGCTAGACAAGACAAACGAAAGCTTTATTGATGGCTGTCAAGTAGGTCTATTGGGCGTTGACGTAAGGATGGAGGGGGGAACAGGATCGTAGCTGACCTCTTGGGCTACGCAACTTAAAGGATGTGAGACATACGTGGTAATGCTATGCACACATCCTTGAGTGAAAGTAAGACGTGTAACAAAGTTAGGGAAACTCCTCGGGTTGCGTGGAAGGGCCGCAAAACACCGTTGGTAACTTACAGAGCCAGTGTGACAGGAGGCAGCTGTGTATGGGGCGGGCGCCTGGAGGTAAGACAGATGACAGCTGGATATTTACATAGCAGGACAGCCTCCTAAAAGGAGGACTGGGGGACTGAACCCTGCATCACAATGGAGGAAACAATACCCCGCACCTACCTGCGAGTCGGGATCCTTGAGTCGGTGCTCGGCCGAAAGGTGGTGCCTCAACAGCAGCGGCCGCTTGTAGTTGCGGGTGCCCTTGCTAAGCTCGTCGCGCCCTCCGCCGTCCTCCTGTCGGCACCAGGCACAGCCCATAAGCCCCGTCTCTTGGCTGAAGCGCAACCACGGGAACTCCCGGAGCTATGAACCCTGTCATGTTGGCGGCAGGTGTGGTAAAGGCATGTCCTGCAGGTCTCCTCCCTCTGCTCTGCCATGTGGAGCTTCGAGCCCAGCCCTGTGCTTCCAGACCTGCGCAGGTAACTCGCTCTGGAGCCCGCACAACAACGGGCCGCCTGTGCTTCATGACAGCACCGCGCCTAGCAGCGCGCTTCACTGAAATTCTAAGGCGAATGTGACACCGAAGGGTTAACTTACTGCCTGAATTACAGTCAGAATGTAGACATCCCAGCATGCACTTCTCGTTGTAAACAGCACACGGGAGCAATTTGTGCACTATGGAGTTCGCTCAAAAAACAGAGGGCTGACTCATGTGATGTAAGGAGCAGCTTTATTTTTAGATGTTTCATGCACAAGTGAGTACGTTTCGTCTTTTATTCAGACATTACCTGCATCTATTCCATTTACGGCAGTGTTTTATAGGTACGTGGACGTTTATTTTAAGGACCAGATGTGCTTTTTAGTGTGACACGTACGGTGCGGGTCGGGAGGGCAGGTACTTTCTGAAATTCACGACGATTTGAGACTTCTATGTAGGTGCACGACAGTCCTAATATTTCCGTTCGGCGTGGTTGATATTTAGAAATTCAGCGAGGTTTCAGGTAATTGTAACTACTTATGGGAAATAGTGCCGGGCGGGGCGCAGGATCCTTACAAGCAAAACAAGTGACGTCAGGCGGGCGCGTGCACTTCCGCGCAGGCGCAGAGTGTTCTTGGTCGCTTCTCCGGCACCCGCCCGCCCGCCCATCCATCGGGAGCCGGGCAGAAGGAGCCCACATGAAAACAGGACGAGAAGAGAGCCTGGTGAGGTGAGGTAAGGGGGGGGACAGTGTGTGTGTATGCAGTGTGTGTGTGTGTGTATGCGAGGGCGGGTTCTCTGTATGCGTGCGTGTGTGTATGTGCGCTCGTGTGTGTGTCTCTGGTGAGGTAAGAGGGGAGCGTGTGTGTATGCAGTGTGTGTGCGCGCATGTGTGTGTATGCGACGGCAAGGGTGGGTTCTCTGTATGTATGGGTGCGTGCATGGGTGCTCGTGTGTGTGTGTGTGTCTCTGGGTATGCGCATGCGTGTTGGTGCTTGCTTCCGAGGCAGGAGAGGGGCACGGCGCCTTGCGCGCCCACGAGGTGCAATCTGCGCTCGTGCACCTTCTCGTCCGTCCTTCCCTCGAGACAGCTGACTATACGTCTCCGTCCCTGGAAGCATCCTTTGGATGCTAATTCCAGGGCGAGACCTAAAAAGGACTGGTCATTTAGTGACTGGCCTAATCTGCTAGTTAGCAACAATGAGGGTTCTTGTTCCCTTGTGAAGTTAATCCTAATATCCGATTCAAGCGCAAATTGGGAGATTTGTCCTTACAGCAGACGGTTATCTGCTTTATGACATTAAAGCTGGCCCTATATTCATGCTCTTAACATTAATGCCAAAAACATGGATTGATTTACAAACAATGTGTTAAAAAACGTTAAGGCACTGCATGCCAGTGATTTAGCTCCTCTCTTATTTTCAAGTTTTACCTTTTCTTACTTTCTTCAAGAGTTAGCTACTTAATCATGTGTTTCTCTCTGTATTTTTTTTCAGTGCATACTTTTGGGTAGATGCATCATTGTTGCCGTTTGCAATTCCTAAATTGCGAAAATTAAGGAATCGCAATTTAGAAATCGCAAACGGCAATGCATGAACAATTCGCATTTATTTTTGCGATTCGGTATTTTTCCTTCATTGCGATTCACAATTTGCGAATCGCAATTAAGGAAAACCCTTCCCATTGATTCCTATGGGCCAAAAGGCCCATAGGAATGAATGGGAATGCAATCACATTGTGCGAATTTCAAATTGAAATTCGCAAAATGTGAATGCAATTTAAAGGGTGCGGGTGGGGGGGTCCAAAGAACCCCTCCCTGCACCCCTGAAATGTAACTTTAAATACAATTTACACACACACATGCCCCAAGGGCATGTGTGTGTGTAAATTTAAACTTCCAAAAATGCAATTTGTGCATATTTGATAGTTTTCGGTAAATTAGCATGAAGTTCAATTTCATGCTATTTTACCCCTTCCAAACTGCGAATTCGCAATTTAAAAATAATCATGCATTGCATTTAAGAAATCTCTAATTGCGATTTCTTAAATGCAATCGCAATTTTAGAAATCGCAACATGGTTGCGATTCCTAAAATTGTGAAATGCATGATGCATTCCAAATTAGTCAATTGCATTCGCAAACAGCCGAAAAATGCGATTCGCACCGTTTGCGATTGCAATTCTGTGTGATGCATCTAGGCATTTGACCCATGCCTGGTGTTTCTGAGGGGCTTTAAATGAGACCTCTGATGCTGACCCTGAAGCCAAAGCAAAGTGCCTTACAAGAAAGAAAAGACCCTGCCGTAGATAAAAGGGCCCTATACTAGGGTCCCATGTACTTAAATATCCTAATGGACCAGTGGGCGGTGCCAAGTTAGACAATTACAACATTTGTATAGAGTTCGTTTTTCTCTTTATCTTTTCTTTTTTATCATTTAGCTCACACAGAGGTGCAGTTGATTTAATCTTTAGTAAACAGATTAGAAAATGTTATCATACAAAATTACAATTCATAAATAAGTCATAATTCAATGTGAATTCCCACACGAACCACACATACCTCAACAATCCTCACTCAAGGCACAGTCATACAACATCATTCATACTTCATTGTTCTAATTAAAAACCAAATCGTGGTACACAAATGACTGAATAGAAGGTCAGGTGGAAATACACTTTGAATACAGGAGGGCTAGATCAGATGGAGAAAAGGCCGATCCAAAAGATGACTAAGGGTCACTGTCTTCAACGCCATAGACGCCTACGCGCGTTTCGGTGAAGCGGCCAGGTCAGGCCACACCTTCATCAGGGCCAGGAGGTACCGTGGGGAGGGGGAACAAACACTATGAAACAAAAGGTCATGGTCTCGATTACAGGAGGAGCCGTATTACATGGATTATGGTTCACAACAGTTTCTGCGACCTAGACTCATTTATTGGTAGGTCCAGATGGACTTTAGGCGTTCTCCCACAATTTAGGTGAACTTCTGGGATGTTTCACTAATTTATATCACATGCGGCTGAGCTTCGGCAGATAAGGGAAATCAATCTCAAAGTTTGTAGGCAGATCAGAGGCAGTATAGTCATCTCAGGTTAGCATTTCCTGTTTAAATGGTGTGGGGGCAAGAAATCCTCGAGGCTCAGGAAAAACGGGGTCCGTTGTCCCGATAGATAAGAGGGAGGCGGTCTCCTATTTCTATGTCTGTGTTTATGGTGATCGATCCTCTTAAGGGGGATATCCTGGCAGGTGCGCGATGTTCAACAATGGTCAACGATCAATATCTCCGTATAGAGCCGCAAAAGGGTTTCCTGTGCCTGTCAGCAGGTTGGCCCCGCTGCAGACCACACAGAACAATGGTCATGTATTTCCAGTTGTAATTGCAATTGCGTGTGTCTAAGGGAGTGCACAGATGACAAAATATTTACTGGGAAAACCCAAAAGTAAATACATTGCTTAAATGTGCGGTCAGTGCAATGTATGTTTGGAAGTGGTGAAGTGAAGGAGATGCAAGGAAGTTCATTCGGGGAAGAGTGAAAAGAGGGAGCTGAAGATGTGCAGATGGACGAGATGTGTAGAGAATAAGGACATACATATCTAACCTAAAGCACACATAACTAAAGGCCAAAACTCCATCCACAGGCCTCAAACCTATTGACATTTCAGAACTGAAACATTTTAAAGGTTAATTATAACAAATCCATGTTGTTACTCATTTATGTTAAACAGCTAACAACCATTGACAAAGCCAATTGTCGTTTTAGGTGTAGGTCAGTTGTTTCGTTATGTATCTGGATGCAATTACATCTCAGAGAGAATCCAAAATACCGGTTAGGTAGCAGCACACTATGAGAATCACAGAAATGTATTTTACATGTTCCCTTTTTGAGAGTCCTCACATTTTTCATCCCACTTAAAGACCTGCCTTCACATATTTCTATATTACTGATTGCAATCAGAAGCTATGGGTCCTTCCCGAAGCCTGGTTAGAGCATTTTCTTCTAAAGTTGATGCCGTATGCATTGCAAGACTCTGGCCAAGCACACACTTTAAAAGGCTAAAGTTGTTGTATTGTACAATTTGCACATTACCGTAACTGCTGAACATATTAATGCAGTACGATATAGGGCAGTTTTTTATGTGTTTAATATTTCTAAACTATATGTTCTCACTGTTTTATAAGCCTTTCTTTATCACTAAATTAATTCTCTTTAAATTGCACCACTTGCCAATCTTTTTTTCAATTTTGTTCTCTGGATGAGGGTCCAACCTCGACTCCACGTTTGTTCATTAAGCTTGCCCGCGTCGCTCAATACATAAAAGGCATACCAAAGTCATACCAAACATTTACGTCCACCACTATCGAACATCACCAGCAGCCACTGCTCGAAGGGAAGGAATGCCATTTTTCATTGGTTTATTTCTCTAAGATACTTGAGGATAACACTTGGGGGCCATATTTGCCCACGCTGGCTACTCAGAGCAGTTCTACCACCCTCCAGGTAGATTTGCGGGATTCACATTGAAAAGTGGATTCCAATCAATCATAAAAATCATTTGAAAGCACAAATAAATAAATCATAAATGCAAACTGGTCTCCACTCCACTTCTAGGACTTGAAGAGTTATTTTCAATACCAACTAACAATAAAATATAATTACACCCTCTGACGCCGCCTCTTCTGCTTCCACACCACTCAGACACAATATTTCTACAGCACCACATAACTGGTGCCACAGTTGAGCTCCCACTCCCAGCATCTAAGACTATCAGAATTGAGGAGCACTTCTCTGTCTTTACTGGGACAGCGATTTATATTCACTCCTGCTGTGCTGGGATCTCCCCTTTAACTGCTAATTCCTGCATCCTGAGCCTGGTTACTGAGGGTTCCTACCTCACAACCTAAGAGGCACCGCTCAGCGAATTCAAGTTTTTCCAATTCTCTTACTTGGTAGGTCATGTAGCACAAAGATGATGCAAAGGTGTCTGAGCACTTGCAAATTCATGCAAAGTTTTGCAATAAATGCATTCTGGGACAGGCAACAGGTAAAACTTTACACAATATATTGTATTTACCTTATAATTACTAGATGCCTGCAAGGTAAAAAGAGAAACACCTACTACAATTTCAAAATTAAAAAAGATCAACTCGGATTGAATACAGGGGTTCAGGATATGTGTATACCATCTCCATTGTACAGTACATATTGTCAGTAGCAGTTGGGAAGAAAAACAAATGTATGTAGGAACAATAATGGGGATGGATTGGTGTGTTGGGAAGAGATTAGTTTGTAGAGCAAGTGACATATTGTTTGTCATTCTTATAGAGGGGAGTACACATAAAGATAGGAGCTCCCAACTAAAAGTATGAGATGTGAATGAACAAGAAGCTATAAGTTAAGTTTGTCTAGCTGAAAGTCACTGGTTAGGGTGAATCCCAGGGTGAGGTGGGTGTCACAGACTGAATAAGTAGTAGAGGAAGAGGAGTCACTCAGACACTGAGTGGGAATTCACAGATTAAGAAATCCTCCAGGGGGTATGTTAGCTCCTAGCGGCACAGCACTCAAAACAGTGACGGGTCGGTATAAATGGAAGGCTTGGACGCAACTCTCCCACATTTGAAGAAAGTTGCTGGGGAAATGTAATAATGCCTCCAAAGCAGATTGAGAGCAACAGTTAGAAGGGAAAAGGAAGAAGGATGGAGGATGGAGTATGCAACAGAACATTTTCAGGCTGTGTTGGGGCTAATGGGGCAGTGGGGAGCACAGGGGCACAGTAAGGTTCTGAATAGAGGCTACATTAATGCAAATAATCTTACATGTGCCAATATAATTATGAATCAGCATTTCATTCTGATGCGGGTGTTCACCTTACCAGGTACTTCCAGGTACGTGTTTCCAAATAGAGTAAGAAGAGTCATCTTGGCGGTAAGTCAACTGCTGTGTGTAACCTAAGAGAGGAAATGTTGAAATCAAGGTTCACTAGGAACAGTGAGATCTGCTCTGCAGACACATTCAATTTGTCACTAAACCTACTTCACACTACAGTGGCATTGAATTGTGTGCTAAAATTACTTTTCAATGGGTGGGAAGTACACAACGTCCTAGTTTCCATGAGTGGTTGGTGTTTCCTTTACTGCTTCTCTTTGTTTTTATTTTCTTTATGTCAAAACCAATAAAAAGATTTAAATAAAAAAGATTGCTTTTCTCGAACCCCATAACATTAATGGATAGATTTGAGCCTGTGTGAGGAGTTCCTGAGGATTACTCTCTTTCTGCTCTACTGTGCAATCCTTATCTCACTCCGTTGGCTCATCTGTGGCATAGACAAGACTCTGCACTTCACAAACATTCATCTAATACTTGGATTGATTTCAATATTTGAGAGTGAGGAGGATTCAGGGACTTTGCTTCTTTCTTCGTCAGTAGAGGAGGTGCATTGGTGGATGAACACAAACTGGCTGAAATTAAAACCTTGAATTCCTGAAATTCTCTGGACAAAAATCTACACAAATCCATGGGTTGCTGGTCCGTGACCTTCCTGAACAGGAGGTCGATGTGTTTCTGCTGGCTGGCAAAGCTTTCATCTGACTCTGATTTATCTTTGACTCCGCAAATCACACAATATTCAAAGCTGTTTAAGTCCGCGTTTAAAATTAAATGTGTGTGATGAGGTAGATCATTCAGATTAGGAGGTGCAGTTTTGGAGAACTCCCTCCCTCTGTTATTATAATCAGATGTCAATTATCTTACTATTAAAAGAAAAACATAAAGATTAGTTTTATGACAACAAAGCTTAGGTAAGGGGGATGATCTGCAAGAGGTATTCCTCTTTGGTGCTTCTGTTTCATTGCCCCAAGACACCTTTGAGGGTGAAAGATTCCACTTTACAAGTATCCAATTAAATAGTAAAATAACAATCATATGCAGGTGTCCTGTAGCAAGGCACTTTCTATACAGGCTAATGTTAAGTTGTAACCCACTTCTACAGCTGCCAAGCTCATGTGTAATGCACTGCAGAGCCTTTAACTACCAGACCTCCTGCCACACTGACACAATCTCAGACCTCCTCTGCAATGCACCACTTGTAACTCACAGAAACCTTCCTCAATGCGCCCTCGTGTGCGGTTGTTGCTCACCCTGATTAATGTTCTTGATGGCTTCAGCTCTACGGCCCACTCCCAAGGTCTCCCACTGTCTGGTGTTGTCCAGGAAGTGTGTTGCAATGACTACCGGGGTCATTGATATCATGTTCTGCTCCCCACAGCCGCGAGGCACCACAATGAGATGCCCAAGATTTGACCCATCAATGGATTTCTCGATCAGCTGTGTGATGGGGGTTCCTGGTAAAAATAAGAAGGCAGAGTAAAATGCATCTTTCAATGCAGCACCAACTCTGTACAGAGTGATTTTAAAAAATCTCTATTTTCAGTTTAATCAAGTCATGAGAGGCAGCGTATACATAAGGGAGAGCAGCATATTCATCTGCAACTGACCTACAAGAACGCCAATCAATCCAATCATCACTGACATAGACTGAACGAATACCAAGCCCCAAACGCCCAAATCACCCCACCACCCCCTCCCCGAGCTTCCATTGTAGGTACAATGTCTTCCATAATGGATCGATCACGCTAACAGAGTCAGTCTGAACATGACAGTCCCTGGCAGATCGCCATCTCTCGGGATGTGAGTCTTTCTCTCCTTGTCTGGGTGCTATCCACCCACCACTGTTATCTGCGGTGCTCCCCCCTTGGGAACATGTGTATGCGAGTAGGCCCCAAGTCCTTTCTGCCCAAGCGGCTAGGGTCTTCTGTGCTTTGGAGTACTTTCTCGTCCTTCTCAAGTGTACCTCCTCTGCTCTCTCCCACTCCATCACATCAGCCTCCTAAGCCACCCTCGTTGGAGCCCGAGGACTTATCCAGTGGATTGCAACTTGCCTTTTTGCTATAAGGAGCCCTAGAATAGTGTACCGTCCACTGAGCTTCTTTTTTGAGTTCTCTGGAAGAATACAATTATATTGCTCTATACAGATTGATATGAATTTAGACAGTAAAAAGGAAAGGGACAAGTTTTTTACCTATTGAAATAATTTTCCACCTAGAAACTGTTATAGACTGAGATGCTATGCACTATGCAGCAGTCTATTGGTTGGCTCCATAACTGTGTGTGCTAACATTAAATAATTATAACAGCAAAAAGATGATACACAGAATGCTTGAATTAATCTCAGTCACTGGCAATCGCTAGGGGCCACATCCTGATCCATTGTTTTTCACCCACCATGACAGACCCAGGGACATACAAATCAGCCTACGCCCTGCTCTTCATGGGAACAATTCAACCCAATCTGCAAAGCCAGTTCCACCCTGAATAGCAATACAAGCAATCTAGGACCGGTTTCGCCCCAACAAGGGGTCATTAGCCAGGTATAGCTTGATTCCAGCTGCACGGTCAGAACGGGACTCACTATTTCAAGCATTCCATCTATCAACATTTTTTCATTAAAATAGGAACACAAACAAGAGTGCTATAAAATATAGACTGAGAAAACCTAGACTGACACAATATTGAGCATGTATAAATATTTCCCAAAACAAATTTTAACCAGCACTGACTCCCACTATCAAGTACTTGCTTCCAAATATGGTAGTACTTCAGCTACCATAATACATTGTAGGACCATAGCTGGATTTAGCTTAAAATGGGTCAACATATTTCAAAAGATATAGTTATTATGAGTGGCCAATATTTGAAACTATTTATTCTGCAATGTATTTTTACTCTCCGGCCTTGTTCACGGAAAGCACATAAATCTACTTACTAAGGTTTGCTACTGTGTTTGGGGTACTTTTATATATTTGTCAATTTCATACAATATTTCACACGTGTTCCTGTGAAGGAGCAGCAGTTGCACTGCCCCATATACTGATTGCGAACTCCTATGTGGGCTCCTAGTTACACCAATTTTGGAGCAGTATTGCAAGATTAAATATAGGCTGGCTCTGATTATGAAGAAGGCATTACACTCAAAGTGGCAACTCTGTGTGACATTTTGTCACTCACAATTCTCACAATTCTAGACCCAGTAATCTTAGGTCTGCATAATCTGGCCCCATGATTTCAAGTTCTGAGACACTGGGCCTGGTTTCACAAACTGTGAATGTGCACCACATTTGTCGTGTTGATAATAAAGACAGACACAATGAGTGAGGGTTAATGCCTTTTTATTTCTTAATGTTCCTCATTTCCCTGCTTCTCCCTCCAACCTCATATTCTCTGCTGCCTTGGTCCCCGCCCCCTCCCCCGGATCTCCACCCTCACTTTGCCTCCCTCTACCATCCTTGTTGCATCCTGCATGGTCCTAGCGCTATGCTTGTGAATTATTTATGTCAACATTACTTCTGCCTCCTTCTTAGAAAATGCTGAGTGTCCACTTCTACTCACAATTCTTCAATGAGCCGCGTGGGTCGCCGAGTGGTTCGCTGTGACCGGCGTGGAGGGTCTGCTTCTTTTGACTCCTTCAGGCTTGAGGGCACGTCAATTTTTCACGGCTGCTTACTTCTTGACTTGAGTCAGCAGGGTCATGTTCTGACTCTTCCACTAGGGCACTAGCTGCTGCGTCACACTTCTTGAAATACGAGACATTTTGCGTGATCCTCTTGTCTTCAGATGCAGCTGTGACCAAGGTCCCCTTATGGTTTATTACTCGCAGGGGTTGGTCATAGTATCCTCTATCTATTTTCGCCTTTTGTTCTTGTTGGGCTAGCACCCAATCTTTCTGACTGTTGGGTGGTCTTGCGTTCCAGCTAGCATCTGCATTTTCTTTCATTTTTGCTTTCTTGGTCCTGTCTTCTTCTGCTGGTGCAGCTAAATGGCGTGATCATGTTGTTCAGGACCTGCGTGCATTGCGGTGTCCATGATTCGTATTCTGATACGCAATGTCCTTCCAAACATTAGAGTGGCTGGACATTTATTGGTGGTTCTATGAGGCTTGGTTTTATGCTTGTAGTACTTCATTTAGGGTAAATTGAACATTTCACCCGGTCATTTCTGCCTGCTGTACGGTTTTCTTTAGTGTAGTCATAAACCTCTCTATCATCCCATTGGCTTGAACTCACATGGGAGTGATTTTCAGGTGTCTGAAAATTATGTGGCTTGTGAATTCTGCAAAGTCATGTCCATTAAATAGAGGGCCATTGTCAGTTTTGACTACTTTAGGGATACACACAGCAAAGGCCTCATCTAGGACTGGTTTGATGGTGGTCGCTCTTGTTGATGATACTTGTTGCGCAATGGGGACTTTTTAGTACTCGTCCATTATGATGATGATGACCTTGCCGGATTTTAGAGGGCCAAATAAGCCAATGGCTGTCACCACACACTGTCTGGTAGAGCAGACATTTGTAAAGGGAGGCATGGTTCCTCTCACCCCACCAGTTGACATTGAGGACAGTCCCGAAGTGTGGCTTTGACCATGTTGTCAAGAGAGGGGAACCAGACTCATTCCATTAGAGCCTTTTTGGTGGACACCGTGCTCCTGTGCCTTTCATGTGTCAAATTGACGACGCCTTGTCGCTGCTGTAGTGCAGTGGTTCCCAAAATTTTCTGACCCGTGGCTCCCTTGACCTAATTGGCAGTTGGCCATGGCTCCCCCCCATTTTTTTTACCGGTGGAAGGGTGGGTGGGGATGTAAGCCCGACCTCGGGTGTACTTCCTGTTGCACTCTGACTGCCCCTCTGTCCATGCCTGCCCCCGCGCCCTCAGAATGCCCCTTCTGTGCATGCCTCCTTTCTTCGTGACCTCCGACTACCCCTTCTGTCCATGCCATCGCCATACGTGCCTTCTGACTCCCCCTTCTATCCATGCCTGCTGCCTTCGTGCCCTGAGACTGCCCCTTCCCTCCATGCCTTCTCCCTTCATGTCCTGAGACTGCCCCTTTCCTCCATGCCTTCTCCCTTCATGCCCTGAGACTGCCCCTTTCCTCCATGCCTGCTCCCTTTGTGCCCTGAGACTGCCTCTTTCCTCCATTCCTGCCCCCTTCGAGCCCTGAGACTGCCCCTTTCCTCCATGCCTGCTCCCTTCATGCCCTGAGACTGCCCCTTTCCCCCATTCCTTCTTCCTTCGTGCCCTGTGACTGCCTGAGACTGCCCATTTCCTCAATGCCTGCTCCCCACGTGCTCTAAGATTGCCCCTTTCCTCCATGCCTTCGCCCTTCGTGCCCTGAGACTGCCCCTTCTCTCCATACCTTCTCCCTTCATGCCCTGAGACTGCCCCTTCCCTCCATGCCTGCTCCCTTCGTGCCCTGAGACTGCCCCTTTCCTCCATGCCTTCTCCCTTCGTGCCCTGAGACTGCCCCTTCCCTCCATGCCTTCTCCCTTCGTGCCCTGAGACTGCCTCTTTCCTCCATGCCTTCTGCCTTCGTGCCCTGAGACTGCCTGAGACTGCCCCTTCCCTCCATGCCTTCTCCCTTGGTGCCCTGAGACTGCCCCTTTCCTCCATGCCTGCTCCCTTCGTTCCCTGAGACTGCCCCTTTCCTCCATGCCTTCTCCCTTCGTGCCTTGAGACTGCCTGAGACTGCCCCTTCCCTCCATGCCTTCTCCCTTGGAGCCCTGAGACTGCCCCTTTCCTCCATGCCTGCTCCCTTCGTGCCCTGAGACTACCCCTTTCCTCCATGCCTTCTCCCTTCATGCCCTGAGACTGCCTGAGACTGCCTCTTTCCTCCATGCCTGCTCCCTTCGTGCCCTGAGACTGCCCATTTCCTCCATGCCTTCTCCCTTCGTGCCCTGAGACTGCCTGAGACTGCCCCTTTCCTCCATGCCTTCTCCCTTCATGCCCTGAGACTGCCTGAGACGGCCCCTTTCCTCCATGCCTGCTCCCATCATGGCCTGAGACTGCCCCTTTCCTCCATGCCTTCTCCCTTTGTGCCCTGAGACTGCCTGAGACTGCCCCTTTCCTCCATGCCTGCTCCCTTCGTGCCCTGATTGCCCCTTTCCTCCATGCCTTCTCCTTTTCCTGCCCTGAGACTTCCCTTCCCTCCATGCCTTCTCCCTTCATGCCCTGAGACTGCTCCTATCCTCCATGCCTGCTCCCTTCGTGCCCTGAGACTGCCCCTTTCCTCCATGCCTTCTCCCTTCGTGCCCTAAGACTGCCTGAGACTGCCCCTTTCCTCCATGCCTGCTCCGTTCGTGCCCTGAGATTGCCCCTTCCCTCCATGCCTTCATCCTTCATGCCCTGAGACTGCCCCTTCCCTCCATGCCTTCTTCCTTCGTGCCCTGAGACTGCCTCAGACTGCCCCTTTCCTCCATGTCTTCTCCCTTCGTGCCCTGAGACAACACTTTTCCTCCATGCCTGCTCCCTTCGTGCCCTGAGACTGCCCCTTTCCTCCATGCCTGCTCCCTTCGTGCCCTGAGACTGCCCCTTTCCTCCATGCCTACTCCCTTCGTGCCCTGAGACTACCCCTTTCCTCCATGCCTGCTCCCTTTGTACCCTGCGATTGCCCCTTTCCTCCATGCCTTCTCCCTTCGTGCCCTGAGACAGCCCCTTCCCTCCATCCCTTCTCCCTTCGTGCCCTGAGACTGCCTGAGACTGCCCCTTTCCTCCATGTCTGCTCCCTTCGTGCCCTGAGACAGCACCTTTCCTCCATGCCTGCTCCCTTCGTGCCCCGAGACTGCCCCTTTCCTCCATGCCTGCTCCCTTCGTGCCCTGAGACTGCCCCTTTCCTTAATGCCTTCTCCCTTCGTGCCCTGAGACTGCCCCTTTCCTCCATGACTTCTCCCTTCGTGTCCTGAGACTGCCCCTTTCCTCAATGTCTGCTCCCTTCGTGCCCTCTATCCATTCGCTCCATGCCGATTCTCTTTGTGCCCTCAGACTCAGGCGTGCAACACCCACTGAACTCAAAGGGCTTCAGCCCCCCCCCCCCCCTGTCCCCTCCCCCAGTTGTGTGTGGCAGCCTGTGGATAAGACCTCCTGGGCACACAAGCAGCCGCACCCGAGCACTTCACAGGTCTTTTAAAGACCATTTGCATGTTAATGAGGCCTTGCTGTTGTTTCTCCCCTTCCAAGAGCCCCTGCAGCTCCACTCTGCATTTTGCTTACAGATCAGACTACCCTTTCTTTATATTCCTGTTTCCTTAAAGTGGCGGAGTTATAACGATTATGCAGGTGTCATTTTTAAATGGTGTTATGTGTGTTACTGAGTTATGAGTTTTCACCCCATGTCATCTTCCGGAGAAAGCCTTGGAATGTTCTGCCATCACTACCTTGGCGGTCAAGAGCTGTAGGGGTGTACTTGTTGTTCAACGTGAGATGAGAGTCCTTAGATACCACTGGTAAATGACTTCAGCTGTCACAACTAAAACCAAGTTAACCCCTGGATGCCTTTAGGTCTAGCCGCTCTAAGGCCCTTAGTGCTGTCAAAAAAATCATCACAGGCACTGTCCAGCTATGGCTAGTTCTGAAGCAGTCCCCTATAGCAGTGGTTCCCAAACTGTTTTGACCCGTGGCTCCCTTGACCTAATTGGCAGTTGGCCATGGCTCCCCCCCATTTTATTTCCCGGTGGACGGGTGGGTGGGGATGTAAGCCCGACCTCGGATGTACTTCCTGTTGTATTCTGACTGCCCCCTCTGTCCATGCCTGCCCCCCGCGCCCTCAGAATGCCCCTTCCGTGTATGCCTCCTTTCTTCGTGACCTCCGACTACCCCTTCAGTCCATGCCATCTCCATACATGCCTTCTGACTTCCCCTTCTATCCATGCCTGCTGCCTTCGTGCCCTGAGACTGCCCCTTCCCTCCATGCCTTCTCCCTTCATGCCCTGAGACTGCCCCTTCCCTCCATGCCTTCTCCCTTCATGCCCTGAGACTGCCCCTTTCCTCCATGCCTGCTCCCTTCGTGCCCTGAGACTGCCCCTTTCCTCCATGCCTGCTCCCTTCGTCCCCTGAGACTGCCCCTTTCCTCCATGCCTGCTCCCTTCGTGCCCTGAGACTGCCCCTTTCCTCCATGCCTTCTCCCTTCATGCCCTGAGACTGCCTGAGACTGCCCCTTCCCTCCATGCCTTCTCCCTTCATGCCCTGAGACTGCCCCTTCCCTCCATGCCTTCTCCCTTCATGCCCTGAGACTGCCCCTTTCCTCCATGCCTGCTCCCTTCGTGCCCTGAGACTGCCCCTTTCCTCCATGCCTGCTCCCTTCGTCCCCTGAGACTGCCCCTTTCCTCCATGCCTGCTCCCTTCGTGCCCTGAGACTGCCTGAGACTGCCCCTTTCCTCCATGCCTGCTCCCTTCGTGCCCTGAGATTGCCCCTTTCCTCCATGCCTTCTCCCTTCGTGCCCTGAGACTGCCCCTCCCCTCCATGCCTTCTCCCTTCATGCCCTGAGACTGCCTGAGACTGCCCCTTTCCTCCATGCCTTCTCCCTTCTTGCCCTGAGACTGCCCCTTTCCTCCATGCCTGCTCCCTTCGTACCCTGAGACTGCCCCTTTCCTCCAAGCCTTCTCCCTTAATGCCCTGAGACTGCCTGAGACTGCCCCTTTCCTCCATGCCTGCTTACTTCGTGCCATGAGACTGCCCCTTTCCTTCATGCCTTCTCCCTTCGTGCCCTGAGACTGCCCCTTTCCTCCATTACTTCTCCCTACATGCCCTGAGACTGCCTGAGGCTGCCCCTTTCCTCCATGCCTGCTCCTTCGTGCCCTGAGACTGCCCCTTTCCTCCATGCCTTCTCCCTTCGTTCCCCTGAGACTGCCTGAGACTACCCCTTTCCTCCATGCCTGCTCCCTTTGTGCCCTGAGATTGCCCCTTTCCTCCATGCCTTCTCCCTTCGTGCCCTGAGACTGCCCCTTCCCTTCATGCCTTCTCCCTTCATGCCCTGAGACTGTCCCTTTCCTCCATGCCTGCTCCCTTCGTGCCCTGAGACTGCCCTTCCTCCATGCCTTCTCCCTTTGTGCCCTGAGACTGCCTGAGACTGCCCCTTTCCTCCATGCCTGCTCCCTTCGTGCCCTGAGATTTCCCCTTTCCTCCATGCCTTCTCCCTTCGTGCCCTGAGACTGCCCCTTCCCTCCATGCCTTCTCCCTTCGTGCCCTGAGACTGCCTGAGACTGCCCCTTTCCTCCATGTCTGCTCCCTTCGTGCCCTGAGACAGCACGTTTCCTCCATGCCTGCTCCCTTCGTGCCCTGAGACTGCCCCTTTCCTCCATGCCTGCTCCCTTCGTGCCCTGAGACTGCCCCTTTCCTTAATGCGGTCTCCCTTCGTGCCCTGAGACTGCCCCTTTCCTCCATGCCTGCTCCCTTCGTGCCCTGAGACTGCCCCTTTCCTCCGTGCCTTCTCCCTTCGTGCCCTGAGACTACCCCTTTCCTCAATGTCTGCTCCCTTCGTGCCCTCTATCCATTATTTCCATGCCTGTTCTCTTTGTGCCATCAGACTCAGACGTGCAACACCCACTGAACTCAAAGGGCTTCAGCCCCCCCGTCCCCTCCCCCAGTTGTGTGTGGCAGCCTGTGGATAAGACCTCCTGGGCACACAAGCAGCCGCACCCGAACACTTCACAGGTCTTTTAAAGACCATTTGCATGTTAATGAGGCCTTGCTGTTGTTTCTCCCCTTCCAAGAGCCCCTGCAGCTCCACTCTGCATTTTGCTTACAGATCAGACTACCCTTTCTTTATATTCCTGTTTCCTTAAAGTGGTGGAGTTATAACGATTATGCAGGTGTCATTTCTAAATGTCTAGCGCTGCCACTGTAATTTCCCACATCGTGCCGCGGTGCCCCTGGCAACGCATCACAGCACACCGGGATGCCGCGGCGCACAGTTTGGGAACCACGGCTGTAGTGGTTTGACAATATATTTGTCTCGTAATAGTAATTCATTGTCACTGATTGTTGGTTCATCTTTGACGTGTCGCATGGACACTAGATTGTGTGACTTGATTCCTTTGTCATTATGTGTTTCATTGAGGTGTCTCCATTAGTTTGTGCGAATGCGATGTATTACGTCTTGAAGCATGAAATCTTTGGCCGTAGCTTCTGTGATTGCTTCCAGTGGTATGGCAGGTGGTCTTGCTTGATTGATGACACAATTAATGTATTCATCAGACAGCAAATGTCTATTTTCTGTTGAAGTCCTAGGATGTCTTGACATGTAGTCAGTAAGATTTTCCGCCTTTCCTGGCTCGTGGACAATGATGTATGTGTTTTCTTAAAGGTGAATACCTTAGCGCTCAATCTAAGGTAGCACTTTTTTTTTTTTTTTACTTTTTTTTTTTCGTTTTTGAGTAAGTACATTACAAAATGCCAGCATGCGTAGCACGTGGACATCACATTACATCATCTGTTAACGTCTCAAAACATGAGCAGTGGTGTGGTCTGGTACATATGATAACAAGTGCTTAATATCATTAGCAGTCTAGACATAGTCCTGGGGTCTGATATATCATGCATACAGTGGCACAGATTATATACTAGAATTATTCATCTCATTCCAACATCAGAATCTCACGGAGCATAACCATGCATCTGCCCTCAGCTTGAATCTCTGGGAGCGTATCCCATGCACATTTCAATGGTGGTTGAAAGCAGACCCATCCTCTCCCTCCCCTACCCCTTCTTCCGCAACAGTTTGTTCCTGTTGAAGTAGATATGTCTGTAGAGGTCCCCATATGTCGCCAGGCCTAGAGGCCATTGGTTGTGTTTCAGCATATATTCCAGTCTGTTCTTGACAGTGTGTCATATCACTCAACCATTCCTTGAATTTAGGATCCATCCCCTCCCCCATCTGCAAGCAATTTTCAGTTTAGCTAGTAAAAATGCAGTATCCATGAATTTCCTGTTCCTCGTAGGTATGTGTGCCATGTTACCTAGGAGCATCGTGAGCGGGCTTCCCTCAAAGCTAATACCCAGCATTCTCTCCAATGCGGTATGTACCTGTTCCCAGTACAGCAATATCTGTGGACAATCCCAAGCCAGATGATAACATCCGGCGCCCGGGCATTTGCATCTCTCACAGCGGTCTGTGTCAGAAAGCTGAAATATATATTTCCTGACCGGTGTATAGTAGATTCTATGTAGAAATTTATAATGTATGATCTTGAACCTACTACTGGATGTAATGTGCCCGTTATCTCACAGCAGTATTCCCATTGGTCATCCGTTATTTCCTGCCCCAGGTCCGCACTCCAATGTCGTCTGGCCGAGCTCAGCACGATTAGGGCATGAGTTCGGAAGCTGTTGTACATTCCTGACACCATATGCTTGCCGTTTGCGCTTCCTAATAGAACATTCCGTGGTGGTGTAGCGTCCGGTTTCCGGGGATACTCAGATATGAGAACCTTCATACCCTCCCGCAGCCGTATATAATAAAACAGGTCTAGGGGACTCTGTGCAGTATCTCCAAAAAATTGTTCCTGAGTACGAAATTCTCCATTTACAAACAGGTCTCCCCACGTTGCCAGGCGGAGACGTTTGCATAGTTTCTGGAAACCAGTTTCCTGTATCACAGACACTTTGGGGTGGTATGCCAATGGCATCAGAGGCGCATACAATATAGGGAGCTGTAATTTGTGCAACATCCGCTGCCAGGCATCGATGGTGCACGATACCGTGGTTGGTGGTGTCTCCAGAACCGAGGCAGGACCATGAACTATCCCGCTGAGGGGTAGAGGCTGCACTATCCAATCTTCAACTGCTATCTGTGGCATATATTTCGTAGGTCGGACCCAGTGATAGAGATAATGTGCCTGGGCACTCAGATAATATGCTTTGAAATCAGGAATATCGAAGCCACCTTTACTATACGGCTGTGCCATAACAGCCCACCGTAGCCTCGGTTGCTTCCCTTTCCAGACTAGTCTGATCAGTTCCGATTTCAATGTTTTGAAAAAGAATGCCCCGGGGTGATACAGTATGTTAAGAAAGAGATACAGGAACCTAGGCAGCACAACCATTTTGATCAGCGAGGCTCTACCTGCCATAGAGAGCAGCAGTGCAAGCCATCTAGTAACGGTGTCCGCCAGTTTCATCACAGCCGTGCCATAATTATTCCGCAGCATCTCATCCTTGTCTCTCGATACCCGGATCCCCAGATATTTTAGATTGGATTGGCACCATTCGATAGGATAATCTAATGGGAACTCAGACACCGCTGGGATAAGCGGGAAAATCTGCGATTTGCTCCAGTTCACTGTAATGCCCGACAATCCGCCAAAAACCAAAAACTCCCTCAACTGAGCGTTTAATCTGTTCTGCGGGTCAGTGACATATAGCGTCACGTCGTCCCCGTAAAGCAAAATCGATATCTGTCTTTGGAGGCATCAGAATGCGCTGTCACTATGTAATTGCCTCAGCCTACAGGCCAGAGGTTCTATTGCAATGGCAAAAGAAGGGGGGAAAGTGGACATCCCTGTCGTGTGCCTCTGGTTATAGATACTGGAGTTGAGAGCCCGCCATTTACCAGGCTTTTTGCGGTAGCTTTATTATATAGTAGTTGGACCCATGTAATAAACACTGGTGGGAACCCCATTTTGTGCAACACAGTAAAGAGGTAACGCCACTCCACAGAATCAAATGCCTTAGAGGCGTCCAGAAAGACGGCCGCTAGCGGGAGCTCCGGTGATACAGTCTGTGTGAGAGACAGCAGGGTGTGGGGATTATGACTAGTTGCTCTGGATGGGACAAACCCTGATTGGTCCCGTAGAACTATTTGAGTCATCAGCAACGACAGCCTTGTAGCCAGCACCTTGGCCAAAATGTTAGCATCGCAATTTATTAGAGATAAGGGATGGTAGGAATCACATTCCTTGGGATCTTTACCTGGTTTCAATATAGAAGTGATCACCACTTCCCGCATGGATTGTGGCAAAATGCCCACTTCAAAGGAGTCTTCAAATACTTCCCGTAGCACCGGCGCCATAGTGTCTATGTAACATTTGTAGAATTCTGCCGGTATACCGTCTAGTCCCGGTCCCTTCTCATTGCTCAAGGACATAATCGCTTCCCTAATCTCGTCTACCTCCAGTGGAGCACTCAAAAACTGCCTGTGTATATCGCTTAACCACTACAAGGCCACATCACCTAGAAAGCCATCGAAATCTCCACTACCAGATCATTGTGTAGTGTATAAGTTCAGATAGTGCTCCACGAGTATTTCCATGATACGTGGATTATCCCCACAGGTCTCCCCAGCAGTGTCTGAGAGTTCAAGTATAGTGTTAGTGTCCCGTGTTGCCCTTATGATGCCAGAAAGAGCCTTTCCAGGTCGTTCGCCCTCCCCATATTAACGAGCAACCCAATACTTGCTCCGGAATTTCGATTCCCGGTGTGCTTCTTCCTCGTATTCCAACAGTTTAGTTCGAAACTCAGTTTGCGCATCAGCCCCCTCCCCTCTTCGTAGTCTCTTCTCAATGTCCTTCAGTACTCCCTCCAACCGTTTGAGAGTGCGTTGGATATCCCGCAGCACTCCGAATCCTTTCGCTATACACCAACCCCTCACTGTAACTTTAAAGGCCTCCCAAACTACTTCTACACTATCAACAGTATCCTTATTACGGGAGAAGAAATCCTGTATGTCTGTGCGTAGCTCTCCTCTAAAGGCTGTATCTAGCAATGCAGTAGGCTGCAGCCGCCAGGGTGGTCTAGGGCAGTCAAATGCAGGCATTGTCAGTGTGACCAATACAGGGCAATGATCAGAGTAAGTGCAAGCAAGATGTTTCGCGGCAGTCACCCCGGCCGCTAGCCCCCTCATCAAAAGGCAGTAATCCAGGCATGCCCATGTACCTGTGTATGATATAAAGTGTGTGCCCTCCAGACGTGTCGGGTGTTTATGTCTCCAGCTATCCACTAAGGAACCTTCCTCTATTATACCCTGTAGGGCTTCCCTCTCTTTCGGGTGATATTGTGCCAGCCCGTCCGCCCTGTCCAATGTAGGTGTTATCGCCACATTGAAATCCCCTCCCCAAATTACGTGAGTGGAGCCAATATCAAGGATTTTACCCCATAGCAGTGTGAAAAAGTCCGGGGTGTCAGTGTTAGGAGCATAGCAGTTTATAATGGTAACCGTGCCATCACCCAGCCTCCCCCACACAATCACATAACGGCCGGCTGCATCGATCTGGTGACCAAGGGATGTAAATGGGACAGTTTTTTTTATCAGTATTGCGACACCCCTGGCGTAGGAGGAGTAGGATGAGAAATATCTATGACCAGCCCATCTGTTGGCAAAGGAGGGGCCCGCCTGCTTAGAAATGTGTGTTTCTTGCAATAACACCACTTGTGCCCTGTGCCGGTCCAAATATGACAATACTTGTCTACATTTACGAGCATAATTAAGGCCTCTGACATTCCAAGACAGGACCATTTGAGATTTGTTAGGTGGTTCGCGAGCACCAAAGAGTTATCACAATACGCAAATAATAACATCCAGACTGCATAACATCCTCCTCTGCCAGACTATAAGAGTCATGTACAATGTCTGCATGTGCAACTACGCTGTCGTGAACTGAATTAACTCGTCCCCCCGCCCCACATCCAACCCCGACCCCACCCTCCTCCCACTGAAGCAACCCCAACTTGCCAGACCCGTCTACCCACCCCCTATCCTTCTCCCCAACCATAATCTCAGTCCGGTCCCAACAAACATAAGTCAAATCAGGGGAATATCCATAGGGGGGTCATTCCAGAGGGTTACACTGGCGCTCCTCCCACCTCGAGCCTCTGGACCTGTACGACCTTTAGGCTCCAATTGAGGGGGGGGTGGCGGGTCCTGGAATACATTACCATCGGGGCATCCGCAGTTCTCATGAGATACATATCCACACTCTTACTTCAGGACAGTCTCCCAGCGGGCCACAGCCATGCCAGCAGCCCCTTCCAGGAGGCAAATACACTATGAGGATAACATAGTTCAGGCCTCTTCGACCGCACTCTGTTCCTGCTCTTGTTGACCTTCATCTCGTCCGGATTCTCCTCGCTGCATTCGCTTCAGCGACCGTAAATAGTCCTCAACCTACTGCGGGTTTGTGAAAAAGCGTTGCTTCCCCTGATGAGTCACTCGAAGGCGTGCAGGATACAACAAGGCATAATCGATTTGTGCAGCTCTCAACTTTTTTTTAACTGCGATAAACTGTTGCCGCTCCTCCTGTACCATTGGAGTAAAGTCTGGAAAAATCGAAAAGGACACCCCACTATACACCAAGGTCTGCTTGGCACGTGCTACGCGTAACGCCACATCACGGTCGCGGTAGTTCAATAGGCGTGCAATAATGGGCCGTGGAGGAGCGCCAGGTTTAGGTCTAGGTCCCAGGGATCTGTGTGCCCGTTCCACGATGAGGTGCACGGAGAACGCCTCAGCCCCTATAGTGGATATTAACAGCTTTTTGACAAAATCCTCCATACGGCCTGTATCTGTGGATTCCGGAATGCCCGTGACGCGGATGTTGTTGCGTCTACTGCGGGCTTCCAAATCCTTGTTCTTCGCAGCGATGATACGTAGCAAGTTATCCATTCTTGTCAATTGCGTCTCGTGCCATGCAGTGGTGTCGTCATTATCCGAAATGCGCCTCTCGGTTTCCTTTTTTAGCTCTTCATGTTCATCCACTTTATGCACAATAGCGTCCATTCGGGAGGTCATGCGGTCCATCTTTTCAACAACTGTGGCAAAGCCATGCCGCATCTCCTGCAATATCTGCTGCATGTCCGTATCCTGAGACGTCGTATTGCCAGCCGACGTGTCCGCAGCATCCTGATGGTCTTTCGATACTTATCGTTTTGGCCCTTTTTTTGCGGCCTCAAAGTTTATTTTTGGTTGGCGAGTATCCGGCTTGCCCATGTTGCCGTCAGTACTCGGTATTCCGATGTTATGTAGCACCATACAGGGCCAGTAGTACTTCGGGTGCACGCCAGCCGCCTTCTGCGTCGTCAATCTGGGGCAGCTACAGTGGCAGTCACCACAATGACTCCTCACACAGCCTCTATGTCGTCGCCAGGCCACCCCTCAGTGCCAGGCCGTTAGGACAAACCGTGCGCAGTATGGAAAGCGCGGTCTCCTGCTGGTGCACTGCTGCCCACTCCTCCCCAGTTCAGCTGCCGATCTCGTAAATTGCACCAATTCAACTATGGTGACAGTTGTCCGTCCACTCCCCACTCAGTACACAGTTTCAAAGTCCCTTACACATATGGTTAACTTGCGCACTGCTCGAGGGCACCGCGCCCAATATTGTTCTCTTAGAAGTATATGGGGTATAGCATATATGGCCGCGATACCTGCCCGTCGCCCTCTCTCAGGCCATAACCCCCTTTTCTGAATCATTTTGTCCACCATAAGCGTGGAAGGGTATACTCAGACATGAGTCCCTTGCTCACTGCTCCATCAGGATTCAAGCAAGCCGGGCCGACGACGCCTGAAATGGCAGAAACCGGTCCCCGGAAGCTTGTCTCCTTTCTGGTAAAGAATTGGCTTGGTAGTTTAGTCTGCCCTGTTCCCATGATGCACTGGGCCAGGGACAGACTAATTTGCATATAGCCAGGTTCTGAGCTGGGATGGGGCAGTGAGCTAAATAACGGTGATGGATCAAGCCCTGATCTTTGGACTGGGTAAGAGTGGTCTGCTTAATTCAGACACTCTGTTCATCACCACCCCCTTTTCTGAATCATAACCTCCACAATCAGCATTCTGTAACTGCAAGTGTTTCAATGAGTGACTTTCAGAATTTATTTGCCCGTTCACCGACCTGAAGTGAGCATCAGGGGCCACAGACAGAGCGATGCACCAGCTTCAGGTATGGCCGGTCGCTGCGTCCTGCAACCCTAAATGGCTCCCGTTAAGTCTATAATTGGCGCAGGTTTATATCTGTGAGCCCTTTTTTCAGCGCAGCGAGAAGCAATAGTTTCTGGCTCTCGTTGCATGCGCACCTGCAGGATTGGTGAAGCAGTGCCAGTCCCAGGCACTGGGGTCCGCGAATGCAGCTCACGGAGATGAGGCCTGTTCTCCTCGTGGCGATCCTCGGCCTATCCTGCCACCAGCCGCCGCCACCAGTAGCGCAGTCTGCTCCAGGTCAGCTCCGGTCGGGAGCACAACATCGCGTAGCTCAGCCTGTGAGGCGCCGATCGTCACCAAAGTTTCACCGAGTGCAGATCAAGTAGTGAGAAGCACTCAGGCTGCAGTAGGGTAATGGTCACTCCGATTTTGACAGGATAAATGTTGGATATTAATTCCGGGAAGCAGGAGTCTCACCTCACGGCAGCCATTCTGCTTGTGCGCCCTCTAGCGTCCCCCAATCTAAGGTAGCATCTTTGCTCGCGGTTTCAAAATATTGTTATGAGAGCTTGATCCGTAATTAGAGTAAAATGCTTCTCATAGATAAAGATGTGGAGGTGCTCACAGGCCCAGACAACTGCCAGGCTTTCTTTTTCTGGCTGTGAGCATGCTTTCTCAGTGTTTGTCAAACTGCAGCTGGCGTATGATACGATATTTGTCGTTGTTCACCTTCATTTTCATATTGAACTAGGATGGCTCCGAGTCCTACTGGAGTGGCATCTACAGTGATTTCATTCTTCCTGTTTGAAGTATGCCAGGTTGATGGCGGATCCTGCAGCCATTTTGATTTTGTTGAATGCCAGCTTTTAGTGTGCTGGCCATCGAAAGGGTTGACCTTGCTTTGTGAGTACTCTTAGAGGATAGCTGATGGTGGTGTAATCATTTATGTATCGTGCACAACAACTAGCCATTACCAGGAAAGACCTTATGTCACTGGGAGTGAGAAAAAGGGCTTGAGGAGTCGAAAATGTGGTGATGTAACAGGATCTCTCATGAAGTTCGAGCTGATGATAGCCTTTGTGTGGATCCAATTTGGAAAAGACTTTCGCTCCATTCAGTGGGGTATTCATGTCACGGATGGTGGCGCCCCAGATGCCATTCTCATTTGATGGTGGTGTTTGGGGACCTCTTGTCAAAACAGTGGCTCACTTTGTTGTTTGATCGCCGTTTGGATACTGCCACCACTGGAGATACACAAAGAGTTGGGCCGGTCAACCCCTCTATAATGTCAGCTCTTAATAAGTCTTGTACCTCCACGTTTACAGCTTGTTGAGGAGAAATTGCACTTTATGGTGATTTTGAGCCACAAATGTTATCTATTTGTTGATGTGTAACCGGACTTTGAAATGAGCTAATTTTCTAAGTCTGTTGAATAGTTTCGGAAATTTGCTTATGATGTCTGCTGCATCAACTACACTGTATAGTATCTCCATGAGTTTTAGGTGTTCTGCAGTGGGCAGGCTGAGAAGGCAATCGGCTTTGTCAGGTCCCTCTATGACATGGATTTGGGCGTCCACCGTTCTGTCTTTGTATGTCAGAGATGTGCGAAATTGTCCTCGGCGTGGTAAGGGTTCTTTGGACATCCAGGTGTACATGTGCACAGCAGTCTTCTGTAGTTTGGGTTAATTGTTTTGTATTCGGTGATACATATGTAGTTGAGGGATACTCCAGTGTCTAGTAAAAACTGTGCCGGATGATTTCCCATTTGAATGTACAGTCTTGAGTATTTCTTTAATATGTCGGAGTCAGCTACCATGCACACATTTTCATCACTGTCTTGAGAGATCGGAGTGAGGGATGATGACTTCTGAGACGATGAGCGTTGCAATCCATATGTGAAATGGATTCACATGCTGGATCGTGACAAGCTGGTTGAGCGTTCTTGCCCATAAAGTACTGCTTTTGCATGGTGGCAAGATCTGTAGTTCTTTGGGGGTTGCACTAAGTCCTTGCAAGATGCTCTGCACAACAGTTCGAAGAGGTTCTCATTTCCACAGCAGCCACATTGCTGCCCATGGCAAGGCCTGCAAGAGGGTATTATTGACCACAGCAGTAACATTCTAGTTGCTGTCTTCGGCTGCTTCCACTCCAGTTTGTCCTGCAGGTATGGCTTGTGGATTTGGAAGTTCATCTTTGTTCCGACTGACATTTTGGTTTAAGTTGAGACTAAAGATAGAATGCTTGTTCGCATTTTTCTATTTTTCCTGTTTCCATCTTCCTGTATGTTCTTTGGCCTGATCATTGATTCTTGTCTGTTCTTCAATGTCATCTAATGAGTAATGTTTCTTCAGCAGACAATGGTGTAGTGAGTCTGACTGACATCTCTCTATGATTCTGAGACGGATAGCATCCTCCGTGATGAAGTTGTCAAATTCGTAGTATCGGGCTAGGTGTTTGAGACACGTATTGAAGTCTCCGATGGGTTAGTCCTTTTTCTTGGAATGCCAGATTAAAGGTGTATCATTCTTAATCCAGATTGCGTTTGTGGAGAAAATTTCTCTTTAGTTCGTCTCACGTCTTGGTAGGAGGTAGCCACAGCTGGGTGCAATTTTTTGATGATTTGACCAACGTCTTTACCAATCAGGTTACGCAGGGCGATGAGTTGCTGGTCAGGGTTGGTAACTTGTGACCCCTTCATGAAGTCTTCGAAGTTGTCCATCCATACTTGCCATCGAGGACCCATGTCGCTGCCAGATGTGAGAGTGAGAGGCTCTAGGGGGCATATGAAGGAGACACCCAGCATTGCTGGTCCCAGTTGTGCTTTTTGTGAAGTATCTGGGTAGGACGAGATGGGGCTGCGTGGATGCTCCAGCAATGTGTAGCAGGGTGATGTTCCAGTACATTGTGATGTTACCAGGAGCACCCAGGGTCTGTCGCAGGGGTTGCAATGAGAATGTGCAGAGGAAACTCCTTCACAGTTAGTGATGTGGGGGGTCAGGGGTCAACTGGATGTAATATTGTAGGAGCCTTGAGGTAGGTAGAAGTCGAGCATGCTGAAATTGTCCACAGGTATGCGTAGATGCTGCCAGGAGTATGGGCGCCTGATTTTAAGATGTCCACCGGGGGGCAGCACAAGGTTCCTGGTTGGGCTACTTGACTTCAAAATGGCCACCCGGGGAGACACACATGCACAAGGCTGAAGGAGTGCTAAGAGGACCTGGGAGGCAGGAGCGGCGGAGGACAGGCTTACCCAAACACAGCAGTGGGGAAGCAGGCAGGCTAGTGGGACCGCAGGTAGATATGCTGAAAACCCAGTGGTGAGGGGTAGAGCTTTTACCCATGTTAGCTGGGAGTAGCAAGGAGAAATGAAGCAGATGGTGCTCCAGTCGTGGCAAGGTGTAGGAGCTGCCGTATGGTGTAGGGGGGATGCTGCCGGGCCGAAAGCACGGAGGGCGTGAAGGCGGCACTCAGCAGGTGGGAACTGCAAGCGGCAGTACTGTAAGCATGGGAGGGACACGGATGTCGACCACCCTTTTCACCAGTTGTCGTGTCATTAAGGAAGACAGGCACAATAGATGAGGGTTAACCTCTTCCATGCATCGGATGGTTCACGGCCATCTGACCTCATGGTGGGTATGTGCGGAGGATGGCCGGGCTATGGAAGACTGGCGCCCACCTACCTCCACCTCCCCTCCACGGATGAAAAACAGCATAGGCCCATGACAGCTTGGGGCTGTATTAACTAGAAGAATGACGCCATGCCCAATGCATTTATCAATTGACATCATTTTGCTATTTTCTTTCTATCAACAGATCCTTTCTCTCTTTTTTTTCTGCTATCCTTATGATTACTGTTTTCTTTAATCTTTTAACTTGTTCCTTCTCTCTTCTTCTATGGTACCTGTGATATCCTTCTGCAGTTTTCTTTTTTGTCGCAACCAGGGCCGGACTGGGAACTGAAAGCAGCCCTGGCAAATTTTGCCAGCCCAGCCCCTGTCCGGCGTGTAGCGAGTAGATGCAGCAAGCAGAGCCCTACCGCTACTAGAGGGGATTGGGGGGTTTGGGGGATTGTCCCCCCAAGAAAATTTTGGAAAAAGACAGACCAAAATGGTGAATTTTACAGCACATTTTTCATTACATATTCAGTTGTATCAACTTTCAAAGCACAGTAAATAATAGATGATGACCTTAAAGAGCTCCAGGTTACCCACCCAGTCATATGTACCCATAGACATTCTTTCAGAGAACACCAAAAACAGACAAGTAGTGAATCAGAGAGAACAAAGTAAAAGTGAGACCAGCCCCCACATGGTATGTAGCGAGCAAGCGCAGTGAGCAACCACTACCAGGGGGAGTTGGGGGGGGGTTGTCCCCCCAGGAAAAATTTGGAGACAGAAAGGCCAAAACAAAGCATTTTTCCACACATTTTCTATCCTCAACCGCACTGATGACATCACCATGTCTGCAACGAATGAGGCAATTCCAATAATTGATCACGTCATCCATGTACATCTGAGCCAGTTCATAGGTATAATGGAGGATTCCATCACAATGCCCTTGAGCCAGAGAATAATTAAAGACGTCATCATTGTGCCATGGTCTCTCTTGGGCTGGGTGCTTGTGGTCACTGCAGGGGTGCAGTGCGGCCAGAAGACCACATGCCATGACAATAGGCGCTACTCTTGTTTCCCAGACATTACCTTGCATTCCGGGATATGTAGTTTTGTTTTTCCAGTTATGGGCCTGGATCTAGATTTTCATGCAAAGTGCTGAGGCTAAAAGGTCTTGATGGCGTGAAAGCATCACACGCTGGTCAGGAGTCATTTTACAGTCTGTTTTTCAAAACAAATCACAATTCCATCAACCAGTGGTGAGAAAAATTAAGACAATAAATGTTTTTGACACAGTGTTTTGGCCTCATTAGCTACCACTCACTACACCTAGTCTCTGTATGTGTGCCCACATACTTGGGTCTACAGGGTACTGCTGACATGATGCCAGTTACCAAGTGGCTTTCCTAGTGTCACCAAATTTCTTTCCCATCCCCCTCCAGCAGCGGTGTGCCCCTGAACCAGCCGGCATCCCATGGTGGTACACACATCAGACTGCCCTTGCATGTGTGAGCACCCCTTAACATGTGGGTACACCTCTCGCAGCACCCACTCCAAGCATCTTCGGTCACAAGGTTTGCTGGCCTAGCAGAGTGTGCGCACAAACCCAATGCCACCTTCTCTTCATCGTGGGGCATGCAGGGTGCCTAGTATGTTAAACCACTGAGATGCACATAACCCCCAGCACCCAATCTGCACAGACTACATACAAGTCAATCATGGCCAGCACCCTGTCCGTGCTAAACATACGGAGAAAAACAGCTTTTCACACACAGACGTGGGAGGACACAAAACAAGCGTCATCTGTGGTTTGAATTCTCATTATATATGCTTCGCTTTAAAATACCATAGCAGAACACCAATATAAAAATAAATACAGGACTTCAAGTACCAGAATGCACTCTGCCTTGCAGAAGTCCTATATACAACAATGCTCACTGTACATGCAGTTTTGATTTTCATTTTATCAACACAGGAATTCAAGTTCCATGAAGCATTATCCCATGAGAAGGTATGATATATAAAAAATCATGTATTTTGAGTTTCATTCTGGTTCTGTAAGTATCAGAGTGACATCTATCAAGCACAGATATGCTACAAAAATACAAACTGCACATGTTGCTTTGATTTTCATTTTATAAATGCAGGAGTACAAGCACCAAAATGTAATATTCCTCCTACGTGTATTATGTAGTACACACCGAGTACACGTTCTGAAGGTTTTCGTTTTACAAATGAAGGACTAAAAGTATCAAAATGCATCCTAGGTCAATTATAGCATAAAACACACTGTACATGCTATTTTCATTTTACAAACGCAGGACTCCAAGTCCCAGAATGCAAAATTCGATGTACATGCATGATATAAAACGATGCACACTGTTATTTTGATTTTCTTTTTTACAAATGCAGGACTTCAGCTACCAGAATGCAATATCAAATAGACAAAAGGAACACAAGCTGCTTGAGTAGTTTAGATTTTCCTCCTATGAACGCAGGCTACAAGTATCAGCACACAAACTGCGAAACAGGGCAAGATATGTTGTTGTAAAAACAACTGAGGTGGTAAATCGCAAATCTCTAGTCACACAATGACCTGCTAAAAAAGGAGGGATGCTGTCTCACTCACTCAGCACTCCCTCATACCCCAGGACCTAAGCTCCTCATTAGCCAAGCGCCTAGGAGGCATCACGTGGTTCTTGGTAGCACTATAGATACTCATCACACAGACCTAGCTGCAGATAGTGGTGTGACGCAAACCCCCCTCCCCCAGCAAAATGAGCTGAGGGGCCACTGAAACTCTCATACCTCACACACATTCTCAGTATGGAGGCTGAACTGGGGGCCCTTAAAGATGGAACGACACCACCGTAAGGGATTGCGCTAGGCCCCTAGCTGCATAGAGACATATAGGCATCATGCCAGCGCTATACAAATCATTAAAATGAATGAAAACATATACAAAAGCTTTTTTTGAATTCATGAATATGCGTGAAATTTTACATACATTGAATATATTGATGTGACGCACATCCCTTTATAACTGAACACCTCTTTGCCAAGCAGTCCTTTCATTATGCCCTCAAGGTAGGGCCATGCTGACGTGTTACAAAGCCAGCATAACAAAACACAGCAAGCCAAAATAATGACGCTGTTTGTCTCAGCCGGATGCCTGTGCCGGTCTCATCGCCTCCAGCATGGCTTGGCACGGCATAAACGCTATACTCAGTGGTCGAAGTGGGGAAAAAAAAGTAAGGGTGGGCGTAGTTTGCGAAGTAGCGCTACTCGAAGCTACGCGTAGTGCACTTTGCACTACGCGAACTTCACGTAGCACTACGCGAGCTGCGTAGTAGCATGTTCGCACTGTGCAAGATGCGTTTTCAATGATTGCACAGTGCAGACAAGCATCCGGCACTGTGCAAGCATTGAAAACGGCATCTTGCACAGTGCAAGCTGTAGTTTTCTGCTGCTCGAGTAGATTATTACTCGAGCGGCAGCTTTCTCAACGCGAACAGGTAGTTTCTCATTGAGAGCGGTCGCGAGCATGCGCAACCACTCACAATGAGAAACCTGACCTCCTCGCGTTGAGAATCTCGCCGGGATGTCATTTTGCTTGCTCGCGGTCGCGAACATGACGTTCAGGACCGCGAACAAGCAAAAAATGACCGCTGCACTACGCTACGCTGCACTACGCATGTTCGCACTGTGCTACGTGCAGCTCGCGTAGTGCGAAGTTGTGAAAACTTCGCAAACTCCGCGAGCCTAGCGTAGTGCTTCGCCCAGGGTTAAAAAAAAGTAGGGACACTGTGGGCGGAGACTCTGAGCGTGGAGCTAACCCAAAGATTCGATCAGTGGGCGGAGTCAGAGGTGTGGCCAGAAAGTGCCAAACATCCAAATTTTTAGTATTTGTTTGGCATTTCACCGACCAGTTACAGCTTATTGTGTTATTTAATTCAACCAATGGATTCACTTGATTATTTAAGGTTTAATAGGAGTTAATGGCATTTAAATACATTCACAAAGTGGGATATATTTCCAATCACACAATGTCCCAAATACGCTTAAAAGTGGAATCATAAGCCATTTGTCTCCAAGCCATGCAGTTTCTTTCATTAGCACTTCTCCTCCCTTCTTCCACAAGACCAGTTCAAACATGAATGGCAAAATATCCTAGTTTGCAAATGTTTTCTATATAATTATGGCTCTGCCATACTTGGCACATAATACATCATCCACTGCATAATCTTACAGTTTTAACTGATCATTTTTGTAGTGCAAACGGATACAAAGTTATTAAAAACGGGACTTGAGTTGCTGCAAAGTGGACGGCCCTTTGCAAAGGTTGACTGATCACCTTTTTCACTGCTGCATTTGTATGTTATACTGGTACTAATGAGGCAGAATCTTTGCAGAGACTTAACATGTGTAAAAATGTCTAAATAATAAAGTATAAGAAAATATATTGCATTACACTGCAGCATCATTTTGTCCCCCATTGCTGCATAATTCCAGTGGCTCCAGAGCAAGCAGCACATGTTAAAAGGGCTTGTGCATAAAGCAGAGAGACTGTGAAATTTGCAAACTTAGTTTTGTGTGCGTGCAAATCCTGCATTGCGGATCCTTGGTGAGTTGTAGCTACTACTGCTGAAACAAGGCCAATGGAGGTGCCAATGGGTGAGGTGGACTGGCCTCGATGGCAGGGCCGGCTTTAGTGCTGGTGGCGCCCTGTGCAGCAATGTTTGCTGGTGCCACCAATGATCACCTACACCTTGGACTCCCTCACTACCACCCTTTAACAGTCCCCCTCAAGTCTCCATAATCACACTCTTTCTCAGATGCATTTCATTTGATTTACAGCGCCACTCATACTAGTGTACAGTGTCAGAGCACTTTACATCACACACACTACACAGAGACAATCATTTATATGTGTGTAAATCACTGTATAGGAAATGTTACATAAGACAAAGGACTACAAAGTGTAGAAGCCACATGACAACGGTACTAGCAGGCAGTATAGTTTAATAGCTCCCTGTTCTAGGTTAGGATTTTAACTTATAAACTGCAAGTAACAAAAGGATCTCTCTGCCAAAATCAGTAACCTACTAACCTAGTTAACATTATGTGCACTTTATGATCTTCATGGTACATTTTCTTTGCAGCAGGCACATTAACCCTCTGTGATACCTTTCCAGGAGTCAACCCTTCCACTAGACAAAACTCTGATCTCTTTCTAGGAAGAAGATTAATCACCGAAGTTATCATAACATTTTTATTGTTGCTTAAAATTGCTGGAGGCCAGGAAGGAGGCTGCACGATTTTTTTTAAACCATAATATACTTGCAATACTACGCACCCACCCGAAATAGGTACCCAGTGCGGTCACACCGTTCCCACCGCCCTAACCTGCTCAAGGATAATGTGACTTCAGTCACAGAGTCGCAGTGATTGGATCACTGTTGCTCTAGGGTGTGCTGCTTCATAGGCCTGCCCTCAAGACTGGAGATTAACTTTAGTATGGATTGTGGTGGACAGGCCTTCAAGGTTAACTCACATTTGACACCATTAGGGTACACCTGCTTGTGCTAAGACATCAGGCCTTCTAAGGTCCAGTGGGGCCTACTAAAGTCTAGCATGGGAATATGCTCCCTCAGGAGAGTGTCTGGTGGACTGGTCATGAAGGCTGAACCTGGTTCCCCGGTTCCAAATTCGACAGCTCTGGCCATAGTGCCATATCCTCTCCCCCACTCAACACCATACTGCCCCACTGAGAGAAAGTCGCACTGCCTTCAGCTACAACTTAATTGTGCCTGCTATAATCACTCGGATGTGGCTCAATTCAAATTATGCATTTGATAAGAGTAATATGCTTCCTAAAAAAAAAAGTGAAAGCAAACTCTTAAAGGGAATGCAAGAGTAAGTAAAGCATGTGAAATGTAAGCAGAAACAACATGGTTACCTTAACCATCTCTTACTCACTATTCAGAAATCTGCGAGTGGTTTTACCTAAAAAGTTAAGGAAATGACTGTAGGGCCCATGAAGGGAACAGTTTCAATGTCCATTGCTTATATCCTTACAAAAAGTAAGCAGTATGATTTAAAAAGACCACATCCATAAACACGGAGCCATGGTACCATTTCCAATTCACCCATCAACCAGGTATTGCAATACATCCAGGAATGGTGCACTTCCCCGCCCGGGGACAACAATGCTGTTGAAAGAAAGACGAGAAAACAAAAGTAGCGCTTCAATGCAAAGTGAGGCCGATGCACTTGGATGTAAATAAAACCAATCTTGCCACTTTGCAACCACTCTGTCTTTCTTTATTTAGTTATGTATTTATTTTTCATATTTAAAACCTTTTATTTCTCTCCATCCCGTGGCTGCACTTTGGAATAGAAAAATTTCAGAAAAAGGGCATTTCCCGTAAGAGTGTTTTTCTTTTTTGAATCCATTTTACAGGGAAGCAACAAAATGAAAGAAGGAAAGAGAGGTTGTGAACCATTTCTTCAAGTCACGGTTTACAGTAAGCGAGGAGCAAGACAGAAAGAGATGGAATAATAGGAAGAGAGGGGAGCATTATGCGGAGAGATTGAGAACCGTTGTGCTCAGGGCAGGCCTGGGCTTGATTTGGCTGTATCGGACCGGCTGCGTGAGTCAGAAACAGGGACATTAAGCACAACCAGGACCAGCCAGAGCTGGCTGGGCCTGGTTGTGCTTAATGTCACTGTCTCTGATTCACCCAGTCGGTCGGGCATGGCCAAATTGGCCCCAACAACAGAACCAGCCCCCAGTTCCAAAACCGGCCCCCACCCCATCCAGCCTACCGGGGGATTGCCCGGTGCCCGGACTTACCAGTCCGGACCTGGTCGCAACTAAAGTACGAATTTGATAGGAAAATCTTCTGTGCTAAACATGAGCCACAGAAATTACGCAAATGGTGTTGGTTTGCTTATTCCTTACTTATTTTCATGTTTTGTTTATTCTCATAACTTTGCCATGAGAGCCTTTACTGTAGTTTGAAATGCAATGTAAATATTGTGTTTTTAAAATTACTAATTAACTGTAATTTTGGAATTACACTTGTACCTGTAAAGTGATGTAGCACCACTCGGCCATGTCTGCACAATAGATCAAGAAAACAATAAATTAAGCCTTGGTTTGTTAATGCCTATATTCCAGTAACTGTTATAGTATACCCAGGTACTCTGTGCTCAAGTCTCTTTAAGAAAAGGCATATATTGTGGAGTTAACACTAAGGGCTAGATTTACCAAAGGATAGAGTTGCCCTTTCATCATGCAAGTGCAACACAATCTTTAAGTCACATTTACCAAGCCACACAAGGCCACCTGAAATTCGCTGCCGTTTGTTACTTTGCTCCAGGAAGGCGTTCTATGGGTGTAGTGTTGGTGTTCACATGCATCCACCTATGCTTTTTGGTGCATTCCCAGATTTGCCAAGACTGGTAAACCTTGGAATCCATCAAAATCATATGCCTTTCTGATAGAGGCGCAAAGAGGAGAAATCTCTTTATTTCTCCTTGTTGTTACTGCAGCATACTTCGAGAAAGGAAAACACCATTAAGGATTGTATTTGTGCAGGAAGGTGTCCTTTGCTGCACAAAAACAATACTGCCTGCAATGGACCATGGCACAACTGTGCCTGCACTGCTGCTTGTCCATCACTAGTGCACTAGCGCTGAAAGAAAGGAGGAATGTGACATAAATTGATAGATATGGCACATTCCTGCCCTCTTCATTTGACGCAGTGCTGCGCAGCAAGTTGTCTTTCTCCTCTGAACCTGCTCGCAGACAGGTCACTCCCCACGCCACCACACGGCCGCCAGCTGCCTCGTACCTACTCCCTGCCGCCCGCCTGTTTTCCTGCCGTTTCCCGCTTCTTCCCACCGCTGTGTCCCTGCATCCCTGCCCCCATTCTCCCCATTGGCCACCCCGCCTCCCAGCTGCTCCTCCCTCCCTCTCCCCCTCTTAAGGAGGCCACGCAGTGGTGGAGGAGCGACCTCTGACCCTGCTCGCAAGCAGGTAGCTCCCCACGCCACCACAAGGCCGCCAGCTGCCTCGTACCTGCTCCCTACCGCCCGCCTGTTTTCCCGTCTTTCCCGCTCCTTCCCGCCGCTGCGTCCCTGCGGCCCCGCCCCCCGCTCCCCATTGGCCACCCCACTCGCGCCTCACAGCTGCTCCTCCCTCCCTCTCCCCCTCTTAAGGAGGCAGCGCAGTGGCGTAGGAACGACCTCTGACCCTGCTCGCAGGCAGGTCGATCCCCACACCACCACACGGCCGCCAGCTGCCTCGTACCTGCTCCCTGCCTCCCACCTGTTTTCCCGCCGTTACCCGCTCCTTCCTGCTGCTGTGTCCCTGCGGCCCTGCCCCCCTGCTCCCCATTGGCCACCCCGCTCCCGCCTCGCAGCTACTCCTCCCTCCCAATCCCCCTCTTAAGGAGGCTGCGCAGTGGCGTAGAAGCGTCCACTGACCCTGCTCGCAGGCAGGTCGCTCCCCACGCCACCACATGGCCGCCAGCTGCCTCGTACCTGCTCCCTGCCGCTCGCCTGTTTTCCCGCTGTTTCCCACTCCTTCCTGCTGCTGCGTCCCTGCGGCCCCGCCCCCCTGCTCCCAATTGGCCACCCCGCTCCCGCCTCCCAGCTGCTCCTCCCTCCATATCCCCCTCTGATGGAGGCCATGCAGCGGGCGCGCAGTGGCCGCGTGCAGCGGGTTCCCGCACGCCAAAGGCAAGCCCGTCTGCGCCCGTCCGCACCTGGACCCCGCGAACGCCACAACACCAGACTCCACTACGACGCCAGCACCCTCTACGCACTCAACGCCGGCCTACACCACACTTGCTTGCAAGCCGTCGCGAAACGGACTCGAGGACCTTTCTCCTGCCACACCTGTAGCTTCACCTGCGACAGAGCCACCAAATCTCCAAGGACTGGACCCAAACACCTCCGCTGCATAATGCTCAACACCCGCCCTGCACGCAAACACGCCATCAAGCTCTGGGATCTGCTTGACACCTCCATCCCAGACTTGGCCTTGCTGACCGAGACCTGGTGGAACGACTCCTTGGCGCCCCACATCGCTATAGCCATCCCGGACGGCTACAAGATCACCCGCAGGGATTGCGGCGACGGAATCGGAGGAGGAATAGCCATCGTCCACAAGTCCACCCTCAAGGTCGCCACCCACGCAGACGACACCCTCAACACCGCCGAACACCTGCACTTCCGGATCCACACCGACCCCAACACCACCCTTAGAGGAACACTCATCTACGGACCACGTGCTCAATTCAGCGACTCCATCTCCGACCTCGCCAGCACCCACGCACTCGCCTCCACGGACTACATCCTCCTCGGGGACCTAAATTTCCACCTGGAGAACAACAACAACGCCAACTCCGCCACCCTGATCAACAACCTCGCCAACCTCGGCCTCAGACAACTCGTCACCACACCCACCCACACCGCTGGCCACACACTGGACCCCGTCTTCTCCACAGGCACCCACGTCACCTTCAACCACACCACCGAACTACACTGGACCAACCACCGCTGCATCCATGTCACCTTCAATAAACCAACCACGCACCACTGCACCCAACAGCTACCTCGCCGCTGCTGGAGCAAAGTCACCGAAGAGCAGCTGATCACCACCCTCTCTTAAAACCCACCCACCAACCCCACCAACCCAGACGCCGCAGCCCGCAACCTCAGACAGTGGATCGACGACTGCGCCAACACCCTCGCCCCACTCAAGAAACCCTCCAACAACCACGCCAGCAAGAGAGCCACCTAGTTCACTGTCGAGCTGCAGACCTCCAAACGCGCATGCAAGAAACTGGAGAAGATATGGCTCCACGAACGCTCTCCGGACAACAACGCAGCCCACAAGGACGCCACTCGCATACATCACCACCTCATCAGATTAGCCAAGAGATCCTCCTTCAAAGACCACCTGGATAACAACGCACATGACAGCAAAGAGCTTTTCAGAATTGTAAAGGAACTCTCCAACCCCAGTGCCGACGGCAGCGACATACCGCTCTCACAAGAACTGTGCAACTCACTGGCCATCTTCTTCCACTGCAAGATCGCTGACATCCATGACAGCTTCAACACCATGACTGCCCCGACTATGCCAGACCCCACCTCCCCTGTGAACACCACCAGCGCCAACCGCCTGACCTCCTGGTCCAACGTCTACGAGGACGAGACACGCAAGGTAATGAACTCCATCTACTCAGGATCTCCGTCATACCCGTGCCCACACCACGTATTCAACAAAGCAGACGCTGCCATCGCACCCCAACTACGGAATGTCATCAACATCTCCTTCGAAACAGCGACATTCCCGGAAAGCTGAAAATACGCCGAAATCAATGCCCTCCTCAAGAAGCCCAAGGCGGACCCCAAGGACTTCAAGAACTTCCGACCCATCTCCCTGCTCCCGTTCCCGGCGAAGGTCATTGAGAAAATCGGCAACATGCAACTGGCCCGCCACCTGGAAGACAACAACATCTTGGACCCGTCGCAGTCCGGGTGCAGACGAAACCTCAGCACCGAAACAGCCCTCATCGCTGCCACAGACGACATCAGGCGTCAACTAGACAATGGCGAAACCTCAGACCTCATCCTCCTGGACCTGTCAGCCGCCTTCGACACGGTCTGCCATCGCACTCTAAAGACACGCCTCCTAGAAGCCGGAATCCATGAGAAGGCCCTTAACAGGACCACGTCCTTCCTCTCCGGAAGAACCCAGAGCATCTGCCTCCCGCCCTTCCGATCCGAGGCCACCGACATCATCTGCGGTGTCCCCCAGGGCTCATCCCTCAGCCCGACGCTGTTCAACGTCTACATGGCCCCCCTCGCACAAGTGGCCCGCCAACACGACCTCAATATTATCTCCTACGCTGACGACACCCAGCTCATCCTCTCCCTCACCAAGGACCCCCACACCGCCAAAACCAACTTCCACGAGGGAATGAAGGCCGTCGCTGACTGCATGAGGAACAGCCGTCTGAAGCTGAACTCGGACAAGACGGAGGTACTCATCCTCGGACCCACCCCCTCAACCTGGGACAACTCCTAGCGGCCGACCACACTGGGAACAGCACTGACACCCACCAACCATGCACGCAACCTAGGATTCATCCTCGACTCCTCCCTCTCCATGTCTAAACAGGTCAACGCCGTCTCCTCCTCCTGCTACAACACCCTCCGCATGCTCCGCAGAATCTACAAGTGGATTCCGACCGAAACAAGAAGAACAGTGACACAGGCCTTCGTCAGCAGCAGACTGGACTATGGCAACGCACTCTACGCAGGAATCCCAGCCAAACACCTACGGCAACTACAATGCATCCAAAACGTCTCCGCCCGACTGATCGTTAACGTCCCCCGCCGCAGCCACATCACCCCCCACCTGAGAGACCTACACTGGCTCCCCATTGACAAGAGGATCACCTCCAACCTCCTCACCCATGCACATAAAGCACTCCACAACACCGGACCAGCCTACCTGAACAGCAGCTTCTACACCCCCACCCGCCAGCTCCGCTCCGCCAGCCTCACTCTCGCCGCTGTTCCCCGCATCCAACGAACAACCTCCAGTGGCAGATCCTTCTCCTACCTCGCCGCCAAGACCTGGAACACCCTCCCTACCCACCTACGGCAGACCCGAGACCTACTCGCCTTCAGAAGACTCCTCAAGACCTGGCTCTTCGAGCAGTAGCAGCACACCCTCCCCTCAGCGCCTTGAGACCCTCACGGGTAAGTAGCGCGCTTTACAAGTACTCTGATTGATTGATAGATTGATTGATTGTGCTGCAATAAATAATAATAAATCTGGGCTTAAATGTACGCATTCTATGAATAAGTGGGAGCTGTAATTCTATAGTGAGTGTACTGAGGACCACATGAGAGATTTTAGCAGCAGGTAAAGGCGTATGTCTAGTTTCTAGAATCGAAACATTGACATCTTCATGTAGCATGAGAATCATGAGTACCCTCTTCATGTTGGTGCAATCAATATTATGGTCCCTGATGAACTCTTGTTTTTGGAATCACTGATGTGTTAATAGTGCATTCATCTCTACCTGGTTGTGACATTTGTGATTTTTATCAGAGGCCAACAAGTCTATGGCCCACCTTTACTGAAGTCTGCATGGGCGCTCATGTGACGCAATACAATTCCGTGGTGCACTTGTAGGCCATTATAAAGGTAAGTAAATAGAAACTGTTGCTTTCCACACGTTGTTTCAAACAAGCGTCTGTATAAAACTTTTGCAGTTTTAGGCCCTATGGCTTTTGTACCCCTTTCTTGCCCTCACTGCTCTACCACATCATGGCACTACCATATTTGTGGACTCATAGCATCTTGTAAGGCAGTCAGAGGAAGTGTGCCTCACAAACTATCCAGCCTATGCCCTCCCTCCAATAGGGCTATGGGACCCTGCAGAGTTTTCAAAAAGTGGAATTTAGGTGAACAACATTCCCTTCATTTTGGACTCTCCTCGGATGTGTGCATCCCAGCTTTATTGATGAGCACTCTTACCTTGGATGCTGACCATGGTCTCATATTCACTATTTGGAATAATATCATTCAAAACAACAGCCTCAATCTTCTCTTCCTGGACACCATCTGAAGACAAAAGTAGGAGCAAAGAGTTACATGATGCTGACTCCATTTGTTGAGCGGTTTACTGGGACAAAAAATAGGCCCTGACATGAGAATAAAAGTGGCCCCCAACAATGAAATAGACAGGGCCAGCTCCTCCGCAATAGCGGAGGAGCGTCGCCCCACTGGCTCAGAGCCAGCAGCAAAAAAATAAAACAATATTTCTGTACTGTTTTATTTGTAAGCCGCTGGCTCTGTCAGCGTGTGCAGGGTGGGGCTGAGGTATTGTAGGGGGAGGAGAAGGGCTAGTACACTCCCTAGGTGCTCATGTGTGTTTGCCTGGCCGTCTAAGGCTGACCAAAACTCACATGCACACTTAGGTTTCTCTAATCAAGCTGTATTGAACAGTCGGGATAAAGAAACCCCACAGACTCCCTGACCTGAGCAGAGCATCTTTCTAGCTGCCCCAGGCCAATCCCTGTGATGCCCCTCAGCACGGGGATTGGACAGGGACTCTGTGACTTGTCTGCAGTGTCGCCTGGGACAAGGACGTCCCAGCACCATGGCGCGGCACAGGCTGGGCCGGCAGCAGGTACTTTTTAATGTTTTTTTATTATTATTCTGGTCCCCCCTCCCTCGTTCTCCCTCCCACGCTCCCCGCGCCCCTTCTCCACTTTTGTATGTGGTGGCCGGCACTGGAAATAGATGACTAAAAAGTGGCTCTTATTTGCTAATCAGGACCGTTTTGGACATGCTGTATAAGTGTTTTATGAAGTACAGAAGACTGCATGGATTTGATCTTTCTGCGGGCAATGTCTATTTTAAAAATCAATAGTAAAACCCAGCTCAGCAAATCATAAATCAGCCCTATAAACAAATAAGAAGCGACCTACACATAGACTTGTCAGGACAGCCAATGGGGCACTTCCTGATTTCCATACAGGCCAGACTGACCCTGCTCTGCTGGTTTCTTGTGTGATGATGGATTTTATGCAGTCAATAGATTAAACAGAATATATCTTAAATACATATCAAATATTTCAGTAGACCAAGTTTTATGTTGCAGTCCTCAATTAACCCACATATTATTTTTCAATATACAATTGATGAATTTCATTTTTCTAAAAGTGGTACCATTTTCCTTCATTTTGACTTCTGATCTGTGAACGTGTTACCTGATCGACCTTAGGGCAGACATAGCCTAGAACATGTCTTCAAAAAAGGCACATCTTTCCAAACAACCACAGCCATATTGATTTGTCATAGATCAGTGATTGTCTCTGCACACTGCATTCTCATTTAGTGTCCTCCTGTAAGGAGATCAGGTCTCCCTGAGACAATCTTAAGGATCAATGAGCTTTCAGGAGATGAGTGCACATTTCGGGAGGACACAGCCCAATGAGTAACTTTAAGATCAGTTTGTTCTGCCCACACACCCACAGGCCCAGTACTGAATCTGTAAATGAATGAGTGCCGGTGCCCAATGCTCTACTCAGAAGCACTTGGCCGGTGCAATTGAATGCTGACGCCCCCAATACAAAGTCTACATAGTCCTGAATTCACCTCAGGCCTCTTTAATCCACTAACAGCTCTCCTTTGCCCTTCCTCTCACTCTTGCGAGTCACTGGGTTCTCACTTTCCGATAGTTCTTTGTCTTTCTCTTACTCCTTATTTCCAGTTATGGTGTTTTCTCCTCTCTTTTCACAAGGTCAATATCTGATGAGCAAAAATAAGTGCCATTCTCCCAAAATGAGTCCTGCTGGACTCCACTGGCAACCATTGCCTCAAATTAAGCACTGCACAGGCCTACCTGTGAATTCCCTTATTTCACTGGTCACTGCAGATCTCCTGCACACACATTCCTTTTGTTACATGTCCTGCTGCTAGAGGCGAGTCCTTCCAATGACCGATCTGTGATTGAAATCTGTAAGGAAATGCCTCTTTTTGTATGGTTACCCCCTAGTTTCTCGACTGATGCTGCTGTTTACTTCGACTTTGGGTGTGTGTTGAGGCCTACTAACCAGACCTCAGTGCCAGTGCCCTGACACTAAAGTGTATGTCAAATTGACTGTACCCAATTCAAAATGGCTACGTCACCTGTATGTCCCTAGTAAGTTGTACCCTGATACCCAGGACATGTACGTTAGAGGAGCAGCCAGGGCTTTCAGCTTGCAGCACTGATTGTGCCACACTGGAGGTCCCCCAAGTAAAACGAGTCCGCCAGTCCACACTGCCGAGTCGTAGAGCAGTTCTGCACTGCTAGCCTGGCTTTGCCATTGTAAGCAATGGTAAAGCAAATACCTCCCCATAAAATGTGTGAAAGTCATCTGTCTGGTAGGCTTACCGAGCCCTAGAGGCAGGGTGAAACGAATGACACAGGCGGGGACTTGTTACATTAAGCCCAACTTGTATCTCAAGTCGAAATTAGTGTAACTTGATGCAGTGAGCCCAGTCAAGCAAAGAGAACTCCAAGAGCCAGCTGACTGCCCTCCTGTTCGCAGCACAGAGACACAACTGCTGAAGCAAATTAGTAGCGCAAATCTTCAAGCCGCAACCACCACTGCTGTTCAGCACCGAGGACAAATATCCAATGCGAAGGGTTGCATCCAAGTTTACTGAGCCCGGGAGTGCTGTCGGACCATTGATGGGATCCGCTGAAGATGAATTATCGACCCAGGAAGGATTGGCCTATGACCGCAACAATCTGCGACTGGCAGTCCAGTGAAAATTGGACTTTGGACAGGCTGTAGAGGACTTTGTGGGCCGCTGACCCTGCAACTATGACCCCCTCACCATCTTCGTGGACTAAGAACTCCCTGTAGGAAGACCCCCGTCTATAGCATTATATTCACAGCATCCTTAGAGCAGCCTCAGCATCCTTCACCCCTTGCATCAGGACCACTCCATGGGATTCTGTGGCAGCGCAGAAAAAGTGTCTGAAACTGCTGAAGGAATGCTTCTACTGTGAAGGTAATTGTTCCGAAAAGCCTTGCTGGTCCCCCTGACAAGCTCTCTGCTGGAGTTGTTCTCCCCAAGTACTTGTAACCGACCACATTGAACTAAGTTTTCCTTGAAAAAGTTTTTGTGTCCAATTCAATGACTTTGCCAAGGCTTGTTTGAGGTTGAGGGAAATTGGTTTTATTTATTATTACTTGTAAAATATATATCTCTGGAATCCTCCAGTGGAATTTTTTCATTCTAGTGTCTTCATTCTTATAAAAATACAGTATATTTTTTATAAATTGAAGTTGGATTTCTTGAGTGCGTGCTAATTCCTTCTTCAATTATGTTGATGGTGTTTAAATGCTTAACACTTGATCCTCTGCTCAGTGCTACAGCTACCCATTTTGAGCTGAAGGTTTTACAGATGAACGCTACAGGTCCTAAAGGGATTGGTTAGTGTACTTCCACAGTGAGGTTGCACAACCACACCATATAATGCACCACATTTTGTCACAAAATCACTAGGAGAGGGAAGAAGACACAGCAAATCAGTGTCCTCCTTGCCCATTTCAATACACATACCATGGGGTTTGCTATGCAACAAAAAAAAAAAGAATAAAAAGAGCTTGGAAGCTGTTTTCTTGCAGTATGTCCACTTTTAAACATCATTCCATTAATACCTATATGAGACTCATATATCCTGGTGAGAGTAGTTAAATCTAAATTCCCCTTAAGCACCTCTATATAAAGAGAGGACAATCTTGGTGTGAGAAATCATTTAATCTGTACCTACTGAATACTCAATCACTTATCCGAGGATCCCCCTGTCCTGGTGTGAGGAAGAACACATGCCATCCTTATTCACTCAGCAGTCAATTTCTTCATTTCTGGTGCTTTTTCAGCCCACTGTGACTCTCGCAGCATTTTTCGAGTGAGAATAGGAACCATTGCACAACTCCTTGATACATCATGCTCACCTTTCCCCTTATTTGCTGGATCCAAGGTCACCACTTTGACTGTTTTGGTTATTTTCATTCCTTCTGGCTATAAGAAAGAAGAGACGTTACATAATGAAAGCACCACATAGGCATGTGTCTCTGCAAGGAAGTACTCTGACTAGGCCTGGGTGGAAAACTACGGTACGCTCGCAGTGTGTGCCTAGTTTGTGCAACTACGCGCTAGGCGATTTGCACGTAGCACAGTGCAAAAACGTGTAGCGTAGCGGGCAGTTTTTTGCTCGCTCGTGGTCCTCAACGTCAAGTTGGAGACCGCGAGCAAGCAAAATCAACATCCCAACAAGACTTTTTCCTTGTTCGCAATCGGCAACATCAAGTTGTCGATCGCGAGCATGGAAAATAAACTTCCGGGCAAGATTCTCAACGCAGGGAGGTCAGGTTTCTCATTGCGGATGGTCAAGTACGCTCGCGACTGCTCGCGATGAGATACTACCAGAAAGCGTGAGAAAGTTGCTGCTCGAGTACAAATCTATCCGAGCTGCAGAAATCGACCGCTTGCACTGTGCATGATGCTGTATGCAATGATTGCACAGTGCGGACAAGCATCCGACACTTCACAATCATTGCGAACAGCATCTCCCTACCACACTACGCAGTTTGCATAGCTACGTGTTGCGTGCATAGTGCGAAGTGCAATTCGCGTAGCTACGCGTAGCGCTACTACGCGAACTATGCCTAGGGTTAAATCTGACTACCTGTAGAGAAATGAACAATACAAACTGGTAACAGAGTCCACCTTTCTCCTGCAGAGTGCCCACTGCACTTCACTAACCCTGCAGAGTAATCTCTACAACCGATTGCTCTCAAGAGGGTGGAAAAAGAGATTGACCTTTAAGAAAAGGAAGAACTGTAATATTCTAATGAGACAATGACTTATGAAAGCAAAAATGACAGAATGGAGCCTACTGTTGCATTATCTGAGTGAGTAATAGGATAGCATATGTCCTAGTTTTATGTTCATAGATGAACCAAACAGTGAATGATAACGATTTAACAGTATTTTGACCTTGCATTCAACTGTTGAGAAATGAATTCAAAGCTCTGGAGTTTGGAGGATTTTGGTATAGTAAAAATGTAAATGCTTCAGCCTTGTGGTTTGTAATTGTCACCAGAGTCCCTCAAAGGCAATAAAGGCCCAAATTCTCTCTCTTGCCCTCTCTCTCTCTCTCTCTCTCTCTCTCTCTCTCTCTCTCTCTCTCTCTCTCTCTCTCTATATATATATATATATATATATATATATATATATCACACACAGAAAGGTTACCCTTTTGAAGAAGCCACTCGCAAGAAGGTTATGTGACGTTTATTTCATGGAAGCTGCAGCAAGGTTAGAACAGGAAATCTTGTCCAAAAGTTCACTAGCCTGACGCGTTTCGTGCCTGCTCGCACTTATTCATAGGCAAAAGTTCAAACCTGCACAAAGCATTCCGGTAATTATATTCACTCCCAGTCACCTGCCCCAGTGGGCGTCGGCTCGCACTGAGCCTCTTGGTAGCTGTAGTCCTCATACTCCAGTGAGTTGCTTGGCAGAGCGAAAATTCCAAAGTTCACAACCCCAGTGGGTAGAAAGAATTCAGTTTGCACCTCGCTGCACATTATACCTTCCAAAAACCACTTCTTGTCCTACATGTTGTTCGTCGTTTGACATCAAACAGGACCGCTTTGATGCGGTGGGGCTTCTCTCAACGACCGGGACAGCCGTATTTAATATCACACACAGAAAGGTTACCCTTTTGAAGAAGCCACTCGCAAGAAGGTTATGTGACGTTTATTTCATGGAAGCTGCAGCAAGGTTAGAACAGGAAATCTTGTCCAAAAGTTCACTAGCCTGACGCGTTTCGTGCCTGCTCGCACTTATTCATAGGCAAAAGTTCAAACACTGCACAAAGCATTCCGGTAATTATATTCACTCCCAGTCACCTGCCCCAGTGGGCGTCGGCTCGCACTGAGCCTCTTGGTAGCTGTAGTCCTCATACTCCAGTGAGTTGCTTGGCAGAGCGAAAATTCCAAAGTTCACAACCCCAGTGGGTAGAAAGAATTCAGTTTGCACCTCGCTGCACATTATACCTTCCAAAAACCACTTCTTGTCCTACATGTTGTTCGTCGTTTGACATCAAACAGGACCGCTTTGATGCGGTGGGGCTTCTCTCAACGACCGGGACAGCCGTATTTAATATCACACACAGAAAGGTTACCCTTTTGAAGAAGCCACTCGCAAGAAGGTTATGTGACGTTTATTTCATGGAAGCTGCAGCAAGGTTAGAACAGGAAATCTTGTCCAAAAGTTCACTAGCCTGACGCGTTTCGTGCCTGCTCGCACTTATTCATAGGCAAAAGTTCAAACACTGCACAAAGCATTCCGGTAATTATATTCACTCCCAGTCACCTGCCCCAGTGGGCGTCGGCTCCCACTGAGCCTCTTGGTAGCTGTAGTCCTCATACTCCAGTGAGTTGCTTGGCAGAGCGAAAATTCCAAAGTTCACAACCCCAGTGGGTAGAAAGAATTCAGTTTGCACCTCGCTGCACATTATACCTTCCAAAAACCACTTCTTGTCCTACATGTTGTTCGTCGTTTGACATCAAACAGGACCGCTTTGATGCGGTGGGGCTTCTCTCAACGACCGGGACAGCCGTATTTAATATCACACACAGAAAGGTTACCCTTTTGAAGAAGCCACTCGCAAGAAGGTTATGTGACGTTTATTTCATGGAAGCTGCAGCAAGGTTAGAACAGGAAATCTTGTCCAAAAGTTCACTAGCCTGACGCGTTTCGTGCCTGCTCGCACTTATTCATAGGCAAAAGTTCAAACACTGCACAAAGCATTCCGGTAATTATATTCACTCCCAGTCACCTGCCCCAGTGGGCGTCGGCTCGCACTGAGCCTCTTGGTAGCTGTAGTCCTCATACTCCAGTGAGTTGCTTGGCAGAGCGAAAATTCCAAAGTTCACAACCCCAGTGGGTAGAAAGAATTCAGTTTGCACCTCGCTGCACATTATACCTTCCAAAAACCACTTCTTGTCCTACATGTTGTTCGTCGTTTGACATCAAACAGGACCGCTTTGATGCGGTGGGGCTTCTCTCAACGACCGGGACAGCCGTATTTAATATCACACACAGAAAGGTTACCCTTTTGAAGAAGCCACTCGCAAGAAGGTTATGTGACGTTTATTTCATGGAAGCTGCAGCAAGGTTAGAACAGGAAATCTTGTCCAAAAGTTCACTAGCCTGACGCGTTTCGTGCCTGCTCGCACTTATTCATAGGCAAAAGTTCAAACACTGCACAAAGCATTCCGGTAATTATATTCACTCCCAGTCACCTGCCCCAGTGGGCGTCGGCTCCCACTGAGCCTCTTGGTAGCTGTAGTCCTCATACTCCAGTGAGTTGCTTGGCAGAGCGAAAATTCCAAAGTTCACAACCCCAGTGGGTAGAAAGAATTCAGTTTGCACCTCGCTGCACATTATACCTTCCAAAAACCACTTCTTGTCCTACATGTTGTTCGTCGTTTGACATCAAACAGGACCGCTTTGATGCGGTGGGGCTTCTCTCAACGACCGGGACAGCCGTATTTAATATCACACACAGAAAGGTTACCCTTTTGAAGAAGCCACTCGCAAGAAGGTTATGTGACGTTTATTTCATGGAAGCTGCAGCAAGGTTAGAACAGGAAATCTTGTCCAAAAGTTCACTAGCCTGACGCGTTTCGTGCCTGCTCGCACTTATTCATAGGCAAAAGTTCAAACACTGCACAAAGCATTCCGGTAATTACATTCACTCCCAGTCACCTGCCCCAGTGGGCGTCGGCTCGCACTGAGCCTCTTGGTAGCTGTAGTCCTCATACTCCAGTGAGTTGCTTGGCAGAGCGAAAATTCCAAAGTTCACAACCCCAGTGGGTAGAAAGAATTCAGTTTGCACCTCGCTGCACATTATACCTTCCAAAAACCACTTCTTGTCCTACATGTTGTTCGTCGTTTGACATCAAACAGGACCGCTTTGATGCGGTGGGGCTTCTCTCAACGACCGGGACAGCCGTATTTAATATCACACACAGAAAGGTTACCCTTTTGAATAAGCCACTCGCAAGAAGGTTATGTGACGTTTATTTCATGGAAGCTGCAGCAAGGTTAGAACAGGAAATCTTGTCCAAAAGTTCACTAGCCTGACGCGTTTCGTGCCTGCTCGCACTTATTCATAGGCAAAAGTTCAAACACTGCACAAAGCATTCCGGTAATTATATTCCCTCCCAGTCACCTGCCCCAGTGGGCGTCGGCTCGCACTGAGCCTCTTGGTAGCTGTAGTCCTCATACTCCAGTGAGTTGCTTGGCAGAGCGAAAATTCCAAAGTTCACAACCCCAGTGGGTAGAAAGAATTCAGTTTGCACCTCGCTGCACATTATACCTTCCAAAAACCACTTCTTGTCCTACATGTTGTTCGTCGTTTGACATCAAACAGGACCGCTTTGATGCGGTGGGGCTTCTCTCAACGACCGGGACAGCCGTATTTAATATCACACACAGAAAGGTTACCCTTTTGAAGAAGCCACTCGCAAGAAGGTTATGTGACGTTTATTTCATGGAAGCTGCAGCAAGGTTAGAACAGGAAATCTTGTCCAAAAGTTCACTAGCCTGACGCGTTTCGTGCCTGCTCGCACTTATTCATAGGCAAAAGTTCAAACACTGCACAAAGCATTCCGGTAATTATATTCACTCCCAGTCACCTGCCCCAGTGGGCGTCGGCTCGCACTGAGCCTCTTGGTAGCTGTAGTCCTCATACTCCAGTGAGTTGCTTGGCAGAGCGAAAATTCCAAAGTTCACAACCCCAGTGGGTAGAAAGAATTCAGTTTGCACCTCGCTGCACATTATACCTTCCAAAAACCACTTCTTGTCCTACATGTTGTTCGTCGTTTGACATCAAACAGGACCGCTTTGATGCGGTGGGGCTTCTCTCAACGACCGGGACAGCCGTATTTAATATCACACACAGAAAGGTTACCCTTTTGAAGAAGCCACTCGCAAGAAGGTTATGTGACGTTTATTTCATGGAAGCTGCAGCAAGGTTAGAACAGGAAATCTTGTCCAAAAGTTCACTAGCCTGACGCGTTTCGTGCCTGCTCGCACTTATTCATAGGCAAAAGTTCAAACACTGCACAAAGCATTCCGGTAATTATATTCACTCCCAGTCACCTGCCCCAGTGGGCGTCGGCTCGCACTGAGCCTCTTGGTAGCTGTAGTCCTCATACTCCAGTGAGTTTCTTGGCAGAGCGAAAATTCCAAAGTTCACAACCCCAGTGGGTAGAAAGAATTCAGTTTGCACCTCGCTGCACATTATACCTTCCAAAAACCACTTCTTGTCCTACATGTTGTTCGTCGTTTGACATCAAACAGGACCGCTTTGATGCGGTGGGGCTTCTCTCAACGACCGGGACAGCCGTATTTAATATCACACACAGAAAGGTTACCCTTTTGAAGAAGCCACTCGCAAGAAGGTTATGTGACGTTTATTTCATGGAAGCTGCAGCAAGGTTAGAACAGGAAATCTTGTCCAAAAGTTCACTAGCCTGACGCATTTCGTGCCTGCTCGCACTTATTCATAGGCAAAAGTTCAAACACTGCACAAAGCATTCCGGTAATTATATTCACTCCCAGTCACCTGCCCCAGTGGGCGTCGGCTCGCACTGAGCCTCTTAGTAGCTGTAGTCCTCATACTCCAGTGAGTTGCTTGGCAGAGCGAAAATTCCAAAGTTCACAACCCCAGTGGGTAGAAAGAATTCAGTTTGCACCTCGCTGCACATTATACCTTCCAAAAACCACTTCTTGTCCTACATGTTGTTCGTCGTTTGACATCAAACAGGACCGCTTTGATGCGGTGGGGCTTCTCTCAACGACCGGGACAGCCGTATTTAATATCACACACAGAAAGGTTACCCTTTTGAAGTAGCCACTCGCAAGAAGGTTATGTGACGTTTATTTCATGGAAGCTGCAGCAAGGTTAGAACAGGAAATCTTGTCCAAAAGTTCACTAGCCTGACGCGTTTCGTGCCTGCTCGCACTTATTCATAGGCAAAAGTTCAAACACTGCACAAAGCATTCCGGTAATTATATTCACTCCCAGTCACCTGCCCCAGTGGGCGTCGGCTCGCACTGAGCCTCTTGGTAGCTGTAGTCCTCATACTCCAGTGAGTTGCTTGGCAGAGCAAAAATTCCAAAGTTCACAACCCCAGTGGGTAGAAAGAATTCAGTTTGCACCTCGCTGCACATTATACCTTCCAAAAACCACTTCTTGTCCTACATGTTGTTCGTCGTTTGACATCAAACAGGACCGCTTTGATGCGGTGGGGCTTCTCTCAACGACCGGGACAGCCGTATTTAATATCACACACAGAAAGGTTACCCTTTTGAAGAAGCCACTCGCAAGAAGGTTATGTGACGTTTATTTCATGGAAGCTGCAGCAAGGTTAGAACAGGAAATCTTGTCCAAAAGTTCACTAGCCTGACGCGTTTCGTGCCTGCTCGCACTTTTTCATAGGCAAAAGTTCAAACACTGCACAAAGCATTCCGGTAATTATATTCACTCCCAGTCACCTGCCCCAGTGGGCGTCGGCTCGCACTGAGCCTCTTGGTAGCTGTAGTCCTCATACTCCAGTGAGTTGCTTGGCAGAGCGAAAATTCCAAAGTTCACAACCCCAGTGGGTAGAAAGAATTCAGTTTGCACCTCGCTGCACATTATACCTTCCAAAAACCACTTCTTGTCCTACATGTTGTTCGTCGTTTGACATCAAACAGGACCGCTTTGATGCGGTGGGGCTTCTCTCAACGACCGGGACAGCCGTATTTAATATCACACACAGAAAGGTTACCCTTTTGAAGAAGCCACTCGCAAGAAGGTTATGTGACGTTTATTTCATGGAAGCTGCAGCAAGGTTAGAACAGGAAATCTTGTCCAAAAGTTCACTAGCCTGACGCGTTTCGTGCCTGCTCGCACTTATTCATAGGCAAAAGTTCAAACACTGCACAAAGCATTCCGGTAATTATATTCACTCCCAGTCACCTGCCCCAGTGGGCGTCGGCTCGCACTGAGCCTCTTGGTAGCTGTAGTCCTCATACTCCAGTGAGTTGCTTGGCAGAGCGAAAATTCCAAAGTTCACAACCCCAGTGGGTAGAAAGAATTCAGTTTGCACCTCGCTGCACATTATACCTTCCAAAAACCACTTCTTGTCCTACATGTTGTTCGTCGTTTGTCATCAAACAGGACCGCTTTGATGCGGTGGGGCTTCTCTCAACGACCGGGACAGCCGTATTTAATATCACACACAGAAAGGTTACCCTTTTGAAGAAGCCACTCGCAAGAAGGTTATGTGACGTTTATTTCATGGAAGCTGCAGCAAGGTTAGAACAGGAAATCTTGTCCAAAAGTTCACTAGCCTGACGCGTTTCGTGCCTGCTCGCACTTATTCATAGGCAAAAGTTCAAACACTGCACAAAGCATTCCGGTAATTATATTCACTCCCAGTCACCTGCCCCAGTGGGCGTCGGCTCGCACTGAGCCTCTTGGTAGCTGTAGTCCTCATACTCCAGTGAGTTGCTTGGCAGAGCGAAAATTCCAAAGTTCACAACCCCAGTGGGTAGAAAGAATTCAGTTTGCACCTCGCTGCACATTATACCTTCCAAAAACCACTTCTTGTCCTACACGAAACGCGTCAGGCTAGTGAACTTTTGGACAAGATTTCCTGTTCTAACCTTGCTGCAGCTTCCATGAAATAAACGTCACATAACCTTCTTGCGAGTGGCTTCTTCAAAAGGGTAACCTTTCTGTGTGTGATATTAAATACGGCTGTCCCGGTCGTTGAGAGAAGCCCCACCGCATCAAAGCGGTCCTGTTTGATGTCAAACGACGAACAACATGTAGGACAAGAAGTGGTTTTTGGAAGGTATAATGTGCAGCGAGGTGCAAACTGAATTCTTTCTACCCACTGGGGTTGTGAACTTTGGAATTTTCGCTCTGCCAAGCAACTCACTGGAGTATGAGGACTACAGCTACCAAGAGGCTCAGTGCGAGCCGACGCCCACTGGGGCAGGTGACTGGGAGTGAATATAATTACCGGAATGCTTTGTGCAGTGTTTGAACTTTTGCCTATGAATAAGTGCGAGCAGGCACGAAACGCGTCAGGCTAGTGAACTTTTGGACAAGATTTCCTGTTCTAACCTTGCTGCAGCTTCCATGAAATAAACGTCACATAACCTTCTTGCGAGTGGCTTCTTCAAAAGGGTAACCTTTCTGTGTGTGATATTAAATACGGCTGTCCCGGTCGTTGAGAGAAGCCCCACCGCATCAAAGCGGTCCTGTTTGATGTCAAACGACGAACAACATGTAGGACAAGAAGTGGTTTTTGGAAGGTATAATGTGCAGCGAGGTGCAAACTGAATTCTTTCTACCCACTGGGGTTGTGAACTTTGGAATTTTCGCTCTGCCAAGCAACTCACTGGAGTATGAGGACTACAGCTACCAAGAGGCTCAGTGCGAGCCAACGCCCACTGGGGCAGGTGACTGGGAGTGAATATAATTACCGGAATGCTTTGTGCAGTGTTTGAACTTTTGCCTATGAATAAGTGCGAGCAGGCACGAAACGCGTCAGGCTAGTGAACTTTTGGACAAGATTTCCTGTTCTAACCTTGCTGCAGCTTCCATGAAATAAACGTCACATAACCTTCTTGCGAGTGGCTTCTTCAAAAGGGTAACCTTTCTGTGTGTGATATTAAATACGGCTGTCCCGGTCGTTGAGAGAAACCCCACCGCATCAAAGCGGTCCTGTTTGATGTCAAACGACGAACAACATGTAGGACAAGAAGTGGTTTTTGGAAGGTATAATGTGCAGCGAGGTGCAAACTGAATTCTTTCTACCCACTGGGGTTGTGAACTTTGGAATTTTCGCTCTGCCAAGCAACTCACTGGAGTATGAGGACTACAGCTACCAAGAGGCTCAGTGCGAGCCGACGCCCACTGGGGCAGGTGACTGGGAGTGAATATAATTACCGGAATGCTTTGTGCAGTGTTTGAACTTTTGCCTATGAATAAGTGCGAGCAGGCACGAAACGCGTCAGGCTAGTGAACTTTTGGACAAGATTTCCTGTTCTAACCTTGCTGCAGCTTCCATGAAATAAACGTCACATAACCTTCTTGCGAGTGGCTTCTTCAAAAGGGTAACCTTTCTGTGTGTGATATATATATATATATATATATATATATATATATATATATATATATATATATATAAATGCTCCGGTTGCAAATCAAACTCGAGTGTTTGTAGAAGGTGGCAGACCTTTAATGACCAGTGCAAGCTGACACCTCACTGCGGCTTCAATCAAACAGCCCATTGCGATAGCCTTACGTGTTTCGAAAGTCACTCTTTCTTCATCGGAGGCAGTCTTTACAATGAAATGCGTGTGCCGGCTTCCAAACATTATTATTTTTTTTTTTAAACAGATTTTTATTGAGTTTTGGTCAAACATCTTACAACCATGTATCATAAACGGGTCTTCAGCGCCATAGTCCTTGCTAGGGCACACTCTACATTAGCCCGCATTCTCTATACCTTAACGATTCTCCCTCCCCCTCCCCCTCTACTCCCACCCCCCCTTGTCAGTGTGCCCCCTACAGTCTTTCCCATAAAGTGGCATAAACCATCGTGCAATAGCGCCCAACTCCTTCTAAAACACTCACATTCGCAGCCCTCAGCCGGTTGATGATCCAGAAAATGTGCAAAATATAGCATGGTACCTTAGCGGCCTTTCGTTCCCTATCAACAAGAGTACTTAAATCCTCACATGCGCCAGGGTGCGCGGGCCTAGCTGGCGGCACCTCCCGTGTGTACCCTCACAGTTCCCGCCCTAGTCTCCACTGTCTGACTCGCCGGCGCATCCGTCTCGTCTCCCCCACTATCTTCCATCGTTGATTGAAGGTCCACCACCAGCGCACCCCACGCCCTGGCCACATCTAGCGCTTTGTCATTAGAAGTGCGTCTGGCTAGCTGTAATCTGAGAGTCCCTTCACTATTCGCCCATTGTCGGAAACTCCCCCGCCATCTCAGGAAGCTGGGGCCCCCCCTGGACTTCCAGTGCATTGTGAGCTCTCTCTTGGCCATAATCAACCCCAGTTCAAAGAATTTACTTGTAACTTTTGTGGCTGATGTGTGCGGGAACCAGAGTAAGAGGCAAGATCCCATGTTTGTGACCTCATTTAAGCAAGACATAACATCAGTCCAGTATGTACCGAGCCCTGCGCATGACCAAAACATATGACCAAAGTCACCACCCTCCGCATTACAACGAGGACACACTGAGTGTGCTCCACCAAAGACCTGCTGGATTTTAACCGGCGTCAAATAAGCCCTGTGCAGGGTGAAGTATTGGACTAGCTGAAACCGAACATTGCGCGTGCCCTTCCAGGCCCGTCGCACGAGCTGAGGCCAGGTCGCCTCCGGTATCTGCTGGCCGAGGTCTCCCTCCCAGCGCTCTCGCAACCTATCTAGCGGCGGCGGTCCATCCAATGCCATTCTCCTGTACAAGCAGGTGATAGCCTTGAAGGTGCCAGCGGCCATCGCGACGTATTGACAGCCCAATGACGTGGGGGGTTCTGCCAGACCCAGCTTCCAGTGTTTCTGGATTCCGGATACCAAAGCCGCATGCAGCAAAAAGTCACCCCTCGGCAAATCAAAGGTGTCTCGTAGTTCGTGGAACGGCAGCAAAGTACCATCTCTATACAAGTCCCCTATCATATGGACCCCGCGGTCCTCCCAGGTGGCCAGCGCTGACCAATCCCCGCCATGTGGGAGGGCAGTGCACATGCCCAAAGGGATCTCCGGGGCATATGGGGTGGGAAATCCCGCCCGTTTCTGGCTACGTAGCCAGCATTGGCGAAGGGTACTCTCTTCGAGAGTGAGCTGGTCCAGCTGAAGCCTCTGCTGGAGCACTATGAAGGACAAGACATGGCGCTGAATAATTCTGCCCTGTGGACCGTCTGGGCCCCTAAACTCCCGTGCCACCGCCTGCGTGAGCTATTGCAGCTGTGCCGCCAGATAGTACAATTCAAATTCCGGTACTGCCAGACCTCCTTCCTCCCGCGATCTGAGCAGGGTGCTCAAAGCTACACGTCTCCTGCCGGACAGTAGATACAAAAATATTTCTGGACCAAGCTTGCATAGTTAAACTAACAGAGGAAACTCAACAGTTTTTTGATTTAAACAAAGAAGGAACAACAAAGCAAATAGCTTGGGATGCATATAAAGCATGTATTAGGGGGAAAATTATGAACTTAATGGCCTACAAAAATAGAGCGAAAAGATCTTTTGTAAAAAACATTGAGAAAGAATTAACGGAACTCAATACACAGCTGAATAGGGCCAGTACCAGTAAAGAGAGAGAGGAACTAGAAGTCAAAGTAAAAAGTAAGAAAATGGAAATGAATGACTACTTGGAAACAACAGTCAGAGAAAGATGGGAGGCCAGCAAACTTTCACACTATGAGTACGGGGAAGGGTGCGGAAAGATCCTAGCATGGAAAGCAAGAACTGAGCGAACCAGGAATAGGATAAACAAAATACAAAAAGTGAGCCAGCAAGGTATACTCTCAGAAAACCATGAAATAAGGAAAGAATTTGCAGAATTCTTCACAAATCTATATACGGAAGAATCTTTTTGCTCCAGTGACGAAATACAGAGCCTACTAGGAGAGATTGAAATCCCAAAAACATCCCTAGACCACAAGCTAGATCTCAATGAAGAAATTACTGAGAAAGAGGTCTCTGAGGCAATAAAGACCCTAGAAAGGGGGAAGGCGGCAGGCCCAGATTCTCTACCAAATGAAGTTTTTTTGGCCCTCCAAACAGCTGTTTTGACCCCTCTCATCGAACTTTTTAATGACATCTTTCTTAATAATAAAGATCTCCCCAGATCCTGGAATGAAGCAATAGTTAGTATCTTGCTGAAGCCAGGTAAGGATCCAACTAAATGTGATTCCTATAGGCCCATCTCACTCTTAAACTGTGACTATAAGATCTATGCACAAATTTTGGCAAAAAGATTAGGGGCTGTGGCAGGATCCCTAATCCATCCAAACCAAAAGGGCTTCATCAAGGGCAGGCAAATTACGGCATTATCACATGAATTGATTGCCACTATAGACATCGCGACTCATCATCAAACACCTTTGGCAGTTATAACATTCGATGCTGCCAAAGCCTTTGATAGGGTCAGTTGGCCCTTCCTGAATGCCATTCTGGCTAAGTTCGACCTAGGGGATAAGTTTGAGAATGCGGTAAAAACATCTATAAAAGACCAACAGCAAGAATTTTGGTAAATGAGGGTCTCACCGACAGGGTTCAGATAGAAAGAGGCACTAGACAGGGATGTCCCCTATCCCCCCTATTGTTCAATTTCTATATAGAGCCTCTAGCATGCCTACTAAGGGGAGAAGAAGGGATAGTACCTTTCACACATAAAGGATGGAGTTGCATTATTTGCAGATGATTTAATGATATTCACGGGCAACTTAACAAGCTCACTGCCAAAAATAGAAAACATTTTAAGTAAGTTTGGGGCAGTTTCAGCATACCAAGTAAATCAAACAAAATCTGAAATAATGGAGTGGAACAACCTGTCGGGGAACTCCCTTGTGAAGAGCAAAATAAAGTATCTAGGGATAGAATACATCAAAGATATTGAAGGGATAGCCGCCCTAAACTTTAAGAGAATATACAAAGACATAAGAACTCTCCTTAACCCCTTCGACGCTGATGACGAGCTGGGCTCGTCATGAGGTAGCCTCCTCGCACGCTCATGACGAGCCCAGCTCGTCACGTAACATGCGATTTAAAAAAACTCAGCGTACGGGCGGAATTCCGCCCGCACGCATGCGGTTAAGGCTTGGGCTGGCCTACACCTTTCCTTCCTAGGGAAGTCAAACTAAATTAAAATGACGATAGTTCCAAAATGCACATATCTGTTCAACTCTCTTCCACTTGATTTTGACAAAATGGAGATAAAAACACTGCAGGGAGAGTTATCCAGCTTTATTTGGGCCTCAAAAGGAACTAGGATCAGCTGGAAAAAGCTGAGAAGAAGCAAGATGCAAGGAGGCATTGCCAGTCCAGACATTATGGAATATTGTAAAGCTTTCCAGTTCAAAAATATAAGGACCCTGTTGGGCATCTGTGAAAAATGGCCCATGCACTGGAAGGCCTTAATCGGTCCTAGGGAAGACAATTATCTATATAAATTTGGACACCCAAAATAAAAAATAAAAATTAAACTGAAGATGATAAGATCAGCAGCAAGAACCTGGTACAATGTTAGAACCACCCTGACGATACCCTATTATAGTAAATTCTCCCCAATCTGGGACTCCCCTGGCACTCCAAATTGCTTAAAAGACACCCTAATAAATCCCTTAAAGGAAGCTAATATAAACTACTGGGGTAACTTGATAAGTGATAGCAATATTATAGAATGGGAGATATTAGACAGAGAAACCAAGGGAACCGTATCAAGGTTTAAGTTTTACCAACTAAATAGCTGGATTAAAGGTGTAAAAGAAAATATGCAAGGGGATGAAATCATTGAACAAAAACTTCTGGACACCGATCCTTTTAGAAAAGAAATACCTTACTGGTACTGGGCATTGATAAGATCTGGTGAGGAAGAATACAAAGCCCCTCATGACATCTGGAGCAAATCTATGCCAGAGCTCGATATTACAAAACTATGGGAATCCTCAAACAACTTCGCAGGACAAGTGGCAAAATCTGCTCCTCTGAAAAAAAATCACGTATTCACTATCCACAGAGCATACTGGACACCAAAGAAACTGTCAAAATTCAAAAACAATACAGTAAAGAAATGCCCCAAATGTGGAAAAGAAAGAGCAGACGACCTCCACATGTTTCAAGATTGTGCGATGCTGGAGGAATACTGGAGCCAGATCGGTAAGACACTTTCAGAAGTACTAGAACAACCAGTGGAGGTAAGCATTGACTTGATTATTTTTGGGGTTAGAAATAACTTGCATGCCCCAAATGCGACGAAGGACAAAGAAAGAATCCTCTTTTTATTGATTCTCCCAGCTAGGAGGGAAATTTGTATTAATTGGATAAAACAATCTCCACCAAGATACCCTGATTGGCTTAACTCAGTACTTAGGGTATATAATCTAGATAAAAAGGGAAGGCAAAGTAAGAAAAATAGGTTTTGGAATATTTGGGAAAAATACAACTTGGCAACATCTAAGGGGTCCAATGATTAAGGCAAAAGTAACAACGATTTCAAGCGGAGTCTTGAATAGAGTAGTCATAATGACTAGCTCACCCCACTGCCAAAAATCGTGTACCTAGATATGGAAAAAAGGGGGCCCCAGAGGACAAGGCAAACAGTTCCCCCAGAGAGACAGAAGGCGGTCGTTTTGGAATGGATCCAAACGAGATAAAGGGGCCTCCGACATCTCCATATTCTAAGAAATCTTCTGCTTGATGAGGACTTAAAAAAAAAACAAAAAAAAAAACAAAGCTAGACGTCTCCTGCCGGAGCCCCAGATGAACCCTATCACCATCGACCGCAGCATCCGGAAGAAGGAAATCGGAATCCACACCGGCAGCGTGCGAAAAAAATAAAGCAGTCGCGGGAGGGCCACCATCTTCAACAGCGCTATTCGTCCAGCCACTGACAGTGGAAGGGTACGCCAAAACCCCATACTACCTCTAATGCCCCTCAGCGCTCTGCCCACATTCCCCTCATATAGGAGCGAGTGGGTGTGGTAAATATAGATCCCCAAGGTACGGTAAGCACTCCGATTCCCAACGCAGTCCCTCCAGCTCCGTAGGCTGGGCGCAACGTGGCGTCAATGGGAATAAACAGGTCTTGGACCAGTTAACACGCAGCCCTGACAGTTCGCCAAACTCCCGGAGGAGGGCCCGTGCGTCTCGCACCGAAGCCTCCGTGTCGGCCAAGTATAGTAAGAGGTCGTCGGCATACAGGGAGATATAATGCGGATCGCCGCGCAGCAGCACCCCCCATAATATCGTCCCTGCCGGGCTCGTGCTGCCAGAGGCTCGATCGCCAAGGCAAGAGGAGCGGGGACAAGGAGCAACCCTGTCGGGTGCCTCTTTCCACCGAGCATGCCGCAGATATTGAGCGGCCCGTGCGGACCCTGGCAGTAGCGGAGTCATACAGCAGCTGCGTCCAGCGGACGAAACCATCCCCTAACCCGAACGGACGAAGCACGCAAAACAGATACGACCACTCCACGCTATCGAATGCTTTTTCGATATCCACCGACAACACGGCCGCGCCCGAGGGACCTTCCCCCTCAACTTCCATGAACCGTATCAGTCGCCGTATGCATGTCGAGGTGTTCCGCGTGGGAATGAAGCCCGACTGGTCTGGGTGCACCAGAGTACACATATGCACAGACAGCCGCGTGTCCAAGATCCTACTCAGCACCTTATAGTCCACAGTGAGCATCGAGAGCGGACGGTAAGCCGTCCGTGCGGCAGGTAGTCTGTCTTTCTTCAGTAGCGGCACTATGATCGCCTCTCTGGCTGATGGAGGCAGCCTGCCCAGTTCCCAGGCCTCTCCATACACCTGATGTAATTGAGGTGCTAGGAGGTCAATGTACGAGGCGTAGAACTCCACCAGCAGCCCGTCACCCCCCCGGCGTCTTCTTCCTGGCCATGTACTTAACCGCTGCTCTAATCTCCCCCAAGGATATAGCAGCGCCCAGCGCGTTCCCCTGTTCTGAGTCTAACTTCGGTAACTGCGCCTCATCCAAGAAGGCATCCAACCCATCCGGGAGTACCGTCAGCCTGCTCCGGTAGAGCTCCGCGTAATAAGCCAGAAACTGATTGTTAATCTCTTTCTGCGAGTAAACCAGGTCCCCTGCGGGTGTAGCCAGCGATAATATCGGTGTACCCCTAGTATGGGGGTTGGCCAGCCATGCTAACAATGTGCCTACCCAGTCTCTCTCAGCGTGTGCCCGGACCATGTACTCTCTATAATCAAGGCAGCGAAGCCTCTCAACTTGAGTGGCTACCCGCTCTTGAGCTGCTAGCACATCCTCCCTACTGTCCCCTCTATATGACTAGCCTTCTCCGCCTGCTGCAGTGAGGCCTCCTCCCGGTCGATATCATCTAGCAATGTCCGACGCACCCCCGCTGTGGACGAGAGGCACACACCTCGCACCATCACTTTGAAGGCGTCCCACTCATGCGCCCTGGTGGTCGCGGACCCCGCGTTCTCCTGAAAGTAATGCTCTATGCCCTCCCGCACCTCCGCGTTAAACACCGGGTCCTCCAGCGCCAGCGGGTTCGTCTCCATGTGGGAACCGACTGCCGCTGTCTGGACCAAAGGATCGTGAGCAAGCAAGGGTTATGATCCGAGATAATCATCGCTAGGTATTCGCTGCTACGTGTGAGTTCCTGGGCCCCAGGAGTACAAAGAACAGTGTCAAGGCGCACATGAAGGTCATGTGGTGCAGAGTAAAACGAATAATCCCTGTCAGCGGGGTGATGTGTCCGCCAGGCATCTAAGAGGTCCCATTTTTCCTGCCAATTCTTCTGCGCCCCGGCCACCCTGCGCACCACTGATTGCGCCAGCGGAGGATGGGAACGATCCATCTCCACGTCTACCACCGAATTAATGTCCCCCCCCCATAAACACTGTGCCCACCAGCAGGGACGCCAGCCTCCACGACAGCGCCGAGAAGAACGCAGCCTGGTCAGAGTTTGGGACATAGATGCTGCAAAGCGTTAAATCCCGGCCATCGAGACGCCCCAGCACAGCCACAAACCTCCCGTCCGAGTCCACGACCGTCGTCATGGGTTGAAAGGGGACACCTGCGCGCACCCAGACCAGCGCCCCCCTAGCATAAGCGGAATAGGTGGTATAGAAGAGTTGCCCCCTCCATCGCCGCTGCCGCGCCTGCCCTTCTGCTCGAGTTAAATGTGTTTCTTGTAAAAAGGCCACGTGGACCCACCTGCGGATCAAATATGCATGCACCTTATACCGCTTCCTCATGGAGGTAAGCCCCCGCACATTCCTGGTAATACATTTCAATTCCAGTTTAGCCACCATCAATAGGCCTATAACGGATTCCAAACCCACACAATCCTAGCCGCACACTGACAACCCCCTTTAACGTGTAACAGCCTCAACCAACTCCCAACCCACCCTCCCCCAGAACAGGCGCCAAACAGTTGTTACCCATCCAAACCCAACCCCCGTCAATGAGGGAAACTCTGGGAACTACCCGAGACTCACAAGCTATGTGAGGTAGAGGGGGTGACCCTACACCAGCCAGGCTGGACAACAAGAGACCCACCACACCGTGATAGGCCGATCCCGCCCATGATAGCCTCCTCCCCCCAGCAGCGCCTCAACCCATTTGAGTTCTCAGTCGGCCAGGGCCCTCTCACTCCCCAACAATACCCCTTCAATACAGAAGAGAGCGTTCCTCCCAGCGCCCCAAGAAGCGGTCCCCCAGTGTCCCCCACAGTGTCAAGACCGCAAGCCGAGCATGCCCCCTTACTGTACGTCGCTCAGCATCCTGAGTATCATTCGTCCATCAGCCGTCTGTGGGGTAACCTGAGGCAGCTCCCCAGGATCCTTCTCCAAACCCCCATCAGAGCCTCCAAAGTCCGCCTCATCGGAGCCTAGCCGGGAACCCGAGTCCACTAATGGGGTTTCCGTCGCCACTCCAGAGATGACCGACACCGCCTGCAGGGCAGCCTGCCTCTCCAGCTCCGTCTGTGACGCTGACGGGGACCTCCTGTTCTGCACACGCCTCCGGTTGCGCCTACTCCTGCGGGGTTTTGGTCGCTCCTCCGTTGCCTCTGCCCAGTTGCCAGCGCCATCTTTGCCCGCTCTGTACCGTTTCAACCATTGCCAAGCGTCATCCGGTGTGTCACAAAACGTCGCCATCCACCAGCACTTTCAGGCGCGCCGGGAACAGTAAGGAGTACTGCACTCCTTCATCACGGAGGGCCCTCTTGACCGCCAAGAAGGAGAAACGACTACGTTGAACCTCCTGGGAGTAGTCGGGGAAAAGAGACACCGATGCGTTGTCCACCTTATACGGGCCAGCCGGCCTAGCTTGTCGCAGGATGATGTCCCGGTCTCTGAAATGCAGCAGGCGTGCAACCACCGGCCGGGGACGGCGGCCCGGAGCCGGAGGCCAGGCCTGAACCTTGTGAGCCCTCTCTAGTGTGTAGAAGTGCGTCAGGCCCTCAGGGACCACCACATCCAGCAGCCATTTTTCCAGATTGGAGACCATGTCGCTCCCCTCAATATTTTCGGGCAAACCCACCACTCGGATGTTATTGCGCCCTTCTGCATCTGCCGCTCTCCTTTCTAGGTGTTGCACTCTGCGCAGTAAGTCCTCCATCGTGGTATCCGCTGCTTTCTGGGCCGGCTCTAGTGTCTCCAGCACCAGCTCCGCAGACTTGACCCGATCAGCGAGCTTGTCGTGGTCCGCCTTCAGGAGGCCTAGGCCTGTTGATACCTGTGCAATGTCCTGCCGCAGTGCCTCCCTAGTGTCCCCAATGGCCTTAAGGATCTGGTCCATTTGCTGCTGTTGTAGCCCTGCATTCTGGCTGTCCGTCGAGCTCTGGCCTTGCACCTCCGGTAGGTCCTCAGTCTGGTCGGCCGGTGCCGCTCCCGCTCCCTTCCGCGTCTTCCCCATGGCGCAGCCCCGGGTCTCGTCTTTCGTGCCAAAAGTCAACCTCGCAATGTGCTCCGGCCTGCAATTGGAACCGCGCTCCCCGTAGTTCCGTCCAGGCAATTGACCAGGACCGTGGCTCGGGGGGCCGCCCGTGCAAGAAGGTCCGGCCACCAGCCCACGCTCCGAGTGAAGTCGCAGGCCCACTGGTACTCGCCGCTCCAATGGGGGCACCACTCGCCAGCCCCAGCACCCGCTGACGAGGTCTACCAGGGGCGTGCAGCTGTCATGGCTCCTCGTCGAGTATGGGGAAATCCGGCTGGTGGACCCCACATCCGAGGGGGCTCAGTGTGACCCCAAGCCCCTCTCCCCTGCGCGCGGCCAGCCGTGGATGCAACTCCGTGTCCGCGGGCCAACCCCGCTACCACGGGACGCCCAGAAGCCGTCCGGAGTCCAGAGGCTGTGGCGCAGGCACCAAGGCGCCACTATCATTGCCTACACCGGGTTATGAATGGGGCACACCCGTCCAGGTCCCGCTCAGCCTGCGGGCACGCCAGCCACCATTCCCACTGCCCATCAGCGGTGATCCCGGCAGGTCGAGCACCACTCACCGCTCCCAGCTCCTTAACTGCTTTTTCTGGGCCGGGGCCCGTGTCACGGCCCCGGGCCGCGCCGCGTCTCCGGTGGTTCAGCCAGCAGGCCGCAAGGCAGCGCCACTCCTCCCAGCAAGCGCCGCCTGTCGGATCTGGTCCAGGCGTCGTCCTCCTCCGGCAATCGTGCCGCGCCGCTGCCTGGGTGCGATGATGCCGCAGCACCACTCACCGTGTCCCTCCTCTCCTGGCCAGCAACCACTACCCAGTTGCCACGGTGCGTTCGCAGGCGCCAGTGCAGAGTGCCCGCGTCTATATTTGCCAGGAGGCCGTCTCCGGGTCGGCACCAGCTTCCACTCGCCTGCGGGGGTCCGGTCTCCAGGCGGCTCCTTGTAAATTGAGGCCGGGGATCCGGAAGTTGTGGTAGGCCTCCGGCAAGATGGCCGATCGCCTCAGTCGGGGCTTCTCTTTGCTCTCCGGGCTCGTTGCAGCCGAGGGCCTCTCCTCGTACACAACCAGTGCCGAGGTGCTCCGCGCCCCCTAGGCACCACGCTGAGTCATCGGCGCCACTGGGGAAGGCCTTAGACAGGATAAGCGCCGAGATCGGCTCGGAGCTCGGGGCTCAGGCGTCCATGCTCGGCGGAGTTCAAGCCACGCCCCTCGTGCCGGCTTCCAAACATAATGTGCATTATACGCCCCCCAGATGGGCGGGTCCATCAACACCACAGCATTATGGATGATGAAGTACTGGCAAATAACCCCCTTGATGGTGCACTAATTTCTGTCTTTTTAAAAACCCTCGGATGGGTCACTGCAGGAAGATGTCCGCTTTGAATTCCTGACAAACACTCCACAAAGCGGCTCAACGTTATAGAACCGCGTGGCCCCCTGTCTTCATGGGGTGGTGCTGACTCGGCGGCTGGACCGCCACATTAAATGAAAGCTCCTGTTGCCCCAAAATTGAATCACACTCGAGTGTATGTAGAAGGTGGCAGACCTTTAATGACCAGTGCAAGCTGACACCTCACTGCGGCTTCAATCAAACAGACCATTGCGATAGCCTTACACGTTTCGAAAGTCACTCTTTCTTCATCAGAGGCAGTCTCTACAATGAAATGCGTGTGCCGGCTTCCAAACATAATTTGCATTATATGCCCCCAGATGGGTGGGTCCATTAACACCACACCATTATGGACGATGAAGTCCTGGCAAATAACCCCTTTGATGGTGCACTAATTTCTGTCTTTTTAAAAACCCTCGGATGGGTCGCTGCCGGAAGATATTCGCTTTGAATTCCTGACAAACACTCCACAAAGCGGCTCAATGTTATAGAACCGCGTGGCCCCCTCTCTTCGCGGGGTGGTGCTGACTCGGCGGGGGGATCACCACCTTAAATGAATGCTCTGGTTGCCCAAAAATTGAATCACACTCGAGTGTTTGTAGAAGGTGGCAGACCTTTAATGACCAGTGCAAGCTGACACCTCACTGCGGCTTCAATCAAACAGCCCATTGCGATAGCCTTACGCGTTTCGGAAGTCACTCTTTCTTCATCAGAGGCAGTCTCCACAATGAAATGCGTGTGCCGGCTTCCAAACATAATGTTTATTAAACGCCCCCAGATGGGCGGGTCCATTAACACCACAGCATTATGGATGATGAAGTCCTGGCAAATAACCCCTTTGATGGTGCACTAATTTCTGTCTTTTTAAAACCCTCGGATGGGTCGCTGCAGGAAGATGTCCACTTTGAATTCCTGACAAACACCGGAGCATTCATATATATATATATATATATATATATAGATATATCCAGCCATAGCAGGAACACCAATTCGAGAAGACTCCAGGAATCAGATAAAACGCACTTTAATTTTACTCGGCACCTTGCAGGCAGCCCCTTAACTCAGGAAACACACCAAAGTCTAAGAACGCACGGGGACGCGTTTCGGAACTGGAATCCCTTCATCAGCAGCGTTCGGCAGGAAGGCAGCGCCGTGAAAACACACTCTTTTACCCGCCCCCTGTGGGCGTGGCCGATTTCTCTGGCATTATGGTAACTGTAGTGCTTCAAATTGTCCCAAGTGGGTGCGCTCACCATCTTCTGCCTCAGTGTTCAAAATAAAACCCAAGTGGGTTGGTATGAGCCCGGGTATGGGACTGCCCATGCTTTGTAGATGTTGAGTTCGTGACACCCTAGCACTCCCTGCAAAGCGCTAGCGATCTTCCTCCCAAGGTTTCAACACTGTGTGGTGTCGATACGGGATCCGCCTCACGGTGGGTCTTGACTCGCGACCTGGAAAGCCGCTACAAATCCAGCCATAGCAGGAACACCAATTCGAGAAGACTCCAGGAAGTAGATAAAACGCACTTTAATTTTACTCGGCACCTTGCAGGCAGCCCCTTAACTCAGGAAACACACCAAAGTCTAAGAACGCACGGGGACGCGTTTCGGGACTGGAATCCCTTCATCAGCAGCATTCGGCAGGAAGGCAGCGCCGTGAAAACACACTCTTTTACCCGCCCCCTGTGGGCGTGGCCGATTTCTCTGGCATTATGGTAACTGTAGTGCTTCAAATTGTCCCAAGTGGGTGCGCTCACCATCTTCTGCCTCAGTGTTCAAAATAAAACCCAAGTGGGTTGGTATGAGCCCGGGTATGGGACTGCCCATGCTTTGTAGATGTCGAGTTCGTGACACCCTAGCACTCCCTGCAAAGCGCTAGCGATCTTCCTCCCAAGGTTTCAACACTGTGTGGTGTCGATACGGGATCCGCCTCACGGTGGGTCTTGACTCGCGACCTGGAAAACCGCTACAAATCCAGCCATAGCAGGAACACCAATTCGAGAAGACTCCAGGAAGTAGATAAAACGCACTTTAATTTTACTTGGCACCTTGCAGGCAGCCCCTTAACTCAGGAAACACACCAAAGTCTAAGAACGCACGGGACGCGTTTCGGGACTGGAATCCCTTCATCAGCAGCGTTCGGCAGGAAGGCAGCGCCGTGAAAACACACTCTTTAACCCGCCCCCTGTGGGCGTGGCCGATTTCTCTGGCATTATGGTAACTGTAGTGCTTCAAATTGTCCCAAGTGGGTGCGCTCACCATCTTCTGCCTCAGTGTTCAAAATAAAACCCAAGTGGGTTGGTATGAGCCCGGGTATGGGACTGCCCATGCTTTGTAGATGTCGAGTTCGTGACACCCTAGCACTCCCTGCAAAGCGCTAGCGATCTTCCTCCCAAGGTTTCAACACTGTGTGGTGTCGATACGGGATCCGCCTCACGGTGGGTCTTGACTTGCGACCTGGAAAGCCGCTACAAATCCAGCCATACCAGGAACACCAATTCCAGAAGACTCCAGGAAGTAGATAAAACGCACTTTAATTTTACTCGGCACCTTGCAGGCAGCCCCTTAACTCAGGAAACACACCAAAGTCTAAGAACGCACGGGGACGCGTTTCGGGATTGGAATCCCTTCATCAGCAGCGATCGGCAGGAAGGCAGCGCCGTGAAAACACACTCTTTTACCCGCCCCCTGTGGGCGTGGCCGATTTCTCTGGCATTATGGTAACTGTAGTGCTTCAAATTGTCCCAAGTGGGTGCGCTCACCATCTTCTGCCTCAGTGTTCAAAATAAAACCCAAGTGGGTAGGTATGAGCCTGGGTATGGGACTGGCCATGCTTTGTAGATGTCGAGTTCGTGACACCCTAGCACTCCCTGCAAAGCGCTAGCGATCTTCCTCCCAAGGTTTCAACACTGTGTGGTGTCGATACGGGATCCGCCTCACGGTGGGTCTTGACTCGCGACCTGGAAAGCCGCTACAAATCCAGCCATAGCAGGAACACCAATTCGAGAAGACTCCAGGAAGTAGATAAAACGCACTTTAATTTTACTCGGCACCTTGCAGGCAGCCCCTTAACTCAGGAAACACACCAAAGTTTATTAAACGCCCCCAGATGGGCGGGTCCATTAACACCACAGCATTATGGATGATGAAGTCCTGGCAAATAACCCCTTTGATGGTGCACTATTTTCTGTCTTTTTAAAAACCCTCGGATGGGTCGCTGCAGGAAGATGTCCACTTTGAATTCCTGACAAACACCGGAGCATTCATATATATATATATATATATATATATATATATATATATTCACTGAAAAAACCATAGGTTATAGACCATATATAGTTAGGAATTTGCATTTACAAAACCTTGAAAATTCACTGAAAAAACCATAGGTTAGAGACCATATATAGTTAGCTGGACATTTTATTGACATGAAAACCAATGAAATTCCATATATAGTTAGTTGCACTAACTATATATCGCGCACCCGCAATCCACTGCTGATGATGTCACATATTACATCATTCATGACATGGTCAGTGACATCACTGATGACATCACTGATGACATCTCAAATGACATCACTGATGACATCACTGATGACATCTCAAATGACATCACTGATGACATCATCTAGTGTCTGTGTGTTTTTGTAAAGTTTAAATATGTTTTACATATTGAAGAATGAGTGGATGTATGGAAGACTGAGTGTGTGTGTGGCTAGCTGGGAGGTGTGTGACTCTGTGCATATCAATGTGTACTTGTATCAGTGATTGTATAAGAGAGTAAGTATGTGTTAGTATATGTGTGAAAAGTATGGTGTTCTGTGTTTAACTGTATAGATGAGGAAATCGAAGTGTGATTGATTCTTCACAGGACTGACTAGGTGTATGAGTGCATATGATAGTGTTGTAATAATGAGTGACTGTATGTATGAGTGATTGTATGGGTGAATGAGTGAATGTGTGTGTAGACGTAGGAATCAGTGAGTGCGTATGTAGTAACTGGTATTGGTGTGTCATGATGTCATCAGTGATGTCATTTGAGATGTCATCAGTGATGTCATTTGAGATGTCATCAGTGATGTCATCAGTGATGTCACTGAAGTATGGTGTTCTGTGTTTAACTGTATAGATGAGGAAATGGAAGTGTGATTGATTCTTTACAGGACTGACTAGGTGTGTGAGTAACTCCATGGATGAGTGGCAGTGTGTGAGTGTCTGCATAGGTGTATGAGTGCATATGATAGTGTTGTAATAATGAGTGACTGTATGTATGAGTGATTGTATGGGTGAATGAGTGAATGTGTGTGTAGACGTAGGAATCAGTGAGTGCGTATGTAGTAACTGGTATTGGTGTGTCATGATGTCATCAGTGATGTCATTTGAGATGTCATTTGAGATGTCATCAGTGATGTCATCAGTGATGTCACTGACCATGTCATGAATGATGTAATATGTGACATCATCAGCAGTGGATTGCGGGTGCGCGATATATAGTTAGTGCAACTAACTATATATGGAATTTCATTGGTTTTCATGTCAATAAAATGTCCAGCTAACTATATATGGTCTCTAACCTATGGTTTTTTCAGTGAATTTTCAAGGTTTTGTAAATGCAAATTCCTAACTATATATGGTCTATAACCTATGGTTTTTTCAGTGAATTTCATTGTTTTTTTAAAAGCTAATATCTATAGCTGTAAAATATATTCTTTATTACGTGACGTATCACGTAGCCACGTGAGACGCCTCATGACGCGTCGCATAACCGTGACGTATCGGCTCTGCAGCGCAAACAAAACCCGTAACGTAAGCGTGCCGGAGCACGCTTACAGATATATATTTTTTTTTTAACCTTAATTAGACAAAATCCACACGTGCACATATCTTGAGGCCTTGCAAAGGCACATCAAACAAACAGTCCCTACAATTTTGCCAAGTTTGCTGGAAATCTATTCCCTTAATTTTTTTTTTACTGTTTCTCTTGGTTTTCCCCTTGTTCCGCTTACCGGGACGCTACCCGGTACGCGAACCGGACGCTCCAAAAACACAAGATGGCGGACTCCCGCTACGCTGCCGGTTAGCTGCCCGGTTCGCGTACCGGGAAGCGCCTCTACCGCGAAAAATTGCGGGGGACTTTAATATCCCCCTCATCAATCCTAGGGGGTCAGGAGGGGTTTACCTTGCCCCCTTTCCTTCATTTCCCCCTTCTTTTTTCACCACATCTTGTCTCTCGAACCTACCGAGAGACAAGATGGCGGCCGCTCCGGACTGTTTACAATGTTGACAGCTACGCTGCCGGTTAGCTGCCCGGTTAGCTGCCCGGTGAGCTGCCCGGTGAGCTGCCCGGTTCGCGTACCGGGACGCGCCTCTACGGCGTAAAATTATTTTTTGCCCCGCGGGGCACTTTAATATCCCCCTCATCAATCCTAGGGGGTCAGGAGTGGTCTACCTTGCCCCCTTTCCTTCATTTCCCCCTTCGTTTTTCACCACATCTTGTCTCTCGATCGTACCGAGAGACAAGATGGCGGCCGCTCCGGACTGTTTAGAATGTTGACAGACACCGGAGAGCCAATCAGCTTCGCTTCGCGAAGTTCCGTTACGCGTCAGGTACGCGAACCGGGGCGCTAACCGGAGCGCTGTCACAGATATATATATTTTTTTAAACGTTAATTTCTCAAAATCCACTGGAGCACATATATTGAGACATAGCAAAGGCACGTCGGGCAAACCATATCTACAATTTTGCCAAGTTTCATGTAAATCTATTCAGCCGTTCGAGCTAAAAGTGAGTCCAACCGCCCTATGAAAAAATGAATGGGAAAAACGCGTTTTGGGACCCCCCCTTTTTTCTCGGCCCCCCCTTGACGAAACCCCCCCAAATTTTCAGGGGCTGCTCAGAAACAAAATGTGCCATTTTCCTGAAAATTTCAGCCAATTCCGTCCACAAACGCCAAAGTTATTAGACATAGAATTTTCAGAAATCCCATAGAGAAAAAATCCTAACTATATATACCCACTGGCTATCGCCAGTAGGTAATATACATATATAAACATATATAATCTGCATATCTATATAAATATAAATGCATGCATACATATACATATATGCATACATATGCATGTTATTTACATGAAAGTTTTAAAAACACTAATAAAAGCAAAGCTAAAAAGCCACCTCATTACAAACAGAATGGCTTTAACTTAAACGAGGGCGAGATCTATTGCATTTTCAATGCTTGATTACTTTGGTTCTATCAAGAAGGCATTCAGATGTGTCACACATTTGCCATAAATTCTGAATGTTAGCACTCTAGTTGCTCATTAGATCACTGTAGTAAAGCTAGTGCTCACCAGGGAAGTCTGCTGCTAATCATGGTTTGCAGCCATTTTCCCGCATTTTTTATCCCGCAGACTTTCAGTCCGCATACCATTATCCCGCAAGGTCATTGACCTCGCATACCATTATCCCGCATTTTTTCAAAACGCATGTGCATTTATCGCGCATGCCTTTACAAAGAATTACGTTTTAAAGGCATGTATGGTAAATGCATTTGCGTTGTGAAAACCACGATGACGAGAAAGGTAAGTGGGTTTGTGTTAATTTTTTCATGGGTTAGTGATTGTGTAGTGTAGTGTAGTGTTGTGTAGTGTAGTGTTGTGTTAGTGTAGTGTAGAGTTGTAGTGTTTGCGTAGTGTAGGGTCATGCTGGGGTGTAGTGTTTTAGGGTTTTGGGTAGTGTTGTAGTGTTTGCGTAGTGTAGGGGCATGCTGGGGGTAGTGTTTTAGGGTTTAGGGTAGTGTTGTAGTGTTTGCGTAGTGTAGGGTCATGCTGGGGGTAGTGTTTTAGGGTTTAGGGTTGTGTTGTAGTGTTTGCGTAGTGTAGGGTCATGCTGGGGGTAGTGTTTTAGGGTTTAGGGTTGTGTTGTAGTGTTTGTGTAGTGTAGGGTCATGCTGGGGGTAGTGTTTTAGGGTTTAGGGTAGTGTTGTAGTGTTTGCGTAGTGTAGGGTCATGCTGGGGTGTAGTGTTTTAGGGTTTTGGGTAGTGTTGTAGTGTTTGCGTAGTGTAGGGTCATGCTGGGGGTAGTGTTTTAGGGTTTAGGGTAGTGTTGTAGTGTTTGTGTAGTGTAGGGTCATGCTGGGGGTAGTGTTTTAGGGTTTAGGGTAGTGTTGTACTGTTTGTGTAGTGTAGGGTCATGCTGGGGGTAGTGTTTTAGGGTTTAGGGTAGTTTAGTTGTTTAGTGTATGCTAAAGGCATATTCGTTCTAAAAGTTTTCGTTATTTTAATTTGCGGCCTAATAGTACATGCGGGATTTTTTTTGCGGACTGATGGTATGCGGGATTTCGTCATATATTCGCTAATCATACTTTCTATGGCAAAATGAACCCCCTCATTTTGTTCATTTTTAAATTAAATGTTTTAAGAGTTACCACTTTATTCCAATCAAGATGGCTTCAGGTGTGCCATACCTTTGTAATAAGTAGGACTGTTAGCACTCTAGTTGTTCTGTAGAACACTCTGGGACATTCTGTCATTGGGCTATAGTTGGGCTACATCTGGCTGATATTTGGGCTACATTTGTTTTTTTTTGTCTCTGGTGGCCATCTTTGGGCTACATTGGGCTACATTGGGCTACATTGGGCTACATTGGGCTACATTTGGGCTCCAACATATATATAGCCCAATGTAGCCCAATATATATTTTTCAAAGTTAATTTTCGTAAAAACCACTGGAGCCTATATCTTGAGACATAGCAAAGGCACATCGGGCTACCAGTCCCTACAATTTTGCCAAGTTTGGTGTAAATCCATTCAGCCGTTCAGGCTAAAAGTGAGGCTAACCGCCCTATGGAAAATTGCATGGGAAAAACACGTTTTGGGACCCCCCTTTTTTCTCGGCCCCCCCTTGACGAAACCCCCCCAAATTTTTAGGGGCTGCTCAGAAACAAAATGTTCCATTTTCCTGAAAATTTCAGCCAATTCTGTCCTCAAACGCCAAAGTTATTCGACATAGAATTTTCAAAAATCCCATAGGAAAAAAATCCTAACTATATATACCTACTGGCTATCGCCAGTAGGTAATACATATATATATATGGCGGTAGGTGCAGGGCATAACATGAAATAAAAATTGGCACCAGTAATCTGTGTCCGCATCGTCTCTGTCCCGTGAGGAAGCGTGTGTGAGGTGAGGAATTGGGATACACACATATATATATATATATATATATATATATATATATATATATATATATATATATATATATATATATATATATATATATATATATATATATATATATATGATGGAAACTGTGCAATCCTGGCCCACCTCCATTCATGATGGGACCACCCAAGTACGGACCACAACACGCGAAGTCTCCGAGTTGCTGTTTTCAAAATTCTTTATTCCGATGTGTAAACCTCAGTGTTCATCAGGCTAATGCCTGCCATTGACGCAATCTTGATCACATGACATGCCACATGGCAATAGACCAATAAATACAGTGCAAACCCTACCGGTTTCTGCTTTTGTTGTTTTACGCTAATATTTGCTGAATGTTTTTTTTTTCTCTTTTACGCAAATTGTAACAGTTTTTATTAACTATACAATAAACAAATTTAAGTATATAGTTCTCATCCCTGTGTGTCATGCCTACAATCTGCTGCCCTGTTATAGGTAAGCCACCCCTCTAGCTGGGTGTACTATACCAGTGGTGAGGATACAGGTGTATGAGCCCTGTACCCCTACACTGTCTGAGTCAATTCTTAGACATTGTAAGTGACGTAATGCGATAAGGAGTACATGGTCTGGGAGTTTTTCACACTCCACAGCACCATAATGGTTTCACTAAAACTGGGGAGTATAGTATCAGACCATTAAACTCACACTGATACCAGTGTGGGATTTAATGAAAAATGCACTCAGAGGGCATCTTAGAGATGCCCCCTGAAAAACGACCTAACTCTAGTGTGCTGGCTGAGTGGTTGCTTGCCGGCTGCCACCCCCAAACATGTTTCTGGACCCCAGGGTCAAGAGCCTGCCACTCTCGGGGTCCTGAAACAAAGCACATCCTGGGACGAGGTGCCAAGCTACCTTCCCCAGGATGGGCTGGGTCCATGAAGGGGAAGCTTCAAAGGCTTTGAGAGCCAACCCTAGCCATTTGCTGCTCCCAGCAACTGGCCCCCAACGGTTCTGACCCCCACTTGGGTGAGAGAATCGGCGAGAATACCAAGTTAGGAGGAGAGGTGTGTCCACCCTTTCCAACAAGAAACAAGAAGAAGAAGGACCAACTGACTTGGCACCAGCCCTACCGGCGTGTCCTGACCTCGACGGACCACAGCAAAATCCCAGTGTGTCCTGTAGCCATCAGCCCCCAAGAACCCGGAGGACGTGCCCTGCCATCCCAAACCAGACTTTGTCTCCTGTGAGCACTGGATTTACTCACTCACAGACTCTGTGTCCAGCCGGATCCACCAGTCTGTACCACTTTGTACCTGACACCCACGGCCCGAGTTTGAGTGGCCCAACACCCTGACGAGGTCTCCCTGGTGATCTTGATCTGAGATACAGCAGCCCCTGGCCTGCCTTCAGTCAACACCTACAGCCACAATCGGGATGGTCCACCATGACCAGGAGCTGGTAAGAAAATCCAGTGCCACAGGAATCCCCTGCACCCGAAACCCCACCTCCTTGGGTGGCCCAACAGACTCTGTGCAGGCAACCCCCAGCATCTCAAATACCTCTCTAAGTGGTGGTCACCTCCAGAACATCTTAAACCCGAGCCTGCAGTGCTTATGCAACCCGGAGAATCCCCATTGAAAGTAACAGGGCACCCGACGCCAAACAAGTACCCTGCACCCGGTTGCCCTAGGGCTACTGTGGGTGCACCTTGAGTCCTAATCCAGATCCTCTTTTGACCTGAGCTTAAGTCCAGGAGCTTTGCTCCCTCAACCTTTTGGCCTGCTCGTGAGCAGCCATCAACCGGACCCCCTAACTCCAATTGGATAAAATTGGGCCTCAGCACTCTGCAGCCGGCTGCTCTAGTGTCGCTGAGGGTCTTTCGAGAGTGCATCCTCTACCCTGGGAGAACCCTGGTTTTAACCCCAGAATACCAACTCCAAAACCTAAGTACTTACTGATTAACTGGTAACACTGCTTTCTCCCATATTACTGCATTTCCATAGCGGCTGCAGTTGAACGTCATTAGATGTGGCAAAACACTTCTCTTACCTCAGATATATTTGTTAGACATAACCATGGAATGTGTTTTTAAACATAAAATGCTTGTGTTAACTTCCTATTAGTCTCCTTTGCCTATTTCATAATTAATACGTTCAGTGTAATAGACCAGATTTATAGTCAATGTATATCAATGGCTTTCTATATAGTGCACTAAAAAGAAGTACACTGTGCAGAGAGTCCAGTGAGGCCCAGATTGGTTTACAGAGGCATAAGTAGATAATATTGTCGCTCTATTTTGTGATAGTATAGGTGAGCAGTTAGGCTTATCAAAGGGTAGTGTTAACCCCTCCCACGCTTGTGACGGAACCACTCTGTCACGCCCCTCGGGTGGGTTGTGCTGGTGACGGAGCCGTTCCGTCATGGCCTGCTCGCCGCGCCTGCGCGGCGCGTTCTATTGAGTGGGCGGGGCCGTCACAAGCACAGCCCACCCGAGGGGCGTGACGGAGCGGTTCCGTCATAAGCGTCGGAGCGCCGCGTGGCCCCCCCCCCCCGCCCCTTAGCGCCGCGGCGGGATTGCTGCCGCAGCGAAAGGGTTAACCATTTGTTGTACTCACAGTGGCAATAAATGAGACACACACTCAAAGAATAAATCTGGGACCAATTTGAAAAAATATCCCTTAATTTTTTATATATTTTCCAACCAAGAAATGTGTTCACAGGTAAGCACTGATTTTCTTAGGAATTATTAAAGTTTGGAAAATAGTTCACTATTGTGCTCAATTATGCACAATGTATTCCTATGGGAGGAAATAGCAAAAATGGAAAGACTTGCTGTGGGAAAGTGCCATCTTTCTTGCATTGGTATGCCCCCACTTTTTGCTGAACTGTTGATGTGCTTTGACTGAGTGTGCCCTGGGCTCCTGCCAACCAGGTACCCAGGGCCCGTGTACCTTCCCTGAAACTGTGTTGAAACTAAAACCCAATTGGCATCTCTGGCCACCTGTCAGCCCCTAGTAAATGGTACCCTAGGTATGGTGACCAGAGAAGACCCCTAAGGGCTGCAGCACTTATTGTGCCACCCTTAGGGGCCCTGTACCCTGACACCCACACACTGCCTTTGCAGGCTGAGTGTCTAAGTACAGAACTAAACAAAGAGTCGACATAGCACACATGCCTGTGTGCCATGCCCACAAGACTCACTGCCCTGGCATACCTCAGTCACCACTGTAGCTGGGTGCCCTATGCCAGTGGTGTGGGCACAGGTGCATGAGCCCTGTGCTCCTACATTACCCAGGGCCATTCCTGGGCACTGTACGTGCAGAGCTGCCATTAAGAGTATATGGTGCTGGGAGGTCGACATTACGAACTCCACAGCACCATGGTGGCCTCACCGAAGACTGAAAAGTTTGGTATCAAACTTCTCAGCACATTAAACCCGCACTGATGCCAGTGTGAGATTTAATGTAAAATGCACAAGAGGGCATCTTAGAAACTCGCCCTGAAACCTAAACCTACAATCCACGTCTGGACTGAGAGGCTGCCTATGCTGCCACACAGCAGACATGTTTCTGGTCCCCTGGGTGGAGAGCCCCCCGCTCTCCTGGGCCTGCAACAATGCACATCCTGGGCGAGGTGCTAGCTCTCCTCCCCCAGGATGGGCAGGGGGAAGCTTCAAAGGCCTGCCGCCTCTGTGAGCTTCTCCAGACCATTTGCGGTACCCAGCAACTGGCCCCCACCGGTTCTGACCCCCACTCTGGTGGGAAGACTGGCGGGAAACCCTATGTCAGGAAGGGGGGTGTGCCAGCCTGTGCCAACCCCACCCCTCAGGTGGGAGAGGCGAGGTGAAACCCGACCCCGGGCTCCGGCCATCTTGTGGATGGGGAGCCATGCCTAATCACAGCTAGGCTCCTGCCACCCTCCCACCGGAGAGGAGTAGAATAGGGGGTGTACCCACCCCAGGATAGGAACCTATTGGTCCCTGCCCTTGCCCTAGCTGTAACGCCCCTAAATTCAGTATTTAGGTGCTTCCTGAACCTTCCTTCCTCTGATCCAATAAGAAAAGAAGAAAGAAGATCAAGAAGAAGAAGAAGACCCGCCGTGCAGCTGCTAACAACAGGACTACACCAACTGACTTGGCCCCAGCCCTACACGCCTGTCAATTCTGGAACCTGCTTCTGCTTAATCCCGGTGACTCCTGTGGACAGCAACTTTGGGACCCCCGGAGGACCTGCCTGCCTTGACCCTCTTAAAGACTGGGACTCCCATAAGCAGAGGCCCTGCTTCAACAACCATACCCCTGGAGCCAGCAAGAAGCGCATTACCAACCCACTCTGCACCCGCCGAGCCCGGTCCGTGCCCGAATGATCCAAGACCACGAGGACGTCCCCCGGTGACTGGGGCTCGAAGTCCAGTACCCAAAGACCCTCCTTGACAAACCAGATGACACCTGCAGCCTCAGAACCAGGGACCCCACCAACCGCGACCGGCTGAGGGTAAGATTTCCCGACACCCAAAGTCACCCCTGCACCCGGTGCCCTGCCGCCCCCTGTGCCTCCCTTTGGGGTACCTACCTCTATTCCAGGATCCCAAGTTACCTCTCGAAGTGGTGGTTGCACCTGAAGAATCACCGTCCCCGAGTCTGAAGCCTTTGTTCCCTTTTTACCTTTCCTATTGAATAACATTGAGCGCCCTGTGGAAAAGTGAATTTTGCCTTGCCATATGTGCCTACGTGTTCCCCATCCTATGTTATATGTGCATGATCGATATGCATATGTATCCCCTCTGATCGATTAAAAACGCAATTATGGTTGTGTCCAACTCTAGTATGCCAGTGTCCAGTTCTCGTGAAAGCAACGAGTATTAGGCCTATGTTGCCACGTTTCACAGTGTGCACGTTGATTCATTGAATTGTCCCCGTTTCTAGGCCTCAAAAGGGCCCGGACACCAGATTCAAGCTCCAGTCTCCTGAACTCACTCCGAGGAGCGATGCAGCCCCCACCTGCATCCCTGACCCTTCACTTACTTCCTGCCGCGCAGCGCGGTGCCCGGCCTGGCTCTGCCTGCCTGTCTGCCAAGAATATGTTATGCTTCTAGTTATCAGTTTGGCTTTCCTTCTTTGCATTCCTAAGCTACTGAACCGCATCAACAGTTTCAGCTATGGTCTAGTCTTTCTGTCTCCATGTAAGAGAAATACTGTATTAATATTCATAGAATATTCCTAGCACACGCAATACATGTAGAATAGATGCATGCACCAGCCTTAGTGTCAAGTAGCCTTTGCCCTGATAACTTTTAGATTCTATCCACATGTACTCCAAACACCAGATACCAGATATGCTATAGGTACATGTCGTCCTGACACCGTAGACTTTTAGTCTCCTCTTCTAGTGCAGAAGTCATAGCCCCAGTTCTCCCTGGTAACACGTCATTGCCCGTTTGCGCGCACCACTAGGTTAAAGGTCCCAGCTGCTCTCAGGTAGCCCCCTCCATGTTTCCGCCCCATTCATGACACTTCTGTGACGTTCACATCACATGTCTACGTGCACGCCCTGTGCACGCCTTCTTTTCACGCCCTTGTCTTCTTATCTTCCGTTTTGTCATAAGTTACGCCTACTGTATGTAATGTAATGTAATGTTTTACTATATATATGCTGCACTGTCGATGAAGCGCTGCAGCTGCCTTCCTTCCTATTTTATTTCAGGCTGTCCCGTTCCAGTCCCTTCCCTTTTGCCTGAATAAAACCTGTTCAACTCGGACACATCGGATCCTGCCTCTTATTTATTGAGCTATCTGTTATTGTTAATATAGTCAAAAATAGTCCCGGTATTATTTATTTATATACCACATAATGGCGCCCGAATAGGTACGAGCCCCTTCCTCATGCGCTGGTGATGCTACGCAGGCTCCCTGACCCTCTGCAGCCGTGACGGAACTCTACTGCGCACCGGCAGATATTTCTGCTTCAAGTCTCCCTCAGGCCCACGGAGGAGACGGAGACTGCGGTCCGACATCCAGACGAAGCGGTGTGGAATGCGGTTCGTTCCGACCAGAGCCCAAGCCGAGAGAGCAAGGTCCGAGGTATCCGGAGGCCCACCTGTAACCGAAGTTTCCGAAGTTCGTAGTGCGACGTCGTAGCAGTCCAGTCCAGTCCGAGGCCTTCCAGTTTCTGCTTCCCGGTGAGTACCGTCGCGGGGGAAGTATCTAGACAGGATCATTAGTTTGTTCCTGGTCCGTTGGGTTTGGGTACGCAGATCCATTACGAAGTATTCACCTAGGTGGATACGGGTCCTGACGTGTCTCTTTATGGGACCGGTATGTTCTGTACTGTTTTAGCAGTGCATCCAGTAATTCTAGTAAGTTTCGTTCTCGAGAAATTCATGTGTTCTGTTTTCAGTGTATCAGGTAGTATTCTGTTCGAACTGTTTATTTATGTATTTTTATGTCGTGGTATGAGAGATTTGTTTGCTATATTTACTGTGATTATTGTGTATTGTGTTCCAAGTATATAACAGAAATGCCTCTGTTCTCGAAATTACGTCAGTTAAAGACCAGAAAAGGGTTACTCGAAGAAGCAGTTCCTGTCCCTTCTAGGGACAGTCCAGGACATTTTATGTATCACAAGCATGGCTTAGATGCCATAATATATCTAGACTTATGGGCGGACTATACTAAGGAACTAGAAGAGAAATATAGATGGCCCATATCAGGTACATGGGATGCCGAGTGCATCATGCGAGTAGAAGAAGCATTATGGAAAAAGAAAGCCAGACAGTCCCAGAAAAATGCCATCGAGTTATGGCGCAAAGAATCTCATAAAAGAACCGAAAAAGAATTCAGAAAAACAGAATTAAATAGGGAATCCTCAGAGAAAGCCCAAGAAAGGGAACTACTCGAAGAAGGTGAACGAGTTAGAGCAGAACAGTCAGACAGACAGAGAAATGCCCTTATTAGAGGCATGTATCCTCTTCTTGCCGAGGGCTTGCCAAAAGCAACCCCGGAAGCACCCTGTAATTTACCGCCGCCATTGGTCCCGACTAAGCTACGTCATAAACCGACCGCAGCTGATATTTTTCTTTCGTCCTATTTGGACGACACAGTACCAGCCTATGCAAATCCTGTTCCGCCTGCTCCTGTTAATAATGTAATCCCTGTTCCTCCAGCCGCTGGTCCCGTGGGTCCGGTCAATGTTACAGTACCTGTTACAGCACCCCCGGCCCAGCCCACAGTACATGTACCCGCTTTGCCAGTCACTCTACCCGCACGTACAGTATTCACCGACGATTCTAGTTTAGGAGCTGCGGGGGGAGGTTCTCCTCGTACCCCGCCTCAACCAAGACGTCTGACGCTACATGAGCTAGCGTTACAGTGTACGCCAAAAGTGTCTACATACGTAGATATCATGCGAGGTCTTACTGAATGTCGTTATGACCCAGTTCCAGGCGAGGATCACATGGTCATATATTCATTACGTTTAAGACGGGTTGCCAGCTATTTGGACACCCTGCCCGATATGGGAGAACATCTAGACAGAATATACCGTTTTATCCGTACAGGAGTGAATCCAGGAAGTATTCACGAAGCCATGGTTCAAAGAAAAGTCGAGACTCAGCTCATGATTTTAAAGTTCCTGATTAATTGTTTAATAAGAGAGCAAGATTATCCAGAAAAAGATCAAGAAGAACTGAAAGTCCTGACTAGGTGGAGTGACAATATAGCCGATGGAAAACACAAGACACAAGGTTGTATAGAGAGTATGTACAAGAAAATTCGTAGGGAAATCATAACTATACACGAGAAACGAGAAGCAAAACAAGCAACAGAGAAAGAGTATGACTCTTCTACTGAAGAGGTAGACAACGAGAATCCCGACAGAATAGCGTATGTAGGTAGAACTAGACTTTCCGACCGACATTCACGCCTAGATTACAAGAAAGCTTTTCCTCCTCCAGTACCAGAACAGTGTTCTCTTGAGCAAGTATTCCAGGCCACCGATCACATCCTGAAATCACGAATAGGTTATAGTGAGCTCAGTACCAGGCATGAACAAGAACTAGCCCGATCAGCAGTCCGGTGGACTACTGATTCTACCACGTTTCCAGATGAAATAGTGGCTCAAACGTTTCTGAAACTGTCCCCAGCCGAACAACGTCTGGTGGGTATGTATATGATCCAGCACCTCATTACACTGTATGAGGAACAGCATTCTGATCCAGGTCCCCTACAGGACGTATTAAACGAGTTACTCCAGTACAGATGGAAAGGTCTAGGTACCGATTTAATTAGTGTCATTCTAGAACAGCGCCACAAATACCGAACGTTTCTGAATCCACATTTTGTTCACGTCTCACCCCCAGAAAGTAAATCATTCTATATAGACAGACAGAATCCGTTACGAGAAGTGCATCCAGTCAAGAAAGAGGGGGGTGGCCTAGAACGAGTATTCGTTTACACCCCTATCACGAAAATAGAACTCTTGGAAATGAAAAAGTTAATTCCCTGTCATGATAAAGATCCAGCAGGGTTCCACCGTGAATTGAAGGACATGCTCCGTATGGGAGAATACACGTATCCTGATATCATTAAAATGCTAAAGGTCTTGTTGCCTGCGGGCATATATGAAAAACTCAAAGAAAAAGAATGGGAGGTGGGAGAGAAAAAGATAGATTGGACAGCTCTAGAAGCTGAAGATAATTCACGAGTACCGGGTACCGGTCTTGGGGATAAAGCTAAAGAATTGCCCGAGTTATTGATACAAGTCTTGCCAAGATTACTAGCCACGAAAAAGGAAGATTGGGATGCCATCTCAGCCTGTAAACAGAAACAAGACGAAGATACTAGTGATTTTTATTCTAGATTTGAGAAATGTTTTATTATTAATAGTGATCTGAAAACAAGTAGTGAATCGTACCCTCATCTTTTTGTCACTAAACTAGTCGAGAATTCAAGTCCACAAGTTAAAAATCGAGTCCTGAAAGTCGAAAGTACCTGGCAAGCTAATACTCCGTCACAGATGCTCCAGATGCTCCAGTATCACCAGAACAGAATCAGGGAGGAGCAGGAACACGAAAGGAGACGTATGAAAGACACGAAAATGAAAGTACTAGTTGCACAGTCTGTTCCACAAGACAGTCAGAAGAGGGGTCCGAGTCAAGCCAGTCATCCTGCAGCTCCCGTTAAAGGGACATGCAATTACTGTAAACAGCCAGGTCATTTTATAAACGAATGTGCAGTTCTGAAACACAACATAGCTACTGGTAAGACTAAAGAAAGACCACGTCCGCCTAGACAAGAACAAGTTTCACAGACTTCCCAGCCACCACAGAATGCACAACAGACAGTCACAGTACCGCAGCCTATAGCTGCGACACAACACGTTACACAGCAGATGTACCAGTATGCACAGTCCGAGTATCCAGATTATCAGCCATATTCATGAAACAGCCTAGAGAGGGAGGTAGGCTTGCCTCTCATCGAGATACCTGTAGATCAAGAGGGACCCTATGTACACAGTCAAGTATTAGGGAAAGACAGAAAGTTCCTGATTGATACAGGGGCAAGTAGGACTACCATCAGTCATGACGAGGTTCCAGGGGCTCCGCTCTCAGGCTCTAGAAATGTTTCCCTTGGATTTTCAGGAAAGCCTATTGTTAATGAAATATCGAAACCAGTTACTCTAGAAGTTGGTCCATTGTCCCGAACTACAGATTTGTTACTCACTAAATCTTGCCCGGAAAATTTGTTAGGCATTAAGACATTGAAAGAATTAGGAGCAGTAATATGCTGCTCCCCAGATGGGGTCCGTCTGTTCCTACGTGATTTCAAAGGTCATTATGTATTACGTGATTTTGATCCAAGATTATTGAATGTACCACAGCATTTATGGGCGCAAGGTCCAACTGATGTAGGTTGTATGCACATCACACCCCATCGTGTGACTCTGAAGCAAGGTGTTGTTTTACCACGAATCAGACAGTACAGATTGCCACCTGAGGCTGTAGCAGCCTTGTCCAAAATTATTGACGAACTTATTGTTCAAGGAGTGGTTGTAGAAACTGACTCCAATGTATGTAATTCTCCTATCATTCCAGTCCTGAAACGTACTGATCCAAATGCACCTCCAGTTTATCGATTAGTGATTGACCTTCGAGAACTTAATAAATGTATTATACCACAGTACCCAGTGGTCCCAGATATTTCGTCCCTATTGACAGCCATTGATTCTGAAGCCACATTCTTTACAGTTATCGATCTCAAGAACGCATTTTTCAGTGTCCCCATTCATCCAGACAGCCAGTTCCTTTTCGGATTCTGTTTAAATGGACGAAGCTATAAATTCACACGAGCACCTCAAGGTTTCACAGAAAGCCCTAGCATTTACAGTCAAGCACTTAAGAGACAACTAGACAATATTCACATGCCAACTGACACTCCCCTGCTCCAGTATGTCGATGATCTACTGATCACAGCCCGTTCTGAACGTGACTGCGAGTGTGCGTCACTTACAGTCCTGTATTTTCTGGCCGAGATGGGGCACAAGGTGTCCCCTTCCAAATTGCAATTCTGTGTCCAGCAAGTGGTCTACTTAGGACACTTACTGTCCAAGAGGGGTAGGCAGTTGACACCTGACCGTATCCAGTTAATAGCACATCTTCCACAACCCAAGACACAGAAGGAGGTACGAGCTTTTATCGGCCTCACTTCTTACTGCAGACAATGGATTCCTCAGTATGCATTTCTAGCCAAGCCATTGATACAGTTAACGACACAGGAGGCAGCCGTATCGACTGTCCTCCCTTGGACCAGGAACATACACTTGTTTTTAATGAGTTAAAGAAAGCTTTATGTAAAGCACCTGTTCTAGCAACACCAAACTACAGTAAGCCTTTTACACTTTTCGTTACAGAACGTGATGGTACTGCATTATCTGTTCTCACACAAGATCAAGCAGGACAATACAAGCCCTGTGCTTATTTTTCTAGCACATTAGATCCAGTGGCCCAGGCTCTGCCTGCGTGCCTCAAGTCAGTTGCAGCCACAGCTCTAGCTATCAGACAGAGTGATTCCATAGTGTTAGGACACTCCCTGACAGTACAAGTTCCACACTCCGTGGAAGTTCTTTTAAACCGAACACAGACTCAGCACTTGACAATAGCACGTTTAACAGGTTATGAATTGACACTGTTTCAACCACACATAGAAATCAGACGCTGCAACATTTTAAATCCAGCTACACTGTTACCGTCAGTTACTTCAAATCCTGCCACACATGACTGTGTGGAAGTTGTTAACACCATGACAAAGCCAAGACAAGACTTGACAGACATTGCATTACCTGATCCAGACCTGACACTTTATGTGGATGGTTCATGTATGAGAACAAGTACAGGAGAACTAGTAGCCGCGTATGCAGTGACTACTGAAACTGAAGTTATAGAAACACATCGTATTGACACCCTGTCTGCTCAAGCAGCAGAGCTTGTCGCTCTGACCCAAGCCTGCATACGAGCCAAGAACCTGAAAGTTAACATATACACAGATTCACGTTATGCATTCGGAGTCGTACACGACTTTGGAGGTCTCTGGCAGGAAAGAGGTTTCATGACTTCTCATGGAACCAAGATTCAGCATGGTCTCCTCATTCAAGCTCTATTAGATGCAATACATTTACCGACAGCTATCGCTATCATGAAGTGCAAGGCACATACGAAAGTCACTGATATCATTTCCCAGGGTAACGATCTAGCAGATCGAACGGCCAAGCTCACAGCTCAGACTCCAGACATTCCAGTTAACACGACACAGACACTCACTCCAGATCAGATTACTTGTATGACAGTTAAGGACCCTACACAAGATGTCATAGACATACAGTTACATGCTACTCCCGATGAAATCAAGAAATGGTCCGAACAAGGAGGGGTCCAGACAGATCAAGGATGGTTAACGAAGGGAAAAGCCACATGGTTTCTCCCCGACTCTATGGTTCAAGTCATTATTAACACCGCACATAGTCCAGCACACTTAGGAGAAAAAGCCATGTTAGACAGTATCCAGAACCTTTGGTTCAATAAGCATTTACGAGCAGCAGCCAAGCAGAAAGTACGTACCTGTATGATCTGTTGTCAGTTTAATCCAGGTAAAAGTGTACCGGTGGAACAAGGTGGATTCCATCCTCCTGACCACCCTTTTGAAGTCCTCCAGATGGATTTTATTCAGATGGAGCGATGTCGAGGTTTCAAGTATGTCCTCGTAGTTGTATGCGCTTTGTTCAGGTGGACAGAAGCATATCCAGTTCCAGATTACACAGCTGCGACCACTGCCAGGCAGTTGGTTCGTGAGTTCTTTCCCCGCTATGGATTACCTAGGGTCGTGTATTCAGATAACGGCCAGCCATTCTCATCCGAGCTCATGAAACAAGTATCCCTTCTGTTAGGGTACCAGTGGAAGTTCCATTGTGTACGCCATCCTGAAGCAGCCGGTCTCGTAGAGAGACATAACCAGACTTTGAAAATCCGCATTGCAAAAGTGTGTGCAGAGAAAGGTGTAGATTGGATAGTAGCACTGCCAGTTGCCCTTTTTTATATGAGAATGGTTGCACACTCCCGTTCAGGTCTATCTCCGTATGAGATAGTGTTTGGTCGTCCCCCTAACATGTGGGGTACACCTAGACCCCGTACCATAACTGATGTTGACAGTAATATGCTGACAGATTACCTTGCCTCCTTGATGTCTGCACTACAATCTTGTCGTTCACAGGTTGCCGCTGCATTTCCAGACAACACCGAAGTGAAACCGCATGAAGTCGTCCCGGGTGACTTTGTTTTTATAAGGAACTTTGATCGTTCAAGTCCGCTGGAGCCCCGTTGGAAGGAACCTCGTCTCGTTCTCCTCACCACCCGGACCGCGGTGAAAGTGGAAAACCGAAAAGGGTGGCTACACGCGAGCCACGTCAAGAAATTCCATGGACTTAAAACTAAAACATATTTCAAGGACTGCCCCGTTCTCAAGGACTGCCCCGTTCTCAAGGACTGCCCAGAAACGGAATTTAAAATTCCCCTGTTAGAGAAAACTCCGCAGCAGGAGTATAAATCCAAGTTGAGGTCTAGTAAGTCAGCCAGTTTAATTGTCTAAGTCCCTCTCGGGTGAAACGGTTAGACAGGTTCCTGACATGTATAAGACAGACCCACACAGTGAGAGAGTTAGTCAAAACTCTAAGAGATGTATCATCATTCTGTTCTTTTTATTGTTCCTGAGTCTTATGGTTACATGCATAAGTTATGCGTTACATTTATGTTTTCCTATTTCACATGTACATATGTTTTCTAATGTTACAGTAGAGCACACATTTAGTGACCTGCCTCCTCACGAGTTATCCTATCGTCTTGCTATGCGTAATAATACTTTTATCCGAATGTTGCACTATTCACACCAGACCAGCAATGCCACTAATTGTTGGGTGTGTGGTCGACTCCCCCCTTTTCAGACACCGAAGGGAGTTCTGCCACTCTTTCCCTATCCGTTTTCACATAATGGTTCGTGTGGAGCATGGTCCACGTTAACGTCATCCTCGACTGATATGTCCCTTCTGAATCGAACGTGTTTCCCAGACAAGCAAGGTCTTTCCCATAGAACAGGATTAGATCTAGAAAATGAAGTATATGATTTAGGTAATTATTCCTCGAATTTCATGGTTCTGAATGTTCAGTCCGATACTACTCCAGATTTGCCTGCTATTTCAGTACTACCAGTTAAAGGCGAATTATGTGTCAGAAAGAATGGTTCCGCACATGTAGGACATAGTGATTGTACTACTGTGGTCGAGTATAGTGACAGTGGGAAATCTATTTTCAAAACCTCACGTCATTCTTATTTTGTTTGTGGTCAGACCGCATATGTTCGTCTGCCCCTCGATTGGGATGGAACATGTTATATTGCCTTCCTACTGCCACCAGTTTTTCTAGCCCCGTCCGATTATCACAGAAACACACATCTAGTACACGTTAGACATAGAAGGGAGACTGAGTCCCCCATTGTAGATCAAACTGAAACTGCTCTAGAACAGTATCAAGACTTCAATAAAGGTTTCTTTTTCTTTATAGGTCCTGTCCAGAATAGTAAGTTAATACGTAGGTTAACCAGAACCCTTGAAGCAGTAGTGAATGAGACTACTTCCGCTCTAGGTAACTTAACCGAAGAGCAATCTGCTATGCGTTTTGTCGTGCTCCAAAATCGTCTTGTTCTTGACGTCATACTGGCCGATAGAGGAGGAGCATGTAGAGTCATTGGATCTAGTTGCTGCATTTTCATTCCTAATAACGCGCCGTCTGTTTATTCAGCTATAACCAGACTTCATAAAATTGCCCATCAGTTACACCAGAATCCAGGCACCTGGACATGGTCCGGTTGGCTCTGGAGTATAATATCTGCCTGGGGATGGAAAGTATTGTCATTCCTAGGTATAGCAGTAATGATCATATTCAGTTGCTGCCTCTGTTTACAATGTGGCCCTGCGATTTGCGGCATGTGTGCTACCTCTTGAATTCCTAGTCCTAAATCCCGTTCCAAGACAATTCGAGACGAGCAAATGATGCTATATGAACAGATAGATGGTATCATGAATATTGATGTTTCCTGATGGAAACGTAGGGCACAAGGAGGGAATGTGGAAAAGTGAATTTTGCCTTGCCATATGTGCCTACTTGTTCCCCATCCTATGTTATATGTGCATGATCGATATGCATATGTATCCCCTCTGATCGATTAAAAACGCAATTATGGTTGTGTCCAACTCTAGTATGCCAGTGTCCAGTTCTCGTGAAAGCAACGAGTATTAGGCCTATGTTGCCACGTTTCACAGTGTGCACGTTGATTCATTGAATTGTCCCCGTTTCTAGGCCTCAAAAGGGCCCGGACACCAGATTCAAGCTCCAGTCTCCTGAACTCACTCCGAGGAGCGATGCAGCCCCCACCTGCATCCCTGACCCTTCACTTACTTCCTGCCACGCAGCGCGGTACCCGGCCTGGCTCTGCCTGCCTGTCTGCCAAGAATATGTTATGCTTCTAGTTATCAGTTCGGCTTTCCTTCTTTGCATTCCTAAGCTACTGAACCGCATCAACAGTTTCAGCTATGGTCTAGTCTTTCTGTCTCCATGTAAGAGAAATACTGTATTAATATTCATAGAATATTCCTAGCACACGCAATACATGTAGAATAGATGCATGCACCAGCCTTAGTGTCAAGTAGCCTTTGCCCTGATAACTTTTAGATTCTATCCACATGTACTCCAAACACCAGATACCAGATATGCTATAGGTACATGTCGTCCTGACACCGTAGACTTTTAGTCTCCTCTTCTAGTGCAGAAGTCATAGCCCCAGTTCTCCCTGGTAACACGTCATTGCCCGTTTGCGCGCACCACTAGGTTAAAGGTCCCAGCTGCTCTCAGGTAGCCCCCTCCATGTTTCCGCCCCATTCATGACACTTCTGTGACGTTCACATCACATGTCTACGTGCACGCCCTGTGCACGCCTTCTTTTCACGCCCTTGTCTTCTTATCTTACGTTTTGTCATAAGTTACGCCTACTGTATGTAATGTAATGTAATGTTTTACTATATATATGCTGCACTGTCGATGAAGCGCTGCAGCTGCCTTCCTTCCTATTTTATTTCAGGCTGTCCCGTTCCAGTCCCTTCCCTTTTGCCTGAATAAAACCTGTTCAACTCGGACACATCGGATCCTGCCTCTTATTTATTGAGCTATCTGTTATTGTTAATATAGTCAAAAATAGTCCCGGTATTATTTATTTATATACCACAGCCCGACGGCTCAAAAGCACCCTGCACCCAGCCGCCCGAGTGCCTCTGGCCATGCACCCTGTGTCCTAAACTACTTCCCCATTTGCCCTGAGCAAGTGACCAGGAGCCCAGCTCCCACAGCCGCGTGGCCTGCTAGCCAGCAGCCACCAACCGAAGGCCCCCTGCCTCTCATTGGATAACACTGGGCCTAACTACCTCTGCACCTGGCTGCCCCTGTGCTGCTGAGGGGGTACTAACTGTACTTACCTGACCCTGGGGAACCCCTGAGTCTATGCCCAGAACCTTAACTTCACTGGTCGAGTCCTCACTGGAAACCGATAACTCACTTTCCTGCCACAGGATAACATTGACTGGTTTGACTCGAAAAATCTTCTAAGTGTGAAGTTTTGAAACTCTAAAATATTCCTATGAAATCAGCCGAATTCCGAAGTACTCACCTGTGATCAGGAGAGAAGCCAGTACTGTACCTTGTAGCCCGGTACTGAACCGCAAAAGTAATCCTGACCGGGTTTACTAGTAACCTGAATTTTCTCCATAGGAATCCATTGTCTGCTTTTCTATGAAATTTCTTCTACTTTTGAAAACTTGAAATATTCCTTAAAAAGCGTACCTACTACTGAAACGTAATTACTTACCTATCTTAAGTAGAGATCCTAGTGATGGCCCTGAGCCCAGTACTGGATTACAAAAGTAACAAGAACGTACTTTACCTGTAACCTGAATATTCTCCCATTGGATAACATTGCTAGATTTTCACTGAAAAGTTACTTAAGTGTGAACTTTTAAAATACCCTTATATTCCTTAAAAAGCATTGCAATAACCAAAACGTTTTTACTAAACTGTTTTCAGCTTACACCCCAGGACTGAATCTAGGATCTCGTCCTGGAATTACAAATGTAATCTACAAAGTAATTAACTGCATTTTTGTAGAAAAACCCATTGAGATCAATGTTAAATTGTGTTTAGAATCGTGTTGCCTACTGCAACCCCTGTACCTATTGTGTTTACAAAGTTATTACCTTTCTGCAAAGTACTTACCTGAGATCACTCATAATTGAGAAAAGTCTATTTTGATACTTGTTGGTTCTAAAAATAAAACAACTATATTTTTGATATAAAAGCAATTGGCCTGGAGTTCAGTCCTTGAGTGTGTGAATCCTTTTGCTGTACAACAAATGCTTTACACTGGTACTGCCTTACTGCTCGACCAAGCGACCACTTTAAGTAAGGTCAGCCATGACTTTAACCTCTGTTATACCTCTGGGGTTTGTGGTCTCTATACACACTGTACCTTACTTTGGTACAGAATATATAGAGCCATTTTCTCACACATTGGAGCAGACTATTCTATGGGTTCACCTTCTATATTCGGAGTAGCATCAAGCCAAAGTTCAAAGGCCACCAGCGGTTCATTGGGAGGGTCCCAGATTCGGCTGGGAGCAGGGTGCTGGAGGCATTGGTAGCTTGTGTACTACAAAGAAGGCAGGCTACCTAGAAAAAGGCTCTACAAGGGGACTTGTAGGTAAGTCTAAGAGCTCCCAAACAGGGGCTCAGGTCGCAAGGGCTTCAGGAGCACAGCTGGTTTGTTGTTATCCAGGCCGGGCGAGCTTAGTGCAGAGCGGTAGGACGGCTGGGCTCAGTGCGCTAAGGCGGTCCTCACAGTCAGGACTAAACAGCTGGCAGGAATGATTTCTGGACTGCTGGGCCATTCTCAGAGTGGGTCTTAGGGGTGCCGATGCCCCATGATGGGTGCTTGCTTCTTGGGCAGTGGAGTCCCGACCTCTTTCTGTCGGTGTTGTTTGTAGGGCGGCCAGGACCCCGGGGAGTGGTACGGCCTAGCTCTGGTTGGTCCTGGTGCCTGGTGGGGAGACAGATCGGGTGGGGGGAGCAGACCTCATGTTCCAGAGCATGAGTACCTCTTCCTGGTGGGTTGCTGTGCCAACGGAGATGGGAAACTGCAAGTCGGTGGACCGACTTCTGTGGTTTGATGCTTGAGGGCTGCAGGGGAATAGCTCCTCTACTCCAAGGGAGGTCTTGGGTGAGATTTGTGAAAGGCTGGAGGTCATCTAGGGTTCTTAGTGGCCAAACCACAGCAGGACAAGACAGTTCACCTGTTTGTTGAATCTTGAAGTGGCAGGCAGAGTTTCGTGCCTAGCATCCACAGCAGGCACTCAGTTCTCGGGTTCAACAGCTCTACTTTGCCCTCTTCATCTTTAGGTCATTCGAATCTAAAGTTATGCGTCAAGGGGTGCCACCTAAATACTAAATGTAGGGCCATTACAAGGAGTGACAGGTAGTAGCCAATGGGCTACTTACCTTTAGGGTGTCTACACCCTCTATGTGACCCCATCTGGTGGGAAGTGGGCACAACCCTGACCCTGATAGGCTAATTCTCTCCAACACAAGATGGAGGGATATAAAAAGTTGTTTCCATAGCACTGCTCCACCTGAGGTGTGGTGCTGGCTGAATGTGGGGACACCTCCTGATCTTACACATTTTCTACCTGTCCTCCTGCCAAAAGTGGGGTCAGAACAGGTGGCGTTGGTGTCTTTCACTAAGTGAAGAGGCCTGGGTTGCATTTCAAAGGCAGTATGGCCTTTGAAGCTTCCCACCCTTGACGGCAGTTCCTGCTTGGAGAAGGTGTGAAACACCTCCGCTCAGAGCATGTATAATATTCCCGGCCTCTGAGAGCAAAGGCTCTCACCCCAAGAGGCAAGAAACATGTGTATGGGTGGCAGGTTGGCTGAGACCAGTCGGTAACCACACTAGTAGTCGGTAGATTAAGGGGACACCGCTAAGGTGCCCCCCGTGTGCATTTCTTAATAAATCTGACATTGGCATCAGTGTGGATTTGTTAAAATCGAGATATTTGGTACCAAACATCTGTGGGGTTCAGCGAAGCTATTATGGAGCTGGGGAACTCGTAATAACATGTGTCCAGCCCATGGTCCCTTTATGGCTTCCCTGCACACTTACAGTTTCCAGGAATGGACTCAGAGATTTTAGGGTCATATCTACTCAAGTAGATATGTCAACATGTGGGATATAGTTAACTCTGCCTTAAGTCTGTAGGGCTTGCTGTATGGGTGGCATACCTATATCTCACACAGTATCTTTAGGCATGGCACACAGGGATGTGTGCCATGTCGACTCTTCAGTTTTGTCTACACCAAGACACGCAGCCTGTAATGGCAGTCTGCATGATCTTGGTGAGGGGCCCCTAGAGTATACAAAAGCTGGTCTGAGCCCAGTCTGGACTCCAATGACTCTGAAACTGAGCAGCCATCAAGGGACACCAGCACCACAGAGACCCACTTTGAGAGTGGCCAAGCTGTCCTGTTTTTGTGCCTTCAATCAGTGAGACTGACAACCATGAGCGCCCCTGACACACAAGTCTAGACTATCTAACCACTTTGCACCCAAGCACCCTAGCCTGAGTTCCAGAGAACTGACTATGCTTCCCTGCTCCCAGGGCCCTCACAAATCGAACCTCCCATTGGAACCTCCTTGACTTGTCCCCAAGTCCTCCACTGCAGCCTGTTTCTAGGTACCCCCCTCCTTTGGTGTAGTGTGTAAAACTGCCAGCCCTATCAGCACCTCTGCACTCAGATGCTCCAGGGCAGGAAATGACTAACTGCTGTGGTTCTTTGGGTCTTCGCCCCCTACCACCTTAAGTCCTGAAGAAGACCCCCAGAAACCTATTGCAAGTAACTGTATGCAGTATGAGCCTTTTTTCCCATAGGAAAACATTGCCATGTAAAGACGCATTTAAGTGAATATTTTACCTGTAAAAATCAATATCTCAAAAAGTAGTTACTTGATCATGACGTTCTTAGCACGGAAATTTATGTCAAAATATGTTATTTTTCTAAATTGGTCTTGGATTTATTCTTGAGTGTGTGTCTCATTTATTGCCTCGGTGAGTACAACAAATGCTAAGCACTACCCTCTGATAAGCCTAAACGGCTCCCCCACACTACTACAAAAGAAAGCATTTGGGATTATTACTTGCACCTCTGTCAACCAGGTTGGACTGTCCCCATGAGGCACAGGGTCAAGACCGATTTGCATATGACTGGGTCTAAACTGGGGTGGCATGGTGAGAAAAAGAACGATGGATTTAACCCAGATCTCTTGATTGGGGGTGAATGTATGATTGATTCAGCATTACGTCCATCATTTGTTTGCATAGCACCTCTGTAAACCAGAGCCAGTTTACTACAATTCACAATCATGAGTATCCTTCAGACCACAGATCTTTTCTGATAACAATCGACACAGATGAATATTAAAATCACCACCCTAAAGTGCGATTAATTCCTTCCGGTTGCCCTTGCAGAAGGACTCAAGGTCTGGCCGGTCAGCACTCCACGGGATCCGGTAGCAGGAGACGCTAGGTGCAAAACGGGTGGCAGGCGTTGCGGGCGGTGTGCCATTGTCGCTTTCTCCCCCCTCCCGAGACCCATGGGGTGTGGATCTTGTGCATTACAAACAGTACAGGGACCTCAAATTGAAGGTTTCCCATCACTTTTGTTTGGTTTTTGCACTTTATTTTACACACTTGTTTTTAACTTTCACGTCCTCTGGTAAGGGTGGGCCTTAGCGCGCCCATACCGCCGAGGTACACCACCTGACGGTCCTGATGAAAGCCCAGTAAATGACACATAGACGGGCAGAAACATGTTGACCCCACTTTAAGTGGAAACAACCGAGTCATTAACTGGTAAGTTTCCCACACATATTTTACTTATGTCAAACTGACCATTAAATAAAAATGTTTCTGTATGGTACAGTTTCTGGCATTTTTAATTCACATTTCTTTTTGACACTTTTGCCACAAAGAACCTGCTCCGCAGTAATCTGGCGTTGTAGCACACCAGGGAGGCATTCGGCTTCTCCTGGTGGGCCCGATGATGAAGCATGTCACCACCCAGGGTGGTGAGTGAGGGCTTCCTAAAAAAAAAAAACTGATTTCCACTGTGACTTCTTCAGGGAGATTTATTCTCTGTGTCTAGTGCTTACACACTTCTCTCACGACACTCTTTTGTTGTTTTACAAGATTTAACAGGGGGACCAAGAGTGCCCTTTTCCCTCTCTCTCAATTTGTTATTACCGGTCAGCACTGCAATCATTAATTAATAATTGTAGAAATGAATCACCACAAGGTAACAAGAAGATGAAGTATCAATGACAATAATTTGATTTTATAATGTGGTTGCAACAATGGTTTATGTGAGAAGTTGGCCTGGTATTTGATGTCCACTAATTATAGTGGGCAACTTGCACCAGTCTAAACAACCCTTATTGTGATTTAAGAGGTCAAAGATAACCTTAGAACACTATCCAAGTGGTAGCTGTCGAGAGCAGCCTTCAGGCTTAGTCTTGAAGGCATGTTAAGCAGATTGTTTTACCAGAATGCAACCATTTTGTATTGCTTAAATGGTTCAATGAAAGGAGAACCACACAGTAGTTATAAAAATATGTATGTATTATTATAACACACCTTAAATACCTCACAGTATCTGTTACATGCAGATAAACACAAAGCACAACATACTGTAGCACAGAAACAATTGTAAGCAGCACGAATACACAGTGGGCTCCAGGGGGAGACCAAACCATATACTAAAATAGTGGTATAAGAACCACGATTCAAGTCAAGACAGTGTCTAGAAGTTGTATAATCCCTGGGACCCCAAGGAACCACCCAAGGTGAATACGGAGGCACCCCACGGATGACAGGTGCAGTGTGAGAACACAACCGTGTGCTACGTGCAATTCAATGGTAGAGTCGTGGTTCCAATTTTAAAGTTTAAGGACCCTTCCCAGCGGATTACGAAGAAACCCTTTAGAACATGGAAGGTTGGAGAGCCACCCCACCCAGGGATACTGAAGTACCAGACTTATCTATCCCAGGGAAGCCGAGTGCATAGGGCTGAAGTGGTGTCAGGAACCGCTGTCAATCTCAATGGGAGTCTTCAAAGAATGCCACTGCTGGAAAGAAGAAAAGTGTTCGGTGGAACCCGCAGGTGGATTCATGATAGAAAGAACCTGAAAGCAGAGGGTACAGAGTCTGGGTCACTCAGGAGTGACCAGGGGCTCGGTAGACAAATGCCCACTGATGTTAGGTGCTTTAGGTGTCAAGAGGGAGACCTTGATTCTGCAGCCACGGGGACTAGGAGATGTCTAGGATGACTAGGAGCCGGATATGAGTTTTCCCACAAAGGATGTTGAGTGGTGAGAGGTCGGTGTCTGGCGGGAGCACCAACAAGCCTTGGCAGTGGCAACCCACAAAGAAGGTTGAGTAAGGTTACGGTCTGGCCCAGCAAGGACCAGGAGACCCACCACAGCAAGGGTAGTCAGGGCAGGACTGGAGAAACCAGGGGAGCCCAGGAAAAGCAGTGTTGTCCCTCAAATGGACCCATAGGCCGGAGGCATAAGAGTCGTGAGGAGACCTCTAGCAGTTTCACAAAGTAACAGCTTGCAGGACACAGAGTTTGAGGATGCCAAAGTCCTTTGTACGAAATGTGCGCAGAGGTTGGGACTATTGATAGCCCAGTGCACTTAGTTGGAGAACGTCAAGAAGCAAATGCACTTGCAAAATTATGCGGTGCACAGGGCTTTGGTTATGCGGTCCCCACGAGGGATGCTAGCCTCAGACTTGGTGAGAGGGCAGCTCGACCTCAAGGAAGAACTAGACCCACCTCCTGTATTGCTGGAGCCTTCAGGGTCTGCAGGAGCTCAGTATCAGCAGTCTGGCTGCATCACTGACAACCCGGCAGAATGGTCTCCGAAGCCTGCAGTTGTGCTCTGCTCATGCAGGGGTAATCTCTCACGTAAAACCCAGCACTCTGCCTTCAAGATTGTCAAGGCCTTCTAGAGGGGTGACTGATAGCTTTTATGTGTGGTGACCTATAGATATAATAAACTTATATTTTTTGTAAGTGGTGCAAGCACCAGCTTAAAAAGGCTGCACTGGCAGGCCTGTTGTTCCATTTTGCATGGCCTTTCATGGGTGGCTTAATACATGCTCCAGGCCATGGGAGGCCTCTGGGGTACCTATGACCTGGGTACAGGTGTACCATATAATAGGGACTGACAAGGTTACCCTAGTATCCAATCTGAAGTGCACCTAAGTACGTGTGATAACATTTTAGGGAGAAAGCAGATAGACTGGGGTCCTGATTAGCAGGATCCCAGTCAAACTAGTAAAAACCAGTGTAAAATCAAGCAAAAGGTGGGGGTAACCATAAGTAGCAGATCCCACTTACCTACAGGTTATATCAGGGAAGGGCAAATAGTTAGAAATATACATGCATAGCCCACCCTTAGCTCTGCCAGATTTAATGGGTACCACTGGTATACTAAGGTTCCGTAGCCGTTAATGTGTACAGGCTGAATTGACCAAGCCTCCTGGAGACATACAATCAGGGAATTGGTCACAAAACCCAGCCACTCTTGGGTTTTAACCTTTACATGTAGGCCTGTCACATTCCATAATAGAACCCTGTAAGACACTTGAGGAGATGTTCCCATAGCCACTAGCACTGAAGTGCAGCAAGCATCCAAGTTGTTAAATGGTAAAATAAAAAGAGGGACTGGGCATATAGTAACAGTCGTCTAGATTGGACGACAAGTCTAATAGGGTCCTTCAGACACGGAAGTCTCATCTCTGTCAGGTAGAAGAACCAAGTCAAATTTGTCACTAAGTCAATCTACCCCATCTAAGGTAGGTAATCAGGCATAATGGTTGTAGGTAGGGTTAGCATATTGGAGTTCGGGGCCATAAGCAGGTGGAACTCTGGCCAAGAATATTAAACAGCTGGCCATTTTCTGTGGTTGATAAAAGTAGCTAAGCAATAGAACTGATATGTGATGCAAGGGCACAGTTGGGTAATGGGGCAATGCAGAATAGTATTGATTAGGTGGGGTTACTTAAAATACAAAACAACACAAATGCCGGGTAACCCTTTGCTGCCTCTACCAAACCATCTTAACCTTCTAACCATTTTAATAGTTGCTTTGGGTGGTACATCTAAAATATCAGATTGCCAACCTGTCTTCCCCACGTGTAACTCTCTACAAGGTTGCATATTGGAAAATGCCAGTAAAGTTGTGTTAGAATTCATGTGGTGGACATTCGCGCCACTTACAAAGCACTGTGAGTATAAGTGGGATTGTTCATCTGAGTTACAATTTGTAGACACAATATTAGTTTTACTTGCAGAAATCAATGGTGGTGCAGGGTTTACCTGAGAGGGAGCCACGCTAACATTGTCGATAGGTAGTTACAATTTTTAGTTAAGACTGGTAGTTAAAATTGATTAGGTTTTGATAAATCTAGGCAGCTGGAAGTGAGGCTTTCCATGCACATTAATCTATTAGTAAGAGTCCGGTGCGGTCCTCACCAAAGATTCAAGTGCTTGAACCATGGATTACAGGGTTTTGAAATCATCAGACGATGCCTTATCGGAGGCAGCTCTGGAATTAGTAATACCTGATATAGATGAAAGCTTGGTCTTGTAGGTTGTTAGCAGCCCTTTCAGGGAATTAGCTTCTGGGGTTTTGGAACAGGCCCCCGGAGTCCTTAATCGCTTTAAAGGTGGTTGGGATTCAGGGTTGGATTGGGAAATACAGACTCAGATGTCTTGGACACAGCCATTTGCCACAAGTATCCCCTTTCGGTTCTATCATCAACAACAGGCCTGGGAGATTTACTAAGGTCTATAACTTGGAGGGGGGCCTGAGCTAAAGGGTCAGTCAAACCTTCATTACATGTAGTCAGTCTCTCTCCCACGCTTGTAATTTCTTTTTAATTATCTCCTGTATTCCCAGTTATATAATTCATTATTGAGGAGCGTGATTTACCACTGGATTTTGTTTTAGCAAAGGTGGACTGATATTTTCTTATTCCCATTTTATCAGAATTCGGGGGGCAGTCTAAATTAACACCTAATCAGCAATAGCACATGCGGAGGAAATGCAGAATTCCATTTAAGCAGGCCTAGCCGTGTTCAGGTGATAACAGACTCAAGGCTTGCAATGAGGCGGTTGGCCACAGCCTGCCGTGCTGCCAGGCCATGTGGTTAAAACCCCAGCACACTGCCAACCTCACACTGTGCACAACCTTTGGCATAGAGTTGACCTTCGAGCCCTGGGGACCCCCTCTTCTGGGGCCAAACATATATACTTAGGGAAATGGGGCATGCAGCACTCATCCTGGACCCCTAATTAGCACCGGTAATCCCATCTCCTGGGGCCAGTTCCAATAAAAAGGGGAGAGACGCCAGGTGGCCCCACCCTAAGTCTTAAAAGGCCACAAGGACCTCTCCCTGGGCCCAAATACAATTAAAAAGGGGAGGAGGGTGTGATGCCTCCCTCTCTGAACCTTAATAGGCCCTGTCGACCCCATCCCTGAGGGCCAAATACAATAAAAAGGGGAGGGGCTGCACATCCCTGGGCCTTCTTAGACCCCAGGACCCCATACCTTGGGGCCATATTCTAACAAGAGAGGGGTGTGCAGCCCCCCACCCTGAGCATTAATAGGCTCCGGGGCCCTGATCCCCCGGGCTCAAATACAAGTAAAAAGGGGAGGGCCATGTGGCCCCCTCCTTGAGTTTTCTAAGGCCCTGGGGACCCTATCCCCCAGGACCAAACCAAAAAGAAAGAGGAGGGGTGCCACTTGGCCCCCTCCCAAACCTTATAGGGCCCTGGGGCCCCATCCTTGGGTCCAAATATAATAAAACAGGAGAGGTGCACTGCATGGCTCCTCTCCCTGAGCCTCATTAGGCCCCAGGGAACCCATCCCCTGGTGCTGTCTATTTATTTTAAATGGGGAGGAGGGCTGCATGGTCCCCATGAGCATCATTAGCCCCTAGGGACCCCAATCCCTACAGCCATCCAGGGCACCCACCATGCACACAATGGGGTACTGCAGAGAAAGCCCTAAGGACCCGCAGCTTCAGCCGCCTTCCTGCATGCTGTGGGAGCCAGCATTGCTCCTGTCCTGAGGGAGCAGCTGTTCCTCTGGGCTGGAGCAATCTGTGGTTCTGTTTCCCTGTCCACATGAGTCCGGGCAGAGAAACAGAATACAAGTCTGCTCCCAGCTGGCTGGCAGAAGCATTTTTAAAGCTTCTGCCAGCTGGGAGCAGACTTTGTATTTGTTCCCGTTTTGCGGGGGATTTGAAAATGCTCTTGCTAGGCGGGAACAATCATGTGTTTCCCTGCCTGTGCTAGTGCAGGCAGGGAAACTACTGGTACTGGGGGTGGGCTTCACTGAGATACAGAAAGTGAGCCAGCCCCTGGTGGATAGGGTCCTCGGGCAACTAAAGGCTCAGGGAGGTGGACTACATGGCCCCCTCCCTTTCAATTGAAGTGACGACCATGGAAGATGTTATCCCCAGTGACTTTTTAAGGCTCAGGGAGGGGTCTGCACAGCCCTCTCCCCTAATTAAACAATTTGGGCCCTGCGGGATGGGGTCCCTAAGGGATGAATTCGACTCAGGGAGAGAGGCTGTGCTCCCCAACCCTTAATCAAAACATGGGGCCTTGGCTATGGGGTCCCCTGGGTCAAAAATGACCCTAGGAGGTGGGTTGTGCGCCACTCCTCTTAATTATTATACTGGCGATGGGTCCACCACTGGCCCAGATGGACATGGGGAGAGGACCATACTCATGCTCCTCCTCCCCATACACTGTTTGTTGCCCCAATCCCGCTGAAGATCCTCAGGCTCACTGAAAAAAATGCTTTTTTGAAAATGTTGGCCCTTGTGGCATCCCTCCAGATCAAGCCCACAGGGCTTAGTTTCCCTATTCTGTACTTACAATATACAGGGAACTAAATCCCCTGGTCCGGTAATGGCTGCCAGCAACAAATCTTCACATGTTTCTGGCAGCCAATCAGAGCGTCCGCTCCCGTGCACCTCCCGTGGACCCAACTATCCAGTTATACAAATATTTTTAAACCTTAATTTCTCAAAAAACTACTGAACTAATGTACACCAAATCAAAAAAGGCAAATCTGCTGACCAAGATCTAGCTTCCTGCTAATTTTGGTGTAATTCTGTTCAATAGTTTTTGCGGTAGCGCTTCTTGAAGAAATCTATGGCAAATGAAAGGGGATTTTGTGTTTGACAGATCACCCTGAAACTTTCCATGTATAAAGTAGGCAAAAATGATTTTTTTTGGGGTAAAGTTTTGAGAAGATTTGCTAAATGCAATTTATAACAGTGCCTCAGACACTATTAGCGATTCCTAATGGGGTCGCAAATTGCCTGCCTCATTAATATTCATGAAGCAGGTGCTATTTGCGACCCCATTAGGAATGGCCATCACAGGGATGGGGGCCTGCTGGAGTCAGCAGACCACTATGTCTGTGACTGTTTTTTTATTAAAGCAGTTTTTTTAATGCAGCCCATTTTCCTTAAAGGAAAATGGGCTGCATTTAAAAAAGACAAATTAAACATTCCTGTTTCTTTTTTAAGAGCAGGCAGTGGCCCCTGGGAACACTGCCTGCTATTTAAAAATATTTTCGCACACACTCACAAAGGGGGAGGGGTCCCAGGGGACCCCTTCACATTTGCAAGTGACTTACCACCTACTTGAAGTAGGTGGTAAACGGCAAGTCTTTTGCTACCGCAAATGTGGTCGCAAAACAGTTGTACATTGAAGTGCGATCCACTTTTAGGAAGGGACGCCCATGGTACGCCCCTTCCTAATAGTGAGTCGCAAACCCTATTTTGCGAGTCGGTAATAGCTTACCGACTCGCAAAATAGGGTTTGTACTGGGGACCCCTTCCCATTTGCGAGTGGCTTTCCATCTACTATAAGTAGGTGGTAAACTGCAAGTGTTTTGCAACCACAAATGCGGTTGTAAAAGAATCATACATTGAAGTGCGACTCACTATTAGGAAGGGACGCCCTTGGCATGCCCCTTCCTAATAGTGAGTCGCAAACCATATTTCCGGAGTTAGTAATACCTTACCGACTCTCAAATTAGGGTTTGTACATGGGCAGACCAATTCTGCGGTCTCAAACGGGCCTATTTCCCTTTTATGACCGCAAAAAAACTGTTGTACATCTGGCCCAAATCGTTCCCGCAGTATACTGCAGTAATTTCGCAGCATGCTGCGGCATATGGCAATGGCAAAACACAATATTATTGGCTGATGACAATCCTTTCCAAACAAAAAAGCAGCCATGTTGTTTAGGCCACACTTAGGGTCTCATTTATGGCATTTTGGCGTATGGCAGTAGAGTAGGGTAGTGCAGCAAGGCATGCTGCTGCACTGCTCTGCTCCAAAGAGAAAGGGTGAGACTGCACTGCATTTAAGCAATACAGTGCATGCCTGTCCTTTCTGCCTGTGCTGATGCCATTTTGGCAGCCTAGCACCAATGCAGGCACCCGTGTACTATAGTGCAAGGCTGCCTGAATTGGCGGTAGGATTATTTTTGTGCAGGAAGGGGCACCATCCTGCACAAAACAATCCTACAAGGTGTTTCCCTCTTCTATGTGTGCTGCAGAATGCAGCCCACATGGAAAGAGGAAAAAACAAGGAGATATTAACATAATTCTCCTAGTTATGCCTCACCGTGGGAGGTTTATGGATGTGATGCTTCTCCATGTTTACATCACTTTGTAAATCTGGGGCAGCATCAAATTCCATTGGTGTTGCGTGAGAAAATCCACCACAATGTCCATGAAAAACCTCCCGGGTCCTGAGTAAGGCGACACAGTGATTTCTGCTGGGTCATCTTTAGTCACTTAAAGGCATGCTGAGTGGCTTTGCGTGGCTTCATAAATTTTTATGACAGTCCTGCGTCATGCATGTACCACTGTGTGTGGTGCAAAAGTGACACATGGCTCTCATAAATGAGCCCCTTAGTGTTTGTTCTGGGTTTCAATGGAAAATCTAGATTATTAGTGGTTTTATAATTTATATAAAGAAATGAGGCACTTTACAAAAGTATGTAGAGTTAGGGGAAAGTGTTTTTTATTGTTGTATATTTTTTAAAAATAGTTTATGGAGTACCACAGTACTTCCTTAAATCTATCCTGGAAGTTCTGAGGTACCTATGGATGTAAAAAAAAGATTTTGACAAACAACACTCTACAATACGCCCCTCCACACCATGCCAACCCACGCCACTCCATTCTACGGCATGGTACTCCAGTCTACCACCCACCACTCCACTCTACCACATGCCACTCCACTGTATGCCACTCTACTATATACCATCCACTGTAAGAGACTGTATGACACGCCACTCTTTGACATGCCATTTCACTCCACTGTATGACATGCCACTACACTCTACTCTAGGCCCTCTAGTCTATATCATTCTACTTCAGTCTACGACACTCCACAATACACAACTCCACTTAATGACAGGCGGCTTCAATCTATGATAGGCCACTTCACTCTGTGACATGCCCCTCCACTCTACACCACTCCACTCTAAGCTCTTCGTTATAAGACATAGTACAATTTGACAGTCTATGACACAACACTCCACTGAACTCTGCAACATGCCACTCCACTCTACACCACACTACAATACTCTACTCTACGACATGCCACTGCATTCTATGCCACTCCACTCTATGGCATTCCACTCTATGCCACTCTACTCTACACTATTACACTCTACAAAATGACACTCAATACCACTCCACTGCACATGACACTCCAGAACACAACACTCTATGCCACTACACTCTATGCCACTCAACTCTATGCCACTGCTCTCTATGCCACTCCACTCTACTCCACCCTAGAACACTCCACTCCACTCCACTCCACTCCACTTTACGGCACTCTATGCCTCTTCACTCTACCATACTCTACTCAACTCTATGGCACTCCATTCTACCATCAGTCAATGCACTCTATGTGACTCAACAACACTCTACGCAACTCCCTCTATGCCTCTCCACCTCACTTTACTTCACTCAATTTATGAAACACCACTCCACTCTACTCCACTACTCCACTTGACTCTACACTACTCTATGTCACTGGACTCTATGAAATTTTAAGCTGCTCCACTCTACCACACTCTATGACACTGTGCTCGAGGCTATACCATTCCACTCCACTCCGCACGCCTCCACTTTAAGGCACTCTATGACATGGTACTCCAATCTATCACGCCACGCCACTCCACGCTACAACACAACACTTAAATCTACAACTCTCCACTTCACGCTATGACATTCCATGCCACTCCACGCCATGCAGCTCATTGCATGCCACTCAATTTCACTCTAGTCCATGCCAGACCACTCTACGCCACTCTACTATAAGACATTATGCTACACTATATGACACTCTACAATGTGCCACTCTATGACACACCAGTTTACTCAATGCCACTCCACTCCACTATACAAAACAACACTCCACCCTACTCTATGACATACCACTCTAATCTATGCCACTACACTCTAGGACACTCTACTATATGACACACTACTCAACACTATGACACATTATGCCACTCCACGACATGCCAATCCACTCTATGACACTCCACTGCACTCTGTGCCACTCCACTGTACAACATGCCACTCTACTCTACACCGCTCTAAGGCATTCTACCACACACCACTGTATGACAAGCCACTCTATGACACACCACTCCACTGTAAGCTATTCCACTCAACAAGACTCTACTCCACTCTATGCCCTTTCACTCTTTGCCACTGCACTCCACTCTGACACGCTACAAAAAGCCACTCCACTCTCCTCCACTGTACAACATCAATCATTTACGCACTTTTCAGTTTTGGAGCGGCTTCGTCGGCAAAAACACTCAATCAATCAATCAATCATGACATTTGTATAGCGCACTACTCACCCGGGAGGGTCTCAAGGCGCTTGGGGGGAGGGGTATGCTACTGCTCGAACAGCCAGGTCTTGAGTTATTTCCTGAAGGCGAGATGGTCCTGGGTCAGCCGAAGGTGGATGGGGAGGGAGTTCCAAGTCTTGGCAGCCAGGTAAGAGAAGGATCTTCCTCCGGCGGTGGCTCTTCGGGTGCGTGGTACGGCTGCGAGGACGAGGTTGGTGGACCGTAGCTGGCGGGTGGGCGTGTAGAAGGTCAGGCGGTCGTTGAGGTACTTGGGGCCCAGGTCGTGGAGAGACTTGTGTGCGTGGGTGAGGAGCCGGAACGTGATCCTCTTGTCGACAGGGAGCCAGTGCAGGTTCCTCAGGTGGCTGGAGATGTGGCTGCGTCGGGGGACATCCAGGATGAGTCGGGCGGAGGCGTTCTGGATGCGCTGGAGTCTTTTCTGTAGCTTGGCTGTGGTTCCGGCGTAGAGGGCGTTTCCGTAGTCCAGTCGGCTGGTGACGAGTGCCTGGGTGACAGTCTTCCTGGTCTCGGTCGGGATCCAGCGGAAGATCTTGCGAAGCATACGCAGGGTGTTGAAGCACGATGAGGAGCCGGCGTTGACTTGTCTGGTCATTGAGAGGGAGGGGTCCAGGATGAAGCCCAGGTTGCGTGCGTGGTCGGTTGGCTTGGGTGCGGTGCCCAGGGCTGGGGGCCACCAGGAGTCGTCCCAGGCGGAGGGCGAAGATCCCAGGATGAGGACTTCCGTGTTGTCCGAGTTCAGTTTCAGGCGGCTGTCCTTCACCCACTCGGCGACGTCTTTCATCCCTTCGTGTAGGCAGGTTCTGGCTGTGTCGGGGTCTCTGGTGAGGGAGAGGATCAGCTGGGTGTCGTCGGCGTAAGAGATGAAGTTGAGGTTGTGCTGGCGTGCGATGGCTCGAGAGGTTTCATGTAGATGTTGAAGAGGGTGGGGCTGAGTGAAGATCCTTGCGGGACGCCGAAGATGACTTCGGTGGCCTCGGAGCGAAACGGGGGGAGGCGGACTCTTTGTGTTCTTCCGGCAAGGAACGAGATGATCCACTCCAGTGCCTTCTCTTGGATACCGATGTTGCTGAGGCGCTGGACTAGGGTGCGGTGGCAGACCGTGTCGAACGCAGCGGAGAGGTCCAGGAGGATGAGGGCCACTGTTTCCCCCTTGTCGAGCAGGGTCCAGATGTCGTCGGTGGCTGCAATGAGGGCGGTCTCGGTGCTGTGGTTGGCTCTGAAGCCGGACTGCGAGGGGTCGAGGGATCCGTTCGTCTCGAGGAAGGCGGTCAGCTGTCTGTTGACGATCTTCTCGATGACTTTAGCAGGAAAAGGGAGGAGCGAGATGGGGCGGAAGTTTTTGAGATCGGTGGGGTCCGCTGTAGGTTTCTTCAGGAGGGCGCTGATCTCGGCGTGCTTCCAGCTCTCCGGGAAGGTGGCGGTGTTGAAGGAGGCGTTGATGATGTTCCGGAGTTGGGGTGCGATGGTGGAGTCGGCCTTGTTGAAGACGTGGTGTGGGCAGGGGTCGGTCGATGATCCGGAGTGGATGGTGTTCATCGTGCGGGCTGTGTCTTCGGTGGTCACCGTGGTCCAGGTGCGAACGGTGGCGGTGGGGGGGGCGTTGGTTCGACGGTTGGGTGCGTGGGTGGGGCGCCGAAGCTGTTGTGGATGTCGGCGATCTTGCGGTGGAAGAACGAGGCGAGGGAGTCGCAGAGGTCTTGTGACGGAGTGATGTCGTTGGTGCCGGTGCTGGGGTTGGAGAACTCCTTGGCGATAGTGAAGAGCTCTTTGCTGTCGTGGGCGTTGTTGTCCAGTCGTTCCTTCAGGGATTTCTTCTTGGTGGTGCGGATGAGCTGGTGGTGCTTGCGAGTAGCGTGTTTGAGGGCGGTCATGTTGTCGGTGGTCCGGTCGAGGAGCCAGGCTTTCTCGAGGGTGCGGCAGGTCTTCTTGGAGTCCTTGAGGTCGTCGGTGAGCCAGGATGCCTTCTTGCTTCTGGGTCTGCTGGGAGGGTTCTTTAGTGGCGCGAGGTCGTCGGCGCAGGCGGTCAGCCACTGTGTGAAGTTGCGGGCTGCTTCGTTGGGGTCCGTTGTGTTGGCGGGTGGGCTCTGGCTGAGGGAGGTGGTGAGCTGGTCTGCGGTGATCTTGCTCCAATTTCTGTGAGGTACCTGTTGCGGGTGGTGGTGGGTCGTGGATCTTTTGAAGCTGAAGTGGACGCAGCTGTGGTCGGTCCAGTGGAGTCCGGTGGCGTGGCTGAAGGTGATGTACTTGCTGGAAGAGAAGACGGGATCAAGCGTGTGGCTGGCGTAGTGGGTGGGGGTGTTGACCAGTTGCTTGAGTCCGAGGTTGGCGAGGTTTTCCAGCAGGGCGGTGGTGTTGCGGTCCTTGTTGTTCTCCAGGTGGAAGTTGAGGTCCCCGAGGAGGATGTAGTCAGTGGAGGGGAGGGCGTGCGGGCTGATGAAGTCTGTGATGTCTTCGCTGAATTGTGTGCGTGGTCCCGGGGGTCTGTAGACGAGGGTGCCTCTGAGGGTCGTCTTAGGGTCGGTGTGAATCTGCAAGTGGAGATGTTCGGCTGCGGCGAAGGAGTCGTTGGCGTCGGTCGTGATGCGGATGGTGTACCTGTGGACGATGGCGATGCCACCTCCGGTCTGGTTGATGCGGTCCCTCCTGATGATCTTGTACCCGTCCGGGATGGGGATGGCGATGTCGGGTGCAGAGGAGGCGTTCATCCAGGTTTCCGTGAGGAAGGCGACGTCCGGTAATATAGCGTTGAGGAGGTTCCAGAGTTCCACAGCGTGTCTGTGGACGGAGCGAGTGATGATCAGGATGCACTTGAGGTGGTTGCTGCTGGTGTTTGTCTTGGCGGGTGCGGGGCAGGTTCATAGGCAGGTGAACTTGCAGGTGCAGCAGGTGAAGGGTCCGTGGGTGCGTCTCGGGGTGGCTCGGCAGCAGGCGTGGGTCCGGCCGGCATTGAGTGCGTTGAGAGTGGCGGCGTCGTAGGTCAGTCGGGTCGTCTTGCCTCGGCGGGGAGGGCCAGGGGTCCTGGCGCTGGGCGCGGGCCAGGCGCGGACGGGCGCAGACGGGCTTACCTTTGGTGCACCTTCGGCGCTGAATCGGCGCTCCCGCTGCGCGCGTCCGCTGCGCGGTCCTCTGGGGGCGTCATAAGTCAGGAGCCGGGAGGGAGGAGCAGCTGGGTGGCGGGAGCGGGGTGGCGAATGGAATCACAGGGGGGCGGGGCCGCAGGAAGGCAGCGGCGGGAAATTCCAAGAAGCAGCGGGCAGCGGGAAATTCCCAGGAGCAGCGGGAAATTCCCAGGAGCAGCGGGCAGCGAGCGAAGGAATCTGCAGGCAGGAGGCGGCAAAGGCAGGCAGGAGCGACAGCAGTGAGTGGGGCGACTAAGCCCTAGAAAAAAATTGGATGGTACCATCTCAGGCCTCCAAAGATTCTGGAGAGCGACCGGTAGCAATCATCATGATTTGAATAGGAGGGTCCGTGGTGGACTAAAGCCACTTAGTGATAAAGCATGGCAGTCTACCCAAAAATCTTAGATGAAATGGAGCAGGAAGCCGGAAGCGTTCCGGATGACCGTCGGTGATCCAAGAGGCGGCAGCTGCAAACTGCCCCGCTCAATCAGCATATAGGTCCCCCTGTCGTTTTTTTATCCTAGTGGTGGAGATTCGACCTTGGGGAAAGACGACGGCTGGACCAGGGTGGGATTTGCTATCGATGGGTCAAGGTATGGGCCCCCTCGTCATGATACTTCTGTCTATAGCAATTATGTTCATTCCAATAGATACAGTTGCCTTGACCAGGTTGACTGACTCCCAATGGGCGCATGTGATAGGGATATCGATGGGGATATCGAAGGGGTAGTTTCCGAAACTGCTTTGCAGGGAATAGGGACAGTTGCTATTGTTAACATCAATCAAGACCCTGTTGCACCTCTTTTGGAGAGTACAACTACCACTAGTACCCAGGGCTATCCTGCTAATCTATCCCCGAGATTATTCCTTGTAATATAACATCTCAAGCTCCAACTGATTTGGGAGTACTACCGGATAGGTCTGCATTACCATCTATAGGTAACGCTGCTGAGAGGACGAGGGGAATGGTATTTAAGACTCCCGTAGGATCCGTGAAGGTCCTCTCCTGGAACGTGGCAGGCATCGCCAACAAATTAGATTCAAATGATTGGGTTTCTCTAGTAGGCAGCAATGATATCTGTCTCTTTCAGGAGACTTGGGCTAGGGAACCCTTTCTCAGGGCAGGTTACGCAACCTTTTACATCAACGCCAAGTGGAATGGTAAAGGGAGGCCTTCCGGTGGACTCGCTATTTGGGTGGCCAGTCATATTGGTTGTAGAGCAGAGATAATACCAACCCTTTCGGAGGACATTCAATGTGTTCGTCTTAAATGGCCTAACGCCTTCAATCTGGCGATTGTCAATGTGTACTCGCGCCAAGTTAGTGGGTCCATGGAATCACCCACTTTGGATGATTTATCTTCATTTTTGGGGCAACTACCCACCGATTGTAAGATATTGATGGGCGGAGACTTCAACTGCCACTTCGAACCCTTGGAAGGTTTGAAGGAGGGTGCCCTAACTGCTGAAGACGATTATTGGGGGATCCCTCCATGCCAATCCCCTTATCAAAAATCATGGTCCCCTCTAGCGGTGCAGATTACATCCTTGACTTTGAACTTTGCCCTGAGGGCCTGTAATGGGCGTACTCCATCTGATACCCCTTCATCGTGTACCTTCAACAGGAAGGACCACGAATCGCGCCTGGACTACATTTTTGTAGATACAGGCTTGTGGTCCAAGGTCCAGGACTTTAGGGTAATAGAAAGATCGGACAGTGACCACAATGCCCTCTGTTTAGATATGGCTCACCCTGCACCCGAAGCAGGGTCGTCACTCACAGACTCTAGTGAAGACACAGGGAACTTGGTCTTATGCAACAACAGACGTAGGGTAAGATGGGGGAAATTAGTAAGCTCAAAGGAGTGCATAACAAAAATCTACGAATTGGCACTCCCGAAGTTAGTTGAAATGGACGGACTAATTAACAAACCCAGACCCATTGATTTTAATGAGAAATTAGCCCTAATCCACACAGATCTAGTGGGAATTTTAGGAGAGGTTTTTTACCCTGTGGTGGTGACCAGGAAGAAGAGGACTCGAACCTCAGCTTGGTATAACTCTACTTGCAAAAAGATAAAAACCAAGCTGATTTGTATGATAAAGTCCGGCACCAACAAGGATAAGGTAGTTGAGCTGAGACGTAAATACAGGCAAGCCATCGCCCTGGCAAAGTCAGAATGGGATTGGGATAGATGGCAGGACCTATCTCTGGCACTGGAAACCAGGGATTCTAGAAAATCCTGGTCTCTGGTCAATACTGGTACAGGCAAACCAAAATCAGCAGTGGAGCCAAATATTGCTGCCTCCGTATGGGAATCCCATTTTAGCAAATTGTACCAAGATACTCCTGAATCTGCTAACGAGGTGGCCCTTGACATTACATCTGATTCCGCAGATAAACTAGAATTCACATTGGGTGAGGTAATAAGCGCAATGGAGAGACTGGCGTTGGAGAAGGCCCCAGGACTTGACAGACTCCCTGGAGATTTGTTTAGATATCATCCAGAGATCTGGGGCCCGTACTTTCTAATCATATTTAATTCTATCTTGGGAGGGATGGAGATCCCCTGTACTTGGCTGGGGGCAGAGATAGTTCCAATTTTCAAAAAGGGCTCTCCTCTGCTCCCAGCCAACTACAGGCCGATCAGCCTCATAGATGTACCCCAAAAACTTTTTTCCCGCCTTCTCCTTGACCATCTTCTTGACTGGATGGAGGACAATGCGATCCTTAGTCCCCTCCAGGCGGGCTTCAGGAAAAACACATCCACCATGGACCAGATTTTCCGCCTCGTCCTTCTTTACTGGAAAACAGTGAGGATTGAGGGGGGGAGTCTGTACATGGTGTTCGTGGACCTGAGGTCCGCATTTGACTTGGTTCCCCGTAAGAAATTATGGGAGGTTATCAAGGAGTTGGGCGTTCCTCCACAACTGCTACAGGCAATAATTAGGCTCCACGAAGGCAATTTTGCCCAGGTTAGGTGTGGGAGGGATGGAGCGTTGTCCTCTAGGTTTCCAGTCCTCAGAGGGGTAAGACAGGGTTGCGTTCTTGCGCCGACCCTGTTTTGCCTCTTTGTAAACAGTGTCATATTCCATCTTGACAATGTCAGGGACAACGACGCACCTTTGCTGGCAAGCAGGAGGGTTCCGGCTATTATGTTTGCCGATGATACCCTCCTGCTCTCCAAATCCCCGATGGGAATCCAACGGATACTAGATGGGTTTGGGGATTTCTGTAGGGCGCATGGCCTGGAGATCAACACATAGAAAACCAAATTCATGGTATTCAACCCCTCCACTACAACTAGGCCCAATCCAACATTGGGTTCTGCAAGGCTGGAAAGGGTCAGAACATTCCAGTATTTGGGGGTAACTTTACACGAAAATCTATCATGGGGTCCTCAGTTAGCTAGATCCCGTTTAAAGTTGGCCCAAATGTCGGGGGCAATCCTGAAGGTCGCGAATACATCAACCTTTAAACCCATTAGTCCAGCCTTGGAGATGTACAAAACCCAAGCCAAAGCAGCCGCATCCTATGGTGGTGAGTTGTGGGGTCACAAAGCCGGGACAGAACTTGTCAAGGTAGAAAATAACTTCCTCATGCGCCTCTTGGTTCTTCCCCAAGGTACACCCTTGCTACCTTTGAGATTAGATCTGGGGCTCCCTTCAATAGGGGATGAATTGGCACTAAAACCATTGAGGTTTTGGCACAGGCTCTGGTCTACTGGTGAACTTGCCCACTAGAGGGAAGATCTCAAGCATGTCTTGAACCTTAACCATCGTGACAGAATTCCGTGGTTGGCTTATATTAAACGAGAATTCTATCGCCTGGGACTTTCTGAGTTGTGGGAGGTTCCTGAAAGAGGTTGCCAGGGGGTGCCACGCAAAAGGCTCGCTGAAATATTCAAGGAGAAAAGCCTAGTTTCCCTTGTGTGTGCATCCAAAGTCGGCACCCTAACTGAACAATTTCTGGACACCAAAAATTCTTTTTACTTTGAAGGTTTTATGGACATTATATTTCCTATTCTGGCAAGGAAACTGTTCATTCAATGGAGGCTAGGCACCCTGCCCCTTAAAACATTTACTTGCAAATGGACAGCGCTGGACGATAAAATCTGTCCTGGGTGCAGTAAGAATGAGGAGGACGAAACACACGTGCTGTTTTTTTGCCCTGCCTACACTAGACCGAGGAAATATTGGCTGGTGCCACTGTGTAGGAATTTGGGCATCAGAAACTACTTACACTCATACAGAATTCTGAAGACAAGTACCCTGCACTATATAGTTTTTGCAGTTGCCAAGTTTTTAATGGCCATGTGGCAGATAAGGGGAAAAATATTAAAAGATTGATCTTCTGTTAAACGTGTTATGATCTGTAATGAAATAGAGTTAATTGCCTCCTCATGCCCAGATCCTACAGGGAATTGAACTAGTTGTGTAATGTACCCTGCCTTGTTTTTATTCTATGTTTGATGTGTTTTAATGTTTTTTAACGAATCTTTTATGGTCTCAAATGGCCGAAATAAAGAATTTTTGGATTGGATTGCAATCAGCATATATTAATGGGCCGGCCCAGCAAGAGAAAGGGAGTGATACCTCCGCCTATATGCCTCTAGAAAGACCACTCAGGCACCCACTGGGCCACTGATGACATCCTAACAGTACAGACAGGCCCCAGACAGCCCAAAAAAGCAGCCCACAGCTGGAACTCGGCTACCGGCCCTTCGGCCATTTCCTAAGTGCCCGCGTTACCATTACGACCCTGTATGCCACAGTAAATAGCCGTATCTAAAATGGCAAGTTGAATATAGTGCGGGACGCGGTCAAAAAGGCCAGCTCAATAATGTTGAAGCCAACAATTATGTACTAATATTCGTAGAGCAACAGCGATGTGTTTGCATCAGTTGTGCACAAATAGAACTGATGAAAAACCTGTGCGTGTGGCAGCGGGACGCTGTCTATTGATGCCATAGTCTCTCGATGTTTTGTGAAGCTAATGCGTTAGGTCCCAATAGGGTACGGGGTAGGCTGGACCCTATTATATCACAAAACACAAAAGTGCCTACACCCAACCAGTTTTAAACAAAATTATTCTTAGTGAATGGGGCAAACACAATTTATAAGTTTGACCCTGTATTTTTATTTATACATGTCTATTTTATGAATTTTAACACTTTTTTTTCAAATTTCGCAAAAAAGGGAACAAAAGTCTATACATTCATTGCATTTCAATTACAATACACGACTATTTACAACCACATATTTACAATTATCATACATTCCACAACAAATACGTTAAACAAAAGACAAAACATTGACAAATTTTTTAGTTGAGTTAATCTATATCCAAAGAAAAGAAAAAGTTGAAAAAGAAGGAGCACAATCGAAAAATAAAAATAGCTTAACATCCAGCAGTGGCTGGTCTAAACTCTTAGTGGAATAGCTCGCTCCCTCAGGTGTGCCGACGCATTTCTAGTCCAGGGAAACCAGTTCCCGGACTGTCATCAGGGCTTTGTCAGTTTTCTGTCAATAGCTGCTAACCTCACTCGATAATCAAAACGGGCTCCAGTTAAGCCTTTGTTATTATGATAAAGACTGGCAATGGACGTGAGGGCATTTTCTCATAGTGCCAATATCCGCCCATACCCCAAACTGCTCACAACAATTTCTCATAATAACAGACACCACACTATGTTTTGTTGGAGAAAGTTGTTGCAGCTTTATTTATATAAACATTATGCCAACATGTTGGGTTATCTTATGGGCGATCCAAGGTCAGGCCGCCCCTCGGCAGGTGAAACATCATTTACAACGCAACTTTTACCACGCAGTGCCTTTACGACGCAACTTTTACAACGCAAACCATTACAACGCATTGCGCTGGGGGGCACTCTAGGATAGGCAATACGTTTAATTTACTATCCAACACCTTCCCTAGTGTCCACGGGGATTGGAGTTGGAATAGTAAATTAAACTATTCACTATCCAGCACCCAAAAGCGCTATGCGTTGTAATGGTATGCGTTGTAAAAACTGCAATGTAAAAGCATGCGATGTAAAAGCATGCGTTGTAATGTCATACATCCCCTCGGCAGCATAGCTCGTCCGGGTCAAGGGGGGAGAGGGACCGTCCACGAGGCTGATCGGGGTCAAAGAGGGCGCCAGGGCGCGCCCCCCAGGCTATATGGCTACGGCCCCTCCCCCCACCGGAAGTGACATCACTGGGGACCTCCAGGGTCCCACACACTAGACCGCTCATTGGGGGTCTGTGCCATCCTGTGGCACTAAGGGTGGCCGCCCTCTTAGGTGGCCCCCTGCGGTGGCCCGGGGCAGCCTGGCATTGTCTCTTATAAACAAGTCGAGGTATCACACGTGGCCGCTGGTCTGCGTTTGTTTAAACACTGCTCGAAGATTCTTCTGTCACGTGTTGCGGGGCAGTTATTCAATGTCACTGATATTAATCACAAACTGTCAGTTGGCATTCTCCACAGTATCCCGATACAGTCTGGTTGTATGCTGACGCTCCCACCCAGTTAATGGGCTGGTACCTTCTCCTACGTGCGCTCGGTCCTAATGCTGCCGGTCGTATTTCAATCACTCTATCCTCATACACGACAAAGGCGGTACCGTCGTACTTTGTAATTTGTACCTGCTGTACAGTCTTACTCGAATATGGAAAATGAGAGTTCTGTGAAAACTTTTTTAAAGTTTAAATACCACGGGGGTCTTGGAGGGATAGTTCTACATATTTAAGTTTTGCAAGAGTCGGTGACTTTTGTGAAGTTAGTGCATGTATGTTTGTGAGGAATGCACTTGATTGGAAGAAAACTTTTACACAAGTTTGTGCTAAATGGCTATAAATTGTGTGTACCTACCACAACTTTTAGCTTCTTCTTCACTCCGTCGCCAATGTAGTTTGGAAAAAAAGCCTTCACTTCAATGTCAATCAGACCAGCCTCCAGGGGCACGATGATGAAAGACACAGCGCGGGGAGTCTTGCCTGTCATCGTCACTTCCTGACGGAATCTCTTCTTTGAAGTGGAAGCGCTGCAGAATTTTTCATTGTACAAGAGCTCCACGCGAACCTGAAACAGATACGTGGAAAAGGAATATGTGAAAATGGAGCATGAAGGAACAGATCTTAGACCAATTCTTGGTGGGAAGTCAGTCCATACAGTATCTTAGGGAACCCACAATTTCTCGTTTGCAAGACCTTGGTCTCAACACTTTGATCTGCATGAACAATGTGTTTAAATCTCAAAATGTTGCTTGTAGGATCAGAATATGCTCATTCTTATCCGGGTTCTTAACATTTGATCAGATTTTGAGACACTGCGCCTATCTTTTCATCGCACTCTATCCCAGTCTCCTTGTTTGTGAATATTGGGGGGCAGAGTTACAAGCCCCGTACGCCACTTTTGCGTTGCCGTTGTGTCACTTCTGTGACGCAGCGGCGGCGTAAAGCCAGCGCCACGCTGCATGGTATTTACAACGTGACGCATCTATGGAGATGCGTCATGTTGTAAAGCCCTGCGCCACATGAAACCTGCATCGGCGGGGGGTGTGCGTTCTGGCGCAGGAACGCCTCGGAAAAGTGACTATGTGAAATCTACAAGATTTCACTAAGTCACTTTTCCGACCCTGCTGCGTCAAAACCTTGGGCCTGCTTGAAGCAGGCGTACGGTGTGACGCACCATAGGCTAGTTAGGCCAGGTTGGCACAGTGCTGGAGTTGCGTCATGCCCGCGACACACATCTGCATTTCCTTGCGCCATGATGCGCTGCATTGTAAATGCAGTACAAAAGGGGGTGGTGATGGACGGGGCATTTGAATCAATCAAACACTCACACCCAGTCAAAAGATCTGGGTTTAATCCATCACCGACTGATTTGCATATAGCCATGTCTGAACTGGGGTGGCAGAGTGGGCTAAAGAACGGTGATGGATCAAACTCAGATCTTTTGACTAGGTGTGAGTGTTTGATTGGCTCAGATGCTCCGTCCATCACCACCCCCTTTTGTACCGCATTGTAAATGCGGCGCATCCGTGGTGGCGCAAGGATTGTTATGCGTGCGCATGTTTCCTGGTGCATCCCTGCTGATTTGCAGGGATGCGCCAGGAATTGTAAATCTGCCCCTGGGTGCTTAGCAACTGTTTCATTTTGCACAAAAAGCACCGGATTAAAACTAGATTTGAAAGGACAAATCTATGATTTAGTTCTCAGCATATTTTTTGTATACATTTGTATTTGATGCTAACAAATACCCTTATTTGATCGTGGTCCTCCTCGTAGTTATAAAGCACAGCTCGGATTTCCACCTGTTCGTTCCTGACGACAGAGTAGGGTAGCCGCAGGTCTATGAAATACTTCTTGAACACAGTGATCTCATACGGATCGGCCACACAGATCCCTGCAGAGTAAGAGATTGACAGTCACTGCGGTGGCAACATGGAAATGCCTTTACCAAAAGACTCACAAGTTTTTTCTATGTAACTGTAAGATTTATTTTAGAACCCACATTTTAAATAGAAATTAGACGTTCAACAACATATTTCCTGAAATGTTGGTATTAACGTATTTGATGGCAAATGAAGCAACATCCCACACAACAGAAGACTTTGGCCCTAGTAATAAGTTATGTTAATGTTGCAGCTGGAATTCCTAGTGCTGCATGCTACGGTCATTTTTGCTACACCTTAGCAATGGGGAATAACAGCAGGGCATGGCACTTGCACAACAATTCCTGCCAATTGCATCTGAATGTGTGTCTTTCAGCCCCATATAAAGTTTATCTGCTTTACTCAGGCAAAATGTGCTGAATGGAAAAAACCCGAAGGAATGTTTTTTTCCCACTGTACTGATATTCCTGATTCAAAAATACACTCCAGGTTGTGGTCGACTCTGCATTTTTGTAAATCTTGAATTGAGGACCTTATTCTATTCATTGCACTGCTTTCCTGATGATGCTAAAATATTCTGAGATTACAAATGTGAGAATTCCCTTAATTGAGAAACTGTTGTTACACATAAGTGGCTTTTCCCTAGTCGACCTGGAATCTGTTGCAAATATTAATGCTTGCATCATTGTCATGCCATTGTGCAGAATCCAGAACAAGAGTAAACTATTCCAAACATATTACTCTCAGGCAGATTCCATACTGGAAATGTAATATTGTTACAGGTAAATAACCTTTCGTCAACCTTGGCATTTCCACCACAGACCCAGCACTCACCCTTTCCATCTGAGAGGCTGACAGCAAGAACTTCCCAGGTGGTGATGGAATCCTTCAGGAACATTTGCAATGTTTTACTGGAGAGTCTAAAGAGAAACACAGTGGTATTCAGGGTGAGCTGATAGTGGAGAGGGAGACAAGTCATTTGCCTAAATTTGGAAAAAACTATTGAAGAGCGAAAGATAAGAGCCAAGGTCGAAAGTAAGAGTAGTCTCAGGGCAGTAGCAGAAGTAATGCTATAACAAAGATAAACAGAAAAAATCAATGTCTAGCGAACAGATTTGGTGTGATGAGAAAGATTAGGTACACCCACAGTCAAATGTACATTAGTGTATGCCAAGAACATGACATGCTATTCTGATGATATGTATTCTCTTTAAATTGCTTTTATCTAAAGTAGTTACTTTGAAAAAATGGGCATGATTTATGAACCCACATAGTTTCAAATATAGACTAATAATGTGAAATTGCGCACTAGTAAGTAAGATTAACCCTGTTAACAAGATACTGTATGTAACTTCATCAACCAATTGTTCTGAACTGCTCTGAAATTGTTTAGGCTCTGAAGCCTCAAACTAAAGGTAACAACTATGAAAAAAGTGTGCACCAGAGAGAGTGTGCTTGAAAATTGCCAGTTCTGTAGCTCCAAAATGAATGGTTTGAATATCCATATATGAGGGGGTGTATTTCAAGGTGGATACAGTTGTCTTAGCATGTCATATGTGCAAATAAACGTATGGCTCTGGCCCTGAGAAAGTGCTTGCAGGCTTCTATATCATTTAGATGATCAATCCATGTATACATAGAACAAACCTCCAGTGTAATTGTAATAAGAACTTCTTCCCATTCTATATTCTCTATTTCGGTCCAAAAATCGTTCATGTCTTTTATGTAGGATGTGAGAGTACATACAAAGTTTCTAAGGAAAGGATCCACATACTTAGACATTTGCTCGAGAGCACTACCTCTGGAGGAGACTACAGGTCTGCCAGGGGGTTAGTTGTTTTTTTTGTACCTTGGGAATCAAGTAAGGGACAGGCTTGACAGAGAGGTCTATCCTCAAATACTTAATCTACTCCTGCTCAAGTAATCCCTTATCCATCCAATTTTCCAACATACCCCAAAAAATATCAATTTTGTTTATGATGACACTGGATGCTTGTTCGCTAGATGCATGCATTGATAATCTAATTGGTATACAAGTCTGTAAGTACCATCTCAGGGGCAGACCCATACATAATGTATATAATGACATGATAACAGAGATGCTAAACCATTATCTGACCAACAACATTTTTAGGTCTTGAAGACTAGCGCTGCAGCGCGCATGCGCTCCTCATTCCGCAAGGCTTATTGTGATCAATACGCTTTCAGAAGGGGATTTGAAGCCCCGCCCAACATTTCCATTGGCTGGCGTAATCATTTATGCAAAACTGTGGTGTCTGATTGAAAATTAGGCTTTTTTGTTACTGCCCTGTCTCCTTTTGGCCCCGCCCACCCAGACTGGATCTTTTACTTGCAGCATTATACAGTCGCCTTCAATTACTCTGTGAGCACTTTTTAGGTCTCGCATGGCGTTAGCAATGCGCATGCGCTGTTTGCCTTGCGAGGGCTCCTTGGAATCCATAGGATTCCAGAAGCTTGCTTTCTGCTCCGCCCGTGTTTTGCATTGGTGCGTGTCATTTTGCGTCACCAATTATGCAAAACCGGGTGTTACGATTGTCTAGGAGGCTTTTTAGTCCTTCCTGGTTACCACCCTGTCCACTTTTGGCCCTGCCCACCAGGACTGGCTTTTTTATTTGCGGCGGGAGACAGTCTCTCTTAATTCGCTGCTAAGCACTTTTTTCTTTTCTTTGTGAGCCACTCTCACTGCAGGCACAGTTTGCTTTTTAATTAAGGGAGCATTGCGCTTTAATGCGCTTTAAATTTTAAATGCAGTACTGGGATGTATAATGCCCTAATTGCTGTGCGTGCCCTACATGAACGGATATTTGTTTGTTGTGTAGAGTGCAGTACTGGGCTGTACAGAGCCCTCATTGTTGTGCGTGCGCTACATGAATGGATATAATAGACTCTTGCTCTACAAGGTCTGCTGGCTGTTTGTTTAGCAAATTCATACAGTGCAAACTGAACTCAAGAGTAGTAGAGACCTTTTCAAGACACCCAGTTACATTACATGAGCCACTCTCACTGCAGGTACGATGTGTTTTTTTTTTTAATTAACGGAGCATTGCTCTTTAAATTTTAAATGCAGTACTGGACTGTACAGAGCCCTCATTGCTTAGTGACTGAAATCCTGGATCGAAACATGCAAGGACTGCTTGTCTGCGTGTGCGTATTCTGTGTTCATTAAAAGAAAATTTTAGCAGAGCTGCTCTTTCCTCTTTCAACCTCAAGCAGGTGCATAGCAAATGTTCGATATCTTCTTTCCCTGCACCGCATAACCTGCATGTTGTCCCACAGTTCCTTCTCGCCCATAGTTGTAGATGTGGTATAACTGGTAGGATTCCTAGCCTATGTTTTAAAAAGGCTTCTTTTGATTTCCTGCAGTACCCCAGTCCAAAATATGCTTGTAACCCGGGTGATTTATATGTACACAGAGTCATCCAAGCGTGACGCCTATGGGAAAAAGTAACTTTGTCCTCTATGAGCGAGAGTCTCTTTATACTTTTATTTGCTACACGTGTGAATTGTGCGTGCGGTAATGGGATTTCCCATAGTTCTTTTAGTCCTGTAACAATCAGGGACTCCTCTAAGTATTTTTTCCCCGGCATTTTGGAGCAGCTGCACAGATCTTGCCAAAGCTGGTGGTTCAATGTATTCTCTGGTGAGTTCTTTATTTTGTGCCAGCACTTAATATATGATCCTCTCCTTGCGAGCATTTGGCTAGTTAGTCCAAATTCTAGCCGGATCTGGGCTTGTGAGGTATAAGATGGCAAATTTAAGAGAAGTCTGTATGCTTTTGAAATGATTGTATCCAACAGTTTCGCGTCTGTGCCTCTTAATGCTTCGCTACCGTAAGTGATTGATGACTGAATTTTTACTTGGGCAACGCGAAGCAATGGTAGAAGAGTAGGGCCGGTCATCTTGATTTTAAGTTGTTTAAGTGTTGTCGCGATCAGCATACCTTTTCTCTTTGTGGCCTCAAGATGGTTTGAGAAGCGACCTCCTTTATCGACTATGATGCCAAGATATTTATATTCAGAGCAGTTTGTAACTACCTGTGTTCCAAGGAACCAAGAGTGCAGCTTTTTATTCCCAGTTATTGACAGTACTTTGGTTTTGTCAATGTTTACTTCAAGTAAGTTCTCTTCGGCGTATCCATGCACGCGATCATCATGCGTGATTAATCAATTAATCGCACACGATCATCATGCATGATTAATCAATTAATCTCCCCATGGTCCCCCTGTTTACTAATACTGGGGTGCTAAGGAACATTCACATGCACTATAAGAAGGGACCACTCTGTTAAATCTGTTTTGTGTTCTATCTACTCGCTGTTTTTTGTTTCTAATATTCAACCTCTTTCTGCTCTCCCATGTGTCCCCTTCCGCATTCTGCCAGCACCCTCCTATCCAATAGTCGTCCACCACCACCACCACATCCACCACCACCCCCACACAGGAGCGTAACACAGGCCCCTGCATCACCTGTGGTGCGGGGGTCCCCCGAAGTCCCAGGGGCCCCCTCACAACAATGCAGACTGGCTTGACTCTGGGGCCAAAGAAATATTAACTCACTTCCAAGCAGAGGAACATTTTAATATTCATAATGACCTTCCGCCCATGCACCGCAAAGGTTAGCTCTGTGCATGGGCAGCAGGCCAATATTAAAACAGGCCCTCAGCCTCAGAGGCAGGGCTCACGCGGCTGCAGTGCAGTACGTTCACATTTAGTGCGCCGCCTGCGTGCCATCACGCATTGCTCTGCAGGGTGGGGCAGTGTGGGTCATGTGAGCAGAGTAAACTGCGCGCTACAGCAACATTCATCTGCTTTAGTGGACACTACTGAAGCAGGCCTCGCCTCATCTGCCTAGCCGTTCCCAGGTGTTCCTAACAGTTTCAGGATGCAGACTGTGGGTTCGGCTGTGGATGGCAGCGCGTGGCGAACTCAGTCATAATTATTCGGCCTGACTGGGATGGGAATTCAATGAGTGCGTACTTGACGTGTGATCACTAAATAATCACAGGTGCAGAGGTGGCTGTCAAACTCCCTTTTCCTAACACCAAATGAACTGTAGCCTTGCGCCTTCCCATCCTGCGCACACCCTTCCTCCGCCCTCATATTCCATGCTCACTGTGAGGAGGGCCCCCGGGTAGTAGGCTACAGGATGATATTGTTCCCTGGGCATTATGCAGGTCGTACTCTGCCCGCAGTGACACGAGTCCTGCAGGCTGCCCCATCCCCCTCTGCCCCAGATGCCTGTGGCCATGAGACATTGGTACCAGGACCCGGCCTGCCCTCCTTGTTATGTTACTTAATATTAGTTACTTTTAATATACTAGCACGTGACAACCCACAGGATCATCTCAGCCTGCAACTACTTAACAATCTCAGTCCATTTGAGCCACGCCGTCTGCAAGCTGCCCCCTCTACCAATGCGGCCCTAGAAATCGGCACGTGCACACAGGAAAGCTTCTGCCCACAGCAGTGCAGTATAGTTCCTGACTGAGGGCTCCAGCAGACCAAGGCCATCAAAGTGACAATCATAGAGAGCAGCTTAGCGCAGTGGCAGTGAGTGTCAGTGCATCAACCAGAGAAGCCAACTCTCTCAGCAGAACAAACAGCCACCTACAGCTAGTCTACAGCTCTACTGATAGCAGCTTGAGTGATCCTCTTTCCAACAACCTGGTTAAAGATGTTCTCTGGACCACCCTGGTACTGCAGAAGGACACATCATGGTGGCACAGGTGAGAGCCAACAGTGCACTTAAGTAGTGCAATGGGATGACCCTGACTGTCAGAGCGAGGGCAAAATATTATGTATTGTTCAGGAGCACATATATATCGGGGATTTATGGGTCTTGGAAGCAGGGTGGGATTGGGAATTCAGCCATTGGGCGATGGGCCAGCAGATGAGGCCCAGCTATTAGCCGGTGTGTTTTTACCCTCGGTGTCTCACCTGAAAATTTGCCAGAAACACCTCATACAAACCAAAGCTGCTGTAGCCTTAGAAAGTTGTCAGCCTGCTCGGCCTACTCTCACACACAGAGCGACAATGGACCGTCCTGGTTGAGTACCAAATGTGAGGCCTTTGCCTCCTCCGAACTGATCATGTGCCCTTCCTGGCATCCTCTAGAGATGCCATGAAGGGCACTCACTATATAGGAGGAGTTGTGTGGAGTAGGGGACGAGGTGGAGTAAAGCCGTTTTGTTACTCAGGTGTCCTGACAGGTCAGCTAACGTTAATTGGGCATATCGCAGTCCCCATGGGCATCAATGCCTTCTTGCATTACTCTGGCCTCTCGGGTTTCAAATAGCCCATGGGGGTGTAAAGACTGAGGCCAGAGGATAATGAGGGACAGGTCCATTTTAAAACAGTAACGGTCCCTAACAACTCCTAAATTTATCTCCTTAACGATGGAAGTAAAACACTTTTTCAACAGTATGTACAAGAACTCAAAAAATATGTCAGCCATGCAGTCCCTTTTACATTTTACTAGGTTGATCTCATATTGTATACAATATGCAGGCCTGTTTCCTAAGAGTATTTAATTTTCCCGGATGCGTTTTTTTATTCATTTATTTTTTCCATGCAGCTTGAGTCTTGTGCAGTACATCACGCAAGCTGAGTTGCTTCTAAGGGTTAGGGGGAGGTCAGATTGTGGAAGGGATTCTTGATGGGGCAACATTGAGGGCTCTAAAGTTAAGTGTGAAAGCAGTGTGAGTTTCACTTAAAGGTTTTCTGACAACACACTCATCCAATCTTTGTCCTCTCTGCAGAGCACAAAACGAAGGTCACATTTGTGCCACTTGAAATTACAATTATAGCTGCAAGTGACTGAAATGCTTAGTCTAAACTGTATGTTACTTTGATTATTTCAGTAGTGGAAGTGCCCCAGACTTTAGTGGAGTGCCTTTGCACAGATGAGAGTGATTATCTGCACGGGAATAAGCAGGAGCTGCTGGAGCTGGTTCAGTGCTGTATTACAGGCGTAACTTTAGTGGAAATGCATTGGTAAAGTTATTTGAAGGTTACACCACAGGAACAAGAGTCAGCAGAACTAGACAATCAAAGCACCTGGAGTGTGAAGAGGAAGATCATGAAAAAGACAGAAGCTTTGCTTATTTACGAGTCGTATGTTGCACACATGCACCAGTTTATGATCAGGTGCTTACAACAAACCATACTTTGTCTCAAGGAATTGGTTACACAACCGAGCAGGTGCAAAAAAAGAATAACATGCAAAACTGAAAAAAAAGAGCTCAGATTCAAAAGCACCACTCTTGACATACATCGGTTTTACATAATGTGTACAGTGCAGCAGGTGAACAGCTCACACTCCGTGGGGCAACAAATACACCACATAAATACTCTTTGGCAAGAGTTATGTCTTCTGCCTTGGGGGTGCAAAATACAGTTCCATCGAGGTCAGGGTGCATCATCCATTTATGGGGTGGATGCAGTAAGTGCAGGCCTGCACTTGGGAAAAGTGCATCAGGCCAAGACCTGCCCATACAGAGAGTTAAGGAAGCACACACCAGCTCTGAGGAATGTCCCAAAAGAATGGTCTGTCGGTCTGTCGGATGCAGGAAACACACTCTTGTCACTGAGGACAATGCAAGAAGCACAGTCATGTCCGCAGTGAACGCTGCAGAAAGAAACAGGTCTATTTGGTTCCAGTGGGAGAAGAGTGAGCATATTGGTGGAGAAGGCACACACCTGCTCTACTGAGAACTCCAAGGTGTGAACTGGTACAAACAAGCAATCCTTTCTGTTTGAATGCTTCCCTTTTTAATTGTTGTCCTGGAAAACATACCTAGAGTGACAGGCCCTACAAGTTTTAAAACACTGAATTTACCATAAATGTTTCCAAAGCTTAGCCCACTGACACATATCAAGCAAGGTTTCATGATATGTCATGATCCACAAGCATGGGTCGCTTTTTATGGGTGTCCAGGCCCATTTTTGGTCCTAATCCAACCCTGCTTGGAAGCACCCTTGAAACCGGGTCCAAAGGAATGGGTGGGGCCCGCAGAGTGTCTGTCACTGCAGGAGGCCTTAAGCCTGCTCAGGAATGTGTCAAGACACCGTGTAACTGATCCTCCGACTGCAGGGTGGCCGGAAGGTTTATAGAGATCTTTCTGCACACACCTCCTCCAACATGAACAAGGCACATTCGCAAAACTGTATTCTATGAGGATTAGCTGTGAGTTACTGCTTTTTTAAGGTTAATGCTCTTCTATTTATGGTGCTTTATAGTAGTTTTAAGTTCTTCTTAGTGTTTCTCATTCCTCAAATGGGTATAATTTCTGATATGTATATGTTTCCCTCATCTAAATTGCTTCATTTTGCTTGCACGAAAGTGTCACTCGTAGTCATCGAATGTCACTCATAAGTACACTGAAATTATGAAAATGTCGCACATAGCAATCTGAAACCTTGGCAGCTATGTGAGTGTTAAAAAGCTACTGAACAAGCAACCGCCACTAACTGTGGCCCGGATGCTTTAGAATTCACTTTTATGGCCAAACAATCACCCGAAAGCTGTCCGAGGCTCAATTGTGACTTCGAAGATGCCAGGCCTAGATTCTCCCCAACTTCCAGCCGCCTCTAGCCCCCATAGTTTAAATGATTTTCTGCGGATTTCAGGAGCGGATGTTTCCCACTTTTTTGTATCCAATATGCTCATGTTTGAAGGCAGATGCCTACTGATTTTGAGTCTAGAGGGAGAGGAATTGTTCTTCTGCGTTGATGCTTCAAAACCAAGTAATCCTAATTTCAAGATTCATCCCCTCCCCTATTTAACCATATTGTGTGACTTTGGTCAAATTTCTTTTTATAAATATCCCCTTATCTGCTAACAGTTGTCCTTCGAGAGACGTATAGTCTGTGTATACTTTAAAATACCGCACCTTTACTGTTACCAACAGAAACATGCATATGCTGCCCTTAAATATTAACACAGGTCTTAAAACAGGGCAAGCACAGAGGCAGCTCTCCCAGAGCCTAGATCGAGGGCTGTGGAGCTCTCTGAGCCAAAATCTCAGCTTGGAATTAACCTCCATCAGTATCAGGGCAGGTGTGGAAAAAAAATGGATCCGGTACTTGTCACTTGTTTTCCGCTAGTATCTACTTTCCTTTCTCCCATACTCTCTGCTTTCCTTTCCCGTATGCTCCATTTGCTTTAATTTGTCCGTGGTCTCTGTTTTCTGTTCTTGGAGTTCTAGACTCATAGGTGAGCAAAGATCATGCGGGTGCGCCATGACACAGGTCTGTCTCACGATATGCAGTCTTTTTGGACCAGGAGGGGCACCCAATGTGCTATCCTTATAGTGGTGGGAGACTACAGCCTTTGCCAAGTGTTAAGCAGCACAAGCGCAGTGGTGGCAGCATACTGTGTAGTGATCAGTAGTAGTGAACAGGTCATTTTTACCGTGTCACTGGAGTGAGGCCAACTGTTTAAAGTTACACTGCTGTGTGCTTGACTCACCCTTGGCCTACTTCAGGTAGATGTGCAGTGCTGTGCAGGAGCAGTGACTCTAGATGTGTGTGTGCCTGGGAAGGGTACAGAACGGGGATTTTTATATGCTGCTGCCTGGCTGTCATTATTGTTTTAACTGTGACTTTGAAATATCTGCACCTTCATGCACAAACCAAAGGGGCATTGGTTGACTAAACTGGTTTGATATTTGTATGCTGCTGCCTGCTGTACTTGTTATTGTTTAGAAAGTCATTGTGAAATATTTGCGCCTTTATTCACAAACCTAAAGTCCATAGTCTGATTAAACTGGTTAGATTTGATTTTGTATGCTATTGTGCTGGGAGGCATCCATTACAACGGGGGCATTGCATTGCAATACCTTTACATCGCGGTCATTACAACGCAAGTCGTTACAACTGGATGGCGCTCTAACCTAAGGAATAGTATGATTTACAATTCCAACACCTTCCCTACTGTACTTAGACTGGAGTTGGAATAGTAAATCATACTATTCCTAAGTCTAGCGCCCTCCAGCGTAAGTCGTTGTAGCGACTTGCGTTGTAATGAACACGATATAAAATACCGCTTTGTAAATGTATGCGTCATACATTCTGTTGTGCTTGTTATTGTTTGACCAGTCACATTTAAATATTTGCACCTTCATAAACAAACCAAAGGGGGAACTGTTTGACCAACCTGGCTTCATTTCTGCATACTGCTAGATTTGTTTTTATCACGCACTTTGAAAGTGTTTTCACCTTGATGCAAGAAGAAAGGGGGATTGCTTTACAAAACATGCTTGAGTTTTGTATATTGCTGGATTACTGATTCTACTATTATGCACTTTGAAAGTGTTTGCACTTTTTCCTTTGCTTCACCAGCTACAGTTAGTATGGAATCTGTCATTAGGTACTTGCTAATATGGTTTGTTTTTTATCCTACATGATGCGTTATTGATGGTGTTGTTTTCACTTGTCTATAATATGTGCACCTAAAATTGTGTAATTAGATTTGTTTACAATACAGAAATGATAAATACAGACACACATCTGCATCAATGTTCTGAAGCATCCAAGCAGTTTTCATCTTTAGCCTTGTGTGCCTGCCTGTTTATGCCCTGCTTACTAAAATAGCCCTGATGGTAGATATTGAAATTACATCCTCAGTTCATTTTAAATACTATAGAGTGGTTAATATCATACAAAATCCCTGACAGACGCAAGTGTGTGGCATGCAGATAATTCACACCAGTTTTATTTCTATTGGAGATGGCAGGATACTGGGTTATATCTTGTGTACTGCTCATGTATATTGTCAGTCGAGTCTGTTAAATTATAGATGTGGGTTTGTCTTTCAGAGTTTCATGTTATTTTCCATCAATGTCGAATCCAGACCCTATGTAGTTGTTCTTCAGCGATAGGCAGTTTCTCAAACAATAGGACCACTCCTTGGCCTTGCTCTGATTCCTGTCTCAGTTAAATAATCTGCTCTTGACAATAATGTCGCAAATGGTGTAGCTTATATGTTAAGAGTGTTTCTTACTTTCTTATTCGAACTTTGAGTACGCAAATATTGAGGCATTTCATTAAATGTCGGAGGTTTCAATTCAAAATATACCAGATTTTTTGGTGGTGGGGGATGGGGGGGCTCCCTCCAGGTTTCGTTACACCACTGCCTCTCCACTCTACGACACTCCATGCCACTAGCTTTTAGCCATGCTGAACAGCAGTCACTATAGTATACAACATCACAAAACATCACAAAACACATCGCCAAAGCCTAGATAATGTTTGTTTCTTCATGTTCCTAATATATGATACAGCTGCACTTGAGCCATTCTGAGCCTCTCTGAGTGAGTGTTTCTATATTTAGCAACTTTGTGTAGTTGGATGAATGTTACACCAGATCAGAATTCCAGCATTCAACGCTCAACTCCCACAGGGCATTTGGCAACGACGGGAGCCGAAGAGTCAGATATATGTAATTGTATGTGTTTGTGCCTTTCGATATTTTGTGCCTTAATATTCTTTTCTTGATGTACTTGTATGACAAGATTCTGGGGGTTGATATTTAGTAGTACAATTGGTGAGCGGATACAGAGGAGGGCAATTTTCTCAGGCATGCTAATCAGACTAATGGCATACAGGCTCCAGTGTGTTTTTCTCTCTTTTATTTTGCTTGATGTCTAATGAGGAATGGTTAAAAAGCTAAGCATTCACATAAATTGACTTTGTTCTTATATTAAAACATTGATCTTTTCAATAGAATGTGACAAATCGCACACTAAGCAATGCGTAGATTTTGCTTGGGTGAACCTGGCATGGCATAACGATAATGATTCCAATTATAATTGTGTGAATTGTTTCAATAAACAGATGCTTAAATAAATACTATATTATGACTACTAGAAGCTCCATAGCATGGCTAATAATAGGTTTACCCTAAGGAGCTCTGTCCCTCAATTATGTAGCAGTTGTACATTTAGATTGAAAGTTAATTTAAATCAGGGTTTACGGAGTTGCAGAGAATTGATTATGGAGGAGTATTCAGGGGAAAAGCACTTTTGCAGCAGAATGTTCTAAAAAATTATTTCATGGGGTAGATTTGTTCTTTTGCACAAATTTCAAACTACAACCTTCTTTTGAGCTGACATTTTCCCCCTGTATTTTTCTCTATGTTTGGAAACTATTGAAGTTGAAAGATTGTGAAGTTACAAAAACACTTTGCAAACTTGTAGAGCAAAAACCATCCTAATTACGTCTCTTGTGGTTGAAAAGTAGGCCTGGGCAGAGTTTGCAGAGTTGCCCTAAAGTGACCAAAAACTGTGCTACACAAACGGCGGAGTGCGTTTGGTCATGCCGTGCGTGTTGAATTTCAATGTTGGGTGTTTGTCCTGCACTGTAAAATCAGCTTGAACGGTTTCAGGCAGAGCGCAAGAGGGCCCTGCTTCTTTTTATGCAGCTGAAGTAGATTTTCTCCCAGAGCAGCAGCTTTCTCAATTCAAATGGAAGATTTCTCAATGTGAGCGTCCGCGACCATCCGCGACCACCCCGTGTTGAGAAATCTGACCGCTCGCGTTGAGAAATGTTGATTTTCCTTGCTCGTGCTCACCAATTTGACATTGGCGAGCAAGTTAAAAACTCTGTTACACAAAGTGGACTTTTTCGGCACTCTGTGCGCTCAGCGGGGTGCGGAAAACTCAGCAAACGGAGTTCACCACCCAGACCTATTAAAAAGTGACTGATGAAGACACTTTACCAGTGAGGCATTTTTATTCTAGAAATATGATCTGCAAAACGAAAAATATAAACATTGGAGACCCAAAATCTTAAATCCAAAATTGTTATTTGTTTTAAGCAACCAATGCTCATATTCTATCATATTTTGATCATTTTGATTTTTCAAACATCTTTTTATTGAAACAAATATATTTTTTCTAGACTCTGGGCCATTTATGTTGGCATAGGAACACTTATTGCTTACGATAAATTAGAAACAAATGTTGTCGGGATTGCTCTAAATAGACTTGGTATTTAAATCCACAAAGCCCTAAATGTGTTTGATCAGGCATTTATACTCTCATAAAAATGAGAGAAGATGAGGCACAGGTGGAATTTGAATAGATCCAAGGGAAGGAGCCAGGTGATTTGGTAGGCTGGGGTGGATGCTATGGCCTACACGCCTCTTGTACTCCTATCCACCATTATTTCATGGCCTTGCAAGAAGGATAATACAATATACTACAAATCCCATTGGTTGCTAAAAAGTTAACAGAAGACATTTTTTTAAAACTAATCTTGCAGCCAGATTTGATATCGACAGGCAGAAAAGTAGGCTGATCTGCTGTTTCTTCCAAGGGAAAATGTTGTATACAGTATGAGACAAATTGAAATAAATATACATTTTGAAAAATTGGCAGCCTTGTCTATGACCTTTGGCTATGGATGGAAGTGACTTGTCCCATACAGAGCCCACTATAACTGGCACAACAGTGAGCTCCTACTTACAGGTGATGTATTGGTGATTAGTCCATGACTTCTGGATAACAGAGCTGTCTTACCCATTCACCCCCGGAGCTTCCACCAGCTGCTCTACTTTCCAGAACCAGCTCTCTGGAAACTCGGTCCTGGAGGTGATAGCTTCATCCGTTAAGTATCCTTCTTCAAAGTTGCCTAGAAGAATAAAATAAAGGTGGTCTAGAAAAGGCTGAACAGCAAACATCAGATTCATTCTCTTTTCCATTGTGTTTAAGGATGTTTAGCTTTCTTTAGGGTCCGAATTTAAGCACTTGCCAGATGAAGTAAATCTTTCGTCTTTCAAAAATTGGTGGAAAGAATATGATTTTCCACTGAAAGGTGATGTGTTTGAAAATCTATATATCATATATTTGCTTTATAGCGGTGGCCTAGTCTTTAAGAGCCTCACTTACTTATTTTTGGTGTAAGGCAGTGCTGCAAGCCTTCCTGCTGTGCTGCCCTATGTATAAAAAAAGGATGGGAATTCTCCATATCTATGAAACATGGCTCATTCCTGTCATCTTTCACAGCACTGGTGCACAAATGGCTGCCATGCGCCAAGACAGACTTTCACAATGGTTCAAGGGTGTCTGCATTGAAACCAGGTTGTTTTTGTGGAGGAAGGGAAACCTTTCTTCACAAAATCAACACTTACGCCTCTCAATGGGGAGGTGGAGGCCTCTAACACATTCCCAGGGGTTGTATTTTGGAACAACGAGTTCCTTTACAATGCCTACCTGAACAATGCGGTCTCTACTATGACTGCGTCTTAACCACGACTAGTATTACCACTCATTCCTTTACCACAATTTTTCATGGTAAATGCATGCATGGTAAACAACTATCCATAGCTGAGTTTACTACCCCCCTCCTACTCCCCCTGCGCCCAAAATACACCAGCCAACCTCCTTAAAAGTGCCTGAACCCGCACCCCCAAAAAACGAATTTGTACCCCTCCCACCTCCTAAAAAACTACCACAAACCTCCCCCACCCACCTTAAAAACCAATCTGAACCTCTTCCACCCCCTAGAAAATACCCCTTACCCCCTGCCATTCCCAAAAAATTACCCCGAAACCTCTCACCCCCTAAAAACTAACCCAAATCTCCCTCACCCTAAAAACTAACCCAACCCCGACCCCCTAAAACAATCCTGAACCCCTCCCGCTCCCTAGACATTAACCCAAACCCAGCACCCCTAAATACTAACTCAAATCCCTCCTACCCTCTAAAAACTAACACAAACCCTCCCACCCTCTAAAAACTACCCCTTAAAACTACCCCAGACCCTCACCACCTAAATACTAACCCGAACCCCCATCACCTAAAAACTAACTAGAACCCCGCACCCCCTAAAAATTAACCCGAACCACCCCACCCCTAAACTCTAGCCTGAACCCCTCCCAACCCCTAACTAACACAAACCGCCACCCCAAAAACTATCACAAACACCCCCTCCACCCCTGAACCCCTTTTACCTGTTCCTATCTGACGTGCCTCTGAACTCCGCCCTGCCCAAACACTAGACTGACTTAGCCTTAACCACGCACATGCATGGTTAAGGCTAAGTCGTTGTTCAGGCAAGTCGTTGTTGACTCCGGAACTTGTTTTCCAGAGTCGTTGTTGAGGATGTTCCCTACTCCCAGGTTTACAGCATGTTGTAAATGTGAAAGTGCGTCAAATGCCATAGGTGTTACCTGGGAATACCTACAGTAACGCCCATGGCATGCCTCCCTATCACAGTGTGAGGCACTGCAGTGACTTGTGCTGCGTTGCCTCAGACAATATCTATAAGGTCATTAGGAGGCACGCAGGGTGGCTTTACGCGGCCTCGTAGATCTGGGTAATCCAAATGAGCGTCACAAATTCCACAAAAAGTGAAGTTCCGGCAGTGCACTGGACTTTTAAAGAAGAGTTCTAATCCAGGTTGTTCCAGTAGGCCAGATTGTTTTATTGTGAGAAAATCTCTCTGTTCATCCGATCCCTTTGAAAATGGGAGGTCAAGGAAGCCAATAAATTCTTAGTGTTACAAGAATATTTGACATTTTCATGTAAAACAAGCTTTGAATGCCACAAAGTTGTATTATTATGATGGATATTATTATATAATACATAGGACTCTGTAATCCCTGTTTAAATGCATGTCTCTCATTTCTTTATATTCGGCGACTAGTGATGCACTGAGTTGCTGATTATAACAAAAAGACCACAATTTGACCACTGTAAGTTATTACAGCCGAGTTCTGATGTCACAATGCCTGCTGCCAGCAGCCGAGTGAAAAGGCAGGTCAGGTTATGGAGCAGAAATGAGGCTACTATTTAAAGCAATGAAAACCGAACATTGCTTTTCTTTCTTCTGCTCTATTTTAATGGCTTACAATATCAACCAGAGAGAATATGTTTATTTTTTGCACTCCTTAGATAGAGAAAATCTAGAATCTTTCTTGCTAGCATGTTTCAATACATTCCAAGCTACTGCATTTTTTTAAAACTGGCGTGTATTGAATTGTTTCTAAGATCTCTTTGTAACAAATATCTAACAAGCATTTTTTTTATTCTTCATGTTTGCAAGCATGCTCTCTGTTTTATATAAAAGAGCTACACACTAAGGTTTTAAGTGGTTTGTGGGAAAGGTGATGTGTGACTATGTATTATATGTGATAAAGTACCCTCTGGCATACATGATAAGGGTATTCCAAGACACCCGAGAGCTCCATAACCTTAAAAGGAACTCAGCCTTTGCCCTCGTTCTCTATATGTTTATGGAACTCCTTAGTGACTTGCAATATCCTTATAATGTATGGCAGTGGGTAGTTTATCCCGTATATTATGTATTTTTACTCTCAGTGATGATGGTGACACAGATAAATGAAACTTACTTCTTGCCAGATTACCGCAATATGTCTCCTCGGTCCGCATTTTAGTGCTAAACTCGCAGCAGTCCATGAATGCCTTCACACACTCCGAGGTCTCCCTGATAAATTTAACTCGCTTTCCACAGCTGTGGCCCATAATATTTTCTTTCATGCCATCTTCACAGCACTTTCTCTCAGTGCCCTTGTACTTTGCAGCTGAAATGGTAAAACAAGGCCTTTCAAATCATGCCTCCCTCTATTGTACTGAAATACTACAATTGATATCTCAAAATTGAGGTGGAAAAAAACACGAGATCCACCTCAACTACTCATGTCTCTACCAGGATTTGATCCTTTCAAAATGTTATAATTTGACTTACCAGAAAGACCACCATACTGTATCAGGAGGAGGTAGTAGCATTTTAGAAAGTTTTTTTTTTTACCAAAAAAACAATAATATAGTAGCCTTCTTCCATGACTGGCACTAAACATTTAAAAATAGCGTGGCCCTAGTCATAATATTTAAATTTTTTACGTTATTTCTGAGCACATCCAAATGGAGTTATAATGGGAAGGTATATGAAGGAAGGTGAGTTATAAATTGGTGCAGTTGAGCATCCACAGCTAGTCATAATACCACAATAAAAGGTCTAGTCAAGTCTCAGTAAATTAATCCTTGCTCAACCTTTGGAGGCTTGGCAGACAAGCAGTAAGGCTTAACTTAGGAGCCAGGTGTGTAAAGCATTTAATATTGAAAAACAATAAATAAGTAAAATACACATCACAATCATAATAAAACAATAATTTATAAAAGTAGTGAATATTGCTATATTTAAAATGACACCAAATGACAAAAAACAAATGTAGAGAACCAGAGATAGGAATAAAAAAAAATAGTAATAAAAAATGTGTGCTTTCTAGTGCCAAAAAGTGTAAAGCACCAGCTGCGCCTATCTGGTCGCACTGAACCAGAACAAAGTCATAGTTCTGGCCATGCGCAATGGAGTGCAGGTCCGATATGATGAGCGGTTGGGCCTGATCAAGTTTTTACCCTCTAAGGGGCCGATTATGATGGCGGACGGACCTGAGTCCGTCCGCCACCATAGAGTAGGAGGGACCGTCCGCAGGGGCAGCGGCAGTCCCTCCATGCAGATTAGGATGTGACCGCCAGGGTGGAGGTCACATCCACTATTTTTTACATTGCGGCGGGTGCAGCTTCAAGCTGCACCCGCCGCAATGTTAAAAATGCATGCACAGGGGAGGAGCCAAGATGGCGGAGGAGACAGACGTGTAGTCTCCCGGCTCCGCGAGCCTTTGTCTCCCGCAGATAAATTCTGCTATCCATCCTGTTACTGAGTGGCTGCGGGGGAACGGCGAACGTGAGCGAAGGCTGTTGCCGTTTTTCCGAGGGCCCTGCCAGCCTCCCAACTGGAGATATCGCCGAGCTGCTTCGGCGGCCGCTCCTGGACATTGAGCTGAAACCCGGACTGACCCGCTAAGATGGCGCCTGCTGAAGCTCCGTGACCCGATCTAGCCGGGGCAATGCTGACGACCTGCCTTGTAACACACAGATGCCTATAGCCATTGGCCCCTCTCACAGGGCTTTCCTTTGGCCGCCTGGACTTTGCCCCACCGCTCTGCTGTGGAGGATGCTCAGGTGAGACACGCCGCGCATTCCCCGCATTGGTCTGTGGCCAGCTGACGGTGCCTGCCTTTGACTCGTCCTCGCCCTGGGCCGGTCGAGGGTGTCTCATCCTGTTGTGCCTCCGTTACCGGCTGCCCTGAACTACACCGGTGACCTGAGACCCTGTTTCGTTTTGCGGACCTTGCCGACTTAACCCCGTGCTTTCCCGGCAGAGGGACGGAAATGGATGGCGCTGTTGTACCGAGGGAAGGCTATGCTATGACCCATAAATATGTCATCCGGGAAGCTTCTGATCGGTGTGCTGGGGGGCGAGCCGCACATTACGCTGTGGATGAAGTGGAACCATCGCCCGAGCCGACCCGCGGCTCTGTTATGTTAGCGCTTGCCGACCTGGGGGCTGCGTGGTGTGAAAGCTCCTGTTTGCTGGGCAGGATGCTTGACGATGTGATACTCTCAGTGGCGCTTATACCACCGTCTTCTTCCCCACGCAGTACTGATCTGCCTTCATTGGGCTCCAACTGTGCTACGATGTTACCGCCCGAACACATGGGGGATGTTTCTTTTGGCGACGCTACACTGTTTCCCTTCTTGCTGGATATCAAGACTTCAACCGGGGCAGTGCAACCATGGTTTACAGAGCCGTCTGTGCAGCGACTGTCTTTCCTGCAGATTTGTTACCCGCAGGCTCCGTTACTTTTGTATCTTACTCTGGCATGCCTATCTGCCCTGAGTTTGATACTCCCTGGAGACAGTGAGACTGAATGCGCTTGGCGGAATCCGTTTTGCCCTTTGATAACTCGATTCTGCCGAGGGCGGCCATCTTGCTCCTTTGTTCTATCTGTGGTGGGCTCTGCCCGGGAGCCATGGCTGGGCGGGCATTTACGATCGGGCCAGGGCTAGGAGTCTCTATGTTCTGAACTATGTTGGACTGTCTGGTGGAGTCTCGGACTTTGGCGCTTCCTCCGCACGTGCTACAGTAATATCCCTTCCCATCTTGTTTTGTAATTCGATTTTATAGTGATTATTCACGTATGGGGTGGAAGAGTACACTGATGGCTGGGGAGTTCCGGGGACATTGGACTTGGCCCTCCTCCGGTAATAATAGATCTATCCTTGCTGGGGACTGGGGTTGAAATGTTGTACGTACTGGCTGCATGTATCATATGTATGGTGTAGATTGTTTCCCCCGTCTGTCTTTATTATTGCTAGGGGTAGATCTGCTTTACAATCATGGCGTCCTTTGAGATATTGTGACCTTTGTCAATGGCACAGTCGGCACCATATACTGGCTACCCTGATAAATCGCGGGCTATCGGCTCCGCCGCATTCTCCTTGGTTCCTGTCTCCTGATCATGGAAGTTTAATGTGACGTGGGGGCTGTTTGTTTAGGGTAGCGTCCATCTTGCTCTCCTTTGTCTGCGTCCTCATTGAGGCGGCCATTTTGTCCCTTTGTTCCGACTGGGGCGGGCTTCTGCTGGGCGTCATGGTGTAGTGGTCGCTCGCGACCTGATTAGCGCTGGAAATCTCCGGGGGTTCACCTTTGTTATACTAGCTGGTACGACTTTGAACTCTGCCGCCTCTCTGGCGTATGTAATGGTTGTAGCTCCCCACAATTGTTCTGCTAATGATGTCTATCCTGGTATATTCTCACATGGGGTGGGACTGTGCGTATCCTGCTATTGCCCGTATGGACGGGGTGATCATTCCGGTGCTGGCTTGGGGACCCGGATGTATCTGATTCAATTCTCCTTTTGGTAGTGTACTTCTCGATATTATTGTTTCATTCGGTAAAGGGGGCTATACATGGCTGTGGGACCGGGAGTCTTGTTAGTGTTAGGGCTCCTCCCCCGTTTCCGTTTCCTTTCCTTTCTCTTTTGGGAGTGGTAGAATAGCTTGTTCTTTTCTTCCTCCCGATACTTCAAGTGTGAACATCTTCTTTTCTTATCTTTTCTTCTTTCTCTTCTCTTCTGATTCTATATTTCGGGTTCTTTACTGGGCGACAGGCACTTTGCCGGGGGGGGGGTAGGCCGTAGCCTCCGGATTGTTGCAGGGTGGGGGGGGGTAGATATAGTTTTCCTCTTTTAGTTTCTATGGGCCTTATTTCTCTAATTTCTGCGCTTTCTTGCTTTGGTTTCTGTTCTGGGTCTGCAATAGGGGTTAGTAGGGAGTGGGCAGCGCTGAGGGTGGTGCGTAAAAGTGAACTGCAGCTACTGTTGTTTTGTATGGTACTGCCATATTGACGAAATGTTCTTCCCAATGTTGTTCTTATTGATGCCGCCTGCTTATGTTATGAAGCTAATGTCCGGACTCAGTTCTTCTTGACTCTATTCTTTACTGATTTATATTTCAATCGAAACTTTAGAAATTTAACCTTCAATGCTCCTTCTCCTTGGCGGCATACCTCCATTCGATGTAACTGTTACTAATTGTTGCTATCTTGCCTGATGCCGCTGTAGAACCGCATTGCTCGCACCTGTGCTTAAAAGTCCTGTGGCCGGCCTGATGGTTGTAGGCCCGTATTTGTTCTCTTTTCGTGCACAATAAAGGTTTTCAAAAAAAAAAAAAAAGAAATGCATGCACAGCATTTGCGTGCACAAAGCAGCAGGCACCGCGCAGTGCCTGCCGCTTTGTCCACGCAAATGCAGGGGGGTACCATAGGTACCCCCCATGTGCACCCCCACCCCCCTTCACCCAGGGGGCCCGCAACGGGCCCCCGCAGTAAAGGTCCGTATTCTTTTCCACGGCGGAAAAGCCGCCGTGGAAAAGCATACTAGCTACTCCATCATAATATGGCAGGCGGTGTCTGACAGACACCGCCAGCCATGTTAATGCTTTTCTGCCGCAGTCGGAAGGCGACCGCGGCAGAAAAGCGGCGGACAGATTCAAAGACCCACCAGCCATCCTAATTTGGCGGTGGGTCTTTCAATCATCCGCGGCGGATTTCCTGCATCCTCTGGGCCGGCGGTGGCTTCCGCTGGCCCGGAGGATGCGGGAAATCTGCAATCCTAATGACCCCCTAAGTTAGTCACTTTTATGGAGCTCTTTCCCTCACTTCCGAGCTTTTGGGTCTTCCGATCCAGGTTTCGACGTCAACGACAACGGTCTGTTGTAGCACAATGCCTAAGTGAGCCCTGGAGGTCTTTGCCACCCAGTTGAAGAAGCCGAAGTCTTCAGCGGGACAAACCAGTGTGTTCAGGCTGAGTTGCGGTTTGACGTCGCCAGCGTGACTCTAGTCGTCGATGCAGGTCTTCCTCTGGAACCTTTACACACAGGTCCTTAAAAATCAAAATGTAGAAATGTTCTCCTTGGAGTGCAGGTCTGGCTAATACACCCAACCCGCAGATGTGACTAACCTTTCTCTACAATCCCCTTCCAGCCCCTTTCCTAATCTAATTGGAGGGGCTCCCATCTAGCTGGGGAGCAAGGAAGTGGGGGTGGCTTGGGTCCTGGGACATCTGTGCTTCTGCCTTTGAAGTTCAGTGTATCTCTCCAGCCCCCATCCTGTCCCTGGCTTCTCCAGGAAGCAAATCTCCTCCCAACAAATGGCTGTATTATTTGAGCCCCAGGCCTCTTCACACCTACTCAGGGAGCAACTTGGCTCAGGCTGTCAGAGGCTGACCAATCACAAGAGGCTGCTACAGGGCTGCTTTAGGTAACTTCAGCATAGTAAGTTCTATAGCTACTTTCCTGAAATAGTTATAATAGATCCGAATATGGCAAGTTGTTGGATTTATTGAAAATATTTGTTTGATACTTTGAATCAAGTTGCTCGCTACTTCTGGTCACAAGTTAGACTTTATTAAAGTGTAACAGCACTACAATAGGGAAAATGCCTTTGGCTCTTTCCCCCCCTTCAGGGTATAGAAAACATATTTTATAATGTTTGTGCTTTTTATAACAAGGCACTCTACCCTTTGGGCACCTAGGGCAGACATTATATGTGACTTACATGCGATAAAAAGATAATTTTAGACTTTGGAAGTTACTTTAATTCCAAAGTCACATTTTTACACAGCTTTATTTTAAAACCAGCTTGCAAGGCAGGGTCAGCATTAAAATGACATCAGACACCAGAGCAGTGACCCTTAAGTGCATTAGGTAAACTGGGGTCTCTAAACCTACATGCCCTACCCCATACTAGGGACTTACAGGTAGGATGCCTGGGTCAATTAGAATTACACTGATTGCCAAACACCTTTTAGTGGAGACCATCCGCGATCGCCTGAGTTCAGAATCTGACCGCTCGCATTGAGAAATCTTGCTGAAAGATGGATTTTGCTTGCTCGTGCTTGCCAAGTTGATGTTTGCGAGCAAGGAAAAACTCTGCTACACGAAGTGGAGTTTTTCAGGTACTCAGCGGAGTGCAGAAAACTCAGCAAACAGAGTTCACCGCCCAGACCTATTTATAAGTGACTAATGAAGACACTTTACCAGTGAGGCATTTTTATTATAGAACTATAATCTGGAAAACAAACAATATGAAAATTGGAGGCTCAAAATCTCAAATCCAAAATTGTTATTTGTTGGAAGCAATCCATGTTCATATTCTAGCATAATTTGATCAGACATTTTGATTTTTAAAATATCTTTTTATTGAAACAAATGTATTTATTCTAGACTCTGGTCCATTTATGGGGGAATAGTACCTATATTTTCTTGAAAAAAATTAGAAAAAATATTGTCGGGATTGCTCTAAATAGACTTGTTATTTAAATCCACAAAGCCCTGAATGTGTTTGATCAGGCAATTATACTTCTCATAAATGATGGGAGAAGATGAGGCACAGGTGGAAATTTGAATTGGTCCATGGGAAGGAGCAATGTGATTTGGTAGACTGGATGTGCCCTTGGCTCTGCTAATCAGGGCCAATGCTCTATTGGCCCCGCTTAGCAGAGGCCCAGGGCACATTCAGAACCAGTAACCACCAATATCAGTCAAAAACCAGGGTGATCAGGGCAAAAAGGATGACTTTCTAATACTGTACTTACAACAGTAAGAGATAGAGAAAACATATGGACAGGTCAAGACAAGGAATGGAGGCTATAGATGATGTCTATCAAGGGCCCTTTCTGAAGAGGTCATATGTTAGGAAAGACACAGTGCTCTCTGCCAAAAGTCATCAAACTTATTTACACTGACTCCCAAGCATTTATGAAATGTTCGAGATGTTTCTGCTTCAAAGAGAGGTGCTTTTATTTAAACTCTTTGACTTTCTGGGCTGTTAATATTAATACTATTTCCATTCGATTTTCCTCAATGCTGAAAACTGTCTTTACCATGGTTTCATTTTTTCCTTTGTCGACAATTATCTGTGCTGCCAAGAAGCCAGTTTATGTATTGCACCCCCTCGAGCTGACACTTCAGGTTAACATGGATTACGTCCTGCCACATCAAATTAAACTGGACATTGGCTGAGACCAAAATGTTGTACTAGGTTTGTCAACAGGTAACTTCTGATGTGCATCCTTTGCTCACTATGCTATTGGACTCATACTGTGCCTCAATGAGGAGGCTAAAAAGACTGAACTAGGCCTGTTTTTGCTTATGATCCTTTCTACAAGGCACTTGGCCTGGTGGTTTGGGAAAGCCAGGTCCAGTTAGAGCTGGACCAAGACTCATTTCTATTTTGCTGTTCTTTATCAGAAATGCTGTAATGGACAAAAGAACAATGGACCAGAATGTGGTCCCAGTAGTTGCCACTGGTTGAAATTAATTCAATAGTTCAGGTAATTGCTTTTTAGTTTTCTACATTAATGGCAGGTTACACTCAGTATGAAGTATACCTCCCCTAAAGACCACCAAGTTATTCCCATATTTTCCTTAGGATCTTTTGAACATAGGCATTTAGTAATCTACCTAACCTAGAGTAACTCTCAACTGTCTCTGGGTCTCGAGACATTGAATTTTAACTGACGACGATGGATTTACATAATGCATACTTTTAAAAATTCAGTTTTGTTGATGACTATAAACTGATATTAAGCACATTTTTAAATCTCAGAAAGCTGCACAAAATGAATTCTTAGTAACTAGCAATATGTTATTCTTTTTTGGAAAGGTTTTAACTTATCATGTACAAATAAAAATTACCTACCTTACCTCAGTATGTAGTACAAATGTCAAATGAATTTGAATTTTTTTTTTTTTTATTTAAAAACATTTCTATAGCGCACTTTTACCACGCGGTTTCTTGGCGCTTTTGAGTAGTAGGGAGGCCAACAGGAGCAGAGGGGGACTAAGCATTATAAGCTCGGGAAAAGAGCAGGGTTTTTAGACCTTTCCGGAACTCAGTGTAGGAGGGTGTCCCACGGAGTTCCGTCGGGAGGGAGTTCCAGAACGCAGGAGCGAGAACTGCGAATTTTGTTCCGCCTGCCTTTTTCTTTCTGAAACGGGGGATAGTTAACAAGGCCTGATGAGAGGAACGAAGCTCTCTGCCCGGCATGTAGGGCTTGATGGCGGAGCAGATGAACTCCGGAGCGGTGCCCATTTTGGCCTGAAAGGTGGTACAGCCAAGCTTAAACAAGGCTCGTTCTTTCACCGGCAGCCAGTGCAGGGCCTGCAATAAAGGAGTAACGCGATGGAATTTAGGCAGGCCATGAATCAGGCGGGCAGCCTGGTTCTGCACTAGCTGCAGCCGGCGAATGGCATAGGCTGGGGCGCCGTTGTAGATGATATTGCCGTAATCAAGGCGCGAGAGCACCATAGCCATCACTATGATCTTTAGAGCGGGTAGAGAGAAGAAGCGAGAGATCTTCCTAATGGTTCTGAGGGAAAAAAAACTGGAAGAAACAACTGAGTTAACCTGTGAGTGAACAGAAAGTGAAGAATTAAAAAAAATACCAAGGGTTTTGACCTTAGGGACGGGGATCGGAGGGACGCCAAGTGAGGGAGGCCAGTGGGAGGAAGACCAGGGACTGCAACCACCTCCGGTCAGGACTAATTCCGTCTTGTCCGGATTGAGTTTGAGACAGGTTATAGACAGTCTTGGTGGGATATACTTGATTTGGCAGTTACCACCAGGAGCTACTGGGTAAAGGCTACTGTTCAAGGATGGAGTGGCTACTGGCAATCACTTGCAGATCAGCCTGGACATGGTCTAGCATTGACAAGTTAGACCAGGCTGTCATTGGCATGTTGGACTCGCGATAGGGTGCCACTAGTCATTTAGATTGGGTATGGAATAACACTGGCACGTTAGAGTGGTTGTGAGTTGTCACCGCATGTTGGAGTGGTTTTGGGCACTCACCAACAGCTTAAGCTTGTTATCAGCCCATGCTGTCCGGTTACACAGGGAATACATTCCTACTTACCTGTTTGACAAAGTATGGGAGATCTCTGGCAAGTTATAAAATGTTTGGGTAAAAAAATGCAGGTTAGAAAGGAGATGGGCTTAATCTGTTGTAATACTGTAGTTGGGCGGCCATTACGGTTACACTGGGTAGGAGCTAGCATGGGCAAGTTAAACATGGAATAGCAATGGACTGATTGCAAGCCAGGTGCAGAATAGACCTATGGCCTGTATTGCATGCTTGACTGGCTGCTTACTCGCATGCCCAGTTACAGCTAGGTTAGACTGAGCACAATATTTTAGATGATGTCATACTGGGTACAGGTGCTCACTGGCAGCCTAAATTATGTATAAGTTGTCACTGGTGCGTGAAGTGTAGGGGTTATATTACTGGATTTTCTTAGAACAGACATGGACTTTTAGTGACAGTTTAGAATCCATATGATATACCCTTTGCAAATTAGACTGCGGACATGCTGCAATCAGCAGGTTATAGTGGCTTGGATATGGATGGTTGAAAATTCTGGAAAACATACGAGTGTTAAGGGTAGGTGTGGGTGGTCCGTCACCAGAAAATCAGGAGAACTACTTTCTGTGCGGAAGGTCATAAGGTTTTTAAAGAACTTTTAAGTGGTATGGACCCCCGTTCTAAACCTACAAGTAGTAGAAAGGCTCTAAATATTTGCATATCATGGACACACCGTTTTTCAAACATTCATTGATCGATTTATATGGCTCTTAATTAATTCTGCAAAATGTTTAAAATGTGCTACCAACCTTTGTCAGCTTTTGCATCTATCAGCTGAACAGAGCGATGCTGATGTCTTTCTGGCTGAGCGCAAGTAGGTTCTGCAGGAAGAGAAAAAATGTGCCCATTGGCTATACGTTCAGATAATTAGTGTATTTTCTACATTGAAGTGATCTCCATTCGTTGAACAACTTTTGTGAGGCAGTTATTGTAGACTATATCTTGATCTCTATGTTTAAGAAGGTAGATTTCTTTTGTAGGTCGATCAGAGGAATAAGATACCTGATCGTTGTGGAGTAGAGGTCTTAAAACTTGTTTCAAGAGCCAGTCCAGCATCATAAAATACACCCACATTGTTGGCACCACCCCCAGGAGTGCATCCAATGTCATTCTTCTCCACGGAGTCCCACACCTGAAAATGAGAATGGAAAAGGTATTAATTAGCCAAGAAGAAATGTACTTCTTTATGTAAAACTGTTTTTTCTATTGCAGGTGTGAAACAGTGTTTAGTTAAACAAGTGGGTACTTCAGTTCTGTGCTCTCAAGCTTCTTGATCTCCATCATGTTTATGAAGGCGAGAATCACAACGCAACCTTCTTAGGCATGACTTCCACTAAAAAATTTCTTCCCTTGTGCCAATAGAAACTCTACCCTCTCCTAGTATCAAGACCTTCAGCCGGCACATTGTTTTGATTAACAAATTATATTGGATCACTGGAATATTTAGGTCAACGTACACCTTGCTTCTATCAGCAAATTCAGGAGGATCACAATAACATGTAGTTCAACGTGCAACTTGTTTTCCTATCCAAATTCATATGGATCATAAACATTTATTTCAACATGCACCTTGGATCCATCCACAAATTTAGATAGATCACTTGAATGCTCAGCTGGCTGTTACAGCTGAAATATTCACATGACCTATTCTAGCTATATCTGGTTAATCATCTCCCTTGTTTGCAGATTTCTGGCTGTGCCTCCTGTGCTTTGTCATGATAGAATTTGAAGCTAAAATTAGCCAACTTCAGTTTGGTGTAGTATAATGCACAAACAAACGATGGGTTCAAAGTGTTGATTGCCTAGGGTACTACAATATTCTGCATTTCACTAGTTATGTCACTGTCCATTCTTCTCCATGACCCCTGGTGCAGAAGCCCATAGGATTCTATTGAGAATCATCTTAAGACACCTGGGGCCTCATTTATGAAAAGTGACGCATCGCTGCGTGAAAACAGCGATGCATCACTTTTCACTGCGCCCTCCTTGCGAGACCAATGATGCGTCATATTTACAGTAAGACGCATCATGGCGCAAGGAGTTACAAATACGTCAATATTTCTGATGTATCTGTATGGCGCAAAACTGAAGCATTGTTGGAGTGTGTCACAAAAATGACGCAACACCAGCAATGTGTCCTTTCACATGGGGCAAGCCCCACGTGACAGGGCCTGCATCAGTCTTACACTTGCTGTTAGGCAGGCGTAAAAAATTGACGCATATGTGTCCTAAAAGTGGCGACTGCGTCACTTCTATGACCCTGTCTTGCGTCAAAACGCCCCCCTTGCATACATTATACCTGGCACAGGTATAATGTGGCGCAGGGGTTTACAAAGTGACGCATCTACCTAGATGCGTCACTTTGTAAATATGGCGCAACAAGGCGCATTTTTTACGCCACTGGTGCGTCACAAAAAGTGACGCACCGGCGGTGTAAAAGTGCCGCAAAGGCTCATAAATGAGGCCCCAAGTCTCTGAGTTGTATGCAAGGAAGAATGTTGGTAGACCCTAAAACAAGTTGTCACTCTACTCCCTTTAAAATGTCTAGAGCATGAGCATGGTGGACCTTACCAAGAATGGTCATGTTCCTGTTCTCCTAACATAATTCAGGGAAGAAGGTAGGAGGCCTCTACAAAGAGTCATCCCTCTTCCATGTTAATCATTACATTTACTTATGGACAACCTTAACAAGACTTCTATTGCTCAGTCCTCCCTCATAAGGAGTTTTAGAAAGTACAAATGCCAAGTCATGAGGGCCCAACAGAAAAGTCTATTCCTCCAATCTCCAGAATGGATTCAAGGCAGGCTCCTAGATGGTTCAACACAGAATCTATGTTCTTGCAGATGGATGACTGGACAAGATAGCTGTGTCTTATTCTCTAGGCTACTTTTGCACGCATTTCTATCACTGGCAGAGCAAAAACACCGCAGACAGAATACAAGGTGGGTATTTCACCCATGCTACTGTTTGAGGTGTTTGGCCCCCAGCAGTTTCCAAGCATTGGCAATGGCTTTAGCATTCTCTGCATGGAGCCCGTTCATTACATCAAGAAACATATATAGTAAAGATGGCGCTACAAGACGAAATTAATTAGACACCTGTGAGCACTGATTATATTTTTCAAGTGTACAAATTCACTTTTAGGCCAACAACAGGGCCAACCTTTGGTGCAAGGAAGGTGGCACACAACACAGATATGTGTGAGTGGTGGCCTTTCTGTACTTATTAAGTTGATGAAATGCAGAAAGGTGGGTTAAGCAGTTAGTCTTGCCTTGGACAGAATCTTCATATTCTTCCGGAATCACAATGGTCCCCATGAGGCCTATTAAATCAACACAGGAGCATTAAAGAATGAGTCTGTTTTCTTGGCATGCAAGTGGCTCCAACGCTGGTATCAGCTAATAATAAGCAGTAAGTAAGCATCAGACTGGTTCAGGTGACCAGGAACGTCTATTCAGCCGGCCCGTGAAATACTCCACTGGCCGTCCACCCCAGGGAGGGAACAGTCCGGCATGCCACACACTTTTAGATACAGGAATTGTAGTAGTCAAGACTAAAACTCAGAGCGGCCAGAGACAAACTGATTAGATTGGAAGAATTCTGTAGAGCCTCCGATGGAAGCTGCCGCTGTCGTCTGGGGCGCCCCATTACAGAACTCGCCATCAAAGCATCCTAGAGGGATCCCCAGTATCATTCTTCAGCAAAGAAGTAAGTGTGACTTTCTATTACTGTCTCCAGATGGTCTTAACCTGGTCCCTCCAGCTAGTCGATCCATATAATGCCTAATGTAATGTTCTTGAATACTTCATTGCTCCTTACGTCTGTGTGAGAGTTGGACTGTACCATCACGTTAACATGCCTGTCAGCGGTGCCTTTGGACCCATTCACACCATGTCAGTGTAAACAAAGAACCACAGAATAATACAACAACAGCAATAATGATGTCTGAGGCATTTGTAAGAGACCTGCAGTTGTCCTTGTCACACTATTTAACGGCGATGGTGTTCTAGAGAAGCCTCACAGTATTCTTGTTGCAGGCAGTAAAGAAGGGCACAGGTTTTATTGGAGAATCAAATGAATAATCGCTTCCTTTCAGTGGGATTCATGCTAACACATCACGCCATGCATTGGGCAGGGATTGTCCCTCTGGACTCACCTTGGACTGAGAGAGTTTGTGCTTCTTGTTGAGAACGAATACACCTTTATCCACTGCAACGAGGCCAACTCTTGCATTGTGATCACCCGTCACCTTCAACCTCATGGTCTTTCCTGGCTCTTTAACCCTGTTATCACTGGCTGTTGCCCCCGAAACTTCCAGCTGTTGAGAAAAAAGGATTGCTTTAAAAATGCACTTGAAACTCATGGGCGTAGCTTGGTTCATAAGATTAGGAGGGTGGGTGAGTTTAAGATTACTCAACAATCTCGCAAGTTAAAATACATTAGATGAGAAGCAGGGCAGGAGAGGGGTTTAAGAAACAGCAGTAAGGGAGAAGAGGGCGGATTGTGAGGGGTAATTAAAATCAATGTTTTGTAATAATATTAATTATTAAGACCTTTAAAACAGAGATCAGAGTCTGTGCGTGCGTTTTTGCCTGTATGTGTATATACACATTCCAAATGAAAGCAGACCAATAACTCACCATTGGTTCAAACAAATACTTTGATCTTCCGAGCACTCAAAAATAGTCTTTATATGGTTTTCACTATGTCTTTTAATGTCCAATGTTCCTCCAATTCAATCCAATTTTCATCAAATGATTATTTGCAGCCAACGCACGTTTCGTCAAGTCCGTTCAGGACTAATGACTTCCTCAGGGCTGCAACCCAAATACACACAGTCAGTCTTGAAATACACTCTTTTAAAAGTAACATGAACTTAGTATATACATACGACCTCAAATTGGGTCCTATACGTTTGCCAAATAATAACAATTCGGTTATATAAAGAAGTGCCAAATGTACCAAAACCGTGTTAACCACATTGTTCTAATGCAAATCATTCATATTACAAAACATCACAAACTGCAAAACATATGAGTCATATGCGAAAAATTATTAAACGGGGTAAAAGGTTATGGCCCCTGATAACACCCTTAGCTTACAGGTTCTCTAATATTTCACAAAAAATCACCTGATTCATTTTGGGAATAGGTGAGTCTTTAGACAGGTGATTTTTTGTGAAATATTAGAGAACCTGTAAGCTAAGGGTGTTATCAGGGGCCATAACCTTTTACCCCGTTTAATAATTTTTCGCATATGACTCATATGTTTTGCAGTTTGTGATGTTTTGTAATATGAATGATTTGCATTAGAACAATGTGGTTAACACGGTTTTGGTACATTTGGCACTTCTTTATATAACCGAATTGTTATTATTTGGCAAACGTATAGGACCCAATTTGAGGTCGTATGTATATACTAAGTTCATGTTACTTTTAAAAGAGTGTATTTCAAGACTGACTGTGTGTATTTGGGTTGCAGCCCTGAGGAAGTCATTAGTCCTGAACGGACTTGACGAAACGTGCGTTGGCTGCAAATAATCATTTGATGAAAATTGGATTGAATTGGAGGAACATTGGACATTAAAAGACATAGTGAAAACCATATAAAGACTATTTTTGAGTGCTCGGAAGATCAAAGTATTTGTTTGAACCATTGGTTTGTCTTGGAGACTGTGGTAACCAGTCTCCCACCTCTTCCTGAGCACCTATTTTTCATGCTGCTTTACTACTGATACCTGGACTCTGTGCTGTGCGCTCTTCTAAACCGTTACCATCAATTGTACAATAACTCACCATGCCTGACTTAAAGCAGCAGTACCAACTTGTTACTAACAGAATACATTTATTAGGTGGGATTAACACAAAACACTATCCCTAAAAAAATTCCTCTAGTGAAACTGTTTGTTCTCGCTTTATAGGATGCTTTATCAAATAGACAGAATTTGTCTTTTCTTCTTCCACCAGCAAAAACGTCATATTGTCTAAGGTGAAGCCGGGACTGTAGTATTTGGTCACAGACTTTGCCCAGCAACCCTATCCTCAATGCCCTTGTTATCAATACCTGCTTGGTGTAGGCATCAGCTGTGTCTGTTAGGCCTTTGGACAGGTCCAGTTCCCCTTCCATCTGCCAATGGTGTCACCTTTGCACAGACTGCATCCCTTTGCAGGGGTCAGTAGCCACAGGTCACAGACTCTGTAACTGGCATGTCCCTTTCCACCTGTCAGTACCCACTAGACCGGTGCTTTCGTCATTGTCAGTAGGCACAGGGCATCATGTTGTATTTTGCCATGTACCTATCCCAGTTTCCCCCAAAACCAGCACCAACTTCTCACACAACCCATGGCCTGATTTTAACCATTCCCTCTGTTCCAGTCCCCCATGCTCGCTGGGCATGACTGGTAGCTGTTCTCAGGGAACAAGGGGCAGTAAATGTGTGCTCAGTAGGCCTAGCAGCTTTGTCTACTGAGCATGGATCTGCTGCAGCTGTAATTGAATTACCCTATCTCATGGGGTTTACAATAGAACATGCAAACTTTGGGCTTCCCTGTACTGTGCCGACTTTAGCGCTGGCACCCCTATACCCCATGACACCCTCCTCGGATTCCCTCACTACCACCAGGCAAAAGTGCCTCCCATCTTTAAAGTCATAAGTTATTGCTAAACACAGTCTCCCCACTGAGGACAGCCCCCCTCCACTGTTGCAGGGTTTCTGTACTCACACAGAACTGTGCACAGAGGAGTGGAACCTCGGCAAATTAGGATGTCCCAAAACTTACCTTAGCAACCAACTCACCCCTTACCGAGCTAGCTACAGTGTCTCATTGGACATATCAAACACCCAATGTTTAGACAAACCAGAACATGAACTTACAGTACCTCAGGGTACGTGGGACTCATGAACACTCTTTCGTTATATTATCATTACAAACCAGAACATGGAGTAAAGAAGACACATGTGCATTTGAAATGTTTATTTACTAATGCCGTCTTCTCAGGCGCAGTATCTTTGATAATACAAGTATACTTATTATCAGTAGCAAAATTATCAGCATAGTTACTAAGACATAAAAAGCGAATGGTGACAGCATGTTAACATGCTGTAATGAATAAGAGTTAACAACACTTATATCTCACCCTCCCTAACACATATATTATATTATTATCTAAGAAGGTCTCTTTGGGTTGTTTTAGGGCGGGCCCATACCTTAGTGTCCTAGCATGAAGGAATCACATCAGCATACACCAGCTCTCTCTGCATGTGCACCGCATCAAGTGTGTTAACAATTCTCGTGCAAAGCAATATCAATCCCGCCTCAAGCCCAAGTTGGCAAAGGCTGCACTTGTGTTATGACTATGAAGGCGTGGAGATCAGACCTCATAACAATTCCATATCGTGTTGCTCCTGAAACTTCAGCACTCTCCGTGCAGACATGGTTTATTAAACAAAACTGATATCAGAGCAATAACATATTATTCTCACATACACCACGGCAAACCACTAGGTTGAAAGCTAAGTCAACAATTAAGGGTCGTGTGCAGAAGGTGCAAGAAAGGAAAAATGGCGTTTAAATCTCAAATGTACCTATGCTAACTTAACACGATATAAGGATATATAGGAGCTATACAACACCCCCCCATGATCCGAGAACGGACTAAATAAGATAACAGAAGTGCCATCACATGAGAGCAGAATCCATTTATAAACGAGCATGAATAAAAATTCAATTATAAAAACTAATGCTAAAAAAATAGCCCACAAGTATAATGTGGCTCAAGCCAATAGGCAAGCAAAAAATAAAATGTCTTGACCAAAAGTCAATAAAATCAAGGAAATGCTATCAATCAGCATGTCAATTTGAGGCAGTGTCTATGATAAGACTGTATATGAAAAGTAAGCTGCAACAGCCTCCAGGAGGAAGTCACTGTCCTCATCCGAAAACAGTTCAGCCATCCAATTTAAAAGATGAAAGGAACATACGTGATCTTCCAGCACCGCATCCTCTATAACCATCAGAGGACAGCTCGGTGGGTTTTCAAGAAAACTTCGTTCCAAGAAATTTTGCGCTGCCGACAACACATCCCAGGGACCCATTAGTCCATGTGCCACCGCCAAGGCCATAATCCTTTCGTCAGAACAAACCAACTCGTGAGCAATGATAGGACTCATCAGTTGATCAAAATCGACGTCAGAAGATATTGGTCCGCAGAGACACAAATCAATGGCCCAAAGGAAATCACAGGTCAGGCAGTGAAATACAGGCTGGACACAGGTGAAATAGGAGAACCGAAAAGATAATCCAAACGCCGTGCTTAGAGTCGCCAACGGCAGTGTGCCATAATAATCAAGCATGCGGTTGCGAAACCGCGTCAGTAGCAGCTGAGCGTGGTCTTGCACAGGAAGGGCATCCATATTTAAAAAGGCAGAAAACCACCAATGCGCCAGCCGCTAAAGCAAGTAAAAACGGGAACCCTCCAAATAAGGATGAAAAAATAGAATGGAAGAAGGCAGGGATGACTCCAAAAATCTTCTCAAAGGAAGTCACGAGACCACCGCTAACAACTTTAAAAAAATGTGCTAGGCCCGTTGTGGAGGATGCGTTAAAGATAGAACGGACCATGGCTCCGAAATGCAAAGGCAAATCAGTGTTTAAAAGAGCCTGAACCTCCGTACGGGTGTTAGCAATGTGAAGCACGAAAGTTTCACGGGCCGAGCTCAAGGCCACCTCTTTCTGGGACAATAGAGCTCTTATTCTAGCCATGCCGCTGAATTCTGCTCCCAAGGTCGGTATCTGTGGCCAAATGGAAGACTCCCTATGTTCACGTGTGGGAGGATAAAGAACATTTCTGCAGCAAATAACTCGCTCACTAACCGTTACTATGAAAGCTATACCTTTAATTAAACCACAACAGTTTTCATTATTGAGCATTAAATAACTACCATTCTCTAACAATTTAAACGTGGGGATGATAGCAGGAACTGGCGTGCCCTGTAAAACGCAAGCCATATTCGGTCGGTCCTTGTTACATGAACCGTGTAACTGTATGTGTCTGCACATTAAAGAATGATCTGGCGTCTCAGTACACTCATCCCCTGTTAGATAAACCTCTTGTTCATCCTTGAAACATCTGTATGTGTATGGGAGTGACCAGACCTCATGAAGAAAACCGCTACCTAAGGGTTCAAAACGACCTATTGGCACATATTTCATACAATTTGAAAACTTATATAAAGCAAACGGCAGCGTTATTAAACCGTGGATAAGCCACGTAGCAGCAGTGGTCTCTGCCACAGAAAAAGGTAAAGATTCCAATCTTTCAATATGGAGCATAGAAAAGGAAGCATCACGCATTGAAAGCAAGCGTTTTTTGTCTGTCAAATCAAACGGTGCAAATAAAGAGGAAACGTTCATGTATCCCCAGGGAACTTTACCCATTTTTAGAGTCTGTAGTGTCCATGCAAACTGCATGATTGAACGTAATTGATTTTGACCATGGTATAATACAGACACTTCATCATGCACAATATCAACAACAGACGACACAATATTATCCAATGTGTAAATTCTAGAGGAAAGCACATTAATGCTATTGTCAACCACTGCAAGCACTTTCTCAAGATTTGCCTGATCAATAGCCCTAAGGCGTGAAGCAGCCTCAATCTGTGAGAGTTTCCAAATTTCATTGTAAACACCATATAACCACCTTTTAGACCTGCCACTAGCTGGGCCCTTAATGAAATCATTCAAATCCACGTCTGCATTCAGTTTGGAAAGGTGATACTTAACCGCAGGTAAAGTTGAATGTTTCAACCAAGCTTGACACAACTTGCCAACTGAGTAAGAGGTGACAGTATGACTCAAATCAAAACGGGGATCAGATCTAACAGTCTTAAAACCGTCAGTTATATTTAAAAATCTCTTTTGGCAAGAATCAGCACCACGGTGCCAAAGCAGCCAACCCTTGGGATTCATACTGGAAATGTTAAAGGAGGAATTCAGAAGCAGAGCCTGTATATCTCTAATGGACAATGTAGTAAAATTACTCCAATTCTCATATTCCTCCAACTCCGGGAAAGACGGGGTGTTTAACCTTTTAGATGTAGCCAATCCAAAGCACGTGGTCTGGGAAATGGTTTCATTTAAAAACCACATATGATTTGGGATGAGACATGCACGGTGCAAAGCCTCAGTGCCTTGTACCTGCCAGGCCCTTGAGCCCCAAACTGATTTAAGGTCTATGGTATCCTTCCATAACTCATACCCTCCAGTAACTAATTGATCCAGGAAGGCCTTTGAATATAACAATTTTGTATTTGTAAGTCGAACCTTGGACAGTGGCTGTTTGTGAAATTTAAAATAAAAGGACTCGGGATTGGACTGATTAAAGTCAGTGAAATAAGTATACTTTTTAAGAAACGTTTCTGAACTCCCTTGTGTTGGTGCTGGGCAATGTTCCCACTGAGTAAAATTAACCGCATCCCTTCGGGAAGATGTCTTGTGTAAGAAGTGATTGCCATAATGTTGGTAACAGAACAATTCACCATAATTAGCAGATTCTAAATATAAATCCTCAGCATCAAAAGCAGCATAATATTTCAAATCAGAAAACAAACTTTCCACAGCATTAACATCCCAATCATCAGAACGAATGTTTTGTTTCACCACATCCCCCATATTAACTCTTAGTACATTAGGGACATTAACGACTTCCGTTGGACCATGAATCTGAAAACGAACTGCATCCCACGCGATTCCATCCAGAACAGGCCACGCTGTGATGTTAACCAAAGTCAAGTCTCTTTTTAATCTGTGTGTAGAATGTGAAGAGGAAAGTGGGGCCAAAGTTCCATTCAAATGAGTAATGCAAGTTCTCTCCTCGACATAGTGTCCATTCATAATCCGAAAAAAATAAAACACAAAACCAATTGACATAAAAAGGTAAACTGAAAAAAGGACCAGCCAAATGTATATCCAAGGAGGTATCAAAAAATGTTTTTTAAACAGGCCAGCATATAATGCAATTTTAGAGGGTTTTTTCGAGGCAAGGGAAGCAGAGTCAAATGAAAATCTGGATTCCGTGGCTAAACGAGCTTGCAGGTCAGGCATGGACAAATCAGTGGGGTATGTATAGTCTGTCTCATCAAGGTTAGTTCCTGGTAAATTATTCAATAATGGACTGGAAACAGCAGGTAATTCGATGGCCACCTCAGGTTCATTATTAGAAGCAGTGGTCATAATTGAATTTCTCACAATGGAAGGACAGGAAACAGCCGGTGTCATGCTAAGAAGAATCGGCCACTCTGTGTATCTTGACATTGTCAATAGAAATAAACCTGTTTTCCTTACGACCTGGAAGTGGTGGTAAAATGACTGTTCTTGTGCCCTTCACTCCAAGCACTGGGACCGGAGCTCGATAGGAGGGACCAAACTCTTTCTTGTTGTCGATCTTCTCTCGAACCAGTTCTCCAACTTGGGGTAGCCAGCCAACTACCGGGATCTGCAACGCATCATCCGATGTGGAAGGCAAATGTTCCTTTGCAAGAGTGTCTCTCGTCTTTTGTAGATTCTGTAAAACATTGCAATGTTCATCTGCGTCAAAGGAAGTGGCGCGAACCACCGAGTCTAGACCGTCAAGGTCAGGGACGAACATCTTGATGCCAAAGAGCATTTCGTATGGGGTCCGCCCACCCAGAGACCTTCTAGGGAGATTATTAAGAGCACGCTGCACGCCATAGAGGTGAGCCAGCCAGTTTCTGCCAGTGCCTATAACTCGGGCTGTCAAAGATTGCTTTAAATCACGGTTCATTCGTTCAACTACACTATTACCCTCGGGTCTGTAGGGTGACGAAAACTTGACTTGGACCCCCATCGAAGTCATGGCATCCTTATACGCCTTAGAGGCGAAAGCCGGACCCTGATCCGAATGGAAGGTACCACAGGCAAAAATCCCTATAAAGATACGCAAATCTCTGATGACAGTCCGGGAATCAGCGCTGCGATGTGGCCATAACCACACAAAGCGTGTGCATGAGTCAACTGCTACTAAGATGTATTTATACGCAGTATCAGATGAAAATGGACCGCAGTGATCTAAATAAACACAGCCTAGTGGTTTATTAGAAATGTACAACTGAGTCTGAGGCGGACGCGTAGCAGTTGAAGGTTTAATCTGCTGGCATATGTCACAAAGAAGGACATAATCACGCGTCTGTTTGTATAGTCCCCGCCACCAGAAACGTTGTTGTAGTTGCGTTACAGTGGCTGAGACGCCCGCATGCGCAGACGCCACACCTTCATGAGCCGCTGTAATCAAGTCTGTTCTGCGATCCGAGTTGGGAATCAGCCGTTCCCCAACATCGGGAATTGTCACAAAAGGAACCTTTTCGGGACTTAAGTGGTAATTATACTTCGAAGGGAATCCCGAAGGATGTTTACTTCCCTTCTCAGAGGCAGCAATCGCTGCCAAGATGTCGCTATCAATCTTGGTTTTCGACCTAGTAACTGCTGCAACTAAGTATGTAGATACTGCTGATTTCGCTGCTTCATCAGCAAGCGAGTTGCCAACAGCGTGAACTCCCACGCGCTGATGACCGAGAGTATGAATCACATAAACGAGTGGCAACATAGCCTTAAGCTCTGCCACTCGAACCCAGATCATTTTATGTTTTATTGTGCTACCCTTGGAATCATGAAAATCATTTTGAATCCAAAAGAACAAGTTTTCATTGTAAGACTGGACACAGTAGTAAGAATCACTTACAATTAGAGTAGTAACACTTGGATCTGCGTACTCCAAAGCTAGTAAGAGAGCACGAAGCTCTGCCAATTGTGCAGTGCAATCGCCCAGGGGCAACGTGTGTACCTCCCTGGAAATGAACTCATCATTCAACATAGCACCGACCACAATGGCGCATGCGGAAACGTAGGCATGTTTAGAGCCATGCGCAACCTGCGCCGACCCATCAGTGTAAATGATGCAATGGAAGTCCTCCAAAGGTCGCATCGCCAGAGGAGCAGGGTGAACGAATTCATACTGCAAGAACTCCTGCGACCGTAAGGAAGCGTCAAAAATAAACATGACATCCGTGGATGACAATGACGCAGCCCACTGAATCCACCGAGGGTGCAAAGCTTTTGAATTTGGTACACTGGCTTTCGTGACTGCCTCCAAATGAGGACAGGGTGTTACCACTAGCATGCGTTTCCCCTGTGACAGAGCTCGTTCCTTCAGAATAGCCATCTGTACAGCAGTTAAAACCTTTTCTATGGTGGGAAACCGCATCTCAGCCGAGGTGTACAAGTGTGACTTGTAAGCAATAGGTACTGTGTCACCTTCATTAAAAGTGAGGTAAGTGAAACCCACCGTCCCAGGAATTATTCTTATGACCAGGTTGGTGTGGTTATCACGAGTCAGTAAATATTTAGAAGCGAGCAGATCAGCCTGCAAGGATTGCAAAATGGCTGAATGCTCAGGCAGCCAGCATGATTTTGAGAAAGTTGGTTGTATCAAAGCATACAAAGGCTTGATACGCTGGGCATATTCCGGAATGTAAGTTCTGCCGAAATTCAAAAAGCCCAGTAAGGATTGTAATTTTTTCAGAGTTGTTGGTGCGCGCAATTGTGCGCACTTCTCCAAGAAGTGAGGAGCCAAACCTCTACCTTCATTGTTGAGCTCATAGCCCAAAAACAACACTGTGTGTTCAGCAATGTGCGATTTTGCAAAGTTGAATTTGTAACCCATGTCTGCGAAGTTGCAAACAAGAGAATTTACACGACACAGATGCTCCCAAATATCGTCGTCTGTGAGATATATGTCATCCACATACGAAAAAGCATCAGGGTCGAGTGCCTCCAGAATAGAGACAATTCGAGCGGTAAATACACCAGGACTATTCTTGTAGCCCATTGGAAGACGCCGGAATTGCTTTTGGACTCCAGCGCTTGTAAAACTGGTCCATTGGGAGCTAAAGCTGTCCAATCTGTGGGCATAAAAACCATTGGATATGTCAAGCGTTGTCTTGAAACGCTTACGCACGAGACTATCCACTAGGGCAGAGCCGTGGGTATTCTGTACTGCACAGTTACGGCAATGCGAGTTTAAATGCCGGTAATCCAAAACCAAACGATATGATCCGTCAGGTTTATTCACTGTAAAAAGTGGATTATTCATCGGTGACACACACGTTTCAATAACTCCCTGATATTCCAATTGTTCAAGGATTTCCGCGACGGAAGATTTTGCTTCACGCCGAATGGGATATTGAGGTTGAGGCTGCGGCTGAGACCGCAACGGAATTTCGTGGCAAGGCGACAATTTATCCCAACCACATTGGTTACGGTACAGAGCCGGCGCGAGAGCCCTAGCCCACTCTTCTGCAAAATGCTGCGCATGCTCTTTCGAGACAGTGTTCGCGAAACTGGGTAGGATTACCTCCTCCCCTCGCGGCGCCGCGAGCACAAAAGGTGGGGGCCAGTCAGCCTCCGAAAGTAAAATATCATATGTAGAAGACAGATTCTCCCAAAATACACCTTTAACGGTACGCTGTATGTCACCTTCAATTAACAGGACAATTTCATATAGTCTTTCAGGGGGAGCGAGTCTAGTATCCGCTGTTTCTATCACAACGTAGACATCAGTCGCTGTCACCCTCAGTAGTGGACGCAGCGCCTCTCTGACTATGGTTATCTCCGCCGCGCTGTCCAGCAAGGTCAGAGCCCATGTCAGATTCCGAAGCCGCGTTCTCACTATCTGTGGCATATCGATGCGCTGTTAAGGCTGCGACTTTCTTTTTCGCAAACTGCGGACGCCTAGGCGTAGAATCCTCCTGCTTCACTGCGCCGTCCGTCTGGCGGGACTGGCCACGTCCTTGTTGGCCACCACGTCCACGTCCACCCCCTCCTCCTCCACCGGTCTTCGGGGCCGATGTGTCCTGAAAGGAACGAGGAGAGCGTTGATCAGAACCCTGAAAACGATCAGGCGATTTAATCATCGCGCGGTCGCGCAAATCATAAACTTTTTCGGGTGGCGCAGGAGCTTGTATTGCAGGAAAAGTACCCTGAGTCTGCGTTGTCTGCTTCCCCTGTGTCTGTTTTTTAGGCCAATTTTGTTTCTTGGACTTGGGCTGGGCATCTGTCACTGCAGATTGTCCCTGTGGTTGTTTTTTCTCCTTCACTGGAAAATATTTCAGACCTCTACTTGTGCGGCCAATCGTTTTATAAGCGGCCACCACAATCTTTGCTAACTGGCGGGGTTTGTCGGCATCGGGCAGAGCAGCCAAAGCATTCGACACCTGAAAGTTAACTGCATCTCCTTTAACATTGGAGAGAATGAGATCACTTACAATCTCAAAAGAACCACACAGGCGCATACCCAATTCAACCGCTGCCTCTGGACCGTGATCATTCTGAACACGTCTAACGATTTCAGGCAGGGCAGTCATAGACGGGGTGCCGAAGCACCTTGTATAAACTGCCGCAAACGTTTTTCCCCAGCTGTCACAGTCAGCAAGTTCAGGAGTAATATCCTTCGGTAGAGTAATCGTCAACATTCTATGTTTATCAGCAGGAGTAGAATTCGGAAAAACCGCCTCCAGTTGATCAAACTTCTCCGCTAGCCAGAATGGGAAGTCATCGTTGTCAACAGGACGCGCACCAAAAACCGAATTTACCATCACTGGATTGAGACGCATTCCGCCTCGTTCCAGGGGAGCGGCCGCACCCCCCTGGGGACCACCAGGAAGATGTCGACCGATGTATTGCACTAAAGCACGAATCACGGAAATGGAAACCACATGAAGCCTGCGAATTTCTGCCAGGGTACAAGCCCCGTGATTCGGGTGCGGGGTAAATCCACCCAACGCAGGCCAATTAGTACCTGGAATTGAGAGTGGGCCTAACCTCGCAGGGGACATAGAGTGGGGGAGGGCGCCATCAAACCAAACTCGATGCTGCCAATGATCAATAGGTATTTCCAATGCCCTGTACGGCGTATATTCAGCCGGGACATCCGAGGCGGTGTAGGAGTGGTACAAACCAGAATTAGCGTCCACAGCCGGAAACGTAACCCAAGAGTAAAACAACTCGTAAGGAAACGCCGGATCTGCACTTACCACGAAAATCACAGCCATCCCATCTACTGGGACCTGGTACGTCTGAAGATGGTTGCGTACCGCTACGCGACTATGCTGCGCAATAGCCACCGCTGCCGCCATCACAGAATTGGAAACAAGAAAACACAAAGAATACTTTGTAGCACAACTGGGTAGTAATTCAAAGAAACCGTTTAAGTAAGAATCAAGCTTGAATAAAGACCTATTTCAAAAAATAGGTAGGTTTCACCAACACCCCGTTTTCCGGAAACGGATGTGAAGGGGTTAAGGCATGAATGATAAACTACTCGAGTGTCATGATATAAGACCACCGAAACCGTTGGGCGCCATGTTGCAGGGTTTCTGTACTCACACAGAACTGTGCACAGAGGAGTGGAACCTCGGCAAATTAGGATGTCCCAAAACTTACCTTAGCAACCAACTCACCCCTTACCGAGCTAGCTACAGTGTCTCATTGGACATATCAAACACCCAATGTTTAGACAAACCAGAACATGAACTTACAGTACCTCAGGGTACGTGGGACTCATGAACACTCTTTCGTTATATTATCATTACAAACCAGAACATGGAGTAAAGAAGACACATGTGCATTTGAAATGTTTATTTACTAATGCCGTCTTCTCAGGCGCAGTATCTTTGATAATACAAGTATACTTATTATCAGTAGCAAAATTATCAGCATAGTTACTAAGACATAAAAAGCGAATGGTGACAGCATGTTAACATGCTGTAATGAATAAGAGTTAACAACACTTATATCTCACCCTCCCTAACACATATATTATATTATTATCTAAGAAGGTCTCTTTGGGTTGTTTTAGGGCGGGCCCATACCTTAGTGTCCTAGCATGAAGGAATCACATCAGCATACACCAGCTCTCTCTGCATGTGCACCGCATCAAGTGTGTTAACAATTCTCGTGCAAAGCAATATCAATCCCGCCTCAAGCCCAAGTTGGCAAAGGCTGCACTTGTGTTATGACTATGAAGGCGTGGAGATCAGACCTCATAACAATTCCATATCGTGTTGCTCCTGAAACTTCAGCACTCTCCGTGCAGACATGGTTTATTAAACAAAACTGATATCAGAGCAATAACATATTATTCTCACATACACCACGGCAAACCACTAGGTTGAAAGCTAAGTCAACAATTAAGGGTCGTGTGCAGAAGGTGCAAGAAAGGAAAAATGGCGTTTAAATCTCAAATGTACCTATGCTAACTTAACACGATATAAGGATATATAGGAGCTATACAACACCACAGGTCAGCACCCAGTGCGGCTGCACCGGTCACACTGCCTTAAAGCCGACCCTGTCCCTGTGACCCTCTTCCTCGGTGACCCATTTCCATGGAGGGTTCAACGTGTGATATCAGGCGTTTTTAAATTCAGTGGAGGTGAAGGCTTACAAGGACAGCTTGTAGAAAATGGTAGGTTTGGATAGCTTACCGGGACGGGCTTGTGTAGAGAGCTAGGCCGGTTATGGAACTTCAGCCCCCAGAATGCCTGCTTTTTCTGCATCACTCGCCAGCTCCTGGAGGCGCATTTAAGTGGCTGTGATGTCCTGCTGCACGGGACGCGCCCAGGCACAGCCCGGGCCAAGGATGGGCACGTCCGCACCCGTCATAGCCCGGAAGAGGCTGGGCTACCCCTTTGGTTCTGCTTGAGGGATATCACCAAATTGAGGATGATCGATGCCAACTACACAGCTATGCAACTGTGAGGTATTTTAAGCATTCCTTCCCCATGTCTGGCCCTTCCACTTTGCTCAGCTGTTGCTCTGTGGTTTGAGCCACACCTAAAAAGCACTTTAAAAAAATGTAATCACCCTCAGTTGTGCAGAGACCTGCGACTTATCAACATTATTTTATTAACTGATTGGAAACTGGTGCATTGGAACCTTGCTGACAATTAATGGACAAAGGTCCGGATCCTTTGCACAAAAACTAGGGGAGGAGTTCGCTCTGGAACCAAAAGGTTGGCTGGGACTATAGTTGTGTGCTGTATTCTTGGTTTTACCAGTGCTCACTGGTATTCCCGCGCAGTAGTGAGCTCAAGGGGAAGCCATGGGAAAAGGAAAAACCAGCATGTGTGGGGGAGGAGGTGGTAATGACAGCGAGGGGTCCGGTTAAAGCCCCTCAAAGCTAAGCAGGTCCACAAGTCATCAGCGAATAATTGTGTTTTAGACCGCATTGATAACCTTTTAACAAATGCGATGAAATTCTTGCACCACCAGCCCATTCCATCCTGTCCGAATCTCAACTTCTACAAACACGATTGATCCCCTAACTACCCTTAAATCAAAACTGCTATAACGTATTCCTCAGATGTTTGGCAAACCAGTTACATGTAGCACATGCAGTACCATTAATTCTTCCCATAACCATCCTATATTGTCCCCCATTGCTGTTAAACCTGAACTATAGTCTGCCACACAGTCCACTAGGGAAACAGGCCAGGGCCCTGTTAATACTATTGATTCTGACCGTGTTTTATCAAAGAGATTTCTACCGCTCCAGAACATGAATTAAACTTATAAGGGGGGAGAGAGGATGGGGGGAGAGAGGATAGGAGGACTAAAAGGTGACATGGTGAAGGGCTGGTGGGGGATGCAGAGGTAGGGGTAGAGGCTGGAGTAGAGGAAGGAGTAAGAACTGTAATAGAGGGAGTGGTGTCTCCGGATGGGTTACCACCGAATGAAATTGAGACTCATAGGATTATGAATTAGCTGAGGATGGAAGTTACCCTACTGAAGTCTGCTGTCCTAGATATTACTGAACAGGTCAGGCTTTTACCAGCCAGAGGAGCACAAAAGTCCTACCTCCCAAACAGATTCATGCCAAACCATCAAACCTGTTCCAAGTTGCCAATTGTCCAACTACATCAACAAACACAACAGAGAGATATAGGGTCACAGGGATATTTAAAGACCTGCCCAGGTTGCCATCCACAATTACTTGAATATCAACAACAAATAGAATCGGGGGTCTACAATCACATGCATTTAATGAGGCCTTATTAATTGCAGTTATTTGTTGAAACTGCCCCTTGCACTGTTCTGTTTTTAGATTAGGGGGTGAGGTGACATTTATAATAAAAATTTATTTGTTTTTCTCCTCATTACCCTATTTTAATCACCACATTTTTCTGTTTGCGCTGTACGAAATTCCCATGTGGTCTGTAACTTAGAAACGTACTATCCATTCTCTCTCTCCTTGCGATTTTAGTTTGATCCAATTGAGCACATTTCCTCTGGATGGAAGATAGTCTCTATGATCAAGATACACATCATCCATATGGGTGGATGACCGAATGATAAGATTGATCACAGCGATAAATTGATGGGAATACAATCATTTGCTCTAGGATCTCATTGTTTATCACTCCTGTTTGTCTCTTTGACCTTTCTCTCTTTCTTTCGGCTTCTTTTCTGACTCACTGTGTGAAGTCGGTGGAACCAGTAGGCTATATTGCTGATTTTAGACCCCCGGTTCTATTTGTTGTTGATATTCGAATTGTCCAACTACACCTATGCCAGTGTCCTGCTATCAGCACCTAAGCATCGCCATTAAGAAATTACCCTATCACTTGATACACGCATAGCACATCAGCCGTCATATACAGCCAGGCCCACGTTTGAGCCATGAAGTTTCCCCCCGAACCCCAAATTATGGCACCCAAATGACCATCAACAGACAATGGCATTGGCAGAATTAATGTGCCCAAAGTTGCTACTCGTGAGAAACATGAATGTGAAGACACCCTAATTAATGAAACCATACATTGGATTCACCATGTGAGGGGATGTAGTTCAGTGATAATGGATGACATTTTGGGTACCAAAAGGATAACCTGCCCCAACACCAAGTCAGACTATATAGAATTACATCTTGCTAATAGGAATATGACCCATGATCTGAGAGCTTTGGAAGCCAGAACCAGTTCTCCTGGCTCTTCAGGTATCCAATTCAAGTATAGACCCCTTCAGGATCAATCATTAATTACTCCCCAACACTTGGGCCCCCATCTGGCTTCAGAATCACCCCTTGCAACTAATGATTGACTCACACATTGTGTCACTTCTGACTTCACGAACACACACCTGACGAGCTCAAGAAGCAATTACACAGTCACGATTAAAGACAGCACCAGTGTAGAAAATCCCTAATTATTCCATATGCCTATCAGCCATGAGATGACCACCAAGTACTTGACCCAAACAGCCGGGCATAAGGAGGGAGCATTTTTCACAGCAACATCTCATCCAGAAGCACATAAAGACAGCAGTGTAGAGGACATATAACATACTCAGTCCCCTGGCCATATATCATCTAACAGGCTCAACTGGTAATATGGAATGTGGTGGGGTGAGATTGAAAACGGCTCTCCTGCATTGAATCCAATGTATCAAGACTTTCGGCATATGCATCCTCCAGGAGATCTGAGTACCACCCCCGTCCGCATACCAGGCTACCTTACCTTTCACTGCCCAGCTAGTACCAACAAATCAGGTTGGCCTGCATGGGGGGGGTTACTGATTTGGGCAAAATCCGTGCTAGCATGTACCATCCTGAAACCACGACATTGTAGCAGTCCAACTTAGGGGTAGGAATGGTACTGCATCAGACATTTACAATGTCTATCCGTGAGGTTCTTGTACAGGAAGGCGATTGTCTACTCTACAAGAGTTGGAAGATCTACTTGATAAGAGGGATACCCAGCCTCTATTAATCGTAGCGGGGGACTTCAATGTCACCTTCCAGCCACTAGCAAAGGAGAACACATGTGGGACCAGGGAGGAGGATGAGCTGTGGCAAGTTCCCTCTCTTCAATTACCTCCCATTAAAAAATGGTCACAAGTAGCATTACATCATAACACCCTTACTCTTGAGTACGGCCTGAGGACGGATGTATGACGTTACAACGCATACTTTTACAACGCCTACCTTTACCACGCAATTTTTACAACGCAGGATCCATTACAACGAAGTACCATTACAACACATGTATTTACAACGCAGATACCTTTACAACGCATACCATTACAACGTAAGTATTAGTAAGTATATAATATTTTTTGAAATGTAAATTAATTAAAATTAATTTAATTTAATTTAATTTAATTTAATTTAATTAATTTAATTTAATTTGATTTATTTTAATTAATTTAATTTAATTTAATTTAATTTAATGTAATTTGTTTAATTTAAATTAATGTAATTTAATTTAATTAATTTAATTTAATGTAATTTAATATAATTAATTTATTTTAATTGAATTTAATTAATTTAATTTAATTTAATGTAATTTAATTTAATTAATTTAATTTAATTTAATTTAATTAATTTAATTTAATGTAATTTAATTTCATTAATTTAATTTATTTAATTTAATTATTTTAATTTAATTTAATTTAATTAATTTAATTTAATGTAATTTAATTTAATTAATTAAATTAAATTTATTTTAATTTAATTTAATTTAATTAATTTAATTTAATTTATTTTAATTTAATTAATTTAATTTAATTTAATTAATTTAATTTAATTTAATTAATTAATTTTAATTTAATTTAATTTAATTATTTAATTTAATTTATCCTGTACCCCTTTACCCAAAAACCCAAAACTGACCCTGAACCCTAAAAATACCCCTTTACTTAAAAACCCAAAACTGACCCTGAACCCTAAAAATACCCCTTTACCCAAAAACCCAAAACTGACCCTGAACCCTAAAAATACCCCTTTACCCAAAAACCCAAAACTAACCCTGAACCCTAAAAATACCTCTTTACCAAAAAACCCAAAACTAACCCTGAACCCTAAAAATACCTCTTTACCCAAAAACCCAAAACTGACCCTGAACCCTAAAAATACCCCTTTACCCAAAAACTGAAAACTGACCCTGAACCCTAAAAATACCCCTTTACCCAAAAACTGAAAACTGACCCTGAACCCTAAAAATACCCCTTTACCCAAAAACCCAAAACTGACCCTGAACCCTAAAAATACCCCTTTACCCAAAAACCCAAAACTGACCCTAAACCCTAAAAATACCCCTTTACCCAAAAACCCAAAACTGACCCTAAACCCTAAAAATACCCCTTTACCCAAAAACCCAAACTTATAATATTTTTGATAAAATTATATACTTACCAATACTTACGTTGTAGTGGTATGCGTGGTAAAAGTATCTGCGTTGTAAATACATGCGTTGTAATGGTACTTCGTTGTAATGGATCCTGCGTTGTAAAAATTGCGTGGTAAAGGTAGGTCGTTGTAAAAGTTGCGTGGTAAAGGTTGTATACCCCTGAGGACTACCAATGACCCTACCAAATCTGACAAATGGGAGCTAATACTTACAACAGGACCCCCAACATAAGCCTTATTGACTGCATTATGTTAGATCTGAGATTATGGCCCACGATGAATGATATGGTTGTGGGATCCACCACAGATAGTGACCACAATCCCTTAGAGCTTTCCCTGGTATCGTCCCGGGCCACGTACACAAATCAAACCCATGCCACTGTTACAACCAGGGAACTATGTCCAACCAATGATAATAGATGGCTCAATTGTGAACGGGTATCCCGAGATGGAGAGAAACTAGAAGTAATTAAACTCAATGTGCTAGATGGTACCACAAAGCTAGTTAGCTTAGCTGAAAAACAGGGAAAGCTAGATGAGGTTACAACTTGTCACAGTCATCTTTTTAGTCTGTTGGCCACACTTTTTAGAGAACCTCTATGTCCCAGGATATCTTTAGAAAAAACAGGTCACAGTTTGCCTGGTTCAACTAGGAGTGCAGGAGTCTCAGACGCCAACTAACTGTGTCGCTGTTAGGGCAAACAATGTGGCATAACTGCGAGAAGTGAGGAGGGCATATAAGGTAGCTCAGGCAAGAGCAAAGAGGGAATGGGAGGAAAATCCTGGGCGCTAATCAGGGAGGCCTGCAATAGGAGAGATTCCAAGCCATTTTGGCTTTTAGTTACCAGGGGGGATGCCAACAGGCCCCAGCCACCTACTAACAACATTCCCATTGCAGCCTGGCATGATAACTTTTCCTCACTATACTCCGGAAATTGTAGCCTGCACCCATGAACATTTTCCACTAGCGATTTCTTCACGCGTGCTGAAATCAGGGCCAGCATTAATTCCATAATTAGTTCAAGGCTGCTGGACCTGATGGCTTTCCCGGTGATGTTTTCCTTAGTGATGTTGCGAATTGAACAACTTCGATTCTGGCACTAGCTAATGGTATCGCAGCAGGTGCCCCAATTTCACCTTCTTGGAAGGGAGCTGAGGTGATTCCAGTCTACAAGAATGGCGACCTATCGTCACCCTCCAATTACAGGCCTATCAGTTTGATAGACTGTGTGCAAAAGGTGCTCACTCAGGCACTCCTTGTGAAAATACAGGTCTGGATCAGCTACTTTAGCACCTTGTCCCCCTTCCAAGCTAGGTTCAGGAAGAAAACAAGCACCATCGCTTTCTTTTATTGGCATGAAAGACGGTGACTATAGGCCATTGAAGCCTCTATCTTGCTTTTATTGATCTACGTTCTGCCTTTGATTTGGTACCAAGACATAAGCTTTAATGTGCCCTGAAAGAGATGGGCCTCCCATTTGATGTTCTAACACTAGTTATTCCCCTCCATGAGGCCAACTACGCAAGGGTCCGCAGGGGCAGTCAAGGACAGTTAGCTGACCCAATGAAAATTAATAAAGGGGTCAGACAGGACTGCGTACTTGCCCCCACACTCTTCTTGCTTTTTGTTAATGGTGTCGTTCAATAACTTTCTGTATACCTGCTGATGCCCCCTCTCTGGGGAGCACCAAAGTAGTAAAACTGTTGTTTGCCGACAACACGCTGCTGGTGCCTAAGCCTCCTAAAGAGCTTCAGTTGCTATTGGATTGTTTTGAGGCCTTCTGAACCATGAAAGGTTTGGAGATTAACACCACAAAACAAAACTTTTATTACTGAACCCCCTCAAAACATTCAGCGGCAAGCTCACATTGGGTGGGGTAGCCCTGTGAGTACCTTGTGATCACCCTCTCCGATGGTCAGTCATGGAAGCCTCATATAATTAAGTGATATGACTTCAATGGAAGGGTTTTTGAAGTCTCAGATAAGCACTGGGCGCTCTACCATGTGTGGACGCTATAGTATCATGGAGGACTGGGTAGGCAAGGTGCAAAAGGCAAGCGCAAAAGACCCTCTAACCGCTTGACAGTATGTTACAAGGAGCTAACATACAAAACAGCTACTAACAATAAAGCCTATGCACACCTGAACAGGAATATGAATACAGTCGTGTATGGTATGTAACACAAAATGAAAAAGCCAAAATTAAGACATCAAATATGACGCAATGAAGCTTTAAGTAGGTTTAATAGTTCCACAACCAGCCGACACGTGTTTCGTCGCATGGGAACAGTGTCTTCGCGACTCTTCAGGGCTGTCACTTTGATAAAGTAGGTCAAAAGGTCGCTCCACCGGTGATATATCTGACCCGGCAGGGCCCGTGACCATGTGGGTAAGTTTCCTCAGAGCGCGTGATTCTCGTCAGGATAATTGGAACGTGCTGCAAATGGTCGGGTCACATCCCTGTGCCCTAGTAAGTTCTTGCGTCTAATAGTGGCAAGAGAGCTGCGGTTGGTAGAAAGAAGGGTTTGTATCCCGGGAGCGGATCTGGTGTATTCCCCACAAGCGCGGATAAGCACCTCGTGGTTCCGTGACTCAAAACGTGTTGAGGAGAGAGTCTAACTTCATGCACTCCCGGGTCGCCGTGTTCCAAGTGAAGGACTGACCCAATGAAAATTAATCAAGGGGTCAGACAGGACTGCGTACTTGCCCCCACACTCGTCTTGCTTTTTGTTAATGGTGTCGTCCAATAACTTTCTGATATACCTGCTGATGCCCCCTCTCTGGGGAGCACCAAAGTGGTAACACTGTTGTTTGCAGACAACACGCTGCTAGTGCCTAAACCTCCTAAGGAGCTTTAGTTCCTACTGGATTGGTTTGAGGCCTTCTGCACCATGAGAGGTTTGGACATTAACACCACAAAACAAAACTTTTAATACTGAACCCCCACAAAACATTCAGCGGCAAATACACATTGGGTGGGGTAACCCTGTGAGTACCTTGGGATCACCCTCTCCGATGATCAGTCATGGAAGCCTCATATAATTAAGTGGTCCCTTCAACACAGGTTGATTACTGGGGCAATGATCAAAGAGTATAAGACCTTCTCTACTAGAACTGTAGCAGCTCTGCTTCACATCTATGACTGTAAGGCAGTGTCCTTAGCAGTATATGGTGCAGACTGTGGGGGCTTGAAAATCTGGATGGCCCTTTGACTACGGAGAACACATTTCTGAGAGCTCTGGTGTCACTTCCACAGAGCACTCCACTTCACCCACTCAGGTTGGACATGGGCAGGACTTCCATCATTGTGAAGGCAAAACTACGTGCCCTTCTGTTCTGGCTCCTCCTTAGTTGCTTCCATATGCTGCTGCCTTATCTGAAATAATTGTGCTCGATTGATTTAGGCAAATAGAATGGTTCTACAAATTGAAATCTGTGCTTACTGCAATAGGGTCAGAGGGATTGTGGGATACTAGGGACCCTGCATAGCTCCCTTGTAAGGACTTAATCAGTTAACAATACTGGAACTGGGTGGCCCAGTCCTCACAAATCCACCAGCGTCAGGGCTATCTTACATGAGACTTTAATTTGAATTGGCAAGCGAACTTGAGCAATACCTGGAGGCTATAATGGTCCCGCAGAATACGAAACTTTACGTGCAATTCACATTTGGCTCTATCCCGGTGAATTCCCTTACATCCTCTTGGAGAAAGCCTGTGTTCTTTACTCAGTTTTGTCCTGGTAGCCCCCTAGCTGTTGAGTCAATAGGCCACATATTTATTGTTTGCCTATTGTATCGGTTTCCAAGATCCACATGGCTAGCTCCCCTTTGCAAGCGCCTTGGTACCCGCTTTCACCAAGAAGCAATGTGCATTTTAAAATCTGACACAAGTTTACTGATAGCCTGTGCAGTAGCTAAGTTTCTTGGTAAGATGTGGGCCATCAGAAGATAGATGCTGAAAATGTAAAATGACTGTATTTTCTATTGAATTATTATTTGTAATAATTTTAATGTCCTCTTTTTTATATGCTAGACAGTTTGTGTGTATTAGAGACCCACAGTATGTCTCAACCAATTGTGATACTTTTATTATTGTGGACCTCTGTTTGATATAGGTCCTTGGTTTTAGGAGCTTTTATTGATCAATATTTTTAAACTTCCAATCCCTTTCCCCCAGAGTTCGTTTCATAACAGAATTTTAATGCTCTATTGTAAGTAGTTTATATTTTCCTGAACTGTATGCATTTGCACTTTTATGGTCCGAAGACCTAATAAAGTTGATTGATTGATTGATTGGATATCTTACCGTTCCCATGCAGGTGTCCTTCACATCCACCCAGACGGAGTCTGCCACAATCTCGCCCTGTACATAGTAATAGGCAATGATGCGGAAAGAGGGGATGTAGTCTGGAACGATAGGCAGCGTCATGGACACCAGTGATTGCCCCGGCTGCCTCTCCTGTTTGCCAACCTTGAAAATTCGTCCTTTGCTCATAATCTGTGGGTGGTGGAGGGGGGAATTGGAGAAGAGAGAATGGGACAGAGATTAATTAGCATGTTGCAAAATCAGAGATCCAAAGGTAGGCATCAGAAACTTAACCCTTCTATTCCAAGTTGGCACTTTTTGTGCAATAGGGAATCTCATACGAAAAATGCCATACATTTGGAGGGGGCAGAAAGGAAAACGTGGAAAACGTGGACAAAACCTACGCAATCTTCATCAGGTAATTAATTATATGTGAACGATATTATTTCCCTCAAAGTAGAGCAGTTACAAATGACAATTGGGTACCAGATCTGAAATCAGCCTGGGTTGGTTATGAAGCACTTCTGGTACTAATCCTCCCGTTCATGAAAGCAAAACGTAGCACAAAACATTTTACTCGTTTTATTTCATGAATAGGCTAAAGGTTACGAAAGATTGAAACACTTACAGGATTCTGAACCTAGATATGTTATGAGAAAAATACTGTCATTTATGGAATATACAAGTCATTTCAGGAAGCAAACCTTAGAATCTGCAACTATAACAAATTCCGTAGACTACATGTATGCATATGCATGTATACAGATCGAAAAGTATGGGTGTACAATATTGAATGCAAAACTGAATTTGCACTGTGTAACTTATTGGTTTCTTTCTCTACTGGGAAAATGTTTCCTTCATTAAGAAATCTGTTCCCTTACATCTCCCTCTATGTAGTTCAGTTTTCTGAACTACATAGAGGAATTTAATTCTACTTATGTCAGGATCATCACTACAACAGTTTACCGGATGGGAAGCAATCTACAAAAAAGTGTGCATAACCACAAACTGCAAGTTTGCAGGCTTTTACCAATATATTCCCGTGGACTCACGCTAGAAGTCCACACCGAACTTCAGTCACCTCTATTTACTGAATAATTAAATAGCTGGGCCGTTAATTGTGATTGTGGTTTTTAATGTGCCTATACTATGCTGCATATAATAATACATTCCTGACACATTTAATTTACATTTCATTCTAGTATCAATCAGAAACCGAAGACCAGCTTTGCCGACTTCCTCATCTCCGTCATATTTTTTTAACATAGTAATTTTCCACTAATTTACCACACTGATCTCCTTCATTCCACACAATCTATAGATCCTTAAGTATCTCCCTGATCTCTGCAGGTGGCCTAGGTAGAAACCAATACAACTTGGGCTTTGAGATTCCTGCGCCACTTCTGTCTATCCTCTTCACTGCCTGTAAAATAAATCGTAAATTCGGTATTTGTAAAGCGCAAACTAATCACCCCTAAGGGTCTCAAGGCGCTGGGGGCCATTGGGGAGATTAAGTGAACTATTGCCCAGAGTCACATGATGCTGAACTTAGATGCCACTGGCACCAGGGATCGCTCCTGAGTCAGTCGCTCTGGTCGCGGCGCCACACCTCTCCCTCTGTCAAGATGTCTCCACAGTGCTCCCTTCCTCAACAGCTATTAATGGCCATTGGATTAGGGCACTATTAAGAGTTTTGGTCCATGGGCTACTCGGTCAAACCTTGAAAGATGCCCTGCCTGATATTTTAAAAGCGCCAAACTGAAAATAAGGATCTTAGGGCCAGGTGTACAAAGCATTCTGTGAATCAGGCTGTTTGCGGCCTTAAAAAAGGTACATACATGTGGCCCATAGTCATTAAAACAATTGTTTTCTTTAAAAAATACTCTTAAAGCTCACAATTTGGATTTTTGTTTGCTGCTTGCCTTATCACTTTGTTTTCTGCACATATTACATTCTGACATTTTTGATGCATTTAGAGACATAACTATGTCTGTGTCATCTATAAAGGCTCTTTGTTCACTCCTTCCCACCTAGATGATTGTCCATAGTTTTGTTTGCACAATCTATGGTCTTTTAAGAGATGTTCAATGCTTCTCAGCATATTCCAAGAGATTGTTTTTCATCATTCGTTCTGCTTGTCCAGGTTAGTTTACAACAACTAAGGACCCCATAATATTTTCATAAACTGTCATCCTTTCGCTGAGACAAGGGGAGGAAGGTCATTTGCCTTCCAGTCCCCTGCCACCAGACAATTTTGAGCAGTCAGTGAAAGACGTGAAGAAAAGTAAATTGTTCTGTTCTTCTATGTCAGGTGCCTTCGACCTCCATGTTGTTGAGAGCTAATATGAACTGAAGAGTTGTGATTTTGAGGAGACATCTTGGATTGTCCTCAGACTGATTCTAGATTGGCAGTGTGTGTGCCAAGCAAGTCCTCACCAAGAAGTATCAATGGCACAGGCTCATCCTGATGTTAGATCATTGAAGGCACAACTTTGGAGATGGTTCAGTGCTTTCAAAGAGAATATTCCGGTACAGTGGATACTGTAGCACGGAAAATTCCATTTCTTTACACTTTGCACTTTTGAAGGCCAGCTCTGCCCTCAGGCCGGTGTGATAATATCCTAGATTAGAGCAATCCTCAGAAGGATATAGGGCAAGCTCTTCCTTCGTTCTCTGCTCAAGGGAAACCTGTATATAGAAAGTTGTGTATAAAAATATTCCTACCTGACATGTAGATCAGCAGCAAAGTAGAGCTAAACTTTCTCATCCCCCCCAAAGAAAATGTTATAGGAACCATGCATGGTCCTAAAATAAAGTGTAAACATATAGTTTCTGTTTAGAGTGTTCAAGTTCAATGGGCCTCATTTATGAAAGCCTTGCGCCACCGATGCGCCACTTTTTCCCATGTTAAAAGTGACACACCGGCGGCGCAAGGCCTTCATAAATAAGGCCCAATATGTTTTATAGTACAATATGCAAACATGACCAGTATTTGTCTTTCAAAAAGGTGGTAAAATCACAGCAAGCACTCTGTTCCCAATACAGGTACGAAACCCCACCTGCACTGGGAACAGCACAGCAATGAAAGTCAGGCTAGCTGTTTGAAACTAACGATTGTCTTTTAATGTGCGGGCAGCAACCCTCTTGACTTTAACAGGGTGGCAGAGATCCCTGTGTATGTGGGTAAAGATTAATGACTGCATCACCCTGCAGGAGCCCCTTTCACGATTCCAGGAGGTACTGTCGGGGAGAGCACTGACCGTACATCACTTCCATGTGGTGCTGCCAGTGTCTGCATGAAGGCCTCTTTGCTTCTGTGCCTACATCTGTTATATGGTGCAGGTGCCAATGCAAAGTATTCCTTCATTGGCATAGGGCCAAGTGTCCATGCAAATGGAAGAAAGGCCCCCTTGACATTGTGCCAGCGCACATTTAGTGTCAATGCAATTTGTATTATAGAAGGGGTTATGCAAAAAATTGTGGTTCCTATAATACCAATGTACCCTTGGGCTGAAAAAAAGCAGGCGCAAATGCTCAATCTGCATATGGGACACTTTCCAAAATACTAATCATTGGTTCTCTGCAGGCCCATAAGCTACAGAGTGTAGGTAGATAAAGCCCACTACCTTGCTGTTGCCTAAGTGAACAAACCATAAGCCTCTTGCTCAGCAGTCTAAGTACCTTTGGATAAAGATCAACTCTTTCTCTACACCATTAGTCCTGTTTGCATCAACCCTAGGACTATCCACCAGCCCTGCCATTGAATCTGGTTCAATGAATATCAGTATATTTTCACTGCTTAGCAAGAGCTATTCCAAGGACCACCTAAGATCATTCCTTCTCCTTGCTCCATTAGTGCTGTTTGGATGTAGCTCAGGATCCTCCTGTTGCAAAGTCTTCTGGGTCCTGGTTGGATATACCCAGGACCGCCTCTTGTCCATCTCACTAATTCTGACTGTTTGAACCCCAACGCTAACCTTTCAACTAGAGATCTAGTACCCCAATATTGAAGCCTAGAATATTGACACATAACAATATTGACTTGCACAATATTATCAAGGTAAGTAGATGCTGAAATAGAATAGTATGGACATCCTCAAAAAAGTGATGGATGTCCCGTCTGCCCTACTAACAGTGTATAGGGCCTCTAATCACACTAAACAGGACAGACAGGACAACAGCTGATTTTTTGGTCGTTTTCTAGCATGTGCCAAAGTTTAAATAAGACCATAAAACTTTACTTCCATATGGAACTTACTGGACAAGTCGATATCTTGCAGTCCATATTGTTGGCAGTATTCAATATTTGTGTAGCTATTAATTTGAAGTACAACCCTCCTAACTACATAAGTTTAAGCATCCTTTACCAGCGCTCCAGGCATCTCAGGGGCATATGTACAAGCCCCTATCACCATGGGAACGTCACTTTTTTCGACCTTCCTGGGGCGATAGGGGCTTCACCTTATTTACAAGGCAGTGTTAAGCCACTTATTGTGGCTTAACTCTGTCTTTTATATAAGGCACCCTTTCATGCTATGCTTAGTGTGAAAGCGGAGGGCAATGGGTGTTGCAGTGGGCGTTCCACCGGAACACCCATGGATTCTGACACCGCCTCCTATTTACAAGGGAGGCGTAAATAGGAGGCAGCGCCAGAATTCAGACCAGGAAAAACGTGGTCTTTACCTAGTGAAGCAAGGGGAAATGTTTCATTTCTCCTCGTGTTTGCTGCTTTCATGTGTGCTGCGTTGTGCAGCACACATGAAAACAGCAAAAGGCCAATGATTGTTTATGAGCAGAAAGGTCCCTCTTCCTGCACATAAACAATATATATTTTTTAAATTGCTGTTTTACAACTTCTGGTGTGCTGCGATAAGCATCACATTTAGGAGTTACAAAAGAGCATTTCAAGATTGTTTATGTGCAGGAAGGGGGACCTTCCAGTACATAAACAATCTTTCCCTGCAAGCAGACACCCTTGCACTTTGGTGTAAAGGTGCCAACGTTGGTGCAAAGGCGCCAGCATTAGAGCTAAGCTGCTAAACTTAGCTTCAGCGCAGGGGGAAACGTAGGTCAGTGTCACAACAGAGAACGGTTAACCACTAACCTCTGAAGCTGGGTACAGCGGGAATGATGGTAGATGCCAGCTAACCCTTTCCCCCTTATGGAACCACCTGCGAGTAATTATATCCCCACTCCACAGGTTATACCACCATATGGGAAATGGAAAAAAGGGAAAAACAAAACAAAAAAGGTGCAGCAACAGAAACCCCAAATGGGAAGGTCTTCGGGAGTTGTAGATGTCTCTCCTACAACTGCCCCATGTTCCCTGTTAGTGATACACAATGAACATTCATGAAATCCCCCCCTATGCCACCATAAACAACAATTTCTGATGTGTGATAACTTACAGTCAACACTGCTGCACGTCTCCAGATACAAAAGGAACAAAAGGTAAAAATAAAGTAAAAGAAAATTAAGAGGCGTCTTCCTTATTATCGCACAGGATAAGTTCTATAGATAGCCAGGCACTAATAATGTTATTCCAAAAAAGAGGTACTTATCTTAACTGAAGATAATCCTCTTGTAGGGTATCTCCACTTGTCCTTAAAGAGAGTCTCTATCTCTCTTAAAAGCGGTTCCAGCATGTAGGGAGACAACCAAGTATAAAAAAGGAATTAAAAAACTGAATGCTGGCCCCGGTATTCCAAGCCTCTTTTCAGCTATGTGGTAATTTAGCAGCCAGAAATACTGCAAGAGCGCTCTCCTGAGCTGGTAATGTCTTTTCTTAGCCTCTGGGCTCAATATACTTCAATCGCACTAAACACGCGTTTTCAGGAAGATTTTGATACAAATCTCACATGTCAGCTCCAACGCAAAAAAATGGTCTTGAGCTTATCGCGCTAAAGCGCGGCAGCAGGCTGGGAGCTGCCTGCCTCGCGGAAAGGAGGAGCACGCTTCAGTGCGACGCTCATCAAAAGCAGACTCTCTCTTTGCGGGGCTTGAAGGCTCTATGAGTGTCCGACAGCAGAAGGCGGCGGAAATCCAGGCAGTCGCTTTCCAGACAGGCGATTCGGAGCAGCTATCGGCAGGCCGTTAATCTTCATGGTGACAAGCCATGTGTCTAAGGTAGGAGTGGCTTAAATTGGGGAAATGAAGAAAAGACAATTCAGATCTCCCTAGGCAGTATGGGAGATGTAGTCACGTTCATTCATCCTTCCATTCTCCTCTGTGTATGTTATATGCAACCCCCTTCTCGCTCTACCTATGTTGAACCATGACAGAGACCCCCTCTCAACGATCAACGTCTCGGTGGTCCACCAGCCTTTGTGGGGAACTGGGAATGGAAGCGCCGAAGGAGACCAGGGCAATGAAGGTTGGCCCTCGGTTCCCAAGAGCGATCCTCGGGCCGTAACCTTTCCAATCTATGAGGTAGTGTACCCGACCCCAGACAAATTTGGAATCTAAGATACCCGTTACCTTATACTCTTCCTCCCCATCTACTTCCAAATGCCTGGGTATGATGGGTATTCTGGTGCCAGGGAGACAGGGTGTTAACCTCATGGCGACGGGGTTGATTATACTGTTGATTGGATAGGGACCTACATATCTAGGCTGTAACATAGTGTTACCCTTAAGTTTCAAGTGTTTGGTGTTAAGCCATATCTTATCCCCTAACTTATAGGGTATTTCTGTTCTCTTTCTAGCTGTGTTGTGTTTATCTCAGTTTCTAGCCTCTTCGAGATGTGTTTTGGCTGTCTGTAGCACAAACTTGAGGTGGTCATAGTGTTCTTGGATAGATGGATGTTTAAAAGCTACAGTCTTTTCAACTGGTAACATATTGGGATGATATCCATGGAGGCAAAAGAAGGAGGAACATCCCAGTGTGGAATGATTCGCATTGTTATATGCGAATTCCACAGTCTATAGAAGCGTGCTCCAGTCTTCCCCTTGTAGTAGTGTGAAACATCCTAGATACTGTTCCAAAGTTTTGTTTAATCTCTCAGTCTTGCCGTCTGTCTGAGGGTGATAACTTGTGGATAACCAGGCGTCTATTTTTATGACAGTGCATAACCCTTTCCAACTTTGGCATGAATTGGGTTCCTCTGTCTGTGATAGTTACTGATGGAATACCATGCAAATGCACTACGTGTTGTAGGAAAGACATAGCCAATTCTCCTGATGTCAGAAACTTGGTCATGGCGATGAAAGGGCACATCTTGGTAAAGTGATCAATAACCACAAGTATGCTGTCATGGCCAGAGCTAACATGCATTTCCACAATAAAATCCAAAGACACGGTATGCCAGGGAGCTGGAGGTATAGGTAAAGGTCTGAAGAATCCACTTGCTCGTTGATGTTGAGTCTTGGCCTGCGTACATACCGAACATTCCAATACATATTTTTCAGTGTATTTCCTTAGTGATTCCCACCAAAAGTATCTAGACAGGGTCTGAAGGGTTTTTTGTATTCCCAAAGGTCCCTCCCCCCAAGGAAGAATCGTGTATCCATTGTAAGGCCTGCTGTTGCAGGGGTCCTTCAGGGATATACAGTCTTTCATCGTAGTACAGCAGATTTTCACAACGGAACGGTGTTGTCGTTCCTCTGTAACCCATGCATTTCAATCTAGACATTCGAGCTGTTTCTTTACATCTTCCAGGAATTTGTGAGGGGTTGACAGCACCATTACTTCTGTTGGAAAGGAAGCCTTCTGCAAAATCACAGGAGGTTATTCAGCTGGATCTGAGCTAACTGCCGGAGTAGGCATGGGTCGTGAAAGTGCATCAGCCTTACCACTCTGTGGTCCTTGTCGATACTTGATCACGAAGTCAAAGTCAGAGAAGAACCATGACCATCGGAGCTGGTGAGGGGTCAAGGCTCTAGCAGTCTTTAGAAACAAAAGGTTCCGGTGATCGGTGTATATTTCCACCAAATGTTTGGCTCCCAACAGGTGGTGTCTCCATGCTGCACAAGCTCTCTTGATTGCTAGTAGGTCTTTGTCCGTGATGCTGTAATTCACTTCACAGGTTAATAATGTTTTAGAGAAGAAGGCGACGGGATGGAGTTGGCCAGTGTCTGGATGTCGTTGGGAAAGAATCCCTCAAATAGCATAGTATGAGTCGTCTATTTCAACCACGAATGGCTGGGAAGCGCCAGGCTGTCGCAACAGTGATGCACTGGTGAAACAACGTTTTAGTGCTTGGAAAGCCTTTTCTGCAGGTTCCTTCCAATGAAATACAGAGCCTTTTTGTAGGAGGTGTGTCAAGGGTTGAATAATTCTGGAGAATTCTTTGATAAACCTCCTATAGAAGTCTGCAGAGCCAAGAAAGCTCTGCAAGGCTTTCACACAGGAGGGGGATTTCCATTGAATAATGACTTGTATTTTCTTTTGGTCCATGCAGAGGCCATTGAGTCCGATGGCATATCCCAAAAACTCCACTTCTGTGGTGTGGAAAAAACATTCTCCAACTTAGCGTAGAGAGTAAACCACTGTAGTTGTTCCAGCACGGCAGACACATGAGGGATGTGTTCCTTTAAGGAGCCTTTTTGTAGGAGGTGTGTCAAGGGTTGAATAATTCTGGAGAATTTTTTGATAAACCTCCTATAGAAGTCTGCAAAGCCAAGAAAGCTCTGCAATGCTTTCACACAGGAGGGGGATTTCCATTGAATAATGACTTGTATTTTCTTTTGGTCCATGCAGAGGCCATTGAGTCCGATGGCATATCCCAAAAACTCCACTTCTGTGGTGTGGAAAAAACATTCTCCAACTTAGCGTAGAGAGTAAACCACTGTAGTTGTTCCAGCACGGCAGATACATGAAGGATGTGTTCCTTTAAGGACGCTGAGTAAACCAGAATATCGTCTATGTACACAATACATGATACATCCAACAACCCTCCTAAGACTTCGTACATGAAATACTGGAAGGCAGCAGGGGCGTTGCAAAGGCCGAAGGGCATTACTCAATATTCGTACAGTCCGAATTTGGTACGAAATGCCGTTTTCCAGTCCCCCCCTCGCCGCACCCGTACCAGATGGTAGGCTCCCTGGCGATCCAGTTTGGTGAACACCTGGGCTCCTTTCAGTTGGTCTAGTAGGACAGGTATTAATGGCAGAGAATACCTATTCTTCTTTGTCACTCTGTTGATCGCCCTATAATCGATGCATGCCCTCAAGCCCCCTTTGTGCTTCGGAGTGAATAAAAGCGGCGAGGAAGCAAGGGAGCTGCCTGACTCACAGAAAGGAGGAGCGCGCTTCAGCGAGGCGCTCATCAAAAGCAGACTCTCTCTTGAAGGGCTTGAAGGCTCGCTTCAAGACAGGCGATTCAGAGCAGCTATCGGCAGGCCATATATGTTCACAGTGACAAGCCCAGTTTCTAAGGTAGGCGTGGCTTAAATAGGGAAAAGGAAGAAAAGACAATTAATTTCTCCCTAGGCAGTATGGTAGATGTAGTCAAGCTCATTCATCCTTCCATTCTCCTCTGTGTATGTTATGTGCAATCCCCTTCTCGCTCTACCTATGCTGGACCATGACAGGCAGCACCATATTCTTATAAATATGGTGCAGCCCTGCATTTCAGAATTGGCGTAGGATGTTGTTAAGCCAAGGAGACTAACAACATGCTCCGCCACTTCCCTTGCACAGTTTGATGAACCCCAGTGCCCTTCCCTAGCCCAGCTTCCAGCTTAGTCTTATTCGATGAACATTAAGAAATTTGCTCAGCCTGATGATAACTAATGGAATGATCCTCAGCACCCCCTTCTAGGTCCATTGTTCCGAGCTGGATGAATCTTAGAACCCTTCCCATGCATTAGCTTTTCTAGTCTTGGTTGAATGAAGCTCAAGAGCTTCCCCTCAGCCTGCCCTAAGAGACCAAGCCACAGGATCATCTCTCTTCCCTAATTTCTCCATTTCTTCAATGTGTCCTTACTATGTAAGTGAAGGATTTAATCTGGTTCTCTGTGGTCGGGTCACTGCTCTTCACATTGAAGTTCACATACAGGTTGTCCTCCACTTTCAGAGCATTGGCTTTGGCTCCAATGTGGAGATAGTTCGTGGAGTGTCCTTGACCCTTGTAAGCAATTGCCTTCATTGTTGCCTTCGCCTGATGATTATCTTGATGCAGATGATGTATTGTGGCAACCTGAAAAATAAACATTATCAAAGTTAGATCACTTTTGGAAGAAACACTGGCTTATACTTTGATCCAGATGTGCCAGCTGAACAACAATACTCTAATATAACAGTACTGTAAGCATGTGATTCCTCTGTGTCAGTTCGTGGCTTTGCCCTTAGTTTCACAATGTTTTTTATCCTATTTCTCAGTCACTTGGTCTCTTCTCAATTCACAACAACACCAGAGAAGCAGGGCTGGACTGGCCATAGCGGTCACCGGGCAATCCCCCGGTAAGCCGCATTGGTGGGGGCCGGTTTTGGGCCGCCGGGGGCCGTTTTTGTTACAGGGCCGTTTTTATAGCGTAGCTGCAATATCGTCCCTGTACCAAAAACGGCTGAAACCCAGTCCGGCAAAGAGCTCGGCAACACCTCCAACCCCCCGAATGAGGGGGGGGGGGGGCGGCCAAGCACTTTGCCAGGGCCAGTTGTGGTTCCGAGTCCGGCCCTGCAGATAAGTTCTAAACTCAGACAACTCAGCATGTTAGTGTCTGTTTCACATTCTGTTCCTCATCTCTTTGTTTTCAGATTATTAGGGAGTCCACAACTCCACGGAGTAGATTTATTACTCTTTCCCTTAGCACCCCAATACCTGCTCTGTAGTTTTTTCCTCAGCCTTCTGATGCTTTCCTCACTGTGTTACCTCACACCTTAGTAGCTGTGCTTCCCTCTGTGCCACAGCACTTGAGTAACCTCAGATGCCTGGCTATATCCCTTGCATTGTCCATGTGATAGAAGTGTTCATTTGCACATGAGGCTCATCCCTCTGTGTGAGGGTAGTTTTGTAACTGTGGGTGTGCAATAGTTGTCAATGTATGCAAGTGGCAGATAAGTGGACCAGTAAATTGCAATACTTGCACAAACACATGGAATATAAAGAGTGAAAAAGATCCAGATGTACTACAACATTTGGATGTTGCATTGGTAAAAACCAAAATCTGCACGCTATGCACAATTTTCAGGGCATAACCTCAGGATACATTTTAGTTAAAGTACCTAATAAAATCTGAACAACTCTGTGTTTGATTTTATCAGATGCAATTGCTATCCCAAACGATTCTGGGGCACTCATATTCAGGCCTCAAAGGGGAGAATTATATCTTTATATTTGAGTCATCACTCTGCGTGTGAAGATGTTCCACAGTTAGTGACTTCAAGGCCTCGGTGTGATGAATGTCTATCTTTGCGTGAGGTATGGTGTTTCAATTTCAGCATTCAATTACTCACAGTAATAAATAACTCATTCATATTGGCTACTGTGTTTATTGTCAACGTAGTGGTACCATCTTCCTGAGTACTGCCTTCAATGTTTCCGGGGGTAGCAACTACTGGGACACGGTGAGCAGGAGTGCCATCAGGGTTTGTAATGAAGACCTGAGAAGAACACAGAATTTGGTGAGGTGGGACATCTGCTCTGCGACTAGAGCTTAGATAATCCAACACAACAGTTAACTCCATCCTGAGCAGAACATTGGTAAAACCTTCATCAAACACTGGCTCAATAAACAATATCATCATCTACAAAAAACACAAATATTATACAGAAACAGTAGGAAATAACAAAGAACACGAGAAACTCAGAACCATGATCAAAGTTTTATTTGTATGGGTAATATAGTGATCATTGGTCAAAGTGTTATATAGGTGTGGGGACAAGAAAGAGGTTTTAAATTCACTTGCATGAGTGTTTTTCTTGCCAAAATACATAATGAATGGCCAGCTTAGTAATATGTATTCCCATTTGTAGTCACTTTCCTTTTTGTGAACTTTTGTTAATGATGTGGCTATTTTTTTATTCTTAAACGTTGCCCCAAAACACAAGAAAAATGTTTAACGATAGTTATGCATTAGTCATCCAGCAAACCACCAACACAGCAGTCTGCTCAACAACAAGATAGTACTGTATGTTTTGTGATATGTACCGCTCTAGGCATAAACAGCAGAAAAAAACACAAATAACAGCTGTATTAGTCACAATAGACAACACAGTCTTAGGGACTTGATCCTGCATTCCCATACCAATGTCCTCCAAACCCACAAACGACACTAATCCCAGGTCAGAAGCATCTGTACTCAGACCCACCCAATCAATCCCCCAAAAATGTAGAATCAACTACAGCAGTGGAACTATTCTCTCTGCAAACATCAACCTGGTAAACCCCTCACACCTTCCAAGAAATTTCTTCCACCAAGGAATCAATTGACATTTATTTGTTGTTTCACCATAAGCCTAGAAGGGGGAACAATCATATTGCTCAGCATGTTCTGTTCTTTGTAATGTACAGCAAGTCAAGTGCCAGGCTGGCCATAGCAGCACCGGGCGTTTCCCAGGTCGGCGGAGGGGTGGCAGACAGTCTTCTGGTTGTGGGGGCAGTTTTTGTCACTGAGGGCAGGTTTTGCAGTCGTGCTGCAATATCGGCCCCCAGTAACAAAATCGAGAGCGGAGCTTTTTACTAGTACCCCGCAGGGCCGGCTGAGTAGCAACCTGCCAGGGTTGGGTGCTATTCCCAGCCAGACCCTGGGCAGGGCCATGTTCCTCGGCCACATTCTGTGGAACTGATGTGGGAATAACAATATCTGATCTTCCCTACAGAGGATCCCCTTCAACGGAACCAGCTATTTCAGAATCCTGTCCCTCGTTCCCATGTCTATAAGAATTATAATTGGTGTTTCAGCTTTCCCACTTACTCATAGGTGTTACTTAAACCTTCATGGGTCAGATGTATCTTTTCTGTTTAATTCCGTGGAAATAGTTGTTGTGACCCTGCAGCATCTCCACATGTGCCCCTTACTTAAATTATCAAGACCTTTCACTCTGACTTCCAGCCTCATCCACATTCTCAACTGAGGAATTTGATTCTGCTTTTTGGTGCTACAGGGCCACCAGGTGAGTTTCTGCATTGACAATGGCCTGCTCAGTCCCAAACCCTCTTCCTGTCAGATTTGGCAACTTGGCCTCCGAGGCACTGACCGCCCTAGCAATGCGCCCAACCTGACAGTCAGATCACAGTATAGCCATTGCGATGACTGGGGTTCTTTTGACTCTCTGACTTTATAGGTTAATTAAAACAAGAAGCATTGTTTTCTGCTGCTTCTGAAAATAGTCCATAGGTATATTTTAAAATGGGCATGTCCTAGGATACCAAGAACATAATCTTTTGTCAGTATGTCTAGATCAACAAAAGAGATCTGTAACTAGAGCATTGCATGTTATACTGAAATACTCAGACTCATTGTAAATATAGTGAATGCATGACGTGATTTGTATTTGGAAAATATTGGAAATTGTTTAAATAATGACAATAATCAGCCTTCTAAGTCTAATTAAAATGAATATAGCCATCCAAATGAAACATTGTTAAACTAAAGAATAAGATTATTTCAATTGAAATGTTACATTTCTAAAAAATAAAAATATTGGAAGGTTAAAGCACCACCAAGTAGCAAGCTTGTTAATATGGTCAAATTATCAAAGTAGTTGAATCAATAAGAAAGATGTTTTTGCCTTTTTTTTCCCCTCTTATTTATTTTCTTTCTTTCCTTAATTTTCACTGTTTCTTGCTTTGTAACCAGGGGGCATATTATCAAGACAGGAGATAAGATTATCGCTGCTTTATCGGCAGAAAACTGCCGATGAAGTGGCGATAATGGGCTTGATAATATGCTCTATATAATTCCAATCGAAGCCCATGTTAGATGTCTTCACATCTAACATGGGCAGTATGTATGTGATCTTTATTTTATTTTATTTTATTTTGTTCCTGGCGTAAGTTAAATTTAATTGGTGTTGTTAACTTTAATTTAATTTCTTTGTGGTGACCGCTTCTTTTCCCTTCCAAAAAGTTTGGCTGAATTTAGAACCTCCGTTCATTTTGCACGTTCGTGCGGATTCTTTTTAAGGAATTGCCTTGCTCAAAATAGAGCGGGAATAGTTTGTCATTGGATTCAATGTTTTTTTACACGTATGATAATCGTGTATCTGCACTTCAGCAGTAGATAAATACAACATTCACTAAAGTCCCTCAGCAATAAAAGGGACTTCAGCCACCAACCAACAACACGCCAGGAAGTGCATGTGTAGTAGTAGTGAAGAAAGGGAGCAGGGCCTCAGCGAGTTGCTGGCTTCCATTATTTAAATTCAAGGAAGGGGTGTTGTGTGCCCTCCCTTCCCTTCCCTTAGTGCTTTTGGGCCATGGGGAACCCCTTCCCAAACTGCCTGACCCCTTTTTTCCATTTTCTTGTGATAAAATGGAAGGGGGCCACGCGGCACCCTTCCCAAGGCCTATTTCTCCCCCGGGTACCCCATCCCCCAAGGTTGGGCCTTTGCTACTTTTTTTTTTAAACAGGAGGGGGGCCATACGGCCCCACTCCCCAAGCCGCTTTCAGCTACCGGGACCACATCCCTTGGGCTTGTTCTTTTTAAAAATCTATTTATGTATTTTTTTAAGTAAAGGGGGCACCGTGGCCCCCCTTCCCTGTGCCAGTTTTGGCCCTGGAGACACCATCCCCCGGGGCATGCCCTCTTTCTTTTGGGGGGAAAGCGGCCCCCTCTTGAGGGTGGTATTGCCACTGGAAACCCATCCCTCAGGGCAATACCACATCCTTTCTTTTTTAGGTCTCGACTACGCAGTGCGCATACGCTGATTAGGAAAAAGACCTTTAGTATTCTGCACACCTTTACGGGCAAAAATGTGCACGCATTGCATTGCTTTGAATGGCAACGAGTGCACGTTTGGCAATTCCCTTGCGGGAGCGAGCTTTCAAACCATCTAATAATTACTAACAGATGGTTCCAGCTGGCGCCTGCAAGAGAAAGGCCCCCTCCTCTATCCCCCTCACCCTGCTGCTTGTAACTTTAGGCGCGCGGCGCAGGCACCCTCCTCTCTCCCCCCTGCTACCTCAGCGCGCTTGCTTGTTTTCACAGATTTTTTTAACTGCTGCGCCTTCATAAGCCTCGCCCTGCTCTAGACCATTTCCGGGAACCTCAATGTTGAAAATGAAGTGTCCCAATCCCCTCTTTTGGACTTTATAACTAAAATAGTTTCTCGGCAGCAGTGATCTTGAATAGCACAGGTATTGCAGATATACAGGACGCTCGTTGATGTCATCAGTGATGTCATTTGAGATGTCATCAATGATGTAATCAGTGATGTCTGTTATCATGTCATAAATAGTGTAATATGTGACGTCATCAGCATTGCATTGCAGGGGCATGAGTTATAGTTAGCTGAACTAACTATAACGGCCGAATTTCTCTGGTTTGTACGAGTAAAAGTCCAACTAACTATAACATCGCTGAAACTTGCGTTTTTTTCTGTGAATTTCTAAGGTTTTGTAAATCCTAATTTCTAACTATAATGCCCTGAAACCTATGATTTTTTAAGTGAATTTGAAAGGTTTTTTAAATACTAATTTATAACTATAATGCGCCTGAAACCTGTGTTTTTTTCAGAGAATTTGAAAGGTTTTTTAAATGCTAATTTCAAACCATGCCTGCAAAGTTAAGACATGTGCATAAAGAGGAAGAAAGGTGCATAAAGAAGCAAGAGAAATGCAGAAAGAGGAACCAGAAGTCCAGAAAGACGAAGAAAGGTACAGAAAGAAGCAAGAGATGTGCACATAGAACCATCAGAGGAGCAGAGAGAGGTCTTGTTGCAAAGTCATCCTGTGCCCCCAACTTTTTGCTGACGGGTTCTGGTGATTCCTTATTCTGACTAACCAGGTCCGGAGCGAGTGATATGCTGATAGATACTAATAAAACAGTGAAAACACTTACATTCACTAGGGTACACTATGGATTGGGGTTCCCCTGTGATTGGCATGACCTTCCCTGTACGGCCCTAGTAAATAATAGGGCAAGGGGATTAAAACTACCTCTAACTAAGAGGTGCAGAAGAAGGCAAGAGAATTGCTGAAAGAAGCAAGAAAAGTGCATAAAAAGGCAACAGGCGTGCAGAAAGAGGGAAGAGAGGTGCAGAAAATGGCAAGAAAAGTTCAGAAAGTGTCAGAATAGGTACATAAAGAGACAACGGGGGTGCAGAAAGAAACAAGAGAGGTGCAGAAATGAAGCAACAGAAAGAGGCAGAATAAGAGTAGAAAGGAGCAAGTGGGTCACTGCATGAGTACTTGTGTACTGACTGAATGATTAGAGTACTGCAAGGAGAGTGCCTGAGTGAATTTATAAGTGTTTGGGTTTTGGCACAGTGTTCGGATTAGTCCATGGTGCTGGATGGCTAATTGGAGGAGTACAAGGGGGTGACAGGGTGATTGCTGGAGTGTGTACGTACTGCCTGGGTAATTGAAGCTGTGAACGACAAGTGTGCAATTGGTTAGAGGACTGCATGTGTAGTGCACAGACGTTTGTAGCAGTGCATGTGTTAAGGCCAGGGTCATTGTGTGAGTACTTGGGTGGTAGCTGAATGATTAGAGTACTGTAAGGAGAGTGCCTGAGAAAATGTATAAGTATTTGGATTTTGGTGCAGTGTTTGAATTAGTACATGGTGCTGGATGGCTGACTGCAGGAGAGCATGGGGAGTGACATGGTGATTGCTGAAGTGTATAGGGGCTGCCTGGGTCATTGAAGGTGTGAAAGTCAAGTGTGTAGGTAGTTAGAGGAATGCATGAGTAGTGGAGAGGGGTTTGTAGCAATCCATGTGTTATAGTTTGTGTCGCTGCATTAGTACTTGGGTACTGACTGAATGATTAGAGTACTGCAAGGAGAGTGTCTGGGTGAGTTTATAAGTGTTTGGGTTTTGGTGCAATCTTTGGATTAGTTCATGGTGCTGGATGGCTGACTGGAGGAGTGCACAGGGTGAGACAGGGTGATTGCTAGTATGTATAGGTACTGCCAGTGTAATGAAGGTGTGAAAGACAAGTGTGTAGGTGGATAGAGGACTGCATGCATAGTGGACAGGGTTTTGTAGCAGTGCAAGTGTTAAGGCCTGGGTCATTGCATGAGTACTTGGGTACTGACTTAATGATTAGAGTACTGCAAGGAGAGTGTCTGGGTGAGTTTATAAGTGTTTGGTTTTTGGCGCAGTGAATGGATTGGTACATGGCGCTGGATGGCTGACTGGAGGAGTGCATGGGGAATCACAGGGTGATTGCTGGAGTGTATGGGTACTGCTTGGGTAATTGAAGGTTAGAAAGACACATGTGTAGGTGGTTAGAAGATTGCATGCGTAGTGGGCATGGGTTTGTAGCAGTGCGTGTGTTAAGGCCTGGGTCACTGCATGAGTACTTGGGTACTGACTGAATCATTAGAGTACTGCAAGTTAAGTGCCTAAGTCAATTTATAAGTTTTTGGGTTTTGGCGCAGTGTTTGGATTAGTACATGGTGCTAGATGGTTGAGTGGAGGAGTGCATGGGGTGTGACAGGGTGTTTGCTGGAGTGTTTGGGTACTGCCAGGGTAATTGAAGGTGTGAAAGACAAGTGTATGTGTTAAAGACTGGGACATTGCGTGATCACTAGGGTAGTGACTGAATGAATAGAGTACTGCAAGGAGAGTGCCTGAGTGAATTTATAAGTGTTTGGGGTTTGGCACAGTGTTTGGATTAGTACATGGTGCTGGATGGCTTACTGGAGGAGTGCATGGGGAGTGACAGGGTGTTTGCTAAAGTGTATAGTTACTGCCTGGGTAATTGGAGGTGTGAAACACAAGTGTGTAGTTGGTTAGAGGACTGCATGTGTAGTTGACCGGGGTTTGTAGCAGTGTATGTGTTAAGGCCTGCGTCACTGCATGAGTACTTGGGTACTGACTGAATGAATAGAGTACTACAGGGAGAGTGCCTGGGTGTATTTATAAGTGTTTGGTTTTTGGCGCAGTGAATGAATTAGTACATGGGGCTGGATGGCTGACTGGAGGAGTGCATGAGGAGTCACAGGGAGATTGCTAGAGTGTATGGGTACTGCTTGGATAATTGAAGGTGTGGAAGACAAGTGTGTACGTGGTTAGAGGACTGTGTGCATAGTTGACAGGGGTTTGTAGCAGTGCATGTGTTGAGGCCTGGGTCACTGCATGAGTACTTGGGTAGTGACTGAATGATTAGAGTACTGCAAGAACAGTGCCTGGGTGACTTTATAAGTGTTTGGGTTTTGGCACAGAGTTTGAATTAGTACATTGTGCTGGAAGGCTGGCTAAAGGAGTGCATGGGTAGTGACAGGATGATTGCTGGAGTGTATAGGTACTGCCTGGGTAATTGAAGATGTGAAAGATGAGAGTGTCGGTAGTAAGAGGACTGCATGCATAGTGGGCAGGGATTTTTAGCAGTGCATGTGTTAAGGGCTGGGTCACTGCATGAGTACTTGGGACTGACTGAATGTGTAGAGTACTGCAAGGAGAGTACCTAGGTGAATTTATAAGTGTTTGGGTTTTGGCGCAGTGTTTGGATTAGTAAATGGTGCTGGATGACTGACTGGAGGATTGCATGGGGAGTGACAGGGTGTTTGCTGGAGTGTATGGATACTGCCTGGGTAGTTGAAGTTGTGAAAGACAAGTGTGTAGGTGGTTAGAGGACTGCATGCGTTGTGGACAGGGGTTTGTAGCAGTACATGTGTTAAGGCCTGGGACATTGCGTGAGTATACTTGGGTACTGACTGAATTATTAGAGTACTGCGAGGATAGTGCCTGGGTGAATTTAAAAGTGGTTGGGTTTTGGCACAGTGAATGGATTAGTGCATGGTGCTGAATGGGTCACTGGAGGAGTGCAAGGGGAGTGACAAGGTGATTGCTGGGGTGTATAAGTACTGCCTGGGTAATTCAAGGTGTGAAATACAAGTGTGTATGTCGTTATAGGACTGCATGCATAGTGGACAGGCGTTTGTAGAGGAGCATGTGTTAAGGCCTGGGACATTGCGTGAGTACTTGGTAGTGACTGAATGATTAGAGTACTGCAAGAAGAGTGCCTGGGTGAATTCGGGTTTTGGTGCAGTGAATCGAGTAGTGCAATGTGCTAGATGGCTGACTGGAGGAGTGCATGGGGAGTGGCAGGGTGACTGCTGGAGTGAATGGGTACTGCCTGGGCAATTGAAGGTGTGAAAAGACAAGTGTGTACGTGGTTAGAGGACTGCATGCACAGTGGACAGGGGTTTGTAGCAGTGCATGTGTTAAAGCCTGGGTCACTGCAAGAGTACTTGGGTACTGACTGAATGATTAGACTACTGCAAGGAGAGTGCCTGGGTGAATGTATAAGTGTTCGGGTTTTGGCGCACTGTTTGGATTAGTCCACGGTGCTGGATGGATGACTGTAGGAGTGCATGGGGAGTGACAAGGTGATTGCTGGAGTGTATAGGTACTGCCTGGGTAATTGAAGGTGTGAAAGACAAGTGTGTAAGTGGTTGGAGGACTGCTTGTGTATTGGAGCAGGGTTTGTAGCAGTCCATGTGTTAAGGCCTAGGTCACTGCATGAGTACTTGAGTACTGAATGAATGATTAGAGTACTGCAAGGAGAGTACCTGGGTGAATTTATCAGTGTTTGGGGAGTGTATTTATCTTTTTAACGTCAGCTGCTAATGACCTCTGATAAGAAACAACAGTGGGAGTGGATAGGGCGTGAGAGCTGAGGGAGAAGAAAGAGGCGTTCACACTAATAACCCTCCCCCCAAAGAAAAAGTAAGGTGCACCAGGGAAAGTTGGCTTTAGCAAAGCAGGCGTGAGGGGGGGGTGACGTGTGGGGTACCGTGCTTGGAGGGGAGCCCAGTAGACACACTTGGTTTGGTATTATGTGAGGATGTGGAGTGTGTGGGGGGCATGGCTATGACCAGAAGAGGAGGGGCAGATTTCACAGAGCTCCGAACAGGCACTACGGCCTTACCTGCCTTTGCCCACTCAAGGTACCACTGCCCTGCCTGCTCCAGCAGACCTCTCACTCCCAGCGTCCTTCAGGCTCAGTATCTAGCAGTTCTATCCGTACCCCCTCACTGCCCTACTTTAGACTCAGTCCCCTCTCAGCCTTGCTCTGTCCTGAGTCAGCCTCACTTAATGACCTGCAGGAGACCCGGCTCCTCGCACTGCCCGGCTACTTGCTCACCTCCCCTCACTGTCCCACTACTGACTCAGCGTCCCACTACTAACTCAGCTCCCCACACTGCCCCGCTACTGACTCAGCTCCCTGCACTGCCCCGCTACTGACTCAGCTCTCTGCGCTGCCTCGCTACTGACTCAGCTCCCTGCATTGTCCTGCTATTGACTCAGCTCCCCGCACTGTTCTGCTACTGACCCAGCTCCTCTCACTGTCCTGCTACTGACCCAGCTCCCCTCACTGTCCTGCTACCGAGCCAGCTCCCAGCACTGTCCCGCTACCGACCCAGCTCCTCTCACTGTACCGCTACCGACCCAGCTTCCCTCACTGTCCCGCTACCGACTCAGCTCCTCTTACTGTCCCACAACTGAATCAGCTCCCCTCACTGTCCCAGCTCCCTGCACTATCCCGCTACCAACCCAGCTCCTCTCATTGTCCTGCTACTGAGCCATCTTCCCTCACTGCCAGCCATTGACCCAGCTCCCCTTACTGCCATGTTCTACACTTCGCTTTCTCACTGCCCTGCTTTAGGCCCCCCGTTGTTGCGCTCCAAGCCCTTCGTACACACTGTGCCGAATGATTCAACTGGTTTAAGCATATCTACATTGGGCCCAGCCACGGTCCTGACTGCCCCAGTTGACTATGCAAGCACCTAATCACTCTCCTGCTGTGTGTTCACCCTCACTGTACAGACACAACCCGAGTGCCCCTTAATGACCAACTAGTGACCAATTGGAGGTTTGCGCCCTCACTTCCAAGCCGCTTCGAAACTACTGCCCTGCCCCACGTTCACCCATTACAGCCTTGTTTTATACTCTATTATTTTTTGGAACAATGGTCCTTAGTAGAACATATATAAAGGAAAACAGATACAATATAGGCCTTAATAGGTGCTATAGTTTTTCAATGCCCAGTCGGACAGAGAATTTTAACTTTCAAAAAAAGAGACATTTTGTTACAATAAGAACAGGAAAAAAAACGGGACACAGTCCTGCAGCCGATATTTAGGAAACAAGGGAACAATAAACATTAAGCATACAATACAAAAAGACACAGGCAACAGTTTGAGCAATAGGAGCTTGATTTGGTCATACAGTGAAGCAAAAAATAATCGAATCCCGAGGTCCCTAGTTACTCTTCGGGCACCCTTGTTTATTAAAATAGACTATTGTTTTATACTCTGACACCACACTGCCATGTGAGACTGTGCCCCTCACTGCCCTGCTGCACACTCACCCCTTATAACTGAACTCCACATTCAGCACCTCACTACTGCCCCTCTTGAGTCTAAGCTCTCCTTGCTCCCCTGGTCCAGGCTCTGTATTTCAATGACCTACCCCATACTCAGCCCAGTTACTGCCCTGTGTCATTTTTAGCCCCTTCCTGACTTTCCTGCTGTTCAGTTTGAGCACTTCTCGCTCCCGGTTCAGCTTCAGAGCCCTCACTGCCTTCTCACTGTGCGGCTGCATACTGAGCCCCTCAAACCTTAGCTCAGCTCCACACTTAATTCTTCACTGCCCCTCCTCAATATGCGGCTGCCCGATGCCACCGCAGGAGGCCACTCATCCTGCTCCGCGCAGTAACGGTCGCTCCTTTTCACCTCCCTCTCCTGGTGGTATAGTATATACTACTGCTAATCAACTTGCTGTACTGTTTATATCTGGCTTACATCTCATTTGAATAGCGTGGAGCAGCGCTCGTGACTTCTGCCTGTATTTCATTTTGATTAGCTTTGTGCAGCGCTCGTGACTCGTGTCTGCATTTCATTTTGATTAGCCTTGTGCTGCGCTCGTGACTTCTGCCTGCATTTCATTGTGATTAGCTTTGTGCTGCGCTCGTGACTTCTGCCTGTATTTCATTGTGATTAGCTTTGTGCAGCGCTCGTGACCTACGCGCCTTACATAGAAATTAGACAGTTGTTTTTGGGCTTTCTGTGCAGCGCTCGTGTTATTGAACAACTGACATTAAAAACAAATAGCTCTGTGTATAACGCTACTTACCTCACATAAACCTCTGCCTAGCGCTTTCATTGTGATGCACCTCGAGGTGTGTAGCGCTTTGGATATTTTACTTCCGTGCATTTGTTTACCTTGCAGCCATTTTGTATTGACCCCTTGGCCCGTCCCAGACCCTCCCTGCACCTAGATCCCGCCTCCCAGCTGACACTCCCACGCTCCGCCCCCTCCTGTCTCCATTTATGACTGATGCCCCAACGCGCAGCGTCCACGCGCTACGGCCGCGCCGAAGGTGCGCCAAAGGTAAGCCCGTCTACGCCTGTCCGCGCCTGGACCGCGCCCAGCGCCAGACCCCCTGGCCCTTGTACCACCTACCCCACCCGCATTACATACGACGCCACCACCCTCTTAGCCCTAAACCCCGGCCGTCTCCCCAACTGCGTCCAAGCCGCTCCTGGACACACCCATGGACCCTTCTCTTGCAACTCCTGCAAGTTCGAGGGCACCAAAACCAACTCCTCATCCACCAACACCAAACAGAGCTCCAACACTAACCACCTTAAATGCATCCTGCTCAACACCCGCTCGGTCCACAGACACGCCATCGACCTCTGGAATCTACTAGACACCATCTCACCGGACGTCGCCTTCCTAACAGAAACATGGATGAATGCCTCTTCAGCCCCAGACATCACCATTGCCATCCCGGAAGGATACAAGATCATCCGTAAGGACCGCATCAAACAAACAGGAGGAGGCATCGCTATCGTCCATAAGAACTCCATCCGCATCTCAACCAGCTCAGACATCAACCTTGCCAGCGCCGAACACCTCCACTTCCAGATCCACACCGACCCCAAGACCACACTCAGAGGCACCCTCCTCTACCGGCCCCCAGGACCCCGTGCACAATTCAGTGACGACATCATTGACTTTATCACCCCACACGCCCTCCCCTCCGAGGACTACATTCTATTGGGAGACCTCAATTTTCACCTGGAAAAGAGCAATGACAGCAGCGCCACCACCCTTCTGGACAATCTCACCAACCTCGGACTCAAACAACTTGTCACTACCCCCACCCACATTGCAGGTCACACACTCGACCCTATCTTCACCTCCAGCAAACATGTCTCATTCAGTCACACCACAGCTCTTCATTGGACGGACCACAGCTGCGTTCACTTTATCTACAATAAGACCACAATCCACAACCATCCTCAACCCACCCTGCGAAGAAATTGGAACAAAATCACCATCGACCAGATCTCCTCATCGCTTCTTCTAAACCCCCCCGCCCACTCCTCAAACCCCGACCAAGCAGCCATTAACCTCACCCAATGGCTATCCAACAGCGCCGACACCCTAGCACCGTTGAAAAAACGTCAAATAAAACTAGGCAGCAAAAACGCCCACTGGTTCAACGATGATCTTAAGAAATCGAAGAAACTCTGTCGCTCCCTCGAGAAGGCCTGGAAAAAAGACCCAAACACCAGCACCAGGAACGCCTTCAAAAACGCCACCCGCACACACCACCAACTAATCCGGTCTGCCAAAAAAGCCGCATTCAAAGACGACTAGACAACAACGCCCACAACAGCAAGGAATTATTCAACATCGTCAAAGAATTTACCAACCCATCAGCCAACTCCAACGACATCACCCCCTCCCAAGCCCTCTGCGACTCCCTAGCTTCCTTCTTCCACGACAAAATCGCAGACATCCACAACAGCTTCAACAACCGACCCGGAGACCAACCCACCCAACCTCCTGCAGGACCTTCACCCCCCTTGAACGTCCTTAACGACTGGAACCCAATCTCCACTGAGGACACCATCCGCCTGATGAACTCCATCCACTCAGGATCCCCAACTGACCCATGCCCTCACCACATCTTCAACAAAGCAGACTCCATCATAGCACCACACCTCCGAGATGTCATCAACTGCTCCCTCAACTCCGCCACCTTCCCGGAAAGCTGGAAACACGCAGAACTCAGCGCCCTTCTGAAAAAACCCACAGCTGACCCCACCGAACTCAAAAACTACCGCCCCATCTCGCTTCTTCCATTCCCAGCCAAAGTCATCGAGAAAGCTGTCAACAACCAGCTCGCCACCTTCCTCGAAACCAACAAATCCCTCGACTCCTCACAGTCCGGCTTCCGAGCCAAACACAGCACTGAGACGCACTTATCGCAGCAACAGACGACATTCGAACTCTACTGGACAACGGAGACACAGTCGCCCTCATCCTCCTCGACCTCTCCGCCGCCTTCGACACAGTCTGTCATAGCACCCTTCTACAGCGCCTCAGTAACACCGGAATCCAAGGAAAAGCACTGGAATGGATCACCTTGTTCCTCACCGGAAGAACCCAGAGAGTCCGCCTCCCACCATTCAAGTCAGGGGCCTCTGAAGTCATCTGCGGCGTGCCACAAGGATCATCACTCAGCCCCGCCCTCTTCAACGTATACATGAGCCCCCTTGCGGCCATCGCTCGCCAACACAATCTCAACATCATCTCCTACGCCGACGACACTCAACTGATCCTCTCACTCACCAAAGACCCTAACACCGCCAAAACCAACCTACATGAAGGAATGAAAGAAGTAGCCGAGTGGATGAAGCACAGCCGTCTGAAACTGAACTCAGACAAAACAGAAGTCCTCATCTTAGGCACCTCCCCCTCCGCCTGGGATGACTCTTGGTGGCCAGCTGCCCTAGGAAAAGCACCCACCCCAACTGACCACGCACGGAACCTGGGCGTCATCCTGGACTCCTCACTCTCGATGACCAGACAAGTCAACGCCGTTTCATCATCTTGCTTCAACATTCTCCGCATGCTCAAAAAAACATTTCGCTGGATCCCCACCGAAACTAGAAAAACGGTCACCCACGCACTGGTCACGAGCCGCCTAGACTACGGAAACACCCTATACGCCGGTACCACCGCAAAACTCCAGAAAAAACTCCAACGCATCCAGAACGCTTCAGCCAGGCTCATACTAGACATCCCGCGCAAAGAACACATCTCTGGTCACCTGAAAAACCTCCACTGGCTCCCCGTAAATAAGAGGATTACTTTCCGCCTCCTTACCCACGCACACAAAGCACTTTACGAACTTGGACCCGAATGCCTCAACACACGACTGTCCTTCTACACCCCCTCCCGTCAGCTACGATCCTCCAACCAAGCCCTTGCCACTGTACCTCGCATCAACAAAACCACCATGGGAGGTAGATCCTTCTCCTACCTGGCAGCTAAAACTTGGAACTCTCTTCCCACTCACCTCCGCCTTACTCAGAACCACCTAGCATTCAGAAAGCAACTTAAAACTTGGATATTCGACAAGTAATTCCCCACCCTTCCTCAAGCGCCTTGAGACCCTATGGGTATGTAGCGCGCTATATAAATCTCTTGACTTGACTTGACTTGACTGAAGAGGGTGGCCCTCTAGTGCCATCGGGCACCCCACACCCCCTTCTTCTCCTGAGGGGGCAGGGACTCTGGCAGAGTCCCCCTCCTGGGTGCGGGCAGGAGCTCGTCATGTCCGGTGCGCGAGGTGGGGTGAGGGGTATATAGGCCCCCCTCACCACGCTCACGACCTCTTTGTCGTCGCACCGGACACGCCACGGCTGCTGCCTCACGGGCACGCCATCTCCCACCCTACCGCTTACCCGGCGTGGATGGTGGTAGGAAGTATGGTCAGAATGTTGTAATCTTGTTCTTTTTCGTTGCAGGCGGAGTTACAGGGCCATCTGGAAGCAAATGGGTACAGATGGGTACCTCTGCACAGCACATAGGGGTGCCAGAGCCAGAGCCCAGGAGCCTCATGGGAGGTTCCTGGAAACCGTGTTGGTGCCCCGTTAATCCTTCGGGCGGTTGAGGGCCTGAACAACCGGGGGCTTGCCTTGCTACGCTCCGCCCTGAAAGGGGCGTGAGTAATAAGGGACTAGGTGTCACGTGATCCGGGAGGAGGTTCACCAGAAGGGGCAGCACAGATGGGGTTCGCCCCAGTGCTGCTTGGCTCATCAGGCAGGAAGGTGGCGAGAATGCTGCCTGCCCTTGGATCGCCCATAATATAACCCACCATATTACATAATGTTGTATGTAATAAACCTGCAGATGTTTTTCCCAATAACAAAATCTGTGTGGTGTGTATTCATTTGCATGCATGCTATGTGCTTGGGGGTCGGGAGTGTTGCCATGATGGTACTATGAGCCTACTTCGCCCTCTTGTCCACTACTAGCCCCTCCTGCCCTGCTCTGATCTCAGCACTCGCACTGCCCCTCTGTATACTAAGCCCCTTCAGATCCATGCACTATACTCAGCTTTATACCTGCTCTATATTTAACACCCTCACAGCTTCATTCCAATTGATGTTTACTCTCCTTTGCACCATCTGCTAATATATTGCAACTTTCATGCCCTAAAGACAGTTTGCCTATCCACAGTGCTAATGTCACTTTCCATCATGCTACTTTCATATAATAAACCTAAGTTAAAAACAACTATTCTTTTAGAAGTAAATTCATATAAAAAATAATAAAGACGGGTAGGCTATTTTGAAGGCATCATAATACCAGGGTAAGTTCAGATTTGACCCTATAAACTATTACTAGAACAATCAATAACACAACCATATACTACGTAAGCTATTGGAAAAGGTTATAAACACAGCCAGGCCTTTAATTAGTGTGATATGCAATTATACAAAATATCCCAAAGACACTGGGTTGCAACATCAATTATAGGTAGGAAAACTGGAATTATGTGATTTTGTTGCATTTCCGACAGTTACAGATTTAACGCCTTTGCCACACAGTCCATCATGTGCAGCACAATTTGCAGATGCTAACAAAAAATTCAGTTTCTAGACAAAACGGATCAAAAGTTACTAAAAGCATGGAAACGTGTTCCTGTACAGTGTAGGCCCTTTACATGGGTTGACTAATCATCCCTCAGTTGTCCATTGCCACATTTGGGTATCAAACCGATACTACAAAGGTGGCATATTTACTTAGATAGTGTTGCTATGCGTCAAAATGACAAAATAATGAAATAGTACTGATGAAGCAAGATTTCGCATATTACGCGACTTGCTTAAATCAAGAACCTCGAATAACTTATAATCCTGTAATACAACCCGTATGTTTTATTAATTTCCTTTTATTTTTTGATATGCGTATATCATAGTGACTCTTGCCTATGTGTTTACTAATACGAATAACTCGTGTCCCTAAAATGGCCGCCGCTTGATGGGGTTGCTTCTGCGCATGCGTTAGTCACACTCACGTGACGTGACGTAGTTGCAGTTCTGGTGGGAAAATGTGCGCATGCGTGCTAGCATCTAAAATGGCTGTCGGTGTTCTAACGGGTGAAGCTTGTGCAGATGCTCTCGTGTTATTGTCTGTTGCACTAATTATAATGCCATAGTATAATTTTTCAATTTAAGGAGTATAAAGTAGCTACTCATAATATGCAGTGAATTCATTTATTTCTATGTCTTAATTTGTTTTCGCTTACTTTTCATGTACCGCGGTATTGAGGGTCTGATGCAAGGCTCAAGACTCCATATTAAGAGGATAGTCTGCGCATGACCGAACTCTGGCAGTGCCAACTGAAGGTCCCTGCCAAGACGTGCCTGGGAAGATGCACCTTCACCCAGCCGGAGAAGCTAAAAAAATGTTACATTCGAAACAAATGTAATTTTTCCTATTGTATTCTGCAGAATCGGTCATGGGAACCCCAAATTCAATAGGCGGTTCCAAAATATGTAAAATTCAGCTTGTAGACGTAAATTGTGATTGGTGTGCTAGCCTATCCTACCTGGGGACCAATCGAAATTGGGGATTCTGACACTTGCAACATTTGGGGGGTGGTACACTGACCCGAAAATAGTATAACTAGCCTAGGTCTAGCTAGAGAAATTGTCCGACTTGTCTGAATAGCTGACCTGTCACTGACCCAACGCACTCAATAGGTGACTGAATACAGAGCGCTGCGGAGCACTCTGTCCGAATTCGACCATAGACTCTAAAGGTTTTACTAAACCTTAAGTGCTGGCGGAGCACTTTGCTGGGGAGTTCGCTAACCCAATCGGGGTTCTGACTGATAGCTGCAGAGAGGGTGGAGCGCAGGCGTTGCTTCCGAACTGCGGGTGCTGGTCGTGCCTTGGTGGTCCTGTCCTGATCCTAATCTGGTTTTCCTGTCCTGTCCTGGGGTGTCCATTCTGCACCTGCTGTCCCATTGATGACGGTGCTCCCTTGGGGTATTTCCTGTCCTTGACTGATCCGTGGCCAGGGTTGGTCTGCACACCTTTCTAGGTAAATATAGTGCGAAAACTCTATACTGCACCTTCTATTTTCCTGTCTTTGCTTTAATAAAGACATTTCTTTGCATACGTACATTTTCCATGCTTTTCGCAACCTACTATAAAAGTCACTCAGCACATTTTTCCTTAGCATGTTCCTATGTTTCCCTACCTTTTAGAATACATTCTCTCCATACTGTTTATGAAACATAAGTGTGGTATATACTTTTCTCTTGAAATCTGATTTGACGTAATGATGCTAGAACTATAGCGTGTTCCATTTTTTCCCCTCCTATAGATGTATAGGATTTCCAATATTTTCCCTGCAGTATTTCCAAAAACAGTAAAAGTCTAGTTTGTGATCCATTTTCTGAAATCTATTTAGTAGATCGCATCGTTATAACTTTCCTATAGACTCATAGATGATTGCCTTAGTTTTCTTTTTATATGGTTATGTGCTCTTCATTATTCTGATTATAGATTGCCTTCTCGTTGTAAATTGCATACACTCAGAATCTGATTTCTAAGATAAACTTTTAAAACTTCCCAGTAGTCTGTGGTTATTTGATGAATACAGAAATAGAAATAAAAGTCAGTATTGTATTTTGCCTGCCTTTCTTTTACAGCTAGCTCCCTGATCCATTGTGGTCATAGGTACCCATAACGGTGGATTGGTAAGTCGGGTACAATAAAATAAATAGGAAGGAACCAGGGTTACTGGTAGTAGAGTTGTTAGGTCACCCGATTAATGTATATGATAAATTGGAAAAATATGGGCCTGGTACGTGTATGGTGAAAATTATTGGCCGGGTGACCTGCGATCTCTATCAGTAATTTTCTGGTAGCAGAGCTATGGTTAGGGACTAGTTAAAGTTAGGTAGGACTAGTTAAGCTAGATAGGTTGGATGCTGCTAAAAGTTGTTATGCTGCTATTAAGGATAAACATTTGTGTGAACTGATCACTCACGTGAAATGCTTTACTTTGAAAAATTATGAAATGTTTTAAATTGTTTTTCCTACTGTTATATTGATAAATGTACTAATCCATTCGTTAGTAAAGTGTTTATATGTTTGTTGGGAATCCCCAGGGAATTGAATAGCGAGTGGTGAAAAGAATCCACTTCGCGTTGAGGTCACTGGCCTAAGGAAAGTTGGTGCAGGTTAGGCAGAACTGGAAGCATTAACTAGGGTTTTTTTTTTCTGAATGTATGTTTGAATAAATGATAGCGACGAGATCACTGCCAAAACTTCTATTGTGAGAAAAACCTAGTAAGGGTCACACCGGAAGGAGTAGCAGGTTCGTCGGAGCTTGGGTGATAGCAAAGGGGTTCGCTAGTGAAACTTTAGGCTCTGTATATATCCCGAAAAGAAGTGGATGAGTCAAAGAAGTAGCAGGTTCCCTAATGCTTGAGTGAAGGATAGGCGGAAGAGATCTATCCGTAGTCTATGAAAAGTAAATGGAAGTAGTTTACTTGCAGTGAAACAAAGCTTTGCTGTCTAGACACTTGGGTACAGTGGCGAATGTGTATTCATTTGTAAAATAACAAAGCACTTGCACTTTTAGAGAGAAATTAAGTTTCCGTTACCTTGTGAGGGAGGGAGTCAGTTGCGGAGCTGCTCTGACGTGACTCTGTGACACGCTGGGATTGGTAGACGCAGCGGGTGTGTAGCGGAGCTGGAATTGTAAAGGAGGGGTGAGTGCCGAAGCGTGAGAACCTGTCTCGCGAAAGGCCGCGCACCCATTGGTCGAGATTATTTGAAACCGTGCACTTCATTGGTTGCACGAAAATAAAAAACACACTTGGATTGGAAGTGATTTGTAAACAGAGTCTCTAGCAGAAATCGTATGTGGCACTCGTATAGACCGCATACTAGACCTGATCCACGACATTTAGGGTTTGAGAACGATCAGTGGAAAGGGCATAAAACCGACATTATGTACGGAAATAAGAGAAAACTATCCCTTGTAAACAAAGTGAAGAATTATTTTAAAAAGGACAAGCCGATTAAAACCAGAGAAGGTGTTGTCATTCCGCCACCTAATACTCCCGCATCTTTCATGATGTTTGATAAAGGGTACCACTCGTGTGTATGGTTGGAAAACTGGGCGGAATACACCAAGGATGACGGAATTTTGGCTTTCTCCTTAGAAGGTACATTCAATGGCAGAATTCTATTTAATTTGAGAACCCGAATGAATGACTTACATCCCAGACCTAGATTAACGCAGTACGAAGCATTAGAGGAATGGGAGATCGAGGCTTTTGAGAGAGATAAGCCCCGAATGGATAAAGGGTTAACAAAATGTTATCCGAAGTTAAAACAAGAGACCCGTGATAAAAAGATGAAGCAGTGGAGACAGAATATGATTGTAGAAGGACTGTTTCCAATGATGCCAATGGGTGGTCCTCCTGCAGGGGAGAAGAGAACAGAAAAATGCAAACATTGGGTGCCCATTGGGGAGTCGGATGATGAATTATTAGATGACATGTTTTTGAGAAGTCCGCCTCCTTATAATGAAGGACACAGACCCTCTAGTGAAGGGGATAATTCTCGGAGACCTCCTCCCAGGGAAGAGGCCAGATCAGTAAGTGTAGGAGAGGGTTGTGAAATACCTCCATATAATGAGAATTTAGGACCTCTAGGTGCTAGAGATATCTGTCAAAGAGCACCATTTAGTGGGGAGTCAAGATATTTGAGAGAAAGAGACTTCTGCTCTAGACCTCCCTACGAGGGTGAGGCAAGGCCCTCAACGTCAGGAATTCCGTTCTCAAGACCCCCGTCTGAAGAGGAACCAAGATCCCTAGGCACAGGAGGTTTGTTCCCAAAACCTAATTACGGTGAAGGACCAAGTGAGACACATCCCACTGCCCCGAGTTATGCCCCAACTTTGACCCCGCAGGTATTACATGACAATTCTTTAGACAGGATACTGGAGGACAGGGAACGAGAGGCTCTAGCTAAGCAAAGAGCGAGATAATTCAGAAAATCTCCCAGTTAAATACAAGTCCTGAAGCCTTGACAATCCCGGTAACTAGTGGACCAGTGGTTCCGCTGTATGGGGATAGACAGGGAAGTCCGAAGACTCCAGTTATTACTCCAGTTGTAGCACAGCCAAGACCGGAGCCCTTAATTGTGGATGACCAGACCAGTGAATGTGAGTCCAAGGTCTCGCTAATAGATCTGCCCATTAGGGGTGCAGGAAAAAGGTTACAGAAAAGACATTATCCTTTCAACACAAGGGAGATTCAAATGGAATCGACATCGGGTACCAAGAGTGTCAAATTGGTGACTCCTGAAGAGATTGAAAGATGGAGTCGAGAGTTAGAAAAACAAACTCCTCAGTCGAAACCTTTAGATATCTTCAAGCTGAGAATAGAAATGGAAGAGCTAATGGCAGGAAATGTAGGTTTAGACAGATTAAATACCTATTCTGAAGAAGAGTTGCTGTTTATCGGCAAGAGTTTTACCCGAAACACCAGAGTGCTCCATGAAAAATTAACAGACACTGCAGCTAGTATGGGAATCGATATTTCAAAATCAAAGCCACTGCAGAAACCCTATAGAGCTGATTTTTCAGACAATGATCTGGAAAATATGAATGTGTCAGGGAAAAAGGCGCATGTTAAAGAATTATTGACTGTGTTGCAAAAATGGGGAGACGTAGAAAAGTGGAAAGCCAGGTGGGCAAAGAAGAAAGATGAGGCCAGATCTAAACAGACGTCTTCTGAGTTCGTTCTAAAAGAAGCTGACAAACCTGAGCAGTTATACCCTATGCGGGAAGTGCCAGGTGGAAAATATGTGCATGTTCCATGGTCCAGACAGGATATTGTGTCCTTTACCAATGACTTTCCAAAATTACGAGAAAAGCCTGTGGACTGGTACAGGCAGGTGGAAAGGTTTGTTAAGGTACAAAAGTGCTTGTGGAAAGACCTGGATGGGTTTTTTGACATTGTGGTTCCTGTGGATTTATGGACCGAATGCAAGGTTGCCATTGATTGGCCCAACAAAGAGTATGATAGGGACCCTGTAACAGGTGCTCCCTCTGATGAGGTGATGAGAAAATATGATCAGGTCATGTTACATCTGAAAAAGAAGGTGCCTGCAAAGGAAACTGATTGGACCAAAATAGATAGAACCACGCAGGAAAGGGATGAGTCTGTGCACTCCTTTTATGAAAGACTGTTACAGGTGTTCAAAACTTACAGTGGTATAGATAACATCGAGATGAAGGATATGACCCACTTCATTTACAGGTTTGTAAACGGTTTAAGACCCGAAATTTGCCAGTGGATCAAAGACAATAAGATTTGTTGGCAGTCTAAGAAAATGGATGAGGTCTTACGGTACGCAAAGTACTGTTAGGATGAGATGGCAGATAAGCGAAAGGCACTAAAGGAAAAGGTCATGTGGGCACAAGTGAAGCTAGCAGAACAACAGGAAAAGCAAATGAATAAAATGAATAAGAATACCCAAAATCAAGGCTCTGGGGGTGGGGGGAAGCCCAAGGTAAAAATGAGCAGAGAGGAAGCTAAAAAGAAATCTCCCTGCCACCAGAGCGGAGAAATCGGGCACTGGAGAGACGAGTGTCCATATTTACAGCATGATAATACCCAAACCCCTGATTTAACTCCACAGACGCAGAATGAAAAACCAAGAAAGACTCAGCATCAGGTAAAGGCAAGTCAATTGCCCCGAGCGCCAAAACCAAATTATAAGGGAAAATCACCACAGGGTGATGACATAGAGATCTGGGGAGGCAACGAGAATAGAAATGCAGCAACTTCGCAGTTTTTGTTGAATGATACTTTTCTCTGTGACGACCAATACTGACGGGGCCTGAGAGGGGAGGACGAGGAGTGTGTTCTTGGCGCCTCCTTGCCGGTAGACCAGTCAGGGCCATACATTGAAGGAAAGGTTGATGGAAATGATGTCACCTTTCTATTGGACACTGGTGCTACCCGTTCTACTGTGAGAACAGCGGACGTTCCAAACCTACCCCTCTCGGGAGAAGCAATCCAAGTAGTAGGTGTCTAATCAATTGATTAGTACCCCAGTTACTGAGCCCATGGAGATCACAATAGGGAATTTCAAAGAAATGCACAGATTTGTAGTTTGTGATACCAGTCCAGTAAACTTATTGGGACGTGATTTGTTGTGCAAAATGAACTGCACCATCTTTTGCACACCAAAGGGCGTCGAAATTCAAACCCCAGACGAGGATGGCATATACAAATTAATGTTAATTAGACCAGACTCAGAAATTAAACAAATAACTATACAGGACTTACCTGAAGAACTCCAAAAGACAGTGAAACCAGAAGTATGCGATTTTACAGGAAAGGATGTAGGATTAATGGCAAATGTAGACCCAATACAAATAGCCATGAAATAAAATGCAGTTTATCCCAATACCAAGCCATACAAAATGAGTGCAGAAGTGAGAGCAGGAGTTGCCATTGAAATAAAAAGACTACTAGAAGCGAACATCATACAAGAAGTGATGAGTAGCCCATGTAACTCACCCATAATTGGAATCAAGAAACCTAGTGGCAAGTACAGGGTAGTGCAGGACCTGAGAAAGGTAAACAAAATAGTGGTTCCTTGCTGTCCTTTTGTTCCAAACCCCGCAGTGATCCTATATCAGATTCCCTGGGATGCTGAGTGGTTTACTGTGATAGACCTATGTCATGCATTCTTTTCGATCCCATTGCATCCAGATAGCAAATTTCTTTTCTCATTTGCTTTCGACAGTCACGTGTACGTTTGGAATCGGGTCCGCCAAGGGTACACCGAAAGTCCCTCTATCTTTAATCAGATTCTAAAAAAGTGCCTTGAATCTTTAGTGTTACCAGGAAAATCTGTTTTGGTGCAATATATAGATGACCTTTTAGTGGCGTCTAAAAGTCATAGAGATTGTGTTGTTGACACCATTGCTTTACTGAATCACCTAGGTGAAAAAGGACATAAAGTGTCCCCTGACAAATTGCAGTTCTGTACAAAGTCAGTGAAATATCTGGGGCACCAGATAGAAAAAGGCATCAGAAAAGTCACTTCTGAGAGAGTCAGAATAACTCGGAACATTCAGTTACCCCGTACTCAGAAAGAAATCAGAATGTTCCTTGGAGTGGTAGGTTACTGCAGGCAATGGATTGTGGGATTTGCAGTCCTGGCAAAACCTTTGATAAAAATGACAAAGAAAGGAGCAAAAGACCCAGTGGAATGGGATGATGAAGGCATAACAGCATTCACTAAACTACGAGAATGTCTGTGTACAGCACCTGCTTTAGGGATGCCTGACTATTCTAAAGAATTTGCACTATTTTGTGACACACGAGATAATTGTGCACTGTCAGTCCTAACTCAGGAGCATGGGTTGACTAGACGTCCAGTGGCATATATTTCTGCCACTTTGGATCCAGTGGCTGCTGGATTACCTGGATGTCTGAAAGCAGTAGCTGCAACTTGCACGAGTTTAGAGCAGAGTGAATCTATTGTCATGGGACATCCTGTAACTGTGTATGTTCCCCATGCAGTTGTAATTTTACTGACCCGAACTAAGACCCAGTATCTCACCCCTAGCCGGCTGACTAAATACGAGAGGATTCTCGTGGGTGCTGCAAATGTACTCATTATTCCGTGTAATATCCTGAACCCAGCTACCCTGCTCCCTGACTCAATGATTATGGAAGCCAAGGGAGAGGACGAGCATGACTGCATAGATCTGACAGAATTCAGTACTAAACCCCACCCAGACATTAAGGAAATGCCTTTGCCTGTGGAAGATGAGGAACTGTTCGTGGATGGCTCATGTATGAGACACAAACTTGTAGGCCTAAGTGCTTCTTATGCTGTAGTCTCTATAAACGAAATTAAAGAAGCTTCCTGTTTATTTGGAGTAAAGTCTGCACAAGTAGCTGAATTGATTGCATTGATAAGAGCCTGTAAAATTGGGAAAAACAAAAGAAAAACAGTATATACCGACAGTCAGTACTGTTATGGGGTTGTGCAAGACTTCGGCCAATTGTGGCTACAGAGGGAGTTTCTGACTTCTTCAGGTACTCCCATCAGAAATGGAAAAGTTGTACAAGATTTACTGGAAGCAATCCAATTACCAAAAGAATTGGCAGTGGTCAAATGTGCCGCTCATAAATCTGGCCTTGACCCTATAACATTGGGAAACCGATTTGCTGATGAAGTGGCTCAACATTGTGCCAGAAATCGCATGTCTGTAAATATTAAACTGGGGGGACCTGGAAAAAGCTGCCAACTTATGGTGTTTGAAGAGGTGCCTACCTGGGAAGAGTTGAGAGATTGGCAGCATGCGGTGCCACAAAAAGAGAAAGAAAAATGGAAGAAACTTGGTTGTCGACCGAGAAGTGAGGATGGTGTCATTGTGGGCCCAAATGGCATGCCTGTGTTGCCTAAACATCTGCTTGCTTCTATGGCCAGGCTGATACATGGAGATCCACACACTGGTAGGGATGCCATGGTACTAGTTTTCCAACAAACCTGGTACAATCCGAAGTTCAGGAAAGTAGCAGAGTCACTCTGCCAAAGGTGCTTGACATGTCAGCAGTTCAATGCTGGGAAAAGAACCGTAGTTGAATTAGGAAAAATTGGGAAATCAAGGGGTCCCTTTGTAAGAGTACAAATTGATTTCATCACCATGCCTCGCTGTGAGTGAAAGAGATATGTCCTTGTCATTGTCTGCCTGTTTTCAAAATGGGTGGAAGCCTACCCTGCCAACAGTGGCCAAATTTTTACTGCGAGAACTAATACCGAGGTTCGGGGTTCCAGTCACAATTGAATCAGATAGAGGCAAACATTTTCAGAATGAGGTAATCGATCAGCTCTGTAAAGCATTTAAGATCACACAAAAACTGCACTGTGCATATCGACCAGAGGCTTCTGGAGTGGTGGAGCAAATCAATGGCACTATAAAATCAAGGTTAGGAAAGATGTGTGACTCTACGGGCATGAACTGGATAAATGCTTTACCTCTTGTTCTGATGGGACTCAGAAGTATTCCAGACCGAAAAACAGACCTGAGCCCTCATGAAATCCTGATGGGAAGAGTGATGAGACAAGCATGGGTACCAGGACATAAACTGATAAACATTTCTGATGATTTGGTACTTGAGTACTGCAAGCAACTGGGTGACCAAGTGCGTTCTATCTCTCGCCAGATTGGGGAAGACGCCGTCGCCAATCCAACAACTCCAGCCCACAAATTGGTTCCTGGCGACTGGGTTGTACTCAAGAAACATACTCGTTCGAGTTGCCTTGAACCGAGGTGGGGAAGACAACGCCAGGTGATACTGGTGACCACGACAGCAGTGAAGTGTGCCGGCGTTCCAAAGTGGATCCATGCCAGCCATACACAAAAGGTGATTCCAGACAAAAAAACTGACGCTGAAGGTTGTCCAGCTGAGGGGTCTGCAGAAGTTGGTCCTGAAGTAGCTGATGATGAACAACCAAGCACAGTCAAGATGATTGGATACCCATAATCGACCTGACTAATGACCCAATCAGAACAAGAAGTCAAACCTATGCAGATAGAGAGTTGGGTAGAGAGGAAGAGATAGGCACAGGCGAAGATCCTCAGATTATTGAGATTCACGTCAAGTCTGAGGAAGAAGAAGGTCAGACAGGGACAGAGCAAGTGATCGACACACCTCCACAAACCCCTGAAATTGAAACGGGACAGACAAGAATTAGTGAAAAGGTTCAAGCGGAAGAAAATCAAGGGATCGAAGTGCTTGAACAGGATCAGATAGAACTAGAAGAACGTGTTCAGGACACAGAAACAGAGACGTTTGAAAGTCAAAATCAGAATACACCTGAACAAGGCCAGCTTAGTAACCAGGCAGAAGAAATAGAAATAAGACCTGGAACTAGTCAGACAGGAAGGGAAGAAACAGAAGCAGAAGTGCCACAAACAAATGAAAATAAAAGAGCATTAGAGGTAAGCCAAACCACAGTGCCAGCTAAAAGACTCAAGAAAAAGAAACATATCGAACCAAGATATATTAAGAGACTGAGACTGAGAATAAAAAAAGTAGAAGAGAAACTTGCAGAAAGAAGGAAAAGTCCTGGTATTGCAGAACAAGCTGGAGAGAGCTCCAAGAGAAGAAGTGATCGAATAAAAAGACTGAACGAAAAATACCAAGATCCTGAATGGACATATTTAGTGTTGGAGGAATTTGAAGATCTTGATATAACTGACGAGAGTGACGAAGAACAGACAGCTGATTATTCTGCAGAAGAAGACGAACCACCCTGAAATTGCTCAGTGTAAGTTACCTGTGCAAAGTTACAAAGAGGGGTTGAGAAACTTCTTCTGAACGAAAATGTCTGATTCAAATGTGAATGGAAGGCCTTGACGCAGTTGTTGCAAAACATGCTGTAAAGTATGTATATGTAGTATAGCTATAGTAATAATAATTTGGATAGGACTAACAGTTTTCATTCCTTATATGGTGAGCAAAAATACTAATATTGACCCTACACAGACTGTGACTACTGATACTGAAGAACTGACCACACGAAGTGTAGAAAGACATGAAAAGGCACTCAGAGAAACAAAACGAGACTTAGAAGCATCAGATGAGAAAGGACTACACTATCATGGAGTTAAAAACCAGACACATTTAAATGTATTTGCTAACCTTTTAGTGCATTATGTAGAAACTATGGAAATAGAAGACTGCTATGTCTGCATGAAGCTACCTACTTCTGTAGCTGAAGGCGTGACTTATCATCACCTACCTCTGACCTATGGAATTTCCTGTAGTATTTTAGCTAGTTTATTTTATAAAAGAGGACCATTACAGTACTACTACTCTAACTCAGACGTGATATTTTCTGAACTTCCCATACGTGCAAATCTGAATCCTGTACATACTAAAAGTGACGTTACACGTTATATGGGGGAATACTTCCTGACAATAGGTATCATATACTTAAATGAAGCACACAGAGATAACTTGACCTGTTCATTACATGAACAAGAATTTTTTTTTTAAACATGGCAGAGAAAAGAAGGGAGAGTTTCCAAAGAAAGGCAAATGACAAAAGACAGAAAACTCCTAAATGGGCTGAAAACATGGAAAGCACCTCAAAGGGTGGGAGTGGTCCTGCTTTGTTGCTGGATTTCGAAAGAAAAGGGAAACTCTGTCTTCATCGCGAGAAGACTAGTTATTATAATAACATTTTCATTGGTTCCAGTCAATGTGAGCATAATTACAAGGTAATTGGAGGTTGGGGTTTCAAAAATGGGTCAGAACCTGTGTTTCCCGGAATTTATTATATATTTGGAAACAAGGCTTATTTCAAATTGCCGGATCACTGGTATGGAAGCTGCTATTTTGGCATTGTCTTCCCGAAAATATATCATGTGAAAGAAATTGCTGGAAGCAATGAAAACACTAATGGCTTAGTGCGTAGTAAAAGAGAAAGCGTAGGTGAAATAATGGGTAGTATTTTAGTGCACTGATACCTGGAGTGGGAGTGGTTCTGAACACACACAGAATTTGCAAATTATCCACAATAGTGGATGTGTTGTCTACTGACACAGCTCATGGATTCCTGCTGGTCAATACCGAAATGGTTGCGATCAGATCAATGGTTTTGCAGAACAGACTTGCGCTTGACACCTTATTAGCAAAAGAGGGCGGAGTCTGCCGGATGTTGAAAGCGCAACATTGTTGCACTTACATTCCGGACAAAAGTGTACAAATCAAAAAGTACATAAAGAACATTACTAATTTGGAAAAGGAACTCAAACCACTGGAGGTTGATAGTGCCTGGAAGAGACTTACTGAGGGTCTCTCCGCTGTAGGTCATTGGTTTGCTAATTTAGGTAAAGGTTTATTGTTTAAGGTACTGATGCCAATTGGAGTGATAGGTTTCATCATATGTCTCATATTTGTCTGTTGCAAATGCCGCAAACACACAAAGAAATACGCTGTGAATAAAAGAGGTGTGAAACGGAGTGTGGATGAACTTGAATTGGAGGACTTGAACAATCAGATTTACAAAAGGGTGAAAAATTCTCACCCTAACAAAGATGTGAAAGAGAAATTGAATCGTCTGTTGGAAGAAATTGAGATGCACAAAGTATGAAAGAAGTTGGCATCTGGTTCCATTAGTTTATGATGATAGTAAATATCATCAAAGAGGGGATTGATGGAGCAAGATTTCGCATATTACGCGACTTGCTTAAATCAAGAACCTCGAATAACTTATAATCCTGTAATACAACCTGTATGTTTTATTAATTTCCTTTTATTTTTTGATATGCGTATATCATAGTGACGCTTGCCTATGTGTTTACTAATACGAATAACTCGTGTCCCTAAAATGGCCGCCGCTTGATGGGGTTGCTTCTGCGCATGCGTTAGTCACACTCGCGTGACGTGACGTAGTTGCAGTTCTGGTGGGAAAATGTGCGCATGCGTGCTAGCATCTAAAATGGATGTTGGTGTTCTAACGTGGTGAAGCTTGTGCAGATGCTCTCGTGTTATTGTCTGTTGCACTAATTATAATGCCATAGTATAATTTTTCAATTTAAGGAGTATAAAGTAGCTACTCATAATATGCAGTGAATTCATTTATTTCTATGTCTTAATTTGTTTTCGCTTACTTTTCATGTACCGCGGTATTGAGGGGCTGATGCAAGGCTCAAGACTCCATATTAAGAGGATAGTCTGCGCATGACCGAACTCTGGCAGTGGCATTGACAGGGTGCCAACTGAAGGTCCCTGCCAAGACGTGCCTGGGAAGATGCACCTTCACCCAGCCGGAGAAGCTAAAAAAAAATGTTACATTCGAAACAAATGTAATTTTTCCTATTGTATTCTGCAGAATCGGTCATGGGAACCCCAAATTCAATAGCCGGTTCCAAAATATGTAAAATTCAGCTTGTAAACGTAAATTGTGATTGGTGTGCTAGACTATCCTACCTGGGGACCAATAGAAATTGGGGATTCTGACACTTGCAACATTTGGGGGGTGGTACACTGACCCGAAAATAGTATAACTAGCCTAGGTCTAGCTAGAGAAATTGTCCGACTTGTCTGAATAGCTGACCTGTCACTGACCCAACGCACTCAATAGGTGACTGAATACAGAGCGCTGCGGATTACTCTGTCCGAATTCGACCATAGACTCTAAAGGTTTTACTAAACCTTAAGTGCTGGCGGAGCACTTTGCTGGGGAGTTCGCTAACCCAATCGGGGTTCTGACTGATAGCTGCAGAGAGGGTGGAGCGCAGGCGTTGCTTCCGAACTGCGGGTGCTGGTCGTGCCTTGGTGGTCCTGTCCTGATCCTAATCTGGTTTTCCTGTCCTGTCCTGGGGTGTCCATTCTGCACCTGCTGTCCCATTGATGACGGTGCTCCCTTGGGGTATTTCCTGTCCTTGACTGATCCGTGGCCAGGGTTGGTCTGCACACCTTTCTAGGTAAATGTAGTGCGAAAACTCTATACTGCACCTTCTATTTTCCTGTCTTTGCTTTAATAAAGACATTTCTTTGCATACGTAAATTTTCCATGCTTTTCGCAACCTACTATAAAAGTCACTCAGCACATTTTTCCTTAGCATGTTCCTATGTTTCCCTACCTTTTAGAATACCTTCTCTCCATACTGTTTATGAAACATAAGTGTGTATATACTTTTCTCTTGAAATCTGATTTGACGTAATGATGCTAGAACTATAGCGTGTTCCATTTTTTCCCCTCCTATAGATGTATAGGATTTCCAATATTTTCCCTGCAGTATTTCCAAAAACAGTAAAAGTCTAGTTTGTGATCCATTTTCTGAAATCTATTTAGTAGATCGCATCGTTATAACTTTCCTATAGACTCATAGATGATTGCCTTAGTTTTCTTTTTATATGGTTATGTGCTCTTCATTATTCTGATTATAGATTGCCTTCTCGTTGTAAATTGCATACACTCAGAATCTGATTTCTAAGATAAACTTTTAAAACTTCCCAGTAGTCTGTGGTTATTTGATGAATACAGAAATAGAAATAAAAGTCAGTATTGTATTTTGCCTGCCTTTCTTTTACAGCTAGCTCCCTGATCCATTGTGGTCATAGGTACCCGTAACGGTGGATTGGTAAGTCGGGTACAATAAAATAAATAGGAAGGAACCAGGGTTACTGGTAGTAGAGTTGTTAGGTCACCCGATTAATGTATATGATAAATTGGAAAAATATGGGCCTGGTACGTGTATGGTGAAAATTATTGGCCGGGTGACCTGCGATCTCTATCAGTACTATAACAAAATGGCCCGTACTATGCCAAAATGTGTTTTTTCTTATACAACAATTTACTTAAATACATTCAGTTGCTATTGTTATAGGTAAAGTGAAAGCGGACAAATCATGGATGAAATCATTAGTGTAGGTGTGATTCTGTTAACATTCGTGCAAAAGCGACGGAAAACGACCTCAGGTGGAAATTCAATATAACCTAACAGCTACCACAAAAAACAAAACGGAGAAATGTTACTTAAATACTCTAAAATGCTCCGAGAACAAGAAGCCCGGTGCGGTATCCCATAATAAACATTTGTATGTGGAATTTTCAGTTGGTGAAACCAATCAAATGGACATCGGCGCGTGGGTCCCCAATACCCACAAAAACAGCTGCAAGTAGCCCAGGTGCCTTTGGTGCATTTAATGCGTGCCAAAACAAGAAGGTTTTATTTAAAAGGTCGTTTCCCTATAAAGGATCCAGCGGGCATAATGAATAAAGACGCATAAGTAAGGTGTGTGGTGGGGTATTTGCATGCACCTGAATCCCTGCGTTCGATGCGCTTTACTAACATGGCCCCTAAAGTGGTTTGGAATAATAATTCTAGGTTTTTGGTGAAAGGGGTGACTACTAATTACCGGGCGGAAGATTGAGGAGGGGGTTTAAATTAAACACTGTTCCCTTCCGCAGGTGACGGCGAAAACAAAACACACTGACATTTTTAATTATTGAGCAAACAAAATGTATTTTTTCTCCCCATTCAATGGTTGTTACATAATTATTCCTGATTGTGTCCATTGAGGTGCGCGCCTCCCACCGCGCCCCGCACCCACCCCTTGTCCCGTGATGGTCTTTTCAGCGCCCCTTCCTCAGACATCCCACCATCGCTGTAAAGCACCGATTCACAACATAGTTTTGTTGAATTTCGTAGTTTTTATCTATTCAATAGCGCACATTTGTTTCTGAAACACTGCATAATGTTATCCTCTTAATTTTTTGTGTGCACAGTCTCTGGATTTACCTACCTACGGCAAACCCACTCGCACTGACATGTACAATCATATCAATCTCCAAGCTTAAACACAAGCTGTCATTAGCAGAGCCCACTGTCAATGACTGTACCAGATGAACAAAGACTCCAAGTATAGGCGATAATTGTCCAGAGGAGAGAGCTCACTCACCGTGACTGTATGATGCTCCATTAAGGCATCAAACAATATTTCAACCAGTGGTCGAAGTGGGGGAAAAAAAGTAGGGGAACTGTGGGTGGAGAATCAGGGGGAGGGAATAAATGAAGATTGAATAGGTGGGTGGAGTCAGGGGTATGGCTAGAAATAGCAAAACATACCAATTTTTAGTACGTTTAGCATTTCACTGATCAGTTACATCTTATGTAATGTAAATTGATACTTGTATAGCGCACTACTCACCCGCAAGGTGGAGGCTAGGCATCCTTAGCGTTGTGGGGGCCGTTGTGGAGATTAAGCAAGCTATTGCCCAGAGTTGCAGAGTGGGACTCCATGATTGGAATAGGCACCGAGGCGAGAATTAACAGGTCCGAGGAAATTGAGCCCGAGACCCACCGAGGCAGGAATTGAACCCTGGTCCCAGGCTAGACCTCTGCATTTTCTAACCATTGAGAAAAGAAGAAGGATTTACCGACTACAAATTGCTTTAAACCCACTATTAAAGGGAAAACATACCAAGTGATACTCCTGGGTAATTGGGGTATATATCATTCGTACCCTTTTAGTTTATTTTTTATTTTTTCAAGTGTGAACGTCTCGTATGAAAAGGACACTTTACGTTCTCTCACAATTTAGCAATTTTTCATCATATATACAAATATACAATACAATTAAACAATACAACACTTACATATACAAACTTTTGTTGCAATATATACAGACTATTATTTCTCGAAAAGGACAAGAGTCAAGCTTTCGACTCACAAAATGATTCAGCTACAAACAAATGCAGTTTTCTAAGCAATTCATACACCATAAATTAATGTTATGTTATGTTATGTTATGTTATGCACTTTTGTATTGCGCACAGCTGCCCCAGCTAAGGGGCGTCCTGGCGCATGGCAGGCAATGTGCAACAGTTTAGCAGAAACACAACACAAGTAAAAGAATTTATTTAAAAAGGAAAGTTTTCAATGCTTTACGGAAGGCCAAAAGGTCATCCAAAAGCCGCAAATCCGCTGGAAGGGAATTCCAGAGTTCAGCCGCCCTAACCCGGAAAGAGCGACCACCAGCTCGACACAGCCTGTATCGGGGAACCACAGCAAGCGCTTGACTTCCCGATCTCAGAGCACGGGAAGGAACATACCACGACAGGAGATCAGCAAGAATTGGCGGACCTACTCCCCTCAAGATCTTAAACGCCAAGCACAACACCTTAAACTGGATGCGTGATTTGATGGGGAGCCAATGCAAAGATCTCAAGACTCCCGAGACAGAACTCCTTCGGGGTAAGCCCACAATGGCTCTCGCCGTGGCATTCTGCACGCGTTGGAGGCGGGTGGTCTCAGCCACATTGGTCCCTACCAGAAGCGAGCTGGCATAGTCCAGGCGAGATAGTACCGTGGCCTGGACGATCAGCTGCCTGGTACCACGGTCAAAGAACTTAAGAATGGGCCTCAGCGACCGCAAGATACCGAAACAGCAGGCCGCGATTTTCTTCGAATGGCCCTCATAGCTAAGAGCAGGATCCATCCAAACTCCCAGATTCCTAAGTTCTGTGACCGGGATAGGGGCCGGCCCCAGTTCAACGGGCCACCACTTGTCCCCCCACAGTTCCGCCCTCCTTCGCATTGAGCTGGAGACAGTTGTTCTTCATCCAGCTTCTGTGGTCTATTAAGCAACTAATAGCTAATCTTTTTCTGTGTGCCGACGCGTTTCGAACTCGATGTATTCAATTGTCGAGTTCTCCTCAGGGCTTGGTCTCTTGAATTTTTCTTTGTCCCAGCAGCCGCCGGTCCGCAGGTACTTTCATTACTTTCAACTGGAATGACTTGGACCTCAAGGTGTGGGCAAAGATCTTGTGAGGACCCTCAGAGTTGTTTTTCTCTGTTCTTCACGATATTTCAACTGCCTGGCGTTTTCGCCGGTTTCAAATGTAAGCTGCAGCGCTTCTCTGTTTATTCTGCGTGTCAGCCTGGCGTTCACGCCGATTTCAACTTTGGCTGCAGCGTCTCTGTGTGTTCTATGTGTATTTCCAAATCCAATCTGTGATCGGGATACCCGCTATTCTCTTCCAACCGCGGCAATCCGGCGACTTCCTTAGTGAGTCTGTGGAACCATATATGATGAAAAATTGCTAAATTGTGAGAGAACGTAAAGTGTCCTTTTCATACGAGACGTTCACACTTGAAAAAATAAAAAATAAACTAAAAGGGTACGAATTATATATACCCCAATTACCCAGGAGTATCACTTGGTATGTTTTCCCTTTAATAGTGGGTTTAAAACAATTTGTAGTCGGTAAATCCTTCTTCTTTTCCCAATAATAAATGGTCCAACTGACTACAAGTCCCAGGACCTAACTCCCCTCGCTCTAACCATTGAGCCACACTTCTCCACTCGTAACATTATTTAATTCAAACAATGGATAAACATGTTTATTTGAGGTTTAATTCAGGAAAAAGCAAACACTCATAGGGAATACAGGTTTATGTAAAGCGTGTGAAATATAAGCAGGAACAACATGTTACCTTAATGCATTGTACAGAAATCCATGATTATTGTTTGTCTCAATCATTGAGGTCATGAATACAGGGCTCCTCCTGTACACATGTGTTAAGCAGGGCTCAGAAGCGAAAGGGACTCTTCAGGAGAATCTAGACTCACGGAAACCCACAAAAGCTCCTTCATATTCATGTCAGCCAGCTAGCTGCTCAATCATAATATAGCAAAAAGAACAACTGGTGGACAGAATGCAGAACAATATCATACATTCACCCCAGTACAGAGATCTGGGCCTAAATACATTGTTTCTTTGCTCACCATGCCATTCCAGTTTCGACCCAGCCATATGAAAATAAGTCTTGACCCTGAGCCTCAGGGGAACAGTCCAGCCTGAACTGCCAAGCCAGGGCCTCCCTGGACTGGAAACAATCATCCTAGGACCGGTTTCGTGCTTTCAGGCCTCATTAGCCAGTATAGCTTGATTCTAGTGGCATGGAGAGCACTGAAACCACGTCTGGGCATACCTGTCCCACTCGGGGTGACAAATGCAAAAAGAACAATTGATGGAGAGAATGCAGAACAATGTCATACATTCACCCCAGTTCAGAGAGCTGGGCTTAAATCCATTGTTTTTTGCTCACCACCTCTCCTGCCCCGTCATCTCTCCTGCCCAGTCACCTATCCCGTCGATCACTTCTCCAGCCCGGTCACTTCTCCAGCCAGCTCACTTCTCCTCTCCTGCCCGGTCACATCACCTGCCCTGTCACGTCACCTGCCCGTCATGTCACCTGCCCGTCACCTGCCCGTCACTTCTTCTGCCCGGTCACTTCTCCTGCCCGGTCGCTTCTCCTGCCCTGTTGCCTCTCCTTCCCAGTCACTTCTCCTTCCCCGTCACTTCTCCTGTCCCGTCACTTCTCCTGTCCCGTCACTTCTCCTGCCCCGTTCACTGCTCCTGCCCCGTTCACTGCTCCTGCCCCATTCACTGCTCCTGCGCCGTTCACTGCTCCTGCCCCATTCACTGCTCCTGCTCCATTCACTGCTCCTGCCCCGTTCACTGCTCCTGTCCTGTCCACTGCTCCTGCCCCGATCACCGCTCCTGTCCTTTCACCGCTCCTTTCCTTTCACCGCTCCCGCCCTGTTACCGTTCAAGCTCATGCCCCGTCACCTCTCCTGCCCCGTCACCTCTCCTGCCCGTCACCTTCACTGCCCCATCACCTCTCCTGCCCCGTCATCTCTCCTGCCCCGTCATCTCTCCTGCCCCATCATCTCTCCTGCCCCGTCACCTCTGCTGCCCCGACACCTCTCCTGCCCCATCACTTCTCCTGCCCCGTCACTTCTCCTGCCCCATCACTTCTCCTGCCCTGTCACTTCTCCTTCCCAGTCACCTCTCCTTTCCTGTCACCTCTCCTGTCCTGTCACTGCTCCTGACACGTCAACTCTCCTGCCCCGTCGCTTCTCCTATCCGTTACTTCTCCTGCCCGTCACTTCTCCTACCTATCAATTCTCCTGCCCGGTCACCTCTCCTGCCCTAGTACCTCTCCTTTCCTGTCGCCTCTTCTGTCCGGTCACTGCTCCTGCCCAGTTCAATCCGTATACAACATTGACAAATTACACAAGGTGTCAAGTTCCCCACAGTACTCTGTCTGGGGAAAGCTCCTCTGTAATCACCAGACCCAGAATGGCCATAGCGGGCACCGGGCGTTTCCCCGGTAGGCTGCTAGGGTGGGGGCCGGTTTTGGGCCCCTGGGAGGCTGATTTTGTTACTGGGGGTCGGCAATATCGGCCCCCCTGTAACAAAATCGGCCAAAACCGAAATGGAACAGGAAATATTATCTGTGACCTAACACTGGTACTTTGTGAATTTCGCCGAAATGAAATGAAAAATGTATGTATGAAACTGTTTTCATGTAAAGTGCTCTTATACCTATTATGTTAAGTTTGCACTATATAAAACTATAAAAATAAATGCATAGTAAATAAACAAATATAACACAGGGATGGGGTTGACGGTGATAAGGACTAATATCAATAGAGAGGTAATCCTATTGATTTGCAAATGACTGATGATGAGAAAACCAAGAAATGTCTCTCAACTTCCGACAATAAGGACCGCTGAACACAAGTGGCAATGGGTGGTAGCAAGAAGTCTGTAGTAAAGTACAGGAAGGTACAAAGCATTACGACATTAGTGCAATTAAGCTTTTTGTTATAGGTCTGGGTGAAACTGGTCTCTGAAATATGACCACTAATTCTTATTTGTGAGTTCACTTGGTAGAAGGCAGATTTCTTGCCCAAAACAGAAAACACGTATGCTCAAGCTGCTGGGCTGCACTCCCCCTCACCCCAGGGGAAGCCGGCTGAGCAGTTTGCCAGGGCCGGTTTCTGTACTCAGTCCCCCTGGTAATCACCAACTCCAATCTCACTGGCACTTGATATGCTAAAGGCAGAGGGCGGGTGCATTGTCATTCCAAAGGGGATAATCTGCCTCAATCGGAATGACAATGCCCCCGCCCTCAGACTGTGCGAGCTCAGGGAGGGGCTGCTGCAGCCTCTGGAGTTCAACAGAGAAGTGCGAGCAGCCCCTGGAAGCTGAAAGAAAAAAAAAGTTACTGCTTTTAAGTTGGACTATTCTTGCCATCCCGGGATGCCTTTTTGAATGAAAGAAGTAGGGGAACAGACTCAAATAATTTTTTGAAGTAGGGGCACGTCGTGCCCTTCCGTTCCCGCCCACTTCTACCACTGATTTCAACCAATGCAGGCAATCAGGAATGCAGCACTCATTTGAGTGCATGCAATGTGGATAGTACTATGAACCAGAAATTGCCAGCACTGGACTTACCTAACCATGGGCCAGATGTAGGTAACTCATTTTTACCGATTCTAAAATACCGTATTTTACCGATTCGGTATTTTAGAAAAGGGAAACGAGATGTAGGAAAAAAATCGGTAGAAAATACCGATTCGGTAAAAATCGGAATCCCCGAGTCGGTATATACCGAATCAGTATTTACCGATTCAGCAAATACCGATTTGGAAAAACCCATTCATTCCTATGGGCCTGGATGCCCATAGGAATGAGTTGTATTTACCGAATCGGTATTTACCGAATCGGTAAATACCGACTCGGGGATACAAAAAAGCAAGCAGTTGAGCTACCAACCAATCACGTGCTCCACCCCGCCCCTCAGCCAACCAACAGAGCAATCAACCAATCCTGTGTCTACACCCCACCCCAGAACCAGAGAGTGGCCACACCCATGCAGGTGCAGAGTAACTGATCACCCAGGAGAGCATTTACACACTGACAGGCTGTTGTGAAGCTGAGCTGTGCAGGATTTACAAATGGATTCCCCGGACTCCCAGAGGGAAGGTGCAGAGAGGCAGAGGAAGATGAAGTTCAGCACAGGTGAACTTCAGGTGCTGGTGGAGGAGGTTGTAAAGCACTACTCAAGATTTTTGGAAAGCAGTCTCTGCAGGTAGCAGAGGCTGTGAAGAGGAATACCATTCCAAAGTGAACGCAATTGGAGTGACAACCAGGGAAGTGGACGATCTGAAGAAGAGATGGTATGATCTGAGGATCATTACCAAAAAGAAATTGGCGGCAAGAAGGAAAGAGGCCAATGCTACAGGTGGAGGAAAGAACAGGGCACCTGCTCTCACGGATCTGGAAGAGCCTGTGGAGTCCACACTGGAGCCAGAGAGCGTTGTAGGAATTGGTGATGCAGACAGCTCAGCCCGAGCTGCATCAAAGAAAGGTAAGGGACATGTCCATCATTCCTCACCCCCTGCCTGTCTACCTCCCCCAATGTGGCTGTGTGTTGAGGAACTCCAGTACAGGCCTCTGTATCCCCCTGCATTGCATTATGGGAGTGGTAGTCATAATAATTCACATCAGAGCAGGCAACATGAAACAATGTCAGGCATGCCACACAATACAATTAGAGACAGGGGAGGACCAGGAAATAGTGAAAATGATGTGTGATTTATTATAGAAATACACGGTGGAAGCACCACTAAGCCACTGCCACGCAAATTACAGACCGATCTCTCTCTTGCCCGCCCTAGCGAAAGTGGTTGAGAAGCATGTTCATCTTACTCTTGCCAACTTTCTTGAATTTAACAATATCTTGCACCCATCACAGTCCGGGTTTCGTTCTAGCATGAGCACCGAGACTGTGTTGCTCGAAGTCACTGAGGCCTTAAGAGAAACTCTGGACGCCGGGGGAAAAGCCATGTTGGTGATGCTTGACCTATCGGCGGCTTTTGACACCGTCCCTCATGACCGTCTCCTTTCTAGACTCTGGGAGATCGGGCTAAGGAGGTCGGTGTTCAGTTGGTTTAAATCTTTCCTTGCCGATAGCCAACAAACGGTCTGGGCTTCTCCTTTCTCTGCCAGGATGCCGCCATTGGAAATGGGAGTGCCTCAGGGCTCTATATTGAGCCCTTCGCTCTTTAACATCTATATGTCCCCACTGACGGCTCTGGCAGAGGCTCTCGGAGCTCAGATCGTGTCGTACGCTGATGATACTCAGCTTCTTTTCACGTGCGACAAGGGCTCCGACTTTAATGGTAAGAACGTCAGAGATTGCCTTGAGGCGGTCTTCGGCTGGTTTCAGCTGAATGGCCTCAAGTGCAACTCTGATAAGTCGGAAGTACTTTTTTTTGGCTGCCCCCCGGATCCCAGATGGAAGACCTGGTGGCCTCCCGCCATGTTTGCCCCTGCTTGCGACTCGGTCGTCGCCAAAAATCTTGGGATTCAAATTGACAATGGCCTCACCTTTAAATCCCAGATATCGGGTCTGGTGGGCAAATGCTTTGCCATCCTAAAGATGATTCGGAAATTTCTGCCCCTTCTACCAGTCGACCACAGAAGAGTTATGGTACAGGCACTAATTGGTGCTCGTCTAGATTATGCGAATGTTCTTTATCTTGGCCTCCCTGAATTCCTCTTAGCTCGCCTACAAGTTGTTCAAAACTCGGCTGCGCATGCCATTTTTGGTCTGACCAGGAGGGCCAGTGCCAGTGCTCTTCTCACCACTCTTCACTGGCTCCCTATAAAAAACGGATTATCTTTAAAACAATGACGCTGGCTTTCAAGGCACTGCACGGCCTGGGAGCCTTGAATCTTCGGAAGCTGGTGAATTTCTACTTGCCTTCCAGATTACTCAGATCGGCTACCCTGGCCTTGGCCGTGGTTCCTGCCACGAGGTGGGCCAGGTGCGGCGGTCGTTCTTTTAAACTCCTCGCTGCTCAGTCATGGAATGCCCTTCCCGTGTCCCTTAGAACCATGGGCAATCTGCTTGCTTTCAGGAAGAACTTAAAAACCCTGTTGTTCACTCAGTAAAGTAACTCTGCTCTCAACCTTCTGTTCAGTGGAGGATCTGAAGCACCGAGACACTCCTCGGAGTAGCAGAGCGCTATAGAAATCCCCCCATATAACATAACATATAACATAACATATCTGTCCACAGGAGAGACTTCGCGCAAGACAATGCAGGAGAGGGAGAAGAGGCCACCCCAAAGGGAGAGGAGTGAGGAAGAAGGCAGGGATGCAGGGCCCAGCACAGCAGCAGCTCCAGCACCCTGCACAAAAGCAGATGCCACACCAGAGGCAGCCACCATCCAACTGCCATCATCTCCCCTGCTCCTTGACTCACCACAACATGAGCCACAACAATGTGCCACAACAGCAGACTCAGAGGTGTCGGAAATCTGCAGGCCCAGGAGGCATGACGTTCCCCCGCTGAGAATCTTACACACATCCTCTGATGAGGAAAGGGAGGGTGAGATACCAATTGAGTCTATGGCAGCACATACAGATGGTCTTCCGTCCACTCCTGTCACTGTATCCGGAGCCACAATACGCCGTAGGGTCCAGGATGAAAGCTTGAGTGGGCATGATGACGGTGTCTTCCGTGGCCTCGAGACAACAATGGTCATGGTGCAGCGCCTGCAGGCGAAAGCAATTAGTGCAGTGCACAGACAAATGCGCCACATGAACAAAACCTTTGACACCATGAACCGGGGGATCACATCAATGGCGGACAGCATGAGGGACATGGCCGATGGGGTCAGGGACTTGTCACAGTGTGTGATGTCACTTTGTGAAGAACTCCATGAGGACCGTGCACAAAGGCGCAGGGAGAGGCAGTGCATGCAACAGCAGACCAGGGACATGCACCGTCTTGCAACAGCGACTTCACTGCTGTGTGGCCGTTCTGTTGTAATGCAGGAGGGGCTGGTGCACTGCTGCACAGATCTCACAAGGGGGATGGGGAGAGTCACTACAGCAATGGAAGTGATGCTGACTAACCAGTCAGCCACCACAGGAGGTGAAGGTTTAGGGGACACAGACAACACCAGTAGCAGGAGCAGCACCCCTATTCCGGTAATCCGGAGAAGCAGCAGGCGCCAGAGTACAGGCGCTGGCACAGCAGACAATGATCAACCCCACCCACAGGCATCACGCAGTGCAGTGCATGGGCGCAGGCAGTAAGGCTGCCAAATTCGAGTGGACATGTGAGGGTGAGGTAACCCCTGTCCGCCCAGTTGTGCTAGGCACACTTAGGATGGTACAAATCTGTCTTTAGACATTTACCGTAGTGCCAATTAAACTACGTTTATTGCATTTAAACACTTGCTGTGTCTCTCTACTTACTCAAAAGTAGTTGTGTGTGATCTCTGCCCGTCTCTGTCTGCCATCTGTTGGTGTTGGTACTCCTACTCTGTTGGCTGCAGGTAGTGCCTGGTCATCGTCATGGTCTTCATAGTCACTGAATTCCACCTTGGTGCCCTCCTTAGTAGCAAGGTTGTGCAACATTGCACAAGTTGCAATGATCTTACAGCATATGACTGGTGAGTACTGCCGTGCCCCTCCACTTTTGTGGAGGCAGCGGAACCTGCTCTTCAGAAGGCCAAAGGTGCGCTCCACGATGTTCTGGATTGATTTATGTGCCACATTGTATCGTCTCTGGCTGGGAGTCGTGGGGTTGAGGTAGGGTTCAGGACGAAGGAACGGAGGGAATATGCACTATCCTCTAATGTGAAAAGAGAAAATCATTACTCACAGGCACACATAAACATACGTCTGCATTATCTATCAAGGGAGTGTCACACAGTAATTTACCTAGTAGGTATCCTTCGCCAAATTCCCCTGCTGTCAGGCGGGTGTAGATCCCAGATGTAGGAGTCGTGGGTGCTTACTGGTTACCTGGCCACTATATCCGTGATCATGTACTTGGCATCACATATTACTTGTACATTTATTGTGTGGGATGACTTTCTGTTCCTGTAAATGTACTCAGTGGCAGCAGGTGGGCATATTGGGATGTGGGTGCCATCAATGCAGCCAATCACGTGTGGGAAATGTGCCATTAGCTGAAAGTCTGTCTTGGTCCTGAGCAGGTCCGCATCAGTGTCCGGGAAGCGGATGTAATGCTCCATTCTTTGCATCATGGCATCCAGGAACTTCCTGAAGAAACAAGAGAGGCAGCTCTGGGACACCCCACCTACCGCAGCAACAACACTCTGGTAACTCCCAGATGCAAGCAGGTGTATGCTACAGAGCACCTGCACATGGGGTGGGATGGCGTGATCCCTTGGTGTCGGGTGCTCCAGGAGTGGGTGCAGGTCCCTGATGAGGTCCAGGATGGTTTGAGGGTGCAGTCTGTACCTTTGCAGTATCTCAGGCTCAGTCAGTGGAAGAGTGTGATCCTTTGCCTGTAGACCTGCTCCTCCCTTCTCCATTCCCTCTCTCCTGCTGCCTGTAGCCGTAGCCTCCTTGCTATGACGTAGAATGCTGCCATTCTGGTTACACTGTTGCATTTTGGAGCCCTATTTTATAGCCTGCACCTGGTTATCACCTGCTTTCAATCCATGCTAAATACCGACTCTTAAATACCGAATTTGAGGCAAAATCGGTATTTTAGGGGTCACCAACATCTCAAAAGTCTTATTTTTCCATTTCTTATTTTCCGAATCGGTAAATTTACAGAATTGGAAAATTTACCGATTCGGAATATTTACCGATTCGGTAAATTTACCGATTCGGAATATTTACCGATTCGGAATGTTTACCGAATCGGTAAATCTACCGATTCGGAAAATTTACCGATTCGGTAGTTTTTGGGAGCCCTACATCTCACAGTCCAAATACTGGTCGGTAACGGCCGAAATTCTGTAAATTCGGTCGTTACCGACCGGTATTTGGCTACCTACATCTGGCCCCATGTCAGTTAAATCGGTGCGTGTGAACAGTGAACCCCGTATCATACCTCTGACCAGCCTTTGTAAACTTTGCCTTGACAACTTTCCAGCACATTCTGCTCAGCTGCCGCTCTGCTGAAGAGCACAATAACGAGTGGTGAACAGTATAGTGGGCCCTTGGGTTATCATTGGACTTGATGTCTCGAATGCCCGCATTTTATTTTACAGGAATACAGGAAAATTAAAAGCATGTTGTTTAAGTTAAAAGAACTCCCGTGAGTTAAAATTCAGTGCTCATGGGAGCACTGAATTAAAGTTATATTTTACTGTCCGACGCTTTGTTATCTTTTATTAAAAGTTTAGTGGCGGTGGCTCCCCTGCTGTCTTCATAAGAGCTCCCAGCTTTGATATCCCCAGTTTTTGATGTACGTTCTCTTCCTTCACACGCAGAAATTGACCGTTTAATTGCGTGGGATCAGAGGGTAAGGATGGGGTATAGAGAGAGATTGCAGTGCCACTCATTAGACCTCTCTGCATTCAAATAACAAGTGCGCACTCTCGGGGACAGGACCTTATTGAAAATGTATCGGATTTAAAACTTACTCAAATGCCTCCAAAGTTAAACACGAGCCGGAGGGTAGGGCTGCAGTCCGCCTGCAGATTGGACAGCCCTGTCTTGTCTCTCACCAGACTGTCACATGGAGCAGCAGTCGGCACTCCAGTCCTACCTTCAGCACGGACTCTCCAGCCCAGCCTGGAAACCACGGCTTCTTCATAGGGCCCCACGGCATACAGCGCACCTTGCGTGCAGCATTTTTGCAAGCAGGTGCGCTTGCACTTCATACACGTGTGCAGTGCTGCCACGAGCTACCAGTGCCGTGCAGCCACCGCTGCCCCCATAATATTGCCGCCTGGGGCAGACTGCCATCCCCTAACTATGCCACTGACAGGCAGCACTTGCGGCGCGCTAGCTACATTAATAAAATGTAAAGTGTATTTTAAAGAAGAGAGATACCTCACTGAGGCACAGCTTACTTTGCAAGACGACTCGATGAGTGGCAATTTTATGGTCTGCTCAATGCGAGGCACAAGATGGCTGCCAACACTTCCTGGTTTGAAGTGTTGACAAACAATTAGAGCCAAGCCCGTGCTTGGGGCGTTAGACTCTGCCCAGATATTGAAACTTTTTTGTTTTTTAAATTTGTCAGCAACTACTAAACGGATTTACACCATTTAACAAACAGGTCTCTTTCTGAACCAAGGGCTACCTTTTTGCCAAATTTGGTGTAATTCCTTTCAGCAGTTCGGGCTATAGATGTGTCTAAAGTTTCCTATGGAAAATAACATGGAGAAAACACGTTTGGGACCCCCCTTTTTTCTTGGCCCCCGCTTGACAAATCACAACAAAACTTTCAGGATAGTAGCTGACCGAAGCGGGCCACAAGTTTTGAACATTTCGCAAAGATTCGCCAACCGGCGCTAAAGTTATTGGGAAAATAAAAAATGATTTTCCCATGGAAACTAGGTCCTATCTATAACTATCTACTGGCGACAGCCAGTAGATCATTTATATATATATATATATATATATATATATATATATATATATATATATATATATATATATATATATATATATATTTATATATATATATAATACAGCTCCATCTCCACCTTCGGTGAAGCACTTGCGGGGGGGTGCGGTGTGCAGCTGTGGACGCCGCAAATTATCCTCGCTCCAGTTCCTCACAGTTTGCAAAGAACTCCGCACTCGTTGGGGCGTTTGAATGAAGTTTTATTTTCAATCAGCCAGCAATAAACTTGTTTCGGCGAACTGCCTTCTTCCGTGTTAATGAACACATCGGAAGAGGACATATTTAAGGAGGCGTCTTAATAGTGCTTTCAAAACAGAAGAAGGAAAACAGTCATTTCATTGACCTGCATGCCATCTTAGTAGTTCATAGGTTATGTACTGAGTATTGTGTTGCATAGTTTCTACCCTCTTGAAGTACCATATTGTACATAATTATTTTACATTATTTACACTACCAGCAACTGTCAATTCATATATACACAATTTTCCACATGTATACAAATTTGCAGATTATTTCTATACGCGTTCTGTTTATTAAGCAAACGGTGTATATTACCAACAGTTATGCGTATCACTGGTTCAGATAAAACTCTTACGCTTATATAGCAGAAAGGACCGCGTCTAAACCACTCCCTCAGCTACATGATGTAACATATATCTTTGTTATACAAGCCGCGAATCAGCACCAGTGAACCACCATCTTGTAAGTATTATGTATGCCTTTCAGACACATGTTATGCTCTTAACGCCGTATATCGGCATATGTGAATTTACCAATATGGGTTAAGACCTCCTGCTGGTATTCACTTCGTTCAATACCATAACCTATTTTTTCTTATTATCTTCCCGTGGATCGGCATGAGACCCTCTTTTGTCTTAGCACTAATATTCTCAAAATAACAACTTTACACACTTAATTCTTTTTTCAGTTACACATCTAAGGGAATGAGCACTTAGCAATGTCAGTTTTGTCAGAGGTCACACATATTTTCTGAAGTTTCTACAGATTAAAATCAAGTTACACCACAGTAATGCTGTCTCAAAGAAATTCTGGCCACATACTCATTTTACCAATTTTATGATTATATACACTTTCTTCTTACTTTATACCAGTTTTCAATATTACGACCCAATGTGTGCTGCCAATTCCTCTCCACTGTTTAGTCCTTTCGGAAACTTTGTCATTAGGTCTATGATGTATTGTGACTCTAGCCTTCTCAATTTACGTAGCCTGTCCCCACCTCTAATGTTTGCAGGTATACAATCGAGGCCAAAGTATTGCAACTGATTTCAATTGCTAGCATGTTTTTCAAAAAAATGATGTGCCACAGGATAGGCAATGTCATTTTTGTCTATGACCCTTACATGTTCTAGTACTCTAATTTTCACTTGGTGAATGGTGCTACCAATGTAGCGTAGCCCACACGGGTATTTTAAACAGTATACAGCAAATGTGGTGCTACAGGTCAAGAATTTATTTATTTGCTTGGTCATCCCTATTTCTGGTATATCATAAGATAGGACCCTTCTGCTATTACCACAGGCTTTGCACCTACTACAGGGGTAGAAGCCTTTCATGTCTTTCAAGGTACTCATTTTCTGTGGCTTATTATCTAAATGATTTTTCATTAGCATGTCCCTTAGTGATCTTGCCTTTTTAAAGGTAACAAGGGGATGTATCGGAATGTCCTCAGGGATAACGTTATCTGTTTTTAAAATATGCCAATTTTTCTTCAGCATCCGCTTCAGATAATTGGCTTCCGCTGAATAGGGGGTAACCATCCGGAATTTCCCCTCCGTTGTACTGTCATTCTCTCTGATCTTACCTTTCAGCAGGTTTGTTCTGGGTGTCCCTCTCACTTTATTTAGTGTGGTTTCTAATGTTGCACGGTCATACCCTCTTTGTGTGAATCTCATAATACAGTCTTTGGCAGCTCTTTCAAAATCATGATCACTGGTACTATTTCTTTTTAACCTTAGTAGTTCCCCATATGGAATACTCTGCACTACTTTGGGGGGATGACTACTAGTAGTGAAGAGTATGAAATTCTCCGCAGTTGACTTTCAATACAGGGACGTTTGTATTCTACAGTTATCTATGAACACCTTCAGGTCCAGGTAGTCCACTGGATTCACTGTACCTGAAAAGTGCAGATTTACGTCATTGATGTTGAGACTCTCAATGTACTGTAAGGCCAATTCAGTTGTCCCTTGCCATATAATAAACAGATCATCTATGTAACAATACCATTTAATAACTCTTCCACTTAGGCTCTCACTCACATATGTCCTGGGCACCTGCTCCTCCCACCAGCCAACAAATAATTTTGCATAGCTGGGGGCGACCTACCTACTGGCGGTTGTCAGTAGGTAGTTCTAATTAGGACTTTGTTTCTATTCAAAAAGCATTTTTTCTTTTGCCAATATCTTTGGCGCCATTTGACAAACCTTCGCGAAATTTTCAAAACGAATGGGGCGCCCCAGTGAGCTCCTTTCTTGAAAGTTTCGGGTGATTTGTCAAGCGGGGGCTGAGAGAAAAGGGGGTCTCAAAATGCGTTTTCTTCATGTTCATTTCCATAGGAAACTTTAGACAAAGCTACAACCCGAACTGATAAACGGAATTACACCATATTTAGCAAAAAGGTAGGTCTTGGTTCAGCAAGAGCCCTTCTTTTAAATGGTGTAAATCTGTTCAGTAGTTGCTGAGCAATTTAAAAAAGAATAATATCGATATCTGAGCACCAAGCAGGAGTGGCGACTCCGACCGGGCACGAGCTTCACTCTGATTGGCTGCCAACACTCCAAACCAGGAAGTGTTGGCAGCCATCTTGTGACTCAGTAACAGAGTCACAAGAAAAGAGTAAAACAAATTGTAAAAAACAAGAAAAGCGGGCAGGGTATAAACACCTTGACCCCCTAGGCCAGCTCAGGGAAAAACGAAGTGCGGGCTCCCACGATTCGTTATTATTAAGCCCCAGGGTGAGCCAGGTCCCTGAGCAATCCCAAATCCGCCACCTCCCCGGGGATTGATTGATGATTTAAGGGGGGAATGCAGCCCCCGCAGCCCCAGGGATCACCACCTCCCCGGGGTACTCTATATTGAAATTCAGGGGTCCATTACGGACCCATGAGACAGGGGACCACCACCTCCTTGGGGCTTTAGAAATTAATAGAGGAGGGCCGCATGGCCGCCTCCTGAAGCCCTTGATGGCCCTGGGGACTGCCACACCCCAGGGCCGGCTCCTGCAAAGTCCCAGGGTGCCCACCGCCCGGGATATTGCCATTTGCTATGGCAGGGCGGGAACATGGCTCCAACCCTGCCATAGCAAACTCTTCTTTGTTTGATGAAGCGAGAGCAGGTACACCTGCTCTCGCTGCAATCAAGCAAAGCAAAATTGCTTTTGCACAAGGGGAGCTGCATGTCTGCAGCTTCCCTTGTGCAAAAGCAATGCCGGCTCCCGCATGTGGTTGGGAGCCGGTGGGACCATGGGGGAATTGGGGCTTCCCCCCGCGGTCCCCAACGGAGAGGCCAGGTCCCGGGGTATGGGGCCACATGGCCCACTCCCCTCTAATTAAAATAAAATGTTAAAAAAACCAGAAAGGCTGGCCCAGGGGGATGGGGTCAACGGGGCCATAATTTGCCTGAGGAGGGGGGCCACGCGGCCCCCTCCAAATAATTAGAATTTTTTTTTAAAAGAGTCTGGCCATGGCCGGGGGGATGGGGTCCCCGGGGCCGACATTGGCCTCGGGATGGGAGCCTTGCGCTCCATTCCCGATTTATTAATAAAATTTTTTTATAAAAAGGGGTCAGGCCCTGGTGGATGGGGTCCCTAGGGCCCCAAAAATGTAAAAATAAAGGGGGCCAGACAGCTCTGTGGTGCATAGTGGAGGTACCTGGTGTGCTAGTTGGCCCCCAGGGATGCCCAGTATTCAAGGGGAATTAATATCCCAACTAACAACGCGCCAGGGGGCTCATTTGTAGAGTGGTGGGGAAAGGGGGCATGGCCTCCGGCTAGATGCTGGCATTTTTTAAAAATATTTTTAAAAGGGGTCAGGCCCTGGTGGATGGGGTCCCTAGGGCCCCATAAATGTAAAAATAAAGGACCAGGCAGCTCTGTGGTGCATAGTGGAGGTACCTGGTGTGCTAGTTGGCCACCAGGGACTCTTAGGGGTCCATTAGGATGGTGGGCGGACTTTGTCCGCCCGCCACCCTAACGGAGATCGGGACCGCCTGCCATAAGGGCGGGGGTCCCGTTGGGGGTATTAGGATGTGCCCGCCACAGTGGCGGGCACATCCTATATGTTTTACATTGTGGCGGGCGGTGCTCTCTGCACCGCCTGCCACAATGTAAAACATAAGTTGACCCATTCACACATGCAAAGCGGCAGGCACCGCGCGGTGCCTTTCGCTTTGCATATGTACATGTGGGTGGGTACCATAGGTACCCCCCATGTGCCCCCCTGACAGTGGCGCCAACCTGGGGGCCCTGCAGGGGGCCCCCGCAGCAATCTCCGCATGCCTTTCCGTGGCCGCCACGGAAAGGCCCACACATTTTGCCATCGTAATATAGCTGGCGGTGTCCATTGGACACCGCCACCATATTAATCTATTACGACCGCGGCGGTGAAGCGGCGGACGGTCTTTCTGTCCGCCGCTGTCCCCTCAGCCATCCTAATCTGGCGGAGGGGAAAACGAGAGCGGTTGTCGGGCGGATTGCCTCCGCCAGGGTGGCGGTGGCCAACGCCACCCTGGCGGGGGCTATCCGCCCGATATCCTAATGGACCGCTTAGTATTCAAGGATACTTAATCCCCCAACTTAGAACGCGCCAGGGGGCACATTTGCAGAGTGGTGGAGAAAGGGGGAGTGTCCTTTGTCCACCTCTCAGCAATCCCACTGTGTGGGGCTTACTGGAGGTAAGATTTAGGCTAGTTGGTCCCTAAAGGACCCCCAGCAGTGAAGGGGACTTCAATTCAAGTATCTTCATTCGGTTATAACAATAATAACCATAAAAGCACATTACAATATTATCTCATTTCAGTAGTGGCTTTAATTTCTCCTAGTAGACCCATACCACAGATTTTTAGGGGATTTCTAGATACGTTACACATAGAAATAGGTCTGTGAAATATTCCTGACGTCCCAATTTGGTAAGCCACTTTTTCACATATTCCAGCCACCTAATATGTTTGATGCCATTATATCCCAGCACATCCGCCAGTATATAACCATCAAAACCGGTTTCATCTAATATCCAGATTTTATGCCAGAGAAGAACTGGCTGAATCTTGATTGTGTCCTCCAGGTATGGCATACCCAATTCCAGGTGGCAAGGAGAAACTTAAGAAAAATGATTTTAGCAGTCTGCAGGGTTTTCACATCTGTGTCTTCCCATATTCCCGCTCCATAGTTAGCTATAGCCACACATTTAGCCCTATAGATGTGTAGAAGTTCCGCCGGTGGGTGTCTTCCTAATTTGCGGCTGAAGTTTGATAGGGCCATTAATGCCGTGGCAAACAGCAGATGTCTAGTTTTAACTTCCTCGGACCAAAATACTGTCCTATCAAATAATATCCCTATGTATGAAAATGTTTTTGTGCACTCTATCGGTCTTCCATCAATGTATAATGATTTAATCTTCTTGTTTGACCCAACACTGCTATTCGCTGTGTATGTTTTGGAACAGTTGATAGTGAGTCCCAAGTTCGACATAAAATTAGAAAATGAATCTACAACACATTGAAGACCTAGTGGTGTGAGGGCCATTAAAACTGCACTATCAGCGTAGAGGAGTGCAGGGATATGGCGCTTTGCCGCCTTTGGAAAATTCCTGCACTCATTAATTAAAATGGTTTCTAACTTATTTATATACAGATTGAAAAGAAATGGGGCAAGGACACAGCCTTGTGTCACTCCTCTCCCAACTCTAAAGTGACTACTGCATTCTCCACCCAACCCACATCTGACCTTAGCCTTTGCCCCTGAATAAAGTTCCCTTACAAATGCGAATATTTAAAACATCCACGCCCAGGCCTTCTAAAATTGACCACAGTTTATCATGAATGACGCAGTCAAAAGCTGCTGTTAAATCGACAAATGTCATAAATAATCTTCCCTTTTTAGCCCTTGTGTACTTATCCAATAAAATGTGCAAATTAAGACCCTGCTCAACTGTACCCAGGCTCTTACGGAACCCATAATGCAGGTAGCTTATGACATCATTTTCTTCCGCCCATACCTGCAATCTTTCTAATAAAACCCACCCGATAATCTTTACAGTTGAATCCAGCAGTGAAATTGGGCGGTAGCAGACAGGGTTTATCCTATCTCCCTTTTTGAAAATTGGCACAAAAATAGATTCGTACCAGGTTGCTAAGAAACCGCTTTCGCTACATGAGTTAAAAGCAGACCCCATAAAGCTAGGTTTGTTTTAAAAAGGTCCACAGGGATACCATCAGGCCCGGGGGCCTTGCCACCCAGGCTTGAGGTATTTGCCACAGTGACCTCATTAAGTGTAAAATCCAATTTGATTCTTGTGCTGTGACAGCCATATTCAGCATAGTTCCCTGTACATCTCATACCGGGTTATTATACACATTAGTGTAGTGTGGTTCAGAAATGGCAATCTTCATGGATGCCATGTCTTTGTCAGCTATAAAAGGCGCGTTCACCAATATCCAGAAAGCAGAAAAGTCACGACTATTAGAAGCATCACGTAAAGCACACCAGGCTTACTTTTTTAAGATAGTCTGCCTAGCTTCAAGTGCAGTTTTATCATTTCTTCTTGCCTCCCTAATATAATCCTTATTTTTCACTGTGGCATGAACACAATGTTTAAGTTTAGAGTATGACTTTGTGCAGTCTGTGTTAAACCACCCTTGTTTGTTAGTCGGTTTCTTCCTAGATTCAACAAAAAGAGATATTTTTATGTATTTCGAGATTACCATGAAATTTTCCATAATCTCTTGACTAGGCGACTTTTCATTCAAGCATGACAAAAACATACTTTTACAGTTTGATACCACTTTTGAAGTAAATGCCTCAGCATTCACAGCCTGCCTTTCCGGAATATTCTCCTGGATGACTGGCTCGAAGCTTAAACTTAATGGAGCAAAAACTGAAATCATGCTCCTGGGCCACCAATTAACATCTCTCCCTAAAGCTTCTTGGCCTCCCTGTATGGGTGAGCCACCCTCGCCTAAAGAAAAAATCAAAAGCTTGGGGGTGTGGTTTGAGCCCGAACTAACCTTCAGGACGCACGCTCAGAAAGTCGCCGGCGTCTGCTTTGGCCTGCTCAGGGCAGTGCGGAAAGTTCTTCCCCTCCTGCCTTTCCAGTCCAGGAAACTATTGATCCAAAGACTAATCTTATCCAGACTGGATTATAGCAACGCCCTATTCTTGGCCGCCCCAGAGCTACCATCAACATCCTGCAATGGGTGCAGAACGCTGCAGCAAGGATGCTCCTCGGGGTCACAAGAAGATCGTCAGCCAAACCAGCGTTGAGAGCTCTCCACTGGCTGCCAGTGCGCGAAAGAATTGTCTTCAAATCATTATGCATCGCTCACAAGACGCTCCAGGGCAAAGGCCCCCGGCTCTTAGGAGCCTGATCCGCCCTTATAAATCCCCCGGGCCCTCCGGTCGGATTGGGAGAATTTTGCCATTGTCCTAAGAGTGAGAAAGACTTGCACGGGGGTCGCCGTTTTACGGTAAATGCGGCAAAAAATTGGAACACCCTCCCTAGGTACATTTGGACCGAACCCTGTTACCTTAAATTCCGAAAGTCTCTTAAAACTTTTCTGTTCCCCAAGATCCTCTAAGCAACGGCTCCTCTCCGGTTCTCTCTCTGTTTTTTGTTGAGTTAGCACTGGGACGCTCTAGGGCAGCCATGCGCTTTACAAATCAAATTTCATTTCATTTCATTTCATTTTAGGTGCATATACATTTTGTCTACATAAGGCAATATTATCAGCATTATTAGCAGCTATGGATCTGGCATTAGTGCTCTCTTTAAGCACTATCACTTCTACACTTAAAGGGAAATGATCGCTTAAGGCAATCCCATGTGTCTTAAAATGTTTAATTTATGAGGAATATCTGTTAGAAGACAGTATAAAATCTATGGTGGAAAATACGCCGCGGCCATCCCATCCCATCTCTCGAAGGAGAGGGGGCAGTCGGATTGTGAGTGAGAGATTAGAGGAGTGGGAGAAGATGGCGGCTGGCTGGGGAGTCCGGTCGTGAGCTCCAAGCCCTCCAGAATAGATGCTAAAATGAGCACACAAGCAAAACTAAACTGGGAAATTGGGAGTGCATCATTCAAGTAAAGAAGAAAATCCATTTTACTTCAAAAAGGACAGGTATTACCTGAATAGGAGCAGCGGCGGAGAGGTCATCTTGGATTGAGTCCCTGTTGGCTCGGCGTGCTGCCAAGGGTATCAAGGGGGCTCGCGGAAACTGGGGTTTTCGTCCAGGAAAAGAGAAGAGCACATATCTCCATGATTTCCAAGGTGATTGGGGCACAAAGAAACTGCAGGAGTCAGAAGGCAGCGGAGGTCGGGACGGCATGCGAAAGCGAAAGTGGAGTCTGGAAGTGAGATTCGCGGTAGTGCAATCACATTCAGCAGTGTGTGGGCGGACGCCGCAAGGGTGCCACTCAGAGGCAAAGCATCGATGGAAGCAGGAGGAGGACGGAAAACCCCTGCCACCCTCCAGGCACAGAGGAAAGCACACCAGCAGGGAGCCCAGACCAACAATCTCAGCAGGAGAGGGTGAGTGAGAGGGGAAGAGGGGCCTGTCATGATGCAAGGGGAGTTTGGGATTTAAGCAGCACTAAAGTAGTATTGCAGAGGCATCTGAAGGGGAAGGTTCAAATGTTCTGTTGAATCCAAAAGTATTAAATGAGGAGGTTAGGAATATAGACTGTGATAAGTTTGATCCCTTGCCCCCTACATTACCCCACGTACCCCCAGGAGGTCCAGGACAGGAAAAAGAGGGTGAGGAAGACTAATGTTTAAGGAGTAGAAAGTTGCCAATATATGAAGCACTGATTTTCACTAAAGAGGGACTTAGTATAAACACTGTAAACACTGCAACCCCTAAAAGCACGAAGAAAATAAGGAAACATATTGTGATAGCAGGTTCTCAACCACCACTGTCTAGAGCCAGTAGAGTTAAACTAAAAAATCCAGGATCAAATGGTAACCAGAACATAACTCCTACCTTAAGGTCTTTTTTTAAAGTCCAAGAAAAACAAATCTTGGACTGCAAAGATCAGGAAAAAGGCCAGAAAGAAAGCAAAGAAGATAGAGCGACCAAAACGTCAGTGGACGTTAGCAGGTATAGAATACTGATGATGGCAGATCATCACGAATCAGCCATGGAACTAGAAAAACGGGTAGACACAGAGGTCAGCAAATAGCCCACAGACAATCAATTAACCCAGGTCCTGTCAACCAACGGAAATAAAATGATAGAGATGATGATGAGGTGAAATTTCGGTGGAACTGTATGTAGAGGTACTCAACAAACAAAAAGGAGATCGACTTAATAAAAACTAAAGAGACTGAGATTAGAGATAAACCTGAATCCATGGAAAATCATGCTCGGAGAAATAATCTCAGAATCCTAAATGTTCTGGAAGGTCTTGAAGGGGAAGAGATTAAAAAATGTATAATTAAACTACTGGAAGAAATAATTCCCTGGACAAGGAAAGAAGATCTTGCTGGCGACATTCAAAGAATACATCAAGATCCCTTCAGGAAAGGAAAGTCAAGAAAAAATCCAAGAAAATCCTGGCAAATATTAAAACCTACACACTGAAAGAGTAGATTTTAATTGAGGGCCTGAAAGCAGGTTTATTCTCAAATAACGATTGGTCTTGCAGAATAAGATCAGATATTTCTAAAACAACGCAAGACCGACAGTGGGAGTTGGGCCAGCACATGCAAAAACTAAAAACGCTTGGGGCAACAGTACAGATGTGTTTTCCTGCCTCGTTAAGAATATTGTGGGGGAGTAAGATGCACAATGTAAGGTACCCCAAGGAAGTGGAGTGCTTTATCAATCGAATCAAAGCGCAGCAAATGGAACGCCCCTAATGTGAATATTTGGCTGTACAAAAACACGATTATAGTGCACCAAGAGGGTAAGGAGCTCGAATGGGGGAAAGTGATGCCCGAAAGAAGGAAAGAGGAGGCTTTTCCAGGGAGGGAGTGGAAACAAAGAAACTCACTTAGAAAAAATTTAAAAGAAAAAAAAAGTGCACCGGGTGGGGAGCAAAGTGGGGGAAAACAAAACAAAAGTCCAAAACAAGCAATACAAAGCAGGAGGTGGCTCAGTAAAAGAATGCAAGAAACATTAGAAAGATGTACGAACTTAGAGCAATGTCTGACCAAAATATAAATGGAGTTCAACATAATGACATGCAATGTAAACGGCCTTAGGATAAGGAAGCGAAGGTAAAAAAAACTAGAGTACTTGAGAATATCGGACTGTGAAATTATTATACTGCAAGAAACAACCCTATTAAAGGAAGAATGGGCAAACATCTTGAAAAACCAGAAATGGGTGGACATATCTGTATGTGCAGGTGAGGAGTGTAGTGTAAAAGGTGTAGCAATTCAGTTTAACAAATCACTGAAAGTAAAGATTGAATCCACAGAGGTGGATAGGAAAGGTAGATGGGCAGTAGCGAAAATCAAGATTCAGAACAAACCATATACTATAGTGGGATACTATGGCCGTAACATGGACGATCCAGAGCTTCTTCAAAAAGTATATTCCCAACCTCTATCAGCAAAATTACCAATAATAATGGGAGGTGATTTTAACTTAATTTCAAACCCTAAAGAAGATAGGTTTCCCGCAAAAAAACTGCCCAAATTTACCTAAGATGAGAGATTGGGTCAGTCTTTGCATCAAGGATCTGGGACTTATGGACATATGGAAGGAAAAAGGCGAAAAGATTAATAAATTCACTTTGGAAAACAAAAGACTGGGGCATTGGTCTAGGATAGACTATTTTTTAATAGATAGAAATCTTTTAAACTGCACCCAAAATATAGAGCGTATACCAGCCCACCTATCGGACCATTCTGCGGTTGTCTGATGTCTCACCTTAAAGCAAACTGATTCTTGCTCAAGATGGACAGTGGATAGGGGTATCTTTCTAGAGAAAACACAGGTAGATTCGCTAGCGAAGGACACCGAGTTTTTTTTTCAATTAAACAAAGATGGGACAACAAAACAGATTACTTGGGAAGCATACAACGCTTTTATTAGGGAAAGTATGATCAGGATTGCAGCATACAGAAATCAGAAGAAGAAGAATACCATCAGGGGACTAGAGAAAGAGATTGCATCATTGGAAGTAGAGTTAACTAAAAGTGAAACCACATAGGAGAGATCGAGGATGACGGAGAGAAGAAATCTGAAGAAAGAGGAACTAGCAGATTTCATTGAAGAAATTGTCAGGGAGAAATGGGAGGCCAGCAAGCTTTCACACCATGAATATGGCGAAGGGTCCAGGAAAATTACTAGCATGGAAGTTAAAAAACTGACTTAATTCGCAACAGGGTTAATAAAATACAAAAAGAGGATCAACAATATAGCACAGAAGATACTGAGATAAGAAGAGAGTTTGTAAAATTCTTTAATAAATTGTACACTGAAGATGTCATTGTTACGAAAGAGCAAATACACTTAGTACTGGATGTGATAAATACACTGTCTGCCACTCAAGAACAAAGAAGAGAACTGAATCAGGTAGTCTCCAGGGAAGAGGTAATAGAAGCAATAAAAAAGTTAAATAAAGGTAAGGCGGCAGGTCCTGATGCACTCCCAAATGAGCTGTACACAAACTTACAGGAAGTATTGGCCGAACCCCTGGCAGACCTCCTGAATGAGGTCTTCCTAAAGGGAGGAGATCTCCCATCCTCTTGGAATTATGCGATTATTAGCATCTTATTAAAACCAGGGAAGGATCCTACAAAATGCGAATCTTACAGACCGATTTCTCTTTTAAACACGGACTTTCAAGGTTTATACGCACATTTTTGCGAAAAGGTTAGGAAAAGTAGCAGGAGCGTTAATCCACCCAAATCAAAAATGCTTTATCAAGGGAAAGCAAATCCACAAACTCATGCGAGATCTTATCAGCGCCATGAATGTGGCAACTCACTATTCTACTCCTCTGTCAATCATTACTCTTGACGCTGCAAACACTTTCGACAGGGTTAGCTGGCCCTTTTTAAATGCAACCCTGGACAAATGTAATCTTGGAGACACCTTTCAGAACGCAATAAAGCAGATTTACAAACAGCCTTCAGCAATGGTTCTAGTGAATGACGTCTTGACGGAAGGAATAAAGATGAAAGGGGAACAAGGCAGGGATGCCCTCTATCCCCACTTCTCTTTAATTTTTACATAGATCCCTTGGCATGCATGCTAAGGAAGGAGAAGGAAATAACTCCATTCAAGTACCAGGGATGGGAGAAGAAAGTAGCATTGTTTGCATATGACCTGATGGTATTTACCAACAACCTAAAAGCCTCATTTCCAAAAATTGAAGAGATAGTGAAACACTATGGAAATGTCTCTGGGTATTTAGTAAACCATTCAAAAACTGAAATCTTGGTATTTAATAGTAGCTCTCAAAATCCTTTGGTTAAGGAAAAAATCAAACACCTCGGGTTAGACTTTACAACAAAAATAGAGGAAATAGCGAGCTTAAACTTCGACAGAGTCCATAAAGAAGTGAGAAAGCTACTGAAAGTATGGGGGGGTTACCTTTCAACTTTATGGGGAGATCCAATATATTTTAAATGGAAACTCTCCCAAAATGTACATATCTGTTTAGTACTATTCCACTGGAATTTAAAATTGACCATATGAAAATACTACGAGGAGAATTGAGCAGTTTTATCTGGGCCGCCAGAGGAGTAAGAATTGCTTGGAAGAAGCTAAGCAGGAATAAATCACAAGGAGGTATCTCAAGTCCAGATATTCTGGAGTACTACAGAGCCTTTCAATTTTAGCATATTAGGAAACTACTAAAGAGTTTTGATTTGTTTCCAGAGCATTTGCAGGCATTAGTCAACAATGAAGGAAGCCAATAACATTACAAATTTGGTCACCCCAAGTATTTCAAGAAGGTAAAACTCAAGACACTATTGTCGGCTGCTAAACTGTGGTATCAGATGAGAAACATTCTGAAAATTCTGTATTACAGTCCAGACGCTCGAATTTTGGACTTCCCCAGGTACCCCAGAATGCCTTAAAGAGAAGCTAGCAAGTCCCCTGAGAGAAAACAACATTATAAAATGGGGTCAGCTAATGGAAAAAAATTCAATTATAAAATGGGAAACCCTAAATGAGATAACAAAGGGTTCACTTGCAAGGTTTAAATATTACCAACTCACTAGCTGGGCCAATAGTCAGAACGAAATCCAAGCCGGAGAGGGAAACAAAGAGGAAATTATACAAACAAATAAGAAACAAAAAAGAAATATCCCAATGGTATTGGGCCCTAATAGAAGAAGGGGGGGGAAGAATACAAAATACCATGCGCGATCTGGGGGAAAGAGCTGCCAGAGCTGAATATTCAACGTAATGGCAAGTATCTATGGCTACATGTTGGCGCACTGTAAAATCTGCTCCTTTGAGAAAGAATCATGTATTTACCACCCACAGAGCATATTGGACGCCAAAGAGACTATCAAAGATCGGTGGCCCAAGGAAAAGAAGCTGCCTGAAGTGCGGAGAAGTGGGTGCAGACGATCTCCACATGTTTCGGCAGTGCCCCAACTAGAGGAATTTTGGAGTGAGGTGGGTAAGACCTTAGCCAAGGTATTGGGACAACGGGTGGAGATGAGTATAGATCTTGTTATTTTTGGGATAAGTCAACAAAAGTTAAGTAAAAGATCAAGAAAACCTTCTCTTTATACTGATACTCTTAGGAAGACGGGAAATTTGCATTAAATGGGTGAAAAATATATCTCCAACACATAGTAAATGCCTGTTTTCTATACACAGAATAGACAAACTAGATAAGAGTGGAATCAAGAGTAAAAGGTACAAATTCTGGAATATTGGGAAGATTATAACAAATAAAATTAAAGAAAGAGATATAAAATGTATAGTCCAATGATTAGGCAAAGCAATAAAACTTCAAGTGGGAACTTGAAGGAGTAATCAAAGTGATTAACTCCACCCAGATCCTGTTTGCACCAGAATTGGACAAAAAGGGGCTCAAAGTAAAAGAGGAAATCTCCATGCATACCATGTGCTTACCCAGGAGATAGCCCTATGGATGGAACAGTAGGGTTACTGGGCCCCCAACACCTCCAACTCTAAAATATTGCTAAATGAGGACAAAAAAAATAATCCCAGATCAAACGTAAACATGATATCGTTCAACAAATCACCATATGTGGAATGTGGAAAATGTGCAAAACTATCACCTTTCTCATATGTTAGACCACAAACCTCGTTATCAGCGTATTTGCATGTGGGGGAGTTAAAATCCCCACCCCCATATCACAATTATCTCTTTGTTAGGACTGGTATGTAGGTTGTGTAAGTGTCTGCTCAGAGGTTTCAGTATATTCTTAATCGTCTCAGGTGTCGCATTATTATAAAAATGTACTACCACTATGTAGGGAGAGCAATCAATATGTCATCTAAGTATATGATAGTAGGGTTTGTTAGCAATAGATTCCATTTTCCCTAAGATCAAGTAATTGGAGATACACATACACAGCTCCCCTCTTGCTCTGTCAGATAACGAAGTGATAGCTGGGGTATGGAATGTTTTATAGCCACTTATATGTATGGGGTCTATTGCCCAGGTTTCTTGAAGGCTGACAATATTACAATTGTTCACAAATACGACCCATTGAGTATTAGATACCTTAGATTTTAGTCCAGCAACATTCCAAAATAAAAGTTGACAATGGAATTAATTTGTTGGGGTGGGGATAAAATTGGTTCTATCGTAGTATTGCACAGGGCGTCGTATACTCTGTGCTTTCTTTCTCAGAGGAGACATGTTCATTATTTTTTGTGTAGGTAGCGCCAGGGAACGCTTTTGTAGAGTGGTGGGCAAAGGGGGCATGGCCTGCTAGGAGTACTTACCAATGCTGCTGTGTGGGACTTACTGGCGGTAATAGGATGGGTAGTTGGCCCCCAAGGATGTTTCTGGGGGCCAACTACCCCTCTTGTTACCTCCAGTAAGTCCCACAGAGTAAGATTGCTAAGACGTCTTCGGATGCCATGCCCCCTTTTCTCCGCCACTCTGCAAATGCCCCTCCTGGCAGGCTATGGGATGGGGGAAGAAGTCCAATTAACTCCTGAGGGACTTTGGGGGCCAAGAGGCCCTCCTGGTACCTCCTGTAAGTCCTACGCAGTGGAATTCCTGAATGCTGGTCGGAGGCCCAGCACCCTTTCACCACCACTCTGCAAACATGACTACTAGTTAAAGAAGTGTTTGCAATGTTATAGGTTTTGCATTTGCAAGAGTTAGAGCTATTGGCAATGTAAATGTAAAAGTTCTAAAATGTTTTTCGGAGTGGAGTGGATGTATGTTGTGGTGAACAGACATAATATCGAACGAAAAATATAGAATGGACATAATATTGAGTTAAAAAGTATAGAATGGACATAATATCGAATGGACAGAATATAGTGGTTAAAAACTATCGAATTGAAGGTAAGTAATATCGAATTTTAAAATATAGAAAGTCAAAATATTGAAGGAAGTAATATCGATTTAAAAAAAATAGAAACTCAAAATATTGAAGTAAGTAATATCGATTTTTAAAATATAGAAAGTGAAAATATCAAAGTATATAATATAGGTATTTAAATATATCAAAATTTTAATAATATCTGGATTTTTTAAAGTGTTTTTTTATGTTATTTAATTTTTGCGTAATCTAATTCTGTAGCGGGTTGTGGGTTTATAGGGGAATAGGGTGGGAAGTAATTTAATTGTAATGAATTTAAAAAAAAAAAATATTTATTGGTATTTATTGCAAATTAATTGTCAATTAATTTTTAATTGGTAATTAATTAATTTGTAATTGGTAATTAATTTTTAATTGGTAATTTATTTGTATTAATTAATTAATTGATAATTATGTTTATTTTATTAATTTATTTTCCGTAGCGGGTTGTGGGTTTATATGGGAATAGGGCGGGAAGTAATTTAATTGTAATTAGTATGTTAATTTTTTAATTGGTATTTATTTTGAATTAATTGGTAATTATTTTTTAATTGTTAATTTATTTGTTTTTAATTGGTAATTAATGTTTATTAATTGATAAATTGATAATTATGTTAATTTAATTAATTTATATATTGTAGAGGGTTGTGGGTTTATAGGGGAATAGGGTGGGAAGTAATTTAATTGTAATTAATTAAATATGTTAATTTATTTTTGGGTATTCAGTTCGATTTGTTAATTATTAATTCATTAATTTTTAATTGGTCATTTATTTTTATTAATTGATTATTTGAAAATGAAATAAATGTTATAAATTTATTTTCTGTAGTGAGTTTTTGGTTTATAGGGGAATGGGGGGGAAGTAATTTAATTGTAATTAAGTCAATCATTTGTGTATATTAGTTGGTATTTATTTGTAATGTATTAATTAATTGGTAATTAATTTGTATTAATAGGTAATTCATTTTATTTATTGATATTAATTTGTATTTGTAATTGATTAAGTATTATATAATATTAAATTGGTAATTTATTTTAATTCATATTTTCTTGGAATTGATATTTAATTAATTGTTATTTATATATTAAATCTTTACTTTCCCTACTGTTGCAGTCACTGGAGTGGGAATAGTAATTTTTACCCCTACACTATCCAACGCTTTCCCTAATGTTGCACTCTCTGGAGTGGAAATAGTAATTTTTACCCCTACACTATCCGACGCTTTCCCTACTGTTGCACTCTCTGGAGTGGGAATAGTAATTTTTACCCTCCCGCTATCCAATGCTTTCCCTACTGTTGCATTCTCTGAAGTGGGAATAGTAATTTTTACACCCCCCCCCGCTATCCAACGCTTTCCCTACTGTTGCATTCACTGGAGTTGGAATAGAAAATGTTACCCCTATGCTATTCAAGGCTTTCCCTACTGTTGCCCTCTCTGGAGTGGGAATAGTAATTGTTACCCCTATGCTATTCAACGCTTTCCCTACTGTTGCACTCTCTAGAGTGGGAATAGTAATTGTTACCCCTACGCTATCCAATGCTTTCCTTACTGTTGCACTCTCTGGAGTGGGAATAGTAATTTTTATCCCTACGCTATCCAATGCTTTCCCTACTGTTGCACTCTCTGGAGTGGGAATAGTAATTTTTACCCCTACGCTATCCAACGCTTTTCCTACTGTTGCACTCTCTGGATTGGGAATAGTAATTTTTACCCCTACGCTATCCAACGCTTTTCCTACTGTTGTACTCTCTGGAGTGGGAATAGTAATTTTTACCCTCTGCTATCCAACGCTTTCGGTACTGTTGCACTCTCTGGAGTTGGAATAGTAATCTTTACCCCTACGCTATCCAACGCTTTCCCTACTGTTGCACTTTCTGCAGTGGGAATAGTAATTTTTACCCCTACGCTATCCAACGCTTTTCCTACTGTTGCACTCTCTGGAGTGGGAATAGTAATTTTTTACCCTCCCGCTATCCAACTTTCCGCTATACAACGCTTTCCCTACTGTTGCACTCTGTGGAGTGGGAATAGTAATTTTTACCCCTACGCTATCTAACGCTTTCTCTACTGTTGCACTCACTGGAGTGGTAATAGTACATTTTACCCTTCCTGCTATCCTACGGTAGAAATATTGTAAATTTTTTATTAATATTACGTTTATATATATATATATATATATATATATATATATATATATATTTATATGTATTAACAAATCAATTTGTATTCTTTTTTTAACTTACATTAATTATTTATTAAATGTAAGGTTAATTAAGTATTTTAAATATGTTTAAGTTAATTATATTTATTATTTCATTAATTTTTAATTAATTTAAAGCATTTAAAAAAATTCGATATTTTGACTAACTATATTTTTTACATCGATATTTTTGATTCAATATTTTTGTACTTACCTGTTTGGAGATAGGAGTTCGATATTTTTGTATTCTATATTTTTACCTCGATATTCTTGTATTTCTGTATTTTTGACATCGATATTGTTTCAGTGATCCTTATGTTGTGTGTAGTAGAATTATGTGATAAATTGTGCAGTGAAATTATGTGGATAGAAAGTATGTGGTATTTATTTTATAAGAATTATGTAGAGTGGGATTAAGTATTATGGAGAGTAATTATGTGGTATGGTGGTCTGTGTTGTGGAGTGGTAATGTCAGGTTTAGTCTTCCTCATTTCCGTAGAAGCTCAACTATGAACTCAATGAGACAAAAAAAGACGGAATTACTGAGGAGCACTCTTGGACCTAGTCAGACGTATAAGGAGGGACACTGGAATTATGGAACTGTTTGCCTGCACCGACTTTCACACAAATATACATTTTACGCAATAGCCACATAATTCATCATCTGCTCCCTGACCTGTAGATTTGGACAAAAAAAAGCCTTGTTTCTAGCTCCAACTGCTCAAATGTTACCAAAAAGGCAGCGACAAGTGTTACAGCGTGTTGGAAGGCCCTTTGCAAACCTAGAATGGTCACCTGTTACTTATTGCTAAATGTGGGTGTTAAATTGGTACTAATGGTCTGCAAGCAACTCGTGCTTCCTTCTGCACCTCTCTGCTCATCTCTTGCCTCTTTCTGCATTTCTGTTGCTTCTTTCTGCACATATATGACTTTTTCTGTACTTCTCTTGCCTCTTTCTGCAAATCTCTTCTAGGTTCAGCTTCTCACTTGCCTCCTTCTGCATGTCTGTTGCGTCTTTCTGTGCCTCATTTGTTTCTTTCTGTACCCTCTTGCCTCTTTCTGCAACCTTCTTCCCTCTTTCTGCACCTCTCTTGCCTTTTTCTTTACCCCTCTTGTCTTTCTGCACCTTTTTTGCTTCTTTATGCACCTCTGTTCCTTCTTTCTTCTCTTCTTTTGTTTCTTTCTGCATATGACTTGCTACTTTCTGTAACCCTATTACCTCTCTCTCCACCCCTCTTACCTCTTTCTGCATTTCTATTGCTTATTTTTGCACTAATCTTGCTTCTTTCTGCACCTCACCTGCCTCTTTCTACACCCCATTGCCTCTTTCTACACCTCTCTTGCCTCAGTCTGTCCACCTCTTTCTGCTCCCCTTTTAGCAACTCTCTGGTATCTTTCTGTAGCTCTTTTGCCTCCTTCTGCACCTCACTTCCCTCTATTTGCACCTCAGTTGGTTCTTTTGCACTGCTCTTGCTTCTCTCTGCACCTCTCTTGAAAATTTCAGCACCCCTCGTGCTTCTTTCTGTACCCCTTTTACCTGTTTTGCACCTCTCTTGCCTCTGTCTGCACCTTTGTTACATCTTTTTGTACCTCTTTTGCCCGTTTCCGCAACTCTCGTCTTTTTCTGCAGTTCTCTTGCTTCCTTCTACTCCTCTGTTACTTCATTATGCACTTCACAGGCTTCTTTCTACACCTGTCTTGCTTTTTCCTGCCCCCGTTGGCCTCTTTCTGCATTTGTCTTCCCTCTTTCTGTATCTTTCTCGCCTGTTTCTGCATCTCACTTGCCTCTTTCTGCACCTCTCTTCCTACTTTCTACACCTCTGTTGCTTCTTTCAGCAATTCTCTTGATGCTTTCTGCACTTCTCTTGCCTCTTTTTGCACCTCTTCTGGTTCATTCTGCACTGCTCTGGCTTCTTTCTGCATCTCGCTTGCCTATTTCTGCACTTCTCTTACTTCTTTCTACACCTCTGTTGCTTCTTTCATCAATCTTCTTGCCTCTTTCTGCACTTTTCTTGCTTGTTTCTGCACCTGTTTTGCAAATTTATGTATCTCTCTTGCCTCTTTCTGTACCCTCTTCCCTATTTCTCCACCTTTTCCTTCTTTCTGCACTTTTCTTGCTTCTTTCTGCACTGCTCTTGCTTTTTCTGTACATTTGTTGCAAATTTCTTTACCCCTCTTGCCTCTTTCTGCACCGATGTACCCTCTTTCTGGACCTTTCTTGCCTCTTTCTGCTCTTCTCTTGCCTCTTTTTACATCTCTGTTGGTTCTTTCTGCACTGCTCTTGCTACTTTCTGCACTGCTCTTTCTACTTTCTGCACTGCTCTTGTTACTTTCTGCACAGCACTTGCCTCTTTCTGCACTTCTCTTGCTTCTTTCTACACCTCTGTTGCCCCTTTCAGCAGTTCTCCTGGCTCTTTCTGCACCCCTGTACCCTCTCTCTATATGCACCTCTCTTGCCTGTTTCTGCACCTCTCTTGCGTTTGTATTACCTCTGTTGGTTATTTCTGCAATTCTTTTGCTTCTTTCTACTCCTCTGTTGGTTATTTCCTCTCCTCTGTTGCTTCTTTCAACAATTCTCTTGCCACTTTTTGCACCCCTCTAACCCCCTTCTGTAATTTTTATGTGTTTTTTGCACCTCTGTTTGTTCTTTCTGCACTGCTCTTGCTTCTTTCTGCACCTCACTTGCCTCTTTCTACACTTCTATTGCTTCTTTCTACACCTCAGTTGCTTCTTTCAGCAAGTCTCTTGCCTCTTTCTGTACATCGCCTGCTTGTTTCTGCACCTCTTTTGCACATTTCTGAATCTCTCTTGCCTCTTTCTGCACCCTCTTCCCAATTTCTCCACCTCTTTTGGTTCTTTCTGCACTTTTCTTGCTTCTTTCTGCACTGCTCTTGCTTCTTACTGTATCTCTATTGCAAATATCTGTATCCCTCTTGCCTCTTTCTGCACCGCTGTACCTTCTTCATGCACCTTTCTTGCCTCTTTCTGCTCTTCTCTTGCCTCTTTTTACACCTCTTTGGTTCTTTCTGCACTGCTCTTGTTTATTTCTGCACTTCGTTTGCTTCTTTCTACACCATTGTTGTTTCTTTTAGCAATGCTCTTGTCTCTTTCTGCACTCCTCTACCCTCTTTTTGCACCTTTCGTGCCTGTTTCTGCACCTCTCTTGTGTCTTTTAGCACCTCTGTTTGTTCTTTCTGCACTGCTCTTGCTTTTTATTGCAGCTCACTTGCCTCTTTCTGTACTTCTCTTGCTTCTTTCTACACATCTTTTGCTTCTTTCAGCAATTCACTTGCCTCTTTCTGCACTTCTCGTGCTAGTTTCTGTACCTCTTTTGTAAATGTCTGTATCCCTCTTGCATCTTTCTGCACCCTCTTCCCTATTGTTCCACCTTTTTTGCTTCTTTCTACACTACTCTTGCTTCTTTCTGCACTGCTCTTGCTTCTTTCTACACCTCTGTTGCTTTTTTTCATCAATTCTCTTGCCTCTTTCCGCACTTCTCTTGCTTCTTTCTACTCCACTGTTGCTTCCTTCAGCAATTGTCTTGCCTCTTTCTGAACCCCTATCCCCTCTTTCTGCACCTTTCGTGCCTGTTTCTGTACCTCTCTTGACTCTTTTTGCACCTCTGTTGGTTCTGTCTGCACTGTTCCTGCTTCTTTCTGCACCTCACGTGTCTCTTTCTGTACTTCTCTTGCTTCTTTCTACTCCTCTGTTGGTTTTTTCTGCACTGCTCTTTCTTGTTTCTGTGCATCTCTTGCCTCTTTCTACACTTTTCTTGCTTCTTTCTACATCTCTGTTGCTTCTTCCAGCAATTCTCTCGGCTCTTTATGCACCCCTATCCCCTCTTTCTGCACCTTTCTTGCCTGTTTCTGTACCTCTCTTGTCTCTTTTTGCACCTCTGTTGGTTCTTTCTGCACCCCACTTGTCTCTTTCTATACTTCTCTTGCTTCTTTCTACTCCTCTGTTGCTTCTTTCAGCAAATATCTTGCTCTTTTTGCCCTTCTCTTCCTTCTTTTTGCACACCGTTTGCCTCTTTTTACACCTCTGTTGGTTCATTCTGCACTTTTCTTGCTTCTTTCTGCACCTTGCTTGCCTCTTTCTTCACCCCTGCTACCTTTTTATGCACCCCTCTTGCCTTGTTTTGCACCCTTGTTGGTTCTTTCTGCACTGCTCTTCTTTATTTCTGTACTTCACATGTCTCTTTCTGCACTTCTCTTGCTTCTTTCTACTCCTCTGTTTCTTCTTTCAGCAATTCTCTTGCCTCTTTCTGCACTTCTCTTCCTTCTTTTTGCATCCCTCTTGCCTCTTTTTGCACCTCTGTTAGTTCATTCTGCACTGCTCTTGTTTATTTCTGCAACTCACTTACCTCTTTCTGCACTTCTCTCGCTTTTTTCTACACCTCCGTTTCTCCTTTTAACAATTCTCTTGCCTCGTTCTGCACTTCTCTTGCTTGTTTCGGCACCTCTTTTTCAAATTTCTATATCCCTCTTGCCTCTTTCTGCGCCCTCTTCCCTATTTCCCTACCTCTTTTGCTTCTTTCGGCACTTCTCTTGCTTCTCTGTTGCAATGTTCTGTATCTCTCTTGCCTCTTTCTGTACCCCTGGACCCTCTTTCTGCACCTTTCTTGCCTGTTTCTGGACATCTTTTACCTCTTTTTGCACCTCTATTGCTTCTTTCTGCACTTCTCTTGCCTCTTTCTGCACCTCTGGCTTAGTGGTAGTTTTAATCCCCCTGCCCTATTATGGACTAGGGCCTTACAGGGGGGGGGGTCATTCCAATCTCAGGGTACCCCAACCCATAGTGTATCCTAGTGTATGTATGTGTTCTCACTGTATTCTAAGTGTCTTTCAGGATAGCACTGGCTCCATCAGAGTTAGTCAGAGTCAGTTACCAACAGTTCCAATCGGCAGAACGTTGTGGGCACAGGACAACTTAGCAACAAGGCCTCTTTCTGCACCTTTGTTGGTTCTTTGTGCATATCTCTTGCTTCTTACTGCACCTTTCTTCATCTTTCTGGACCTCTGCTGCGTCTTTCTGCATTTCTATTGCTTCTTTCTGCATGCTTATTCCTCTTTCTGCACATGTCCTAACTATGTAGGATTAGTTAGAAATTAGCATTTAAAAAACCTTTGAAATTCACAGAAAAATCCGTAGGCTTCAGGGAGTCAATACTTAGACATTATTATTTAAAGAACCATTGAAATTCACTGAAAAAACTATAGGTTTCGGGGACGTTCTAGTTAGTAATTAGCATGTAAAAAACCATAGAAATTCACTGAAAAAAACACAGGTTTCAGGGACGTTATAGTTAGTTGGACATTTCACTCATACAAAAACAGAGAAATTCAGCTGTTATAGTTAGTTGAGCTAACTATAACTCGTGCCCCCACAATGTATTGCTTATGACCTCACATATTACATCACTCATTATATGGTCAGTGACATCACTGATGCCATCACTGGTGACATCTCAAATGACATCACTGATGACATCATCCAGTGACTGTCTGATTCTAAAACGTTTATAAGTGTTAAATATATATACACCATGGTGTATTAATGAATCATGGGGTGTATGAATATCTGTATGGATTATTTAATGGGTGTGTGACTTACTGTATAAGTAAGTGATTATACATGTCTCAGTGTATAAGTGATTGAGAAATGTTTGTGAATGGCTGTATGAGTCTGTCAGTTGGTGTGTAAGTAGCTTCATGTGTTGGTGAATAGGTACATCAGTGGCTGTATGGGTTATTGATTGGTTGTTTGAGTACCTGCAGGATGTAAGAGTATATGTGTGTGGGGGTGGGTGAGGAAGTGTGTGACTCCCTGCATGGATGAGTGAGTGGGTGAATCAGTGGTTGTATAGGTTTGTGAGTATATCTGTGAGGGGCTGTATGAGTGAGTGAGTGTGCATATGGCTGTGTCAGTGAGTGAATGGATGTCTCAGTGCTGTATGGGTGAATAACTGCATATGTGAAAAGCATTATATGTGAATGTTTGAGTATATAGGTGACTGTATATGTGAGTGAGTGGCTGTATCAGTGAGTGCATGCTTGTGTCAGTGACCATATAGGTGAGTGAGTATGTGTTAGTATCTGAATGAATAAGTGTGTTGATGTGTGTATAACTGTATAGGGGAGTAAGTGGCAGTGTGATTTACTCTATGGGTGAGTGAGTTGGTGTGTGAGTAGCTCTATGAGTGTCTGACAGTATATGAGTGGCTTTAAGGGTGTATATGTGGATATGTCAGTGGTTGTATTAGTGAGTGAGTGGGTGTATGAGTGGCTGTATGGGTGAGTGAGTAGATGTGTGTGTAGATATATGGACGAGTGAGTGGGTATTTAAGTACTAGAATGGGTGCATCAATGATTTCAAGAATGGTAGTGGGAAAGTTAGAGTGGGTCTATGATTACATGTGGTGTGAATGGCTGCGTCAGAGATTTAGTGGATGATGTTATTAGTGATGTCATTGACCATGTCATGAGCGATGCAATATGTGAGGTCATAAGCAGTGCTTTGCTGGGGCATGAATTATAGTTAGCTCAGCTAACTGTAACTTCGGAATATCCTAACTATAATGTCCCTGTAACCTTTGATTTCTTCAGAGAATTTCTAAGGTTTTTAAAATGCTAATTGTTAACTATAACATTCCGGTACCTTTTTTTTTCTCCAGTTTCTAGGGTTTAAAAAAAATTCTATTTCCTAATTGTAATGTCCATTGTTTTGGAAGCGAACCTGTAAGATTGTCATACTTTCTTTCTAAAAGTGGATATTTTGTATTAAATGTATGTAATACACCACTGAATTTTTGACAGAGACTTGGGATTGCCAACTGTGCAGATTATTTGGTTTGGCCAGAGAGAGTTAAAGTTTCATCAGTTGTTGCCTTTGGTTAAATCTATTCTGAACTCCAAAACTCCTCACCTCATGATTGTGCATTGTGGTGGCAATGACCTAGGTACATTGATTGGGTTAGGACTGGAAATCCTAATGAAAGAAATGTTTGCAGAACTGATGACCCTTTTCCCTCACACTGTCTTGGTGAACTCTAATATATGCCAAAGACAGAAATGCAAGTGGTCAAATCATTCTGTCCACAGATTGAAAAAGCTATTAACCGTGGTAATAAAACTGTTTCTGCATTCCTCAGAGACCATCACATGGGCTGTATCTATAACAACAACCTGTGTTTTGATATGCATAGAATTTATAGTAATGATGGAGTGCACTATTTAGATGAGGGCATCAGGGTGTTACGAACTAACCAGAAATTCTGCATCCGCTCTTATGTGCAGCAGCTACATACACACAACCAACACAATGGCTCTTGTCAGAACCACCGTAGTACAGTAAATATTGTGGTGTTTTCTAAAGGTTTTGTTTTTTCTTTTGTTTTTGAGTATCTTCGTGACGTCACGATCCTCACGGATACTTCACAAAAGCAGAAAAGAAAAGCAGGCATTCAGTCACCAACACATCCAAAAATAATATGTAAAAATATCTATTCTAAATATTGCCCTACACTTATTACTATATTCAAATTCTTTCAACTTTAAACTCAGTTCAGTTCAGTTCAGTAAGCTTTATTCGATTATTGCAAAACAATCATAAAAGCACATAAAAACAGTTAAAATGTATACAGTTCATATCTTGTAAATAACAGCACCATAGCTAAAATATTTAAAAATGTTTAAAAAAGCATACTCTTTCTAACAGCAATTGATTTTAAGATATATGTTGCAGTAAAAAAAAACAGATGTCAGGTTCATCTAGTAAAAACAGCTAACTCTGAATCAACTTTAAACTCATATTTATGTGCTAAGTTTCTTTAAATAATATCTTTCAGACCTATTTTCCATTTTTGCAGTTATTCAGGACATCACGATGATGTCGCTAACCGCAACGAACGGGCCTTCACCATAAAGTGAAAACACATACATGCACGCACATTACAGTATTCTACACAATGGACGTTTATTACTGTACACTTCAAACTCATATTTTCTAGTGTATTTCAAGAACAACCATTTTCAAAACGTATGTTCCATTTTTGCTGAGACTGAGGACATCGCAATGACGTCACACATCTCGGTTCCTGCCGGTAAAGTCCCGAAAGCGGAAAGCAGGATTTCAATGGCCACCAACACATCCAAAAATAATATGTTAAAAAATCCATTCTGAACATTGCTCTACACACATTACTATTTTCATACTTCTTTCATAACATGTTTAAACTCATGTTTTGGTACTAAGTTTCTTTAAAACCCATCTTTCAGACATATTTTCCTTGTTCACGTTTATTTGGTAGGTAGCCATGACATCATTAACTGTGACAATCGCGCCTTTTCCATACAGTAAAAACACATATATGCACAGACATTACAGTAGTTGACACAGTGGGGGTTTATTACTGTATACTTCAAACTCATGTTTTTCTAGTGTATTTCTAGAACAACCATTTGTAAAACCTATTTTCCATTTTCACGGTGACCCCAGAGATTGCAATGACGTCACACATCGCGAACCCCACGGCTACGTCGCGAAAGCAGAAATTAAAAGCAGGATTTTAATGGCTACCACCACATTCATAAATTATAACTATATTATTCATTCTAACCATCACAGTAGATAACTCACTAAATAAATAACTCTATAAAACCATTTGCCAGAATCTCTATACCTCTATAAGAATGTGCATTAATGATTCAGCAATATTCGCGACAATGTCAGTAGTCGCAATCTCCCTGTGACCGATGGTACATGGAGGTGGTTACGCTAGCGGTCGCGTAGTCGTCGTGATGAAAAAAATCTATTTTGGACACATAACTTATTTCACTAACACCTCCATTTCGCAAGTACTTTATGTGGGCTTTCACGCACATTTTAAACCCTGGGAACCTTTCCAGAATGATAAAACGGAAGCCGTAACTTTCTATTCAAATTGTGACCAGCCAATCCGAGCATTCTTGGTGGCACATGCATTCACGATTCATCGCTGTGAGTAGCGCGAGCACTGCGCTGGTGGCGAGAGGCTTTTTAGTTAAAGAGAGTCTGGTTGAGTCAATAACCGCTCGATTTTAAGAATCCTGGATGAAATGTTTTTATGATTAACTGTGTGTGCTTTTGCTGAACTTTGCACTGAACTTTGCACATCCCCCTTTCCCTTACCCTGATCTCCGTCGGTCCCCGGTCCGTCACGGCTGTTGGTGCCGCTTGAACGTAGGGACGCGACTCCGCCCCCTCATTTCAGATAAAGCGTGAGGGGAGGCCGGCCGCGCTGGTGTGAGTAGCGCGAGCACTGCGCTGGTGGCGAGAGGCTTTTTAGTTAAAGAGAATCTGGTTGAGTCAATAACCGCTCAATTTTAAGAATCCTGGATGAAATGTTTTTATGATTAACAGTGCGTGCTTTTGCTGAACTTTGCACTGAACTTTGCACATCCCCCTTTCACTTACCCTGATCTCCGTTGGTCCCCGGTCCGTCACAGCTGTTGGTGCCGCTTGAACGGAGGGACGCGACTCCGCCCCCTCATTCGTCTCACTTCCGGGTCCCTCCGCCTTAAAAGGAGATGGGGGCACGGCCGCGCCGATGGCGCGCCAAAGGCAAGCCCGTCTGCGTCCATCCGCGACCGTCCCGCGGCCAGCGCCAGCCATGCTGCCGGTGAGTGCAGGGATAATAAGAGGGTTACCTGGTCCAGGCTTGAATTATTGTCGCTGAATACAGCTAAGCAATGTAAGGCGAATAGGTATGACTTGATAAATACTGAGTTACTGCTGGTTTGCCTGAATTGTGGCAAGGCACTATGTGGCGACGCCACGACGGTTAACCCGAATATAACATCAAAATCCCAACCTACATTTGGCCCCCCTGAGACAAAATTTAAGGCTGGCCTACTGAATTGCAGATCCCTCCCAAGGCATGCAGCTGACATTTGGCTACTGCTGACGGATTCAATGAGGGACGCCTAAATTCTTACAGAAACGTGGCTGAATGAAGACAACGTGGCCTCTATCACCCTGGCTATCCCTCTGGGCTTTAAAATTAGCTTTTCGAACAGGGAGGATGAGAGAAGCGGTGGCGGGGTGGCTTTCATTTTCAAAGAAACATATATGCTTACGTCCTCTCTACCCACCACTATATCAGGTATTGAGGGGCTACATTTCTGCCTGCAAGTCAACCCACAACTTTCACTAGCCGGGCTGATTATCTATAGACCCCCGGATTGCACTTCAGCCAGTTTGTGTGAACTCATGGACATTATTGTCCAAAGCTCTTTGGTGCATCCTCACTATATAGTATTGGGTGATTTTAATGTCCATGCAGATAGGCCCAGCTGCCCCTTGGTTGCTCAGCTAATGTCAACTCTGGAAGCAGCCGACTTAAGACAAATTATTACTGGTCCGACGCACAGGGCAGGTCATATGCTTGATTTGATCTTTTCCAATGTCCAGGATACGATAGAGGAGACCCCACAGCCACTGCTCTGGTCGGATCATTTCGTGATTTATTTTGTAATTACGCTGCCACTTTGTAATCAGGCGAAGGGTAGACATTCTTTTTTGCATAGGCAATGGAAAAATCTTTCACCAGACTCCCTAGGCCCTGCCCTGGCAATTGATCCCCCAGCCCTGACCACAGACCCGAACACGGATGCGGTGGCGCTGAATCTTTGGATAGGCAACACGTTGGAGGCAATTGCCCCAGCAAAACTCTCCCTGTCACACAGGGAATCCCCTTCTGCCCCATGGTTCTCAATAGAGTTGATGGCAGAAAAGAGCAATTGCAAGAGACTGGAGCATGTGTGGCGGGAGAATTATTGCGAATCAGCTAAGATTTGCTATAAAAAAGCCCTCAGCAATCTACATAAATCTATAACAAAAGGCCAAGAAAATCTATATTGCTACTTCTATCCAGCAAGCTGAGCAATCAAGTAAAGAAGTTTTTAAGATTGTTCAATCCTTCTTTAAGCCAGGAGTAATTGAGACAAAAATCACTCTGTCTGAGAGACTTTGCGAGGACATCTCGAATTTCTTTGACAACAAAATTAAGAAAGTTTATGACACTTTCTCTTATCCTAGTCCCACGGTAATGTCGGACGCGGCTGATAGTAGTGTAGCCACCTCAACCTTAGGTCAATTCCACTCTATTTCATTTACTGATGCACTGGAGGAAATAAAAAGATGTAAATCAGGGGCCCCCGATGACCCCTGCCCTCCTAAGCTCTGGAAAATGATGTCAGATTCAATTGTAATAACACTTTTACACATTTGGAACACGTCTATTGTGTCGGGGGTGTTTCCCGAGTGTTGGAAACACGCCACACTTCTTCCCCTGAAGAAAAAACCAACTGGTGCCCCGGAGGACCTTAGTAATCTCCGACCGATCTCCCTACTAGCTGCCCCAGGTAAAATGATTGAAAAACTAATACAGCGCCAAATGAATAGCTTCATTGAGGAAAACAGTATCCTGCACGAAACTCAGTCTGGTTTCCGGTCAGGTTTCAGCACTGAGACCGCCCTCATCGAGGTAGCTGAGTCGGTTAGGTGGTCCTTAGATTCAGGAGCATCGGCTATGCTGGTGCTCCTGGATCTATCTGCCGCGTTCGATACTGTCGACCACGGCAGACTCCTGCAGCGGTTAGAGGATATCGGCCTGAAGGATAGAGCACTGGGTTGGCTTAACTCCTATCTGACCGATCGCTCCCAGAAAGTAGCTCTGGGTTCTTTCTCTTCTAAACCGAAACCTCCCTGGTGTGGGGTCCCCCAGGGATCGGCACTTAGTCCTTTATTATTTAATGTTTATCTAGCCCCACTTTTCAGCCTGATTGCCAAATTGGGGGTCAAGGCTATTTCGTATGCAGACGATACACAGCTTGTCCTTCCTTATTCAGAAGTGTTGGAGGCGGCTTTTGGTAAATTTAAGGGCTGCCTCCGTGATGTAGCCAGCTGGATGAATTCCAATAAATTAAAACTGAACGCAGGCAAGACGGAGGTGGTCTTTTTTGGGAAAAGCATACGACCCTCTCCGGACCTGGGGTGGCTATCTGAAATGGGCCCTCCGCCGCTCCCCAGTACTAATGCAAAAAATTTGGGGGTGAGATGGGATGACAGCCTTTCCTTCTCCCACATCCAACAGGTCACAGCAGGGTGTCTATGTAAACTCAGGAATCTCCGCAAGTTTCTCTCGCTATTACCGGTAGACTGCTGGAAAACGGTAGTCCATGCGACTGTCACTTCAAGGCTGGACTACGCAAACGGCCTCTATTTAGGCCTACCAAAATATTTGATTCAACGACTGCAGACCATGCAGAATGCGGCTGCGAGGCTAATAAAGCATATCCCCATTAAACAGCATGTCTCTCCGTATCTGCAAGATCTGCACTGGCTCCCAGTGGCAAGCAGAATGAAATTCAAGGCACTGACCCTGGCTTTCAGGGCTCTACGTGGCTCCTGCCCTAACTATCTAAAACGGAGACTCCCTCGTTATCAGCAGGCGAGATGCGTGCGCTCAAATTCCTTATTTTAACTACACGTCCCGCGAGTCAGAAAGGCTCGTCTAGGAGGCAGGACCTTTTCTGCTGGCACGTCGAAGCTGTGGAATGCTCTTCCGCCTTCCATTCAGGCTGCAACTTCAGAAGCAGGGTTTAGGAAGCAATTAAAGACCTGGCTCTTTTCTCAGAGAATCTAAACCACCTTTGTCACTTTCTCATCTAGCTGCTCACATAGGGCCGGGACACCTCCAGGTGAGGTAGCTGATCGCGCTTTACAAGCTTCTGTATTATTATTATTATCGCGAAACCTCTGAAAAATATCCGTTGCCAGAGAGAGCACTATACATTTAAACTTACATTTCTCAAAAACTACTGAACACATTTACACCAAATAAGCAAGAGGCACTTCCTTGAACCAACAACTACATCCATGCCAAATTTGGTAAAAATCTGTTCAGCAGTTCGAGTTGTAGAGGTGGCTAAAGGTTCCTGTGGGAATTACCATTACAAATGCAACCTTATTTTATGCCCCAAATTCTCAGTCCCCACTACACGGATCACCCTCAAACTTTCGCAATCGATAGTACCCACTGGGATACTTTTTTGGCAACATTTCATGCAGCAGGAACAAATACCTGTACCAAAACATTCTTTATGGCTGGTATACACTGCCGCATTTTCTTGAATTTTTTACCCAGTGCTATGTTGTTTAGCTCACTGAGCATGCACATGGAACGTGCCTACTCGCGTTATCAATTTAACTTTATTTTTCCGCGCTCATCAAGTTAGGATGAGTGGGGATGGACTGTAAAATGGTTGCCATTAACAATACCCCAGAACTGATTGTAGCACACTTGTGCTTTTACAAATAGCGGCTTAACATGAGAGTGGAAGCTTTGTGCACTATACGTGCAATTTTGTAATTTCGACATTTTAGTTCACTAGAATGTTTGTACATGTATAATAATTCTGCAACATATGAGTTTTATTTTCCAACTACATTTTGAGTTTATACGAGTGCCAGTGATTTGATTTACTGAAGAAATGTACTGGATGTATTGTTTCTCCAACATGTCGGCTGTGTTCGGAGATACGAAGTCCTCTCTCATTGTTCACTACCTTTAACAATATTTATGTTTGTCGGCAATGGTGGTTTCTTTACACGTGATCAAGCCCTTTGGCGAAACGCGTTGTGTGTGAATAAACAGCAGTGTATCTGATATGACGTTGGGCCTGTTGTTCCTGAGAGTGCGCGGATTGTGAAAGTTACGATGAAGTATTGAATTCGCCTGGTATCTCCGCCGGTGTGTGCGCCACTCTCCGTGGGTCCCTGGGAGTCCGGAAGGAGTAGCCTTGCTGTTGTGTGTGTATATATATATTACAAGAGGAGTCCGTTCCGTTATTTCTTCAAGAATTGGTGAAGAAAGGAGGTATGAAATATATATATGGCTGCCAGCGTTTACTTGTAACTGAAGGCAAATAAACTCAAGGCATCTTACGTCTTGGTGGTTCGTGCTTTTTTGTCTGCATCCTGCGAGGGAAAGAAGCAGCAGTAAGGAGTTTCTCGGCGATATATTACCTACTGGCGGTCGCCAGTAGGTATATATAGTTAGGATTTTTTCTCTATGGGTTTTTTGAAAATTCTATGTCTAATAACTTTGGCGTTTGTGGACGGAATCGGCTGAAATTTTCAGGAAAATGGCACATTTTGTTTCTGAGCAGCCCTTGAAAATTTGGGGGGGGTTCGTCCAGTGGGGGCCGAGAAAAAAGGGGGGTCCCAAAACGTGTTTTTAACATTGAGTTTTCCATAGGGCGGTTGGCCTCACTTTTAGCCCGAACGGCTGAATGGATTTGCACGAAACTTGGCAAAATTGTAGGGACTGGTAGCCCGATGTGCCTTTTGTAGGTCTCAATATATGTGCTCCAGTGGATTTTGAGAAATTAACGTTTAAAAAAAGATATATATCTGTAACAGCGGACCGGTTAGCGCTCTGGTTCGCGGACTTTTCGCGCAACGGAGCTTTGTGAAGCGAAGCTGATTGGTTCTCCGGCGTCTGTCAACATTCCAAACAGTCCGTAGCGGCCGCCATCTTGTCTCTCGGTAGGATCGAGAGACAAGAGGAGGTCAAAACAAAGGGGGAAATAACTATAAGGGGGCATAGTAGATCCTCGCTGACCCCCTAGGTTTGATGTGGAGGTTTTAAAAGGGCCCCGCGGGGCAAAAAAAAAACAAAATAATAATAATCGAACGGCTGAATGGATTTGCACGAAACTTGGCAAAATATTAGGGACTGGTAGCCCGATGTGCCTTTGCTAGGTCTCAATATATGTGCTCCAGTGGATTTTGAGAAATTAACGTTGAAAAAAAGATATATATCTGTAACAGCGCTCCGCTTCGCGTACTTTTCGCGTTACGGAGCTTTGCGAAGCTGATTGGTTCTCCGGCGTCTGTCAACATTCCAAACAGTCCGTAGCGGCCGCCATCTTGTCCCTCGGTAGGATTGAGAGACAAGAGGAGGCCAAAGCGAAGGGGGAAATGACCATAAGGGGGCATAGTAGATCCTTCCTGACCTCTTAGGTTTGATGTACCATTTTGCCAAGTTTGGTGTAATTCCGTTCAGCCATTCAGGCTGTAGACGTATGTAAATGTCCTATGGAAAATTGCATGGGGAAAACACATTTGAAAGTGTTGAAATTTAGAACCAATTAAAATGTTACTTTGGTTTTGTATTTGTGTGTGATGAAAGTTAATTGGTTATGTATATATGTCAAATGAGAGGAAACCACAGCCATTTTGTGATACTACTGTCTGAGGTACATTTGTGAGGAATTTTTGGTGGTGAATTTCTGGTGTTTGATTTACACAGTACTAACACTTCTGCTACTTTTAAAAAGGTGAGTTGTTAATTTGTAAGGGGAACTATGTTGTACACTTGAAGATAATTTGAAAAATGTTTTCTGTTATTTATTTGCAGTCCTTCTGTTATACTAAATACTTGATGAAGTTAGTTTTATATTATGTATTACTAAAAACGATAAATGAAAGTGATTATTTTTTTCTGCAATTTACAGCAAGCAATTTCAAAATAAAATGGCTCACAATGAAGAGACCGTGGCAATTTCTTTTGAATTGTCCACTACATTGATTGAAATTGAGAGCACCAATAATGAAATATTGTCACAAGGAGGACATGACTTGTATGATTCCATTAGATTGATTGAAATGGACAGCACCAAGAATGAAATATTGTCACAAGGAGATGACTTGAATGATTCCACTACATTGATTGAAATTGAGAGCACCAATAATGAAATATTGTCACAAGGAGGAGATGGCTTGTATGATTCCATTAGATTGATTGAAATGGACAGCACCAATAATGAAATATTGTCACAAGGAGGAGATGACTTGAATGATTCCACTACATTGATTGAAATTGAGAGCACCAATAATGAAATATTGTCACGAGGAGATGACTTGAATGATTCCACTACATTGATTGAAATGGACAGCACCAATAATGAAATATTGTCAGAAGGAGGAGATGACTTGAATGATTTTTTTGATCAATCTCTTGATGGCGAATTTATCGAGTGTTTGGAGACCATAGAGTTACAAGAATCATCATTGCAGACTTTTAATGAGGAGATTCCAGATGAGATGATTGAAGAGGAAATTACTGATGAGGACATGTTACTAGTTGTTTCAAATTTAGAAAATTCTGAAGAATAAATTTATATTTAGAAATCAAAAATTGTTTGAGACATTATTTATTTTTATTTTTAATTTATGAGGTTGTAGCGAAGTGATTGTAGTATAAAATGAGACTTATAGTATAGAGTGCAACATTTTTATGTTACATGGTAAGTTTACTCATATTTACTTCCCTTCTGCCACTATATTATCTCCAATGTGTATTTGACATGTCTTCTTCATCTCCGGCCTCCTTTCTCTCACTGTGTGTCTCCGATGCATCTTATCGCTGGTATTTTGTGTAATTACAGAAGAGAGTAAAATAAAATAGTTCGGAACGTGAAAAGGGGGCAAAGTAGAGTACTCCTCACCCCCTAGGCCTTTTTAGGCGGTCCCAAAAGGATCAGTTTCTGCTTTCCTGAGAGATTATGGTATGAGTTCCATATACCACAATAACTTGCATTACAACATGCAAGATATCTATCTCCTATTACCAACTTTTGGAGATATTCGCGCTAAGCGCGAATATCTCCAAAAAGTAACACCTGCCCTGAGCAGTTCTTAGCCATGTTATCCAATGGGAGGTGGATAACATGGCTAAGAGTATTAGCTCGGTAATGCATGAATATCGCTGAGTTTTTAGCGATATTCATGCATTGCGGCCGTTTATTATCGCATTTGCGATAAACCTTGATAATAGTAAGGTTTATCTTCGATAATTTCTGACGATGCTTAGTGGTAAAAAATTGGTTGGTAAGCATCGTTAGCGATAAATATCGCTTAACTTTGGTAATATGCCCCAACGTCTGTTAACGTTCGATTCGAAGGAAATGAGGAAGTGTTGAAAAACATTGTCTGCGCCATCTTGCCTTTTTTGAAATGCCACACTTTTGTCGTGCACGGCAGCCATTTTAGATGTCTTGACCAGACCCACTCTCTGCACGCTGTCGATTCGTAGCATGGCTCCTCACCCTCGTAAGCATCTCCCCCAGGCACTGGTCACCACCGCTCTCTGTCTTATGCATGGGCAATAAACCTTCCCCCATCTGCGCTGCTCTTCCCTGAGAATCACACTCTGTGCCCGCCCGACACCTCCCTTTCGCCCTATTCACTACCGCACCCTCTGACACTCCTCTTCCTCTGTGTCCGAATGTCCAGGCCGGTCCTAGGCTATCAGCTAGCCCTGCAGATGTAGTTTATGGCCCCAGCTGTAAAGAATCACCCCTCTTCAAAGGAGTTATAGTAGATCAAGGCCCACACCCGATGTGATCCGTCACAGCACACGCGTTCCTACTATCTGAAAACCATCCTGTATTGTGATTGGGGAGGGGACCGAGCCTGAAGCGGAAGATTCCAGGAATGACTCTTTGTACATCAAAGTTTTTACAATTATGTGTCACATTAAAAATATATAGCACTCCAACAAAGTAGTAGGAATATAAAACTTTAATAACATATAAATATATACAACAAAACAAAAACAGTAAAAACATTTAAACAACGAAGAGACCGTGGCAATTTCTTTTTAATTATCCAATAGATTTATTGAAATTGACAGCACCAATAATGAAATATTCTTGTCAGTAGCGGTCTGTTGTGCGAATAGTTCCAAGGCAGCAGAACGCGCTGAAATCTAGATGGCACGAAAGTGATGTCTAGTAAGTTGCCGCCCAGCAAAAAACGGCGTGGGGCGCCGCGGGGGTGAGTGAGTCCAGTAGGCACCACAGCTATTCTTACCGGCATTGCAGAATTACTGCTGGGGACAATGCCTGTGCTGTAGCAGGGTCACAGCAGAAACAAAAAGGATTCTGTTGAAGATGTTGTTGGTTTTCAATTTGAAAACAGTTCTGGTGTCAACTGCTATGCTAATGTAGTGGTTAATGTTTTGTTTTCTCTAGAAAATGTAAAAGAGGGGGAGGCAGTCCAAAGTTCCGTTAAAAGGGCAAAGGAAAGGATCGGTGGTTTGAACTATCAGTCAAAAAGGGGAGGGGGTGCAATAATTTTTCCTACCGGGTCACACTGTGCTTTCACCGGAAGTAAGGTCTGCAGGATTGTAGTAATTCAAAGTGAGGCTGGCGCCAGCATGGGAGCGCCGACGTCCCGCGGATACAGTTTCGTCACTCCACGGGCGATCATGGCAGTCATTCCCCATCGGGGGTCGGAGACTCCCGCGGCTCCTCTAGAATCTTCAAGGTCGTGGAGGACTACGGTGGTGGAGTCAACCAGTGACCGGGCCATTTCTTTATGTTGGGCCCGCTCTTGCCAGGTCGACCGCCATTTTGAGAGTTCGGCAGCTACCGGCGATCGCGGGGTCACATGAGCGGACGGGCTCCACCCTGCCGGGCGAGACGTTGCAGCATGGCCACAGTGGAAGAACCGTTATCTAGGTCGTTCCGAAACTGTGCAGCACTGTAGTTGTTAGGATGCCACCGCCTGGAGCGCTGAGGGTGCAGCTGGGAAGCCTCCACCTGGGGAGGCGGGAGAGGCCTGTTCGCACCGTCTCTCCCTCCCAGTGCACCCCACGGCGTCTCGCTTGAGATTTGTTATGGCCGGACCAGGCGATGAGGACGAGGGGGGGGTCGGAGGCATGTGCAAGACATCCCCCTCCAGTGTTGTCGCAGCCATTATAAAAGAAAGAAGTGTCCCGTCCGTCTTCGGGCCGGGCTTCCGGTGGATGTCGGCCGGACGCCCCTGGCTCTGGCCCCATGAACGGGTTTCTTGGTTTATCGGCTGCAGCCGGATCCCGTCGGCCTCGGCCCCCCGACCGTTGGTGGTCGGACCGGAAGAGCATGTGGCGGGACTACCTGCAACTCTCAAGGGCCACCGCGGCCGGACTGGGAGAGAGAGGGGAGGGTCGAGGAGACATTCCCCCCCCCTGCAACTGTTCAGCGTTGTAAAGGCAATCCCCTGGCCGGGTCCCGCTGGTCTCGGCCTCTCCTCCGGCTACACCCTACGTTAGGATCTCCTGGCCGAGGCGTGGCAGCAGGACCTGCCTTATATGGGCTGCTCCCGGCTGGGCGTAGCCGGAACCCTGCCCCACCTTGGAAGTTTCCAGAGTGGGGGTGGATCTTCTACTGACTTGCATTTTCCCTAGTCTATCGATTTTTTTGGCGTGGCAGGCGGTGGGACAGCGAGGGGTGATTTGGTTTCTCTTACTGTTTTTCTGGTCTCTCACCACTGGCATATTTTAACGTTTTCTTGTTTCTAGGACATTAATAGGTTTTATCATTACGTTATGTTATCGTTTCTTTGTTCGTTGTTTAATAAAAGTTCATGTTCATCAGTGGCCTACTGATTTTCGTTTTCCTATTTTTTTCTTTCCAGGTTGTTTCATGGTAAAGTTTCTGTTAACAGGATACAGTGATCACTTCGTTATTATTGCATATGTCCTTTTCACTAGGGGTGCTCTCTGGTCGGGCCAGATGACGTATCTCTAGTAAATGGTCCGGGTGAAAAAGGTGCATCAATCAGTGGGGAGTAGATAGGCATGACAGATTACAACGGGGGAGAACGGTCCGCATTACGTACCCTTTCACTACTTGCAAAGATTTTCCTACGTTTATTTGCAAACAGGGAATACCTCCAAAAAGAACTAATTCCCAAACAGTCAATGTTCGGACAATCAATCAATCAATGAGGAATGAAATAGGTACGACGTGTTAAAGGCTTGCGTTACCTACCCTTCACTATCTGCAAAGGGAGATAGAATATTCCTATTCTTCCTCGTTTGCAGGTAGAGAAGATCGTTAAGAGAATTAACTTCGAACAATTCAATGCTCGATTGAAACAATCAACAAGGGGTACTGTGAACACAAATGAACGCCGCTTATATACATACGCATTGCTATTTTCAACAGGTTGTTCCTAATGTTTCTATTTTAGCGAGGTCAAAAGAGATCCCATTAGTGGCCTACTGATTTTGCTCGATTCCTTTTGTTTTTTTACACGATTTTTCGCTATCTGCAAAGACTAAACAGAGTATTGCGACTCTGTGCTTGTTTGTAAATAGAGAATGAACCAAAGAGAACAATCAATCAAATGGAGAGAGAAGCAGGCACGACGGATTACAAAGGGGGAAAGGGCTGCGTTAACTACCCTTCACTATCTGCAAAGAGAGAGTACTCCTAATAGAAATGAGGGGTGGGGGGCAGCAATCAAAGCAGATCAGTGTGCATAAACACGAAAAAAAAAATTCTTACCACGTACTTGACATTCGACAGCTTATGATATTTGCTATTAAAAAACCATTGAAATTCACTGAAAAAACCATAGGTTATAGACCATATATAGTTAGGAATTAGCATTTACAAAACCTTGAAAATTCACTGAAAAAACCATAGGTTATAGACCATATATAGTTAGGAATTAGCATTTAAAAAACCTTATTTTACTCACACAAAACCATTGAAATTCCATATATAGTTAGTTGCACTAACTATATATTGCGCACCCGCAATCCACTGCTGATGATGTCACATATTACATCATTCATGACATGGTCAGTGACATCACTGATGACATCACTGATGACATCTCAAATGACATCACTGATGACATCTCACTTGACATCAATGATCACATCACTGATGATATCATTCATGTGACAATACAATGCATCTCCTCACATTTTAATATAACCTCTGTTTCACCCAGTGTTAAAAACAGAGTATAATTTTTGAAACCATTGACACACCAATACTAGTTACTACATACGTACTCACTGATTCCTACGTCTACACACACATTCACTCATTCACCCATACAATCATTCATACATACAATCACTCATGTTTACAACACAATCATATGCACTCATACACCTATACAGACACTCACACTCTGCCACTCATCCATGGAGTTACTCACACACCTAGTCAGTCCTGTAAAGAATCAATCACACTTCCATTTTCTACTCTATACAGTTAAACATAGAGCACCTTACGTTTTCAACCATATACTAACACATACTTACTCTCTTATACAATCATTGATACAAGTACACATTGATCTGTACAGAGTCACACACCTCCCATCCAGCCACACACACACTCAGTCTCCCATGCAAATACTTGGGCAATCAATCAATAACCCATATAGTTACTCATATAGCTACTGATCAACACATGCAGCAGTTTACAGAACAACAGACATAATGATGCACAAATTAAGACAGTTTAGTCACTAACCCATGCACTCAGTGAGACACATTTAATCACTCACTCATACATTCAGTCATGCACCTACTAAATCCTTCGTCCAGACACTTATACATCCACTCATTCTTCAATATGTAAGACATATTTTAACTTTACAGAAACATAGTCACTGGATGTTGTCATCAGTGATGTCATCAGTGATGTCATTTGAGATGTCATCAGTGATGTCATCAGTGATGTCACTGACCATGTCATGAATGATGTAATATGTGACATCATCAGCAGTGGATTGCGGGTGCGCAATATATAGTTAGTGCAACTAACTATATATGGAATTTCAATGGTTTTGTGTGAGTAAAATAAGGTTTTTTAAATGCTAATTCCTAACTATATATGGTCTATAACCTATGGTTTTTTCAGTGAATATATATATATATATATATATATATATATATATATATATATTCCACACTTCTTTCGTTTTCACTCAAGAATTTGGGCGCACACCTTCTGGATTTCCACAATCAAATTTATTTCGATCTATTTAGCATGAAAAGCAGATGATCATCTGCTTTTCATGCTAAATAGATCAGAATAAATTTGATTGTGGAAATCCAGAAGCTGTGCGCCCAAATTCTTGAGTGAAAACGAAAGAAGTGTGGAATATGTAACGGCGTGGTTCTGCCGTAGGGAAACGCACCCGCGACGAGCGCTGAACGGTCTGGGGAACTTGAACTGCTGTGTGGACATATATATATATATATGTGTATATATATATATATATATATATTATATATATATATATATATGTATATTTTTATATTTTATTTTTTTGTGGGCAAAGATGCACAGCACTCCAGAGTGAAAGTTTTAGACTTGTTTATTCGACAAAACGAACCCAACCAACGCGTTTCAGCCTACTCGGCTTAGCACCATGAGCAAAGCCGAGTAGGCTGAAACGCGTTGGTTGGGTTCGTTTTGTCGGATGAACAAGTCTAAAACTTTCACTCCGGAGTGCTGTGCATCTTTGCCCGCAAAATTGAATTTGGAGCCAGGATCCGGCTCCCACGCCAAGCACCCACTGCGAGAGCGCGCTGTTAGAAGGATCACTTTGTGGACATATATATATTTTTTTTTATCACAAAGGTCACCGCCGTCGCACCACTCGTCCTGGGTGCAAGCCTACGCGGTGGTGAGCCGCGATATATTTCAACACACCGGCAAGTCGTACCAGACAAACAGGCGCACTCGTTAATTTTCTTCGGCCCGATTTTATTTTTCAAGGTTTCCCCCCCCCTCTCATGCTGACAGACGCGTTTTGGCGTAAAACGCCTTTCTCAGTGTCAGTTCAATAAAGTTCAAAATAAACTTAAATACAAGTGATTGGTGCATGTGACTTGTCGTAACTACAGAATGCAGTAAAAATAGAAAAGGTGACTGTACATAGAATTTATGGTAGCCATCTTGTAATGTGCAAATCGTGCAAAATATACAAGTGTTCAACTTAAAAAGAAAATGCTACATTATTATACGTGTGTTTAAACAAAATAATTCGTTATTGTAGAGAGTGGTTGAGAATGCATTACTCATAATGAGTGAATCATAATCAAACATTTCATAATCAACCAACCTCGACGATGTTTTCTGTCCAAATTCACACGCTTAACATATTTGTGCCCTGAATGGGCTATGAGCTGAATTACTCATGGTGTTAAATTCATTAGTAAAGGACCTATATTGAGCCAAGCTCCATTTAGATTCACGCCTCAAATAGGCATGACATAATTGAGCCCTGTATGGGCCTAGAGCTTCATAATTTTGAAGTGGCTTAAAAGAGAGGTATTAATAGATCCTAAAGTCCCAGAGTTTAATATACACAAAGGAAAATTGCTCGGTTTTGTATATTTACATTGTAAAGCGAAAGAGGGGAGGAAGAGAATAGAAAGAAGATGTAAGAAAGGAAAAGGAAGAGAACCTCCTACATCTCTCTAATCTCAGTAATATTCATTTGTAATTTTGTATTTGATACCCCTCTAATGCTATTTCAATTGTGATTGGTCTTTAGACTGGTTAGCAGCAAATCAGTTTACAAAAGGGAAGATTGGTGTAATAACTGTCCAGAAGGGTCAGCCCAGATGTACCCACATCTCTTCATCCCCATTATGTCCATCCGGCATCATGGTTTGAAGCTTGATGATGTACTTGGATTCCAAGGTCCGCAATTTCTTCAGTCTGTCCCCTCCTCTTTCATTTTTGGGGACTTGGTCCAGGCTAAAGAAACTAAAACACAAAACCGAGCAATTATCCTTTGTGTATATTAAACTCTGGGACTTTAGGATCTATTAATAACTCTCTTTTAAGCCACTTCAAAATTATGAAGCTCTAGGCCCATACAGGGCTCAATTATTTCATGCCTATTTGAGGCGTGAATCTAAATGGAGCTTGGCTCAATATAGGTCCTGTACTAATGAATTTAACACCATGAGTAATTCAGCTCATAGCCCATTCAGGGCACAAATATGTTAAGCGTGTGAATTTGGACAGAAAACATCGTCGAGGTGGGTTAATTCCCATAGAAGCCTATGTTCTGGTGTTAACATGGGCTTCTATGGGAAATAACAAGGCCGTATTATCAAGATCATTATCACCGTTTTATCGGCAGTTTCCTGCCAATAAAATGGTGATAATTTTAACACCGGTCCTTGATAATATGCACTTAAGTTTACTGGTCAAAAAAAGAGCAATGGGCCATATTATCAACAAAAGGCGATACATTATCGTCGCTTTTATCGGCAGGAAACTGCCGATAAAGCGGCGATAATGGGCTTGATAATATGCCCTTGTGAATAACCATAGCAGCCCAGGTTAACATCAGAACTTGAGCTGCTATGGGAATATACAAGGGCCTATTATGAAGCCCATTATCGCCGCTTTATCAGCAGTTACTGGCGATAAAAGCGGCGGTAATGTATCGCCTTTTGTTGATAATATGTCCCTTCATTTCTATGATAGTATGTAAAACTTTCCTTTTTTTTGTGTAGCAGTTGTACTCTCTACGCATGCGCAGCCTCGTTTCGAAGTCGGCGTTGTTTTCTTTTTCTCCAAGTTCAACAAACAAAGCTTTCTTTATTTCAGGTATTACATTTGGCGCTTTGTTTTCCCGGGTCATGTGTGTCATCCGCTGTTGTACTTTTGTAATGTATTAATAATCGTATTTTATCTACATTTATTTGGAACGTAATGTCGAGGCGCCAAAAGTTGATGAGGTACTCCGTTGTTTTTATTATATCTGTTACTTTCATTTTATCGTCCTCCTATTTTCTTTGTGATCGACGAGAGTTTGAGGCACAGACACCACGGTGTTTGTCCTTAAACTCTGATGTTATCAGACTTGGTCACACGAATACATAAAAACTAATTTGAAGGACGTAAGTCACAGCCATTACAATGCGTGTTCGTCAGCACAAAGACATTATTAAGATTATCGCCGCTTTTATCGGCAGGAAAACTACCGATAAAGCAGCGATAAAGGGCTTGATAACAGGCCCTTGTGAATTCCCATAACAGCCCAAGTTAACACCAGAAAATGGGTTGCTATGGGAATTTCCAAGGCCCTATTATCAAGCCCATTATCGCCGTTTTACCGGAATTTTTCCTGCCGATAAAAGCGGCGATAGTGTATTGCCTTTTGTTGATAATATGCCACTTTGTTTCGTATCCTGCATCGCATTTTGAGATGCAGGGCACAGGATACGAAATTCATTTTATTATTTAATTGTTTACTTACCTGCAATCATCCACATTCCGCTGTTTATAACCCCCCATCCTGCCCCTCCCCCACCCCATTTGCCTACCTCACCACAACTCCCTCCACGGGCCGCGGCTGAGTCAGTTACTTGTACTTACCTTAGCATAATAAATAATAAAAAAGTATATATTATAAAATTGTCACCTGTGGAAGATAGAAAAAAACACAGTTACTAGATATATTTTACAACAAAAAATAACTTGTAAAACATTTCATTTGCCTTTGTTTGCTGTTCTCAGAATATATTGAATTTCACTACAAACAGTGAGTTCAATAGTACTCAATACATAACAGTGGGCAAAAAAAAGACAATCCATAAGGATATCTTAAAAAAAAACCCAGTCAACATTCTCAATAACAAAATAAAAAATAGGAATAAAACATATCTTAAATGTTTTTTCTAAGAGCAATTTCTTACGTAAATATAACATATCTCAAACAATCATAAAATAACAATACATTCTGATTAATTTTCTTACACTGTAAATAATGTTACTTACAAATAGATGCTGACAAAATACACAGCAAAAGGTCTTTAATGGTTTCGCACACTTTTCCTTACGGCCAAATAGTATGCATCAAGTCCTTTGTTTGGAAGTTGTTCAATAGTAATCCTGAACGTCCGCCTCCCTGCCTTCTGATCCAAAACCACCGACATCATCTACGGGTCCCCCAGGACTTATCCATCAGTCCGACGCTGTTCAACATCTACATGGCCACCCTAACACAAGTAACCCACCATCACAACTTCAACAACATCTCCTACACAAAGAACACCCAGCTCATCCTCTTTCTCACCAAGAAGCCACATACCACCAAAAGTAGCCTCCACGACACAATGAAGGACGTCACTAACTACATAAAGAGCAGCACTTTAAACACAAACTGGCAGAAGATGAAGGTACTCATCCTCAGACCCACTCCATCAGCCTCAGACAACTCCTGCTACCTGACTACAGTGAGAAGAGTACCAACACCTACCAACCATGTACACAACATAGGATTCAACCTCAACTGCTCCCTCTCCATGTGTAAGCAAGTCTACACCGTGTCCTCCTACTGCTACAACACTCTCCACATGCTCCGCCACATTTACAAGCGGATCCTAACCAAAAGAAGAAGAACAGTGACACAGGCCCTCATCAGCAGCAGACTACACTGTGGTAAAACACTCTACACATGAATTCTAGCCAAACACCTACAACAACTACAACAAATCCAAAAGACCTCTACGTGACTGATCATCAATGTCCCCGGCTGCACCCACATCACCCACCACCTGATACACCTACACTGCCTCAATATCAACAAAAGGATCACCTTCAAGCTCCTCACCCTCACTTACAAAATACTCTACAACACCAGACTAATGTACCTTAACAGCAGTAATCTAAAGGGCAAATGTTGATCTTAACATTTTGTCTTTAAAAATATTAGGTAAGAATTTGGTAACAGTTGTGCAAATGTTGCTTAAAAACTAATTGAGTATCATTACACTGTATCCAACCTTTCAAACATTTTAAATAAACAATGTAATGTCCAGATGTGGTAGAAGGTCCATCATGAAAAATAATAGCAACAGCTATAAAAGTTCTTACATGGACGGGGGCGGTCTGCAAGTGGGCGGCGGCGGAGGAGGATGCCCTTAGGGAGGAGGAGGCTAGAGGGGCGCGGAAAGATCCCATCTCTATGGAATGGGCCATGCTCCTTCATAGCTTCCGGCAGTCCGTGCACACAGTAGACCCACCTACACCTGATCATCAATGTCCCCCCCCGATCCGAGAGCGCCCTTAATCCTGGACTGCTGCCCACCATCCCAGTATCGAACCCCGGTGCTCCACACTCCCTCGTCACCGCCCCGCTATCAAGTCACCTGTCCTGCTACTCACGTGAGTGGGAGGCCCCCACCTCCCGATCGCCCAACCTCATTATGAGTACATACTGGGGATCCCCCTGCCTTCCGACACCTGAAGCCTGTTCTATCTCACTATGCTCTTGCTAACACCTTTATGCTTTCCCCCCACAGTTCTGTCCCCCCCGTTACCTGGTAACGCCGCTGTGCAAACAGTTCAGACCCCGACCCTTTGCCCTAGAGGCGGGAATTCACGCACCCACTGTTATTCTTCGTACCCCCCTGCGAAGCACATTCACTGTATTCCTGCCTGAAATCATATGAGATTGATCTGTACTGTTTAATGGAGGAAGAGCCTGATTACACCAGTTTATATATAGAAAAGTTGCGCGCATGACTGACCGTGGCTGAATGTTGACGCCACGCCAGTAGATGATCCGCCTTGTGCCCATGTTCTATGATGCAACAATAAAAACATTTAACAAAAAAACCAGCTATAAAAGTTCTTCCTGATACTGAACATTGACCAGCTACAAAAATTTTAATGAAAGTTTTCAATTTTGTTCCATCAGTTCTACAACGTTGCAGCATTAAAATAACATACTGTCCATATCTTTGTATAAATAATGTTGATGACAATTCTGATTTACAATGGCTACACTCCATGTTTTGACTTGCTCTTCTAATTAGAATGTTAAAAGACACTGATTCACAGTCAGGTAAAGTCAAATATATGAATCTCTCAGTGTCTATGTCAGTGCTACATGTAAACAAACAATTTCGACAGTCATGATGCCATTTATAAGAAAGGCCAAAAAGGTTTTCAACATCTATACCTTCATCTTCCAGTACACCAAGCATAAACATTAAAAATTCCTGACAATCTTGCTGAATATTCTGTGTAAATTGACTAGAACCAGAACATATGTCCAAAACATTTCGAATATCAGAAACACTTTGTATTTTACTTTTATCACTAGTACATTTCTCATAAACAGAATTCAACAATGAACAGAATCTTTTGTCCCGATTTTCTACAATTTGCTGTTGGAAACTTTGAAGGAAAAAAAACAACATTAACAACTACATTAGCATAGCAGTTGACACCAGAACTATTTTCAAACCGATAACCAACATTCTCTTCAACATTGTCCTTTGTCTTTTTGCTTGGAGGCGCAACTTCATCTTGTTTTTTTTCTTTCTCTACAGTTTCAGAACAGATATTCTCAAATCTTCTTTTTCTACCTACCACATGCTTTTCAATCACTGGATATTGACCTAAATTGGGTGCATATTCTCTTCTTAACCTATTATACTCTTTCACACAGTTTGCATCTGCAGAAACCTTTGTCTCATCAAAATCAATCAAGTACAATCCAGATAAAGTTCTGACTCGAGACAAAGCAACATATGCCATGCCTTCTTTAAACATGGTACTTCCAATATTTACTAAAGCACAATCTACACTTAAACCTTGAGATTTATGAATGGTCACTGCATATGCCAAACAAACAGGAAACTGTTTTCTGCAGACATACAAATCTTTTACAAGCAAAAAACGAGCTGCACAATGACTAACTTGTTGTACTTCAGCAATTTAATCAAATTTGATTTTCAAAAATTCAATGCCAGCTCTGTTTACATAATTAACAAAATCAATAATTTTACCCATTGCTCCATTTACTAAACCTTTTTGCACATTCAAATTACGTCGCAAAATTACCCTACAATTTATACATGCATACAAATTCTTTTCTAAACCAGCAGTTTTACTTATCGATTTCTCTAAACAATCCAATTTCCTCTTCAAGTTTTCACTAAAAATAATACTGATTCTTTCATGTTCTATTTTATCAATTGCTTCCAATTTTATAATTTCTTCATTTTCCAACTTTAATATTTCTTCATTGAATATAGAACATTCACGCAGTGTTGGCATTAAGCAGATTACAGATTAGTTTTCTGCAATTCTCATGTATATTTTCTCTGGGACAATATTTGCATTTGGAAACAAATTGGAAGGTAATCGTGTCTGTAAAGCTTGTTTGCCATGTTCGGTCAATTTTCCAATTCTTATATCTTGAAGAATAGTTCCATAAACAACATCATTTGCTTGTCGCATATTTGTAGTAAATTCCTTATACTGAAAATATGACCAAATGTTTACATTGCCAATACTCCCCAAAGACTTTCTAGTATCTTCATGCACCAGTGTTTTAAACAGTGGCTGTCCTTTTACAGAAGTAACTTGTAGAAGATCTCCAAAAACTATGACGTGTTTTCCTCTGAATAATACGTCATACTCTGTTTTAAGAATTTGCTGCATTCTTAAATGCACAAAGGTAAGCATTAAGTTTGAGACCATGCTTACCTCATCAATAATGAGAAGCTTCATTTTCTTCAACACTCTTGAAACTTCATAAGAAGCTTTTCCAGATAGCTTGTGGTATTGTAATTTGTTGTCATGCTCTACTGGTAGCATTAATAAACGATGATAAGTAACTCCTTTAATATTGTGTGCCGCCAAACCAGTTGGAGCATTGACAACACAAGACAAATGCGAGTCAGTTCTTTTCTGTAGAAAACTTGTAATTACTTTAATTAAAAAACTTTTTCCTGTTCCAGCTTGTCCACTCACATACATACGGATAGGCTCAAATGATGAGCAAGAGCAGTCTTTCTTCTCATGAAGAAATCCATGGTCAATCTGTTCTCTCACTTGCTCATATTTTTTTTTCTGCTCAAGATTTAGTTGTTCTTCCAAGTTTCCTAAGTTTGTTAGATGCTCTTGAGCTTGATACATTACTGTTTTCACCTCTTCCATAGCAGTTGCTGCTTCATTTAGAACAATTGGTTCTCCCAGTGGGTCCTGACTCAACGGAGCAAAAGTTTCACTGTCTTGAGAACTGTCTCTAGCAATCTCAGCTGCAATTGTAGCTTCTTGCTCAATTTTGTCATTCAACATTTTGATATAATTACCAAAAACAGGGCATTCTATAGTATCTTTAGTTGCATTGAAGGATTCTTCATAGCTCTCAAAATTTCCAAGTAATCCCAATTCTGAACGCCATGGCTTGAAAAGAGCTAAATAGTAAAATTCCCTTTTGTCAGGTGTTTCGCAACTCAGTTTACGATGATTAATCAAATGTCGTTTTCTTTGTTTCACCAGACATCCTTCAGAACCAATAACGGAATATATACCATTATTAATGTTTTCGATAATATTCCTTTTAAAAATATAGTTTTGCAGCACTTCATAGGGACAAATGTTCTCAAGATGATGACTTTCATTTGGATAATATGTATCCAACATATTTGTTTTCACAATATTAGTACTTTGTGGCTCTTTTTCAGCTAAATATTCAATTTCTTGTACAGATTTAAGAAGTTGGTTTTGTGTTGCAGCAAGACCTAGACTCACCCAAATGATTCTTCTAGATTTGGAGTATGGACTTGAAGATGAGAAGCGATCCAAGCATTCATACGCTCCAATTTCTCGATGAGATAATATCTTCAAACTGTAACTGTATAATTTCTTGCTTAGACTCTTCTCATGGGAAATCTCTTACCACATTTCCTTCAATTCCGTATTTTCTGACTTTGTTATGTACGATGTCACATATCGAGCAACAGCAATGGAATGGTCTGCAACATATTGAATATCCATATTAGCATTCCACATAGACAAAATGACTGAGTTATAGTCATTTAAGTATTTTGACTGTTCATTTTATCTTAAGTTGTAGGTATTTTTGGGAGACTTTCTCGTGATGTTATGTCGCTAAGATGACATAAAACTGTACACTCTTCCTTTTGATATTAGAGGTTGAGGAAATGCAAAACGGCATTTGCTGTAGAATTTGTCCTTAGATTTGTACTTTCGACAACAGTATTTGCCACAACGATGGCTTTGGAATCGTAAGACTTGTTGTCTTAAGTCCTTATCTTGTGTACTTTTGGGTACTTTACATGTAGCATATTCTTCAATAAAAGACAACACAGTATCATTTGAGTCTGTTCCAAATTTGGGAGCATCTTTGATCCATAATAGCATAAGTATGTGAGGAGCACCTCTCGCTTGATACTCCTTTCTCCAAAAGAAATCCAGAACCTCTCCAAGAGGAGGATTTATTTTATTGGTGATAAAAGACATCATGGCTTCGAATCTATGATTGAAATACCTGCATACATTAACAGGATCCAAAGAGCACAATTTTCCAGGTGTCTTGTATTCGATATTTGGTATATTTGGATTTGCCTCTCAAAGAAATTGAAGTAAATCATCCCAAGCATATTCAGCACAGCTTAGAGTAAGGAACCATGTAGGAGTTCCTAAGTTCCTTAGCATACATTTAAGTTTTCCATGACGACGGTACCAGTACTCATTAGTACCACGCTGACATGACATCAGATTAATCAGCTGAGTTTCCAAAACATTATCTTTCTGCTGTACTTTATCCATAAATTCCTTTGCCGAAACATTTTGCACATGTACACCTGTTTTCAATATGTGGTTTACTGGATAGGAAAGTCCAGACAAATCACTCTCCAACAAAAGATGAAACAAATATGGAATACATTGTCGAAATCTTGCATCTTCTGCATATAATCTTGATGTCTGGTATTCAGATGCAGGAATCTGTACAGGTCGTTCATCATATCGTCCTCCTTTTCCTGTAGGAAACAACTGAGGAAAACAACGAGCTTCCAAGCTTTTTTCCCATACATTAATGGGACTACCTTTTGCTTCTTTCATTTGAAATAACTCTATAGCATTCCCCATCATTTCTTTGGAATGCAATGGATGAACACTGTAATGTTTGTAGATTTCTTCAGTTCTGGACACATCCACTTTTTCAATTTGTCCAGATGGCAAGTCAGTATCTTCTTGTACAGTTATTTCTTCTTCTCCCACATACACATTTTTGCAGTATTGATTATTTTTTACCAGATACAACGTTGCCTTTTTCACTTTCCTAACATCCACTAATTCTTTGCCAGATTTTCTTACTCTTAGTAGGAACGCCATTAACAAGAATAACTAAAGGTTCATCCTCTACATTTTCTACACCAATAGTTTCAATATTTTTCCTTTAATCTAAAGGCAAATATACAACACTTCCCTTTAATCCTCTTTGTAAATCAGAAGAAGAAAATGTTCCTGTCTTAGGCTCCATACGAACAATAGCCTGAAATGGATGCACACATTGAATAAGAATAGACTCATAGGTATTTAAATCCATCAGTTCAGAAGGAATATTTACCAACTCAAGATTATTATGCAGAGCTCTAGCAGGCATTTTCTTCTCTTCTAATTTGTTATAACAATATTTACAAATATGCTGATCAGAACCCAAATCAAAACAATTCTCTACCAACAAATAAGTGGCAAAATCCTTCCACTCATTATTATTTTCCTTTTCACTTTTTAAATACAGATCAACAGTCCTGGTCTGATTTTTATAATGTATTCGTCGACAACAGATACAAGAATAATTTGGCCTTTCACCTGAAATCACCTTAAACTGTATAATTTCTTGCTCAAAATGTTCTACACTACACTGTCCTACATTCTCATCCACATTTTCTTCTATTAATCTCTCACTTTCTGCACTGTCTTCCTGAGGACCAAAGTAACTAATATCAATTTCATCACAAACATTTGTTACATCTGATACAGATCCATGCAAAAGAGCACTGTTCAACTTTTTTAACATTAGTGCTGGACTTTTCGCGTAATACAATGTTCTGACTAATTTTCTCATCTGAGTATGATGAACTGCTAACATCTTGAAATGGTGGAAAACACTTCAACATACTTTTTTAGAAACACAAGGCAGAGAATGACCTTGCAAACCTGTATTTCCTCTCACTCTACAAGGGTCTAGTCCTTGTAACATCTTAATCTTTTGTTTAACACTTTTCTTGGTATAATTACGTATGAAATTGCGTAAAAAATCAATAGATTCTTGCCGCACACTGCAAATACTACTATAATTATAAGTGTACACTGGAGCTTTAGGACGTCTCCCTAAAACTTCACCAGCTAGCACCTCTTCTGCATTTCTAGGAACAATTTTCTCTTTCTCAATAGGACAAACATTTCTAACCTCATAAGCACGACCAGTAGTGTCAACTGCATGCAACAAATCATTACTCTGAAGATAACTTTCTTCATTAAAAAAAGGCTCAGAACTTGAACTATGTTTCCATTCACCCAAATAAACTCACAAAAATTACTTCTGTTAATTAGTCTACTCCACCTACTTTTGCCCTTCCTTAAATGGATTGGTTTATCTAGTGATCTAATTCTATTGATTACTAAACTAAAGAGTTTTCTTTTCAATTCCAAAGCTTTCTCAACTACATTTTCTGTAGCTTTCTTCTTCTTATAAAATACTGTTTTTTCTTATAAACCTTAATTTCTTTCATTTAATTTGATACCAATCTATTATAAAACATTTTTTTCCTAATTTCCATGAATTGCTTTTTCCTCCTTGTACTATACTCAGTTTTGTCTGCACTTGATTTTCCATTATTCTTTTCTTTATTAGTAGTTTGTTTTTTCCTTGCTGATACACTAAAGACATTTTCTGTTTCTGAACACTACTTAGTCTTTACTATTTTCCTCAAAAAAGTGCTCCTGCTCTTACCAGGACTTTCTTTCTGTTTGTTAAGACATCTCTCTTCATGTAAATCTTTATGGTGAGTTCTCTTCAAATACACACTTTTCTTTTGTTGCTTTCTCTTTTGGTACTTCGTTGGCATGATGCAGTATTTTTAGTATCGATAAACACAACCTATAATAAAAAAATATATATAACAGTACAAAAAGAAAAAAATCAAATATTCTATTATATTACTTACAAGAACAGAGGGTGGAGTATGAGGACAAACATCGGAGTATAAAAATAAGAGGACTTACAATAAAAGAACAAGGAGTATGAAGCAAGGAAAAATTTATAAAAAATGAGAGTATAAATAGACAGTACAATATAACGGAATATAGCAGCAGCTGTGGCCCATGGAGGGAGTTGCGATGGGGCAGGCAGGTGGGGCGGAGGAGGGGCAGGGTGAGGAGTGATAAACAACGGAATCTGGAGGCATATTACCAACAAGTAGCGATATTTATTGCTAAATAGGGTTAGCAACGATTTTTTTATCGCTGGATATGTTAGCGGAGAAAACATGCTATTAGCAACGTTTTTCTCCATTGTGCTAAAATATCCAGCGATAGCGGCGAAATGCGTGAATATCGCTGAGAATACAGCGATATTCACGCATTAGAGACGAAATGGTTTTAGCCATGTTATCCACCTGCCATTGGATAACATGGCTAAGAACTGGTCTGGGCAGGTGTTAGTATTTTGAGATATTCGCGGGTAGCACGAATATTTCCAAGGGTACGCCTGCCTTGCTAATAGGCGATAGCGACGTTAGCTACTGCTTTCAGTCACTAACTGGTTGGGTATGCCCAGTTTGCACGTCATTAGCGATAAACATTGCTGACATGCAAAGCGGGCCCCAAACTGCTCGCTATCGCCTAAAAGCTGTCGCTAACATCAGTTAGCGACAGGTTGCTAATAGGGCAATAGAATTATCGCCGCTTAGCGGCCGAAATCGGACCCTAAAACGGTGATAATTGCCTATCGCCCCCCTTGGTAATATGCCCCCTGAATCATTGTAGGTAAGTACACAATTAAATTAATAAAATGAATTTCGGGACATATTATCAACAAAAGGCGATAGATTATGGGCCATATTATCAATAAAGGTACATTATCGCTGCTTTTATCGACAGGAAACTGCCGGTAAAGCAGTGATGATGCTCTCGATAATATATCCTTGTGAATTCCCATAGAAACCCAGGTTATGGTGTTAACCTGGGCTTCTATGGAAATTCACAAGGATATATTATCAAGACCATTATCGACGCTTTAGTGTCAGTTTCCTGCCTGTAAAAGGGGTGATAATGTATCGCCCTTTACTGATAATATGGCACTGACGGGCATATTATTAAGGACCAGTGTTAAAATAATCGACGTTTTATGGACAGGAAACTTCCGATAAAACAGCAAATATGGGCTTGATAATAGGTTCTTGTAAATTGCTATAGAAGCCCAAGTTCTAGTGTTAACCTGGACTGGTAAGGGAATTCTCAAGAGCATATTATCAAGCTCATTATCGTCGCTTTATCGGCATTTTCCTGCCGATAAAAACGACAATAATCCCTTAATGTACAGAGGCACAAAATGATATTAAAGAAAAAACCATAACAGCATGCATTGTAGCAAAACACATTTACTACTATAAAACGTTTAACAACGGATGAATATAGGAGCATATTATCAATACAGGCGATAACATTGTCAACACTTTATCGGCAGTTTCCTGCCGATAAAGTGGCAATAATTGTATCGCCGAGTCTTGATAATATACCCCATAATTCGTTAATGTACAAAGATACACCGCACACACGCACTCCCATACAACTTTTCAACTCACCTTTCAAATTGAATTTTACATTAGCAAGAATACCCCTCACACAGTGGATATTCTTCTACAAAATCTCTGGAGCTCAGTGTTTGCAGCACAACCGTCAAATTGAACATTTTCTCATTTTACGCATACATACATATAAATAACCAATTGAAATCCTGTTCACATTAATTCAAAAGAAAACACACATTTCTATTGGTTTAACATTCCAAAGCTTTCGAACTAATAGAACTTTCAACCCTTCCCCCGTTCCAGAATCTGCCAGTTACCATAGAAACACCTCAGGGAACACCTAACTCAGCACACAGGTGAAAAGTTCATCATACATTGTTGCAAATTAAAACAGCAAGTGTGCTTGACTGGAGAATATACCAGCTTATCTTATGTAACGTTATTTTTTATCACTTTTTCTTAACCAATAAAAATAAGGCTTTTAAAAAACAGAAACATGGAACCTAGTTTACTGTAAAATGTTGTCATACAACCAACCATTTCTTTTCTTTTTTTGAAAACTGCATGTTGTCCACCATTTTAGAAAAATCTTACTTTTGAAACTAGCATTTCATTTACAGACGCCATCAGGGTGCATCCAGACCTCTCTTCAAAATGCTTACAGTGTGGATTGTGGGACACAGCTATATTTTCTGGAGTCAGAGGTACGCACAACAGAAAATAATTCACAAGGACCTAGGTTTACCAAATGTAGACATTAAATGGATTGGACAGAGAGGATTAAAGTTGTACCAATTGATGCCATTGGTGAAATCCTTTAAGCATCTCGAACACCCTGACCTCATAATTGTGCACTGTGTTGGCAATGACCTAGGCACTTTGACTGGGGTAGCTCTGGAAATGCTCATGAAGGACACCTTTGCCCAATTGATGACACTGTTCCCCAAAACTGTCTTTGTATATTCTAATATATGCCAAAGGCAGAGATGGAAGCGGTCCAACCATTATTGTACACAGTTTGAAAAAGCTAGGAAACGTGAATAAATCTGTTTCTGCCTTTCTCCGAGACTACCGAATGGGGTCCATTTACAACAATAATCTGCGTTTCAATATGCATGGCATCTATAGAAAGATGGTGTACATTTTACAGATGATGGGAACAGAGTGTTCCTTATAAACTTAAGACTCTGCATCAGTACTTACTTGTAGGTACTAAAATCTCGTAATAAACACAACGGCTCCTTTTAGAGCCACACAACACATAAACAAATGCACTTCATAAATATCTGAAATTATTTTTAGTTTTCTTGATTACGTACGCTTACATGACGACTTTCAACATTACAGCTGTACGCCGTCCATACATGGTTGGTACGCGTACAATAAATCTACCACCCCCTGAGCAAAACTATAGGTTCAGAATGTTTCTATCGTACCCCCTTTCCTTATTTGTCAACTTTGTTTTGCTGTTTCCTTGTGACTCGGCTGCGGTGACAAATAAGATGGCTTGCAACACTTCCTGGTTTGGAGTATTGACAGCTAATCAGCATGCAGCTCCTGCTCATAATTGTACATATTTCTGTACGCGTACGCCGCGATTATTCTTAAAATACATTTTTTTTTAAAAAGAGAGCCTAAACATGCATGTACGACCCCCTAACCACGCGTGATCATCACCACGAAGCCATTAGCATGTATTTCGGGTCATATTATCAACAAAACGAGATGGATTATCGCCGCTTTATCGGCACTTTCCTGCTGATAAAAGCAGGGAAAATGTGTTGCCTTTTGTTGATACCGCGTTTTGTTGATAATATGGCCCGAAATTCGTTTTATTAATGTAATTGTTTAGTTACCTGCAATCATGCAGATTCCGTTGTTTATCACCCCTCACCCTGGCCCTCCCACGCCCACTCTGCTTGCCCCATCGCAAGTCCCTGCACGGGCCGCGGCTGAGACGCGGTTGCGATCTAGTCATTTACCACAGAGTTGTGGGGAATCCTTGGTGAGGCGCGCGCTCACTAACGAGTGCGCACTTCACCGAAGACGTTTCGGAGTTCAGACCCGTTTTCAGTTGCTCTTTAGACATTGAAGAAGAGAAAGTGGAAATATTTCTGTGAGAGTTAAAGGACGTTGTTTGACAAGTTAGTGAGTAAGTAAACTTACCTGACATTATAGACAATATTGAATGTACTCAGTCGATGTATTTTCTCTAAGTTAAAAGGAGAGATGATAAAATTCGTGTTAAGCAAGATCTTAAGGGAAAAGAACACATTGAGTTAGGAATAGTAGAAAGACTTTTGAATTAAGAAGGAACATTAATGAAAAACACTAGGGGCCAGATGTAGGAGCCCTAATACCGGTCGGAAACGGCCGATTTCGGCCGTTTCTGACCGGTATTAGGGTTTTCAGATGTAGGGGGCTGAAAATTACAGAATCGCTATATTTACTGATTCGGTAAAATTACTGATTCGGTAAATTACCGAATCGGTAAACATACCGATTCTGTAATTCCAAATGTAGGTGGCACAGTTTACAGTGCCACAGGCCCTTAAGAGTTGGTATTTTACCACACAATCCTATTGTGTGGTAAAATACCGAATTCAGGTGTGCATGCACATCTGTGCATGCACACCTGTGCAATGTGACACACAGACATGCCCTTAGGGCATGTATATGTGCCACATGTCACACAAGCCTGTACTTGGGGTGCTAGAGGGTGTCAAAGTGACACCCCCTGCACCCTTGCACGATTCTGTATTTACCGATTCTGTAAATACAGAATCGGTATTTCCCATTGATTTCTATGGGCTTCAAAGCCCATAGGAATCAATGGGAAATACCGATTCTGTATTTACAGAATCGGTAAATACCGAATGTTACAGATTCGGTAATTCTGAATTTAAAATTACCTACATCTGCCTCCTTCCTATTTACCTACTCTTAAATACCGAATCGGTAAAATTCGGTATTTAAGAGTAGGTAAATCGGAATTACCTACATCTAGCCCTAGATATTGAAGGATTGACAGAATAGATAACAAGCAACTGCATAAAGAAAAGTTAGTAGAAGAACAGAAGGAAATTAATAATATAAAAATTAGACAATAAACTGAGAGGCCTAGGTTAATGAATGTTAGGTAATTATATGTTAAAAGCAGTGAGAAAAATAAAGAACCGTAACCTACAAGGTTGCAGACAAATACTAGAGGAGAGGCTAGTTCGAAATTGGAAGGGGTAGGTAATTAGTAGGGTTAGACTAAGTTATAAATGAGGAATAGAGATAGAGTAAACACATGAAGTATTCAAAAAGTAGTGTGATAATGATGTCTAAATATACACAGATACACAGTGTTGTTCAGGACAATGAATAGTATATTTTCCATTATAGTAAAACACATTTACTAATTTGGAAAGGGTAAGGTGAATAGACATATTCTACATTTTGTAGTAGTGCATTTTACTATAACAGCCTGAGTCTTTTCCTATAGTCATAAGGAGTGACTGCTTTCAAAATTTAAGAAAAGCTAAGAACAGGATATCCTTATAAGTAATTATAGTTGTATAATTTTGCAAAGGACTAAAACTCTACTAATGGAATGTTATTAGATAATGGTATTTATATAGTATTTTTTGTAGGCCAAAATAGGTGAAAACGGTAGTTTTGTATTATATATTACGAAAAGTGATAACATTAACTGTTTATATTTTTATACTAGGAGCAAGAACATAAAGGAAAAATTATGGGAAGAGAACAGCCTCATACTCGGGAGATTTTGGATATTACTTTGAGTATAATTGAAGAACTAATCGTATCTGTCACAGACAATGAGAGTGAAGAAGGGGAAATTAGTGCTGCAGACATGAATTGTAATTTTGAAGACAAAAGCTTTGATGCAGATTTTGTTGACGTTTTAAATTATGTTGACATTTTAGAACACATTAAATCAGAACCTGCTGACGAGGAAATTGATCTGAATGACATATCTGATGAAGTTGTATTGGAATGTCTGTTAAATTATGAGAGGTTGGGGAGGAGCTTCGCGGGCATCCAAGATGGTCGTGTGAGCAGAGGGCTCCCGAGACCCGCGCCACCCTTCGCACATATCCTTCCTACATCCTGATTTTGAAGATGGGCTTTTGAAGACGAACTCTTGCTGATCCCAACATTCTTTGAAGAATTGAGATCGGACGTTGGGATCCACTTTTAAGCCGTCTCAAACTTTGCGGCCCGCCCCGGGACCAGACCGGGGGTTTGGTTACTTTGCCAGCCGGGGAGTAGTTGAATAACAACGGCCGGAGGGGTCTCTCCTCCAGAGGTCCCCTGCCTAACTTTCAGTTTTGCTTTCCTACTCCCGGCGAGGATCGGCTGAGACGCTGCTTGGATCTACCCTTGGCCCTGCCTGGTGCTCTCACACCGTGGTGTGCCCTCCTGGCGTCTCGCCTTTTACTCTGCACTATCGGCATTTATGTTGATTTTGCCCGGCTTCACTGTTTTTTTACCACATCCCGGCCGGCATTTTCACCAGGTCGCGCGGGCCCCTACGGGGTCCTTTCTCCAATATGGCCACCAGACCCGAGACGGAGAGACGCAAGATCAAGACGCCTCACCGAGGGGGACAGACCCAGACGAACATCATGGATCACTACTCCCAATTGAAGGGATCCCCCAGTAGTGCTGGCCGCACGCCTGATGACCCTAAGGCTGCCTCCGGTACGACACCGGGAGTGTCGCTGCAAGATGTAATGAGCGCTATCACCAGTATGGAGGCCTCCGTGGGGCAGCAATAGGAGGCTCTTGCATCCAAGATCGACACGGTGGCCGTGGATGTTACGCTGATAAGAGCGGACCTGGCAAAGACTAACGAGAGGGTCAAGGCGTTAGATCTGAAGACTTTCAGCCTGACCACTGATGTAACGGACGTTCAGACTGAGATCGTGAATCTGCGTTCTTCCCGGGATCTGCTGGCCCGTCGTCTGGAGGACTATGAAAACAGGTCCCGTCGCAACAACGTGAGCATTATTGGGGTCCCTGAAAATCCAGAGGCTTCTGCAACCGACCTCCTGGTGGAAGATCTGGTCTCCAACTATCTCGCTCCCACCGGACTTACTAAATTCTTTGCGGTCGAGCGGGCACATCGAATCCCAGGCGGAAAGGTCCAGCCGGGTGCCACCCGAGACCTATCATTGCTAGACTATTCCAATTCTGGGATAGAGATGCCATCCTGCAAGCCTCTCGGGACAAGGGCCCTGTGAAATTCGAGAATGCCACCGTGAACTTTTACCCGGACTTTACCCCGTTCGTTCAGAGGCCGAGAATGGGATTCCAGGGAGTCAAGAGATGGCTACGAGACTTGGGCCTCAAGTACGCCATGCTGTTTCCGACCAGACTCCGTATTGAGTACAGGGAACGAACGTTTTTCTTCGATCGCCCGGACAGTGTCAGTGACTGGCTTGATTCTTTGCCAAAAAGAGACGACCGTACTGAGCACCCCGGCGGCGCCGACGGTGGCTCGCCGGAGCAGGAGTGACTTGTGGATCCCGATGTCTGAACTTTCCAACTTTTCCAGCTGAGTTTGGACAATGATTCTTTAGTCCTTCCTTCAGATTGGCCTGAGGGTGGCGGGGGTGAAGGGGACTCTTCCTCCTCTGGGGTTCTTTGTGTAGATTAGTTTCTTGATGGGGCGACAGGCACACTGCAAGTTGGGGTGGATTTTGAGTCTTACGCAGGGGTGCAGGGTGGGGGGTGTTGTAACGGGTTTAAGTTGGGGGGGTGGGGGGGTGTGTGTGTGGTTGTTTTCATTCACAAGGCATCCAATTGTTTTCTCTAACTGTCTCGGTCTTCGGGTTCCGTATGTGGGGTGCTCTGCTTCTTCTTGGGGATGGGGGGTGGTGAGTTGAAACTACTATCATGGAATGTTAATGGGTTGGGAGACAGGATAAAGCGAGGGGTAGCGTTGCAGTTTCTTAGGCGCCATTCACCCGATGTAGTTCTTCTTCAGGAGACGCATCTTATAGGGAATACGTGTCGAGCCATGAACAGACGTGGATACCGCCTAGTTGCTCACTCCGGTTTCACCTCTGGCTCCAGGGGGGTCGGCATTCTTATTCGGTCTTCTCTCCCCCTCGCAATTGATGAAGTCATACTTGATGATAGAGGGCGCTATGCTGCGCCCACGGGTAGATGGGACGGGAAGACACTGTCCATACTCACGATATATATCCCCCCGGGCCTACAGGCCTCCACATATGCCGATTTGGGTAGGGTCCTATTGGGGCTGCCTGAGGGTCTTCTTATCCTCGGAGGGGATTTTAACTCTGTTGTCTCTGGTACTGCTGATCGTTTTCCCCCCAGGGACTTGGCCAGATCCTATATGTGGTTGAGCGATTTCCTTGATACCTTTGGGCTCGTGGATAGCTGGCGGTTGATGCACCCTACACAGCTTCAGTACACTTTCCATTCTGGGGCACATGGTAGTCTCTCTAGGTTAGACTATTTTTTAATGCCATCGGCCCAATCCTCCTCCATCAGTGAGGTTCGCCATTTTGCCAGGGGTATTTCTGATCACTCCCCTTTGTGGCTCCGGCTTGCGGTGGGTGCGGGAAGTGTAGGCAGACTGGCTCATATTAACCCCTGGTACTTTCGTGACCCAAAAACCCGTTCTGAACTTGTTAAAGCCATGGAAAATTATTTCAATGACAATGTGGTGTCTGTTTCTTCTTCTGTATCTTTGTGGGAAGCTTTTAAGACTGTCATTCGTGGGCATTCTCTTTCACTTAATGCTGCTGCCAAAAAGGCTAAAAATGACGAGCTGGTGCGCCTAGAAACTGAGATAACTGCACTAGAGAGTGACCTTGATACAGGAGTGACACGTTTAAATATGCATTCTCTCAGTCTGAAACAGGCCGATTATAGGTCCGTCGTCACTGACGCGGCTAGGGTGATGAACAGGGAGCAACAGGGCAGGATGTATGATGTGGGTGACAAGGCCGGTAAATTGATTGCGTGGCTGGACAAGATAGAGAGAGTGAATCGCGTTGTCCCCGTGATTGAGAGGCTGGATGGTGAGTGTGCCACCGACCCTGTTGGGATTGTTGAGTGTTTTGTTGACCACTTTCAAACGGTGTATGCCTCTGTCTGTGATAGGGACGAGGAGGACTCCCGGTTGTTGCTTTGTAACATAGCGTTGCCCTGCCTTTCCAAAGATGACAGAGACCTCATGGATGCACCCCTTATGGCGGACGAAGTAGCGGGGGCTATACGTTCCCTCCGCTCAGGCAAAGCAATGGGCCCCAATGGATTACCCATTGAACTTTATGAACTGCGACCCGACAAAATGGCGCCCCACTTGAAGGATATGTTCCTTGAGGCCCTGGACTCGGGTTCCCTTCCCGCTGATCAGCGACTCGCCACTATTGTGGTAATTCATAAGGAGGGTAAGCCACAGGATCGTTGTGCCTCGTATAGACCTATATCTTTGCTTAATGCCGAACCCAAAATTCTAGCTAAAGTGTTAGCTAATCGTTTGATTAAGGTGATCGGGGACTTGATCCATCCGGATCAGTCCGGTTTCATTCCTCATCGAAACACCGCCCTTAATCTTCGGAGACTCCACGGAGTTCTCGCGAGGGCTGAGACTCTCACTGAGTCGGCCATTTTAGCTTCCCTTGATGCTACCATGGCTTTCGACACTATCGAATGGCCCTATCTTTGGGCGGCCCTATCAAAATTTGGATTCGGCCCCGTGTTCATCGCTTGGGTGAAACTTCTTTATGAGATGCCCCTTGCCCAGGTTAACTGGAAGGCGTCCGGTGTTTTCGCACTCAGACACGGTACTCGGCAGGGCTGCCCGCTGTCTCTATTGCTCTTTGCCCTCGCATTGGAACCGTTGGTGGAGTGGCTCCGTTGGGAGCCTTCTATAAAGGGCATTCGGTGGGCTCCCGATTTCGAGGATCGTGTCTCGCTATACGCAGATGACATTCTCCTATATCTAACTTCCCCTCAGAAATCCTTAAACGTGCTCTTCGATGTTCTTACCTCCTTCGGGAAGAACTCGGGTCTCGTTATTAATTGGACTAAATCCTGTGTCTACGTTTTGGCTGGTGGTCTCCCCCCATTGCCTCATAGATTTCCGATTCAAGTAACGGAGACCGGTTTTAAGTACCTGGGGATATATGTCTCCTTGGACCCCACCGTTCACTATGTGCGCAACTTGCTGCCCCCTCTTCAATGGCTGAAGCTAGATGTTGCACGCTGGCGTCATTTGCCACTGTCACCGCTCGGTCGTGCGGCTCTCTTTAAAATGATGTCGCTGCCTAGATTTTTGTACGCGCTCCAGAACTCGTTTGACCCCGTTCCCTCTCGTTACTTTCGGGAGGTGGAGAGTCTACAACGGCAACTGATCTGGGATGGCAGTGCACGCGTTGCTCTGTCTAAACTCACGCTTCCGTGGTATGACGGAGGCATCGCCCTTCCCGACATCAGGCGCTATTACTGGGCCTGCCAATTAAGTGCGGTCAATCACGCAACGTATGTTCCCGGTCCCGCCCCTGCTTTCGCAATGGATAAACACCTTCTGCCGGGGGGGAACTTCAATAGGGCTCTGTATTCCAGGAGGGTCTGTAAAACACTGACTGGACCCACTAAAGTCGCGGTACGTGTGTGGCATGATGCAACTGCGGCCTTGGGATGGAAGGATAGACTCACTCGCGCGACCCCCTTGTACGACTCTGAATGTCTGGGTAATTTATGGCGAACAAAAGGATTTGACAAATGGGATATGATCGGAATCACTAAGGTGGGGGATCTTTGGTCTACAGGCGATGTTAAGACCTTCGAGGCGCTTAAGACGGAGTATGAACTTGGGGACAGAGAATTCTTCAGGTACGCTCAGGTCCGACATGCCCTCCTGTCGGTATTTGCTGTGGGTACAGATATCCCTGAATCCTCACCCCTTGAGGATCGTATTCTGGATGGACATGTGCCCGACTGCACTATTTCATTAATTTACAAGAAGCTGATCTATAACAGGGCTGACCTGCTTGTGCGCCTGAGGGCCTCGTGGATTGCCGACGGTCTAGAATTAGATTATGAGGACTGGCAGTCCGCTCTGTCCTCGCCAAAATAAGTTGCCATACCTGCACGCCTTAGATTTGTTCAATTTAAGATCCTCCACCGTGTGTATGTCACCGGCCCGAGTCTGGTGCGCATGGGTTACGCTTCTGATGATTTGTGTAAGCGTGGTTGCGGTATGACCGGTACCTTTCTCCACATTTTATGGGAATGCCCGGTGGTGGTCGAGTTTTGGTCCCGTGTGCACGTCGTCATGGAGAGGGTCACCGGGGTGGCGCTACTGCCCGAGGCCAGGCGCTGTCTCCTGAATGTCTGGGAGCCCAATGACCACAATACGGCACAGATTACCTGGGCGACCCTTGGTAATATGATCGCCAAAAGGGACATTGAACAGCTCTGGGGTTCCCGTAGGCCTCCGACCGTAACATTGTGGGCAGAGAATATGTTTCGTGAGAAGACTGTATATCTGTCGCGTGGAAGGCCCAAGAAGTGGGGCAGAATCTGGTCACAATGGAACACATACCGAGGCAATATATGCACCCCCCCACTAGATTTGTTTCCCGATGATACCTTGTCCCCCTGATTGACATTCCGAATATTAATTCAATTGTATTGCTACTGGTTTCCTCGCTGCCCCCCCACGAAAAACTGTGCCTGTGTTATGTATGCTACAATGCTGAAGCGCCAAGTGCATGGACCCATGAATGTACTCCCGATTCATTTTTTTTGCCTTGTGTAACCTGTTATTGTTGTTATTAATTTTCAATAAAAAAATTCGAAAAAAACAAAACAAAAAAAAACCTCGCATAAAAAAATAAAATACAAATTATGAGATGTTACAAGAATACATTTATTGTTGAAAAATATTAAAGGTTTGAGCACTATCTACTAATGTATTTATTGTACTAAAAGTGAAGCAGTTATATATTCAGTTATATATACTTTAAATGTTCGTATTGATTTAAAATATGCAAAGTGGGTTTGAGGGTATCGATTGCTTAAAATCCGTATGGAGCATACATGCAGTCTTGTATGCAGGTGCAAACTTGTGTTTTATGCCTTCAATTCCCCAGTCTGTATCCTTAGACTTCCACCAAACACCCTGACACTGCTGTTTTAGTATTGTAGTGAGCCACTCAGCAGTATGTTCTTTTTGATTGTACGGTGGTAAAACTGAAGCTGTAATAAATTTAGTGAGGAACTTTCTTTGCAGAAGTGTAATGATCCAGTCAGTATCTAGATAGTCATGGATTAAAAGAGGACTTAGTGCATAGGCTGTTTCAAACATCTATGGACTGTGGATGCACTGTTCTATGCACCAGCAAACTTATGTTTTATAGGTTCAATTCCTCAATGTGTATCCTAATACTTCCAGCAAACATTCTCACACTACTGTTTCAATATTGTAGTGAGCCATTCAGCAGTATGTGTTTATCTGTATACTCTGGTATTGTTAAATATTGGACAGATTTGTTAGGATGAGCTGAAAGCCATTTTGTATTTCTGGCGGCCATTTTGTCTGCCATGTGCTCTGTCCTACCTTTCTGTTAACTGCTCTTGTAGTCTGCCTAGAGACAAACTATATTCAGCATCTTCCACTTCTTACATGCCCAGAAGGGCCCAGCTAGTAGAATGCACCTGCCTCTCTAGTATACCTGTCAGGCTATTTTTGCTGCTGTATGGAGAAGTAACTCTCCTCCCACTTTGTTGAGCAAGTAGATCTTGCATGCCCATCTTGGTCATTTTGCATGCTTACATGAGCCAGGACTGCCCCTTAGTTTTATGCTGAGTATGGAACCCTCACATATATAAGCCCCCAGTGTTCTGTACTCCTTAGACTGCCTCATTCAGCTGCTAAGGCTTCTGTGTGACGTAGTCTCACCTCATTTGAGGTTAATAAAACTCTCTGTTATATTTCAGCTTCTGTGCCAATTTCTTCTTTGTTGGTTTAAATAGACTAAGTATCAGTGGAACCCCTGAGAAGTGTTTTTTTGATTACTACAGTTTGGCGCGCCAACGTGGATCTCATCAGAAGTGACTATCTGAGGGAGTGATCTTGTCAGGAGACAGAAATCTACTGAGGAGGACAGGACAGGATTCTACTAAGGAGGTACTCTGTGCATGGAGATTCTGGGGATTCTCTTTCTCTGCAGCCCAGTATATTTCTGATCTTCCTGATTTTGATCCTCCACATGATGTCACCCCTGACTGAGAACCTTTTTGGCATGAGTATTTAAAAAAAAAAGACCGTTAGGGCATTTAGAACTTGGCAGTTAGAATTTGGACAACCATTTGTTTGATAATAGTCGTTTTGTGGCACTTGTATAGGTTTGAAACCCGATTGGTAAGGTAGTCTAGGAACACTTACCTGGGACCCGATTGGTAAGCTTAGTTTAGGTACACTTACCCGGGAGCTTGATTTTGAATATGAATATATGAATTTGAAATTGGCCAAATATTGAGTTAGTCCTATGAATATGAAAATGTAGATGTATGTGATGCAACACATATAGGCAGGTAATGGTGGAGATTTTTCTCTACTCCTATGAAATTTGAATGGTTCAACTTATGAAGAGTACGTTAAGAAAGACTTTTTTTATAATACTGCATATTTTGCACTATGTTTGGCATGCCTGTTTCAAGCAAACATAGAAGAATGTGTTTTTTTTTTAAAGGTATCATAGTGAAATGTGAATTAAATTAGTCGGCTCCCCTGAGGGAATATCTAAATAGGTTTAGGTATAAAAACCTATTTCTTCCTTGGGGATTCTGTCTCCCCAGGGAATTAAACTATGGACATAAAATATACAAGGATCCTTTTTCTGCCAGCCAAAGCTAGTGAATTGAGTATATTTTGGCTTCTTGGAAATAAAACAGTTGTTGGGCTGTTTTTGCAGTCTTTTGGAATACTATTGAGAAGCGCTTCTTGTAAATATGACTTACAACTAGTATTTACAAATGGTTTGGTTTGAGTACAGTCTGTGGGCTGTCCTTTATTTCTGTCCTAAGTGTTGATCTGTGGGTTAAATGTGTGTTTAAATGTCTATGTGGTTTTCCCATTAGTGCAACTTCTGTAAGTAAATATCGATGGCGCTATTTATGAAATGATGGCTATTCAGCGGGCTGTATTGTGTGTCCTGAGTGTTTTGATCCCTTTCTGTATATGTCTGAAAAGAGCTCAATATGTGTCTGTGGACTTTCTTGTTGTCTTCAGTCTGTTATGCAAACTGTTAGTTAATCAATATTAATTAGCAATTAAACAAAAATTCAGAAATTAACCATATGATATGCTACAATAGCTATATGTTGCTATTTAATTTATAGAGTAAGCAATTATCCACATGTACAAACTGTTAACTGCTTAAAAGATAAAATTAAAATCCACATTCACTAAGAATATGAATAAAAGGCCTCAAAAACGAAATTGTGTGTTTTGTAGAAAAATAAACTTATAGCATTTTTACATACATTGTATTAGATATTAACAGACAAACACTTCAGCTGAACTACATTTTTGCAGAACTCAAACGCATATTATAGAACACGCATTGATATGTCTTGGTTTGAAATAGACAGCCACCGTGCTCACGGTTTAAATACTGAGAGACAGGCTTTTACTGCCGCTAAGTAAGCAGCTGTCTTTTTGTAGGCCACAAATAGACAGGAATGTTCACTCGGCCAGGACTTTCTCATTTAAACACGGGTGAAACTTTGCATTTCGGAATGCTATTTTAAAAAGGTTACAAAAATAAGGTTCATTATTTGTATTATAGGAAAACATTTCAATTATGGTTTCCCTCTCTTTTAAGCATTTTTGTAAGCATATTCTTGGTTCTGTTGCTAAATAATAATTGTCCTTTTAAAAAAAAGTGGCGCGAAAATTTGTCATGTTTCAAGTTAGGCTTCTGTGCTTAGGCTTGTGAATGAATGCGTCTAAATATGATAGGCAAGGGATTCAGCTTGCTTTTATATGTGGAATTATCAAAAATGATTGGTTTTATTAAAAATAATTATTAATTTTGACAAATTATTATTTTTAAAAAATAAGTGCTTTTAAAATGGTTTTTTAATATTTACAAAGCTTAATACTCATACTGTGACCTCCTAGCATTACAATTTTATTTAAGTTGTGCTGTACTGCATAATGAGGACATTTGCATATGGAATTTCACTTGGCGCAGGCGTAAAAAACTCATTTTTCTAAGGATTTACATGAGATATGTCTAATGTCCAATCTCTGCAATCTGGTAAGAACATTCTGAGGATGATTAATATGTAACACAATTATAGGATATTTATTTTTAAGTGCCCCAAATATCAAAGTCGAAATTGGGTAAAATAGACTATTTAAATAGCATTCTTGCCATTTACAGTAGCTTTAAAGTGCCTTAGGCTTCAGTAACTGCATACATTTAGGTATAATACAAATAGCTGACATCTGGATTGTTAGAGAAGTATATTACACACTGTTTCTGCTCTTGAAAAATAATGTCTACGTAGTTGCCTTAATTTAACAGAAAATAAAATATTGCATTAGTTTTAGACAGAAAATAAGATGAAGCTCTTTCTTAGAATTTTGTGGGCTACATGCCTAGGTAAAAACGATTAGCAAATTCAGAATGATTTTTCACAGGAAAAATTGTGTGTGCAAGGGACACACAGAGTGTCTGTGAAACAGTTTTACTTTTGGACAGTCAAAATTAAGGTGGCTTAACATGCTTACATGTTGTTCCTGCTGGTCCTGTGTGTCAGAAGTGACACAGTAAGTTGTATTTGACAGCCGATCACCACTAAGGTGACCTGCTGTCAAAAGGAGGGTGAGGAAAGTAAAAGAAAATTGAATTTTGATTTTAAGCCTGACAAATGAAGCAGGCCAGAATATTGGGTTTTGGGCTGCAGGTTCACTGTGCATAAAGTGTATGACATAGTATTGTGTGTCACCGCTCGTTTGCATGTGCTACTCTAACTTGTTTATGCTTTCTGTGCTTGGTACACAGCAAGTATACCTGATGGCTTGGCATGTGTGTTTTTCTGTTATGCATGTCTTTGTTTCTATGTTGTTGTTTAATACTATTACAAGCTCCTCTGTGTTGTGAGGGGATGGTCATGACGATGCCCATCGCTACGCAACAGTTGGTTGGACTTGTTCTGGTTACTAAATTCCGCAGATATGATATTTCATGCTGTGAACGTGAGAGACAACACTTCATCAATGCATGTCTATTTGGCTATAATGGTATTGAAGAAAAATAAAAGAGTTATACAGGATTAAAAGCATGTCACCTGCAGTTAGTCACATTACTGCCCCTTCCCTTAAGGAACAGGCAGCCCTTGATTAAATGTTCCTTGATTGGACCCTAAGGAAGGAACTGGAACAGTAGCCGATATTTCAGTATATGGTGTAGCGGTCAGTGGTAGAGTTAAAATGTGTGTACTATTTTGGTCTTTTGTGTATCACCCGTACTCTTGGTGTTGTCTCACATGCCTGACTATCACCCAAGTAATTTCTTGTTCTTCCTATAGATTTTTCTTTTGCTGCTTCTCCCCTGATCGATGTCGCATTGTGCCTAGTTATTGGGAATGTTAGCTGTGTCCTAGTCCCATTTCCCTTTTTCTGTATTGCTTTCACCAGTTAGCCCTTTTATTATTGTTGGTGTATTGTTCAAGTTCACACTTCCAGACAGCAGTGATGTACCAGGGACCCCCATATTATGTATAATTCCCTTTTGTATGACCAGACTGGTTTTCAAGAATTTTCTTTAGGCCCACTTTGATGTTTTCCAGTCTGACTGTCAGGGTAGTGATGGACTGGTTAACTGACTCAATACTATAGTAAGACAAGTTTTCCACCACGATAGGAGATAACTTACGTTTATTTTTTTGAACATGACAAATTTTCAATGCCTATTTTAATTTGGTTTTTTACCCTTTTGTTCCTGCTGCTTTCATTTTTGGTGGGATCAGATATGTTCTAATCGTGGAAGTACCAGGACTCTCTAGTTCTTGTCTTTTGTTTCCACATTTTGATTATTAGCCTGTGTATTGCATAGTGCACCTGATGCACATTTATTAAAGGGAGGTATCTAAATGTCCCTGGAATTTACCCCATTAGATAATGCCACTATGCGTGAGGACACACATTTAGATAGAATTCCCATGTAGCTATCTACCCTTAGATGGCAAAGGATAATGCTCCCACATTGAAGTTAGTGAGGATATGAGAAGTACCCAATTGAAGAGACTAGCAGTACTGCCTTTGTATCCTTTCAGAGTGACAGTGCATTCTAGACCAGAGTAATCCCATGGCATATGGCCACTCCCTTGCAGATTGCAGGCCACCTGCTTGCAGTCCCATTGTAAAATACAATGAACTGTTTTTGCGCTAATTTGAAGGAAGCTAACAACTGTGTCACATTTCCTACATTACTAGGTTCTGCTGGATCTTCTAGAGTAAAAGGAAGAGTCGTAATAACCTGCCGAACAAAGATAAAGACGAGTCCTAATTCTCATCAGTGACAGCTACAGATGAAGGGCAGACGTCTTGGACATACAGTCCCAGAACCCAGAAAGTAGCAAGTCTGGACAGCGATCGCCAGCGCGCCATCAATGGTATCTCCAAAGTATCGTGCTTGCTCCATCAGACGGCGTTGGACATCAGTCAAGAAGGAGGAGCTGGTTCCCTGTTTGCCACAGAACCAGAGTTTCAGTGCAAAAGCGCAAAAGAGAAGGATCCCTGTTGTTGATGGCAGGGCTGGTTTGAGGCTTTAGTTTTCTACCTGTCATGTGCTGGTAACCTCTGACAGTGTGAAGTCCCTTGAGCCCCTTGGCCTGAGTTTTTGCCACCCCTTTTCTTTGCTCCAACGGAAGGGCAGTGCACCGGAGAACCCAAGATTGGCAAAAGGCACTACATTGTGGTACCCATGTTGAAAGGAAAAATAAAATGAAAGAGCAGCCCGAGCGTCCTCTGACACTGAATAATGAGTGTTGGAGCCTGAGAATGTAGCTGAAGATGACATTTTATTGCTTTTTCTGTTTAAGCAGTACCTGGGTCTGCACGAGATGATCTGTGCCCATGACCAACAAAGAGCACAATATCTGTAGTGCCTGCCGCAGAGGAGAGACACTGGTGCACTGCATTGAGACATTGAGACTTTCGAGTGAGCTGTGAGTGTTTGCCAGGAGGGCACTCCAACAGATACTGAGAAGCATTATTTGCATGGAAGGCCTGGATCAAGAGGTCCAACGCGGAAGAAGACAACGGAAGCAGATTTGATGGACGATAGAAGCCTACCAAAGAGGCTTAGAACAGACTTTGGCATAAGTTGCACAATTGTTTCCAGTGCCACTGTATAAAAGTAAGTGGGTGTGGGATGTTCCCATTTGACTGAATTGCCATGGAAGAGGAATAGCGTCTAGTGGCTCCGCCCCTAGCATCCAACATGGTCCACCAGAAGTGATCTTGTGTGACTGTTCTTACTGTTCTGCTGGCATCGTTTTAAAGTAGTGTTCTGTCTCTACTCTGATGAAGGGTATTCCCATTTCACCTGAGAGCATTGATAAGGATCACCACTGTCTCACCTGAGTATATAATAGTCACTGAAATGCATAGGAGCTACTAGATGATTTTAGGCTATTTATAATAGTGGTCATTACTTTCTTTTGTTATCTGAATGTTATTGATGACTAAATGCTCTGTTCTCCTTGTATTCCTGCTCATACAAGCTTAATGAAATGTTTAGAATGGAAAATGCCCACCTAGGAATGAATTAGGAAATTGATAAAATTATGAAAATTGATATACAAATATTTTCTATGTTCCTATTGGATCATAGGAATGTCTTTAGCTCATGCTAAAAGGACTACCTGTTAAATATTGGACAGATTTGTTAGCATGAGCTGAAAGCCATTTTGTATTTCTGGCGGCTATTTTGTCTGCCATGTGCTCTGTCCTACCTTTCTGTTAACTGCTCTTGTAGTCTGCCTAGAGACAAACTATATTCAGCATCTTCCACTTCGCACATGCCCAGAAGGGACTAGTTAGTAGAATGCACCTGCCTCTGTACTATAACTGTCAGGCTATGTTTGCTGCTGTATGGAGAAGTAACTCTCCTCCCACTTTGTTGAGCAAGTAGATCTTGCATGCCCATCTTGGTCATTTTGCATGCTTACATGAGCCAGGACTGCCCCTTGGTTTTATGTGGAGTATGTAACCCTCACATATATAAGACCCAGTGTTCTGTACTCCTTAGACTGCCTCATTCAGTTGCTAAGGCTTCTGTGTGAGTAGTCTCACCTCATTTGAGGTTAATAAAACTCTCTGTTATATTTCAGCTTCTGTGCCAATTTCTTCTTTGTTGGTTTAAATGGACTAAGTATCAGTGGAACCCCTGAGAAGTGGATTTTTTATTACTACAGTACAACTGAGGCTGTTATAATTTCAGTCAGGTTCTTTCCTTGCAGTCTTGTAATCATCCACTCACTATCTAATACTCATGCATTAAAATAGGCCTTAGGGCATAGACTGCTTCAAAATCCTTATAGACGATGTATGAAGTCTTCTATGTACTTGCAAATTTAAGTTTTATACGTTCAATTTACTATTTTGTATCGTTACACTTCCAGCAAACACTCTGTCACTGTTGTTTTAGTTTTGTAGTGACTCATTCATTGGTATGTAGTAATCCTATCACTACATTAAAACACTAATGGGCACATATACAATAACTGGCATATCCCCAGGAATATGTCAGTTATTGTGCTCCGTGACACCACCACCATGGATGCGCCGTATTTACAATGCGGTGTACCTTGTGACAACAATGGCACATATATGTAATGTATCTGTGCTGTAAAGGTGGTGCATTGTTTGAGTTATGTTGCAAGTGGAACACATTTCCAGCAATGGTCTGGGGGCCCTATGCTCAGACTGCTGTGTCAATCCTTACACCTGTTTCAAGGTAGTGCAGGGTTTTGACACTGCATGAGCGCAAAAGTGACAAAGTGAAATCTTGTAGATTGTAGTCAGCCACTTTTAGGAGGTGTTTCTGTGCAGGAACGCCTCCCCATGTAGGAATGTGTCCTTCTGGTACAGGGATTTACAATGTGAAGTACCTCCCAGATACGTCACATTCTAAATACCACATATCGTGGTGCATCTTTTGCACCACTGCTTCATCAGAAAAGTGATGCAACAGTGTTGTAAAAGAGGCACAAGGGTGTTGTAAATCTGCCTCGAACAAACACTTACAAATTCACCAAGGCAGTTTCACTAGCAGTGCTTTATTTTTTAATTTACTTTTGTTATTATTTTACAATAAAAATATGAAATGTAACTTTAAAAATAAAATAAATATACGTATTTATAATAAAAATGTAGGAAATTACTATAAAATGAAAGAAATATAATAATTAGTATATTTCAAAATTATCATTTACAAAACCTTTGAAATTCACTGAAAAAACCATAGGTTTCACACACGTTATAGTTAGGAATTACTATTTAAAAAACCTTAGAAATTCACTGAAAAAACCATAGGTTTCACCCATGTTATAGTTAGCTGGACATTTCTCTCATACAAAACCATTGAAATTCCACCGTTATAGTTAGTTCGGCTAACTATAACCTGCGCGCCTGCAATGCACTGCTGATGACGTCACATATTACATCACTCATGACTTGGTCAGTGACATCACTGATGACATCACTGATCACATCTCAAATGACATCACAGATGACATCACTGATGACATCATCCAGTGAATGTGGTTTGGTTCGATATTTAAATATGTATTATATATAAAGCAATCTGCATTGAAGAATGAGTGGATATATAAATATCTAGATGGAGTATTTAGTAGCAGTGTGATTGACTGTTTAAGTGACTAATTTATAGTGTTTGTTACTAGCTACATGAAAGTATATATTAGATATTGATTATTTAGGTGAGTATTTGTATGGGACAGTGAATGTATGTGTGATTGGGTGGGGGTGTGTGACTGTGCAAAGATGTGTGAATAGTTGATTCACTAGGTATATGAGGTTAAGAGTGCATGTGGAAACAGTTGTTTGGGTGAGTGACTATGTTTATGACTGTGCTGATGAAGAAACATATCTCTTAGTGATACAAGTGCAACGAGGTAGAAAAAATAAAAGGCAGTTTATGTGACAGTTGTTGTAAATAAAAAACTATACATAAGAGTCAGTGATTGTGCAAATTACTGTATGGATGACTGTATACTTGTAATAGTGATTTTATAAGACACTTAGGGGCTCATTTGTATAGCCCGTATGGCAGTGGCGATCCGTCCGCTAAAAACCACCGCCCACTCCCAAAGTCCCCCCGCCAGATTACCATGGCGGGGGCAACCCCGGCGGACGTAAAGCCTGTCCGCCGGTATTTCGCCCGGTCGCAGAGTCGACCGGGCAGAAAAGCAGCTAACATGGTGGCGGTGTCTGGGAGACACCGCCATCCATATTAGCATCCATATTAGCAGGCGGGTGGTTCTGCCATTGGAGGCCCGTTGCGGGCCCCCAGGGACTCTGAGGGTTGGGGGCTGTACATGGGGGTTATGTATGGTATCCCCCAGCTGTTCCATGCACAACATGGCAGGCACTGCACGGTGTCTGCCATGTTGTCCATGGAAGTGCACACCATGACTTTCTGCATTGTGGCTGCCGGTGCTGAGTGCACCGCACACCACAATGTCAGGAATGCAGGATGCCGGCACATCCTAATGGCCCCCTTGGGACCCCAGCCCTTATGGCGGGCGGCCCCATTTTACAACAGGATGGCCACCCGCCATCCTAATGGGGCCCTAAGTATGAGTTACTATCTGTATAAATAAATTAAGAAGTGTTTGTATAAGTGTGTAGCTGAGCAAATGTAAGTGTGATCAATAGTTTACATAAGTGAGTAGTATGACTATATAAGTGAGTAGGATGTGTGCTGGTATGTTAATAGTGATATAGGTGTATATGTGCATTTGATAGTGTTCTATTGATTTGTAACATCTTGTATGAGTTAATTTATAGATTTTGTATGGGACAGTGAATGTCTGTGTGATTGGGTGGGGGGTGTGATTGTGCAAAGATGTGTGAATAGTTGATTTACTAGGTATATGAGGTTAAGAGTGCATGTGGAAACAATTGTTTGGGTGAGTGACTATGTTTATGACTGTGCTGATGAGTAAATATATCTCTTAGTGATACATGTGCAACGAAGTAGAAAAAATAAAGGCAGTGTATGTGACAGTTGTTGTATATAAAAAACTATGCATAAGAGTCAGTGATTGTGCAAATGATTGTATGGATGACTGTATACTTGTAATAGTGATTTTATAAGACACTTAGGGGCTCATTTGTATAGCCCGTATGGCGGTGGCGATCCGTCCGCTAAAAACCACCGCCCACTACCAAAGTCCCCCCTGCCAGATTATCATTGAGGGGGCGACCCCGGCGGACGTAAAGCCTGTCCGCCGGTATTCTGCCCGGTCGCAGAGTCGAACGGGCGGAAAAGCAGCTAACATGGTGGCGGTGTCTGGGAGACACCGCCATCCATATTAGCATGTGTGCGGGGATGTGCCTTTACGTGGCGGCAACGCCGCCACAGAAAGGCAGGTGGTTCTGCTATTGGGGGCCCGTTGTGGGCCCCCAGGGACTCAGGGGGTTGGGGGCTGCACATGGGGGTTATCTATGGTACCCCCCCAGCTGTTCCATGCACAACATGGCAGGCACTGCGCGGTGCCTGCCGTGTTGTGCATGGAAGTGCACACCATGCCTTCCTGCATTATGGCTGGCAGTGCTGAGTGCACCGCCCACCTCAATGTCAGGAATGCAGGATGCGGGCACATTCTAATGGCCCCCATGGGACCCCAGCCCTTATGGCGTGCGGCCCCATTTGACGACAGGATGGCCGCCCGCCATCCTAATGGGGCCCTAAGTATGAGTTACTATCTGTATAAATAAATTAAGAAGTGTTTGTATAAGTGTGTAGCTGAGTAAATGTAAGTGTGATCAATAGTTTACATAAGTGAGTAGTATGACTATATAAGTGAGTAGGATGTGTGCTGGTGTGTCAATAGTGATATAGGTTTATACGTGCATTTGATAGTGTTCTATTGATTTGTAACATCTTGTATGAGTTAATTTATAGATGAGTGTTTAGATGTGTGTGTAGACTTAGGAATCACTGAGTGGGTTTTTAGAAACTTGTATTGGCGTGTCAATGGTTTAAAAAATGGTACTTTGTATTTTATACTAAGTGATTAAAGGTTTTACTACTGTGTCATAAGGTGTATCAGATTGTCACGTGGATGATGTCATCAGTGATGTAATCAGTGATGTCATTTGAGATGTCAACCGTGATGTCATCAGTGATGTCACTGACCATGTCATGAATGATATAATATCTGACATCATCAGCAGTGAATTGCGGGCGCGTGAGTTATAGTTAGTAGAACTAACTATAATGGAGGAATTTCAATGGTTTTGTACAAGTGAAATGTCCAGCTAACTATAACACCCTTGAAACCTATGGTTTATTCAGTGAATTTCTAAGGTTTTTTAAATGCTGATTCCTAACTATAACATGTCTAAAACCTATATTTTTTTCAGTGAATTTCAAAGGTTTTTTAAATGGCAATTTTTAAGTGTAATAATAGTTATATTTATTTTTTTTGATACTGATTTTTCTAAAAAAAATTACTATTTAATTTTACATGTTTTATTTTTAAAATTACAATATACATTTTTAATATGAATGGAAACAAATATTGTTTTTTTCTTTTATATTTTTCTTTTTAATATATTTATATGATTTTCTGTATTGTTTTTTTCCCAATTTTTTTGGGGAGTCGCGCACCCAAAGCGTACCTTTGTCGATCACTGAGCAGAACCTAGCCGCCATTTTAGAAATTTTGTGAAGGATCTGCGTACGGTGTGCGTATTTTCCTGCGCAATTGCTATGCGACCGGTACGCAACTCCTGCTCCCGCACATTCGCGACACATGCGCATTACTGTACGTGATGCTTGCGCGGTGACAAGTTCCGTGTGACATTATATATGTGTTGGATGCGGTGGGTGCGCGACTCCCACAAAATGTTTTGTCTAAAATGATATATATATGTCTTTAATATACATATTAGGGCACGACATTATCTAAGCTATTCATAAAAATTAAATACTTTTACTTGTTATAAACTTATACTACTTTTAAATGCAATTTCGAGAAGTCTCATTAGGTGCGTGCTGCCTATGTGCACGGTGCGCAGACCCCATTTGACCTGAAAAAAAAAGATTTGATTGGTTCATACCATTTCCTATTGTAACTATTGAAAAACCCCACCCATTTTAATCGTTCTTCTTAGAACTTCTTTGGAGAAACATCTCTTACCTGAGATGAACTTTGTTTGGTCATTTCATTGGTGCTATTTTCTATTTTTTGCACACAATGTTTTCTGGACAGGAACCAGCACAGGACTCAGAGCATTCTTCGGAGGAAGAATTTGTTCCTGAACCCGCACGCCCTCAGAGACCAGCATTGGTCATGTAGACATTTGTGAGCGTCCCAGAAGGCCTAAAAAAGGTGAATGCCACAAAAGTCACCTGCAAAATTTGTGACAAAGTGCTTTCCAGAGGCAATCCCAACAAAAAGTACTCCTGCTGTACAGCTAGTATGTACAAGCACCTGAAGACTCTGCAGCCTGTCAATCTGTCTCGGGAGGAGTGCAGGAGATATTAAGATAACCCTCCACCTGCAGTGGCTAGTACTTCTGGTACTTCTTCATCGCCAGCCCGTCTGAACATACGTCCAGAATTTGGTCAAAGATCCATTGCATCAAGTGCAACCAACTTCTCTGCTATGGAGAACAATCTGTGGATCTAATCTGCACAGCACAAAGGAATCACCGCTGTTACTTTTTTTCCGCTGAAGTTGACTGTTATTTTGTTCGGTTCTCTTTTTTGTCTTTTGAAAAAACAAAAAACAAAAATCACAAAATTGTTAAAAAAAGTACAAAAAATATATTTAAAAAAAACAAACAAAAAAGTTATTTTCAGAACTAATTTCTCTGGTTAAAAAAGAGCTTTATTTATATGATAGTGTGTGAAAGTTTGGTTGAATGTATGCATAGTGCATAATTGACTGAAAGAATGCATTAGTAGTGTATGGTGAATGTATAAGTGCAGAACTATAAGGAAGTGCTGAAGCATGATACTGTAAGATCTTTAGCTACAGCATGCTGTGGTACTTTCGTAGCACAGGGATGCAACATATGTACATATATATGTTGCAAGTCTATGCTTCCCTCTGCACTGCTGCTTAAAGTGCAGCCATGCGGTGACACAAGCACCCTTGTACCAAGTTGCAAGGATATCTGTGTCGTGCGGAGTTTGTTTTTGTGCAGGAAGACACACCTTCCTGCACAAAAACAATCAGTGAAGGCATTTTTCTCATTCAATGTATTCTGTGCAAAGCAGCATACATTGAAAGAGAAAAAAATAAGGAGAAATTAAAATAATTCTCCTTGTGCCTTGCGACACCAACTGGAGCATGGTGCAGCATTCACACAAATCTGGAGATGTGTCTTGCTCTATGAGTGTTGTGTGCAAAAGACAACAGCAACACCTATAAAATGCCCCTTCAACGCAAAGTGGCATGTATGATGAGGTTGTATTTATATGGAGAAGAGAAGCCACACAGAGTGCCTTTTCCTCTCCTTGTATATATGAAAGAGTGTCTTGCGCAATCACTATGTTACAAAAAGTGAAATATTGTTGGCACAGGATGCTTCTAAATGTGCCCCATAAGTGCATAGGCATTGGCAGACTGTTACAATAAGAACATATTGCTAGTTGATTGATTGGAAAACTGCATGAGAGTGACAGGAGGTAAGCACAGAGTTATCTCTCCAAAGATGCTAAAAAAAGAATGATTAAAATGGTTGCGGTCCTTCAATAGGTACAATGGGAAATGTTATGAACCAATCAAATCTTTTTTTTCAGGTCACATGGGATCCTATGACAGAGAGATTCCAAAACTACATAGGTATACACTAAGTATTTTGAAGACTGTATTAATACTTTGTAGCTTCCTGCAGGTCTGCATGCACAGTATATAAAGAAATAGACTTGTACTAGGGTTAGTGGCTAAGTCAATCCTTAAGTATATGACTAAAAAATAGAGTAATTTCAGTACTGCAAAGAGAGTACAAGATACATTTATAAGTACTTAGGTTTTGGCAAAGTGATAGGACATGTTTATAGAGTGGTGAAGGGAAGGGATTTGGCCTGATGTGGCATGTGCAAACACACTCTGTGACGTGTTTTTAGTTGAGGAATTTAGTCTCTTTTGAATGTCCCTGGGTACTACTAGCCCACCATGTCTCTCTATTGAGGTGGTCCAAAGTCATGGCCCATTTTACACCTCTCTGCAATTCAACTCTATGGCACTTTCTGCACATATCTGGTGGGTTAGTTTGCCCCCAGGGACACTCATGATTCAAGGAGACTTTATCCCGAAACGCCCACAGACCTTGTTTCCATACATATCTAATCTGTCCATCACCCCTTTCTTCACCAGTGTGCAAACAGCCCATTGTGCATTTCAATACTTAGTTAATATTACCTTCACAGTAACAGATAAAAAAACACTAAATATTTTTTTTCAGTTATTTTTTTATAATTTAAATTTCAGAAAATTTCATTTTTTAGAATTCGGATCTGTGAAAGAGAAGAAAAAATACAGTTATAATATATAATATTATATTTTTTACAACACAACATCATTTTAACATTATATAAATTATTTTCTTTGCCTTTTTTGCTGTTCCCAGAATATATTGAATTTCACTACAAACAGTGATTTCAATGTTACTCATCACATAACAGCGGGCAAAAAAAACCCCAATCAATAAGATTGTTTAAAAAACCTAAAAGTACTTCTAAAATATTCTCAATATACTCAACTATTTCTGAACATTCCATAAAAACTACATCCTCAATTACATACCATTTAATACAAATCACACATATATAAAATGCTTCCTTCTTAGATAATTTTCTTACTTGAATATGAAAGAACTCAAGTAATAATTCAATAAAGAATTCTTTTTTAATTTTTATACACTGTAAATGATGTTCTTTAAAAATATATGCTGTGAGAATGTGCAAGAAAAAGTCCATATTTGAAATTAATACCTTTCCTCTAGGCCAAATGGTATTCCTGAAATCCTTTAAACTGAAATTGTCTATAAGCAATCGTATTATTAAATTTTAACATATTCCTAATAGGCCGAATTATGTTCCTAAAACTTTGGCTTTAAAAATATTAGGTACGAATTTGGTAATTCGTGAGGCAAATGTACATTGATACTTATATAGCGCACTACTCACCCGCAAGGGTCTCAAGGTGCTTGTACAAATACCGCTGTGGAACCCATCCTGGATTTCCCTGTGAGGTGTCCACTCCTGGGCACCCCCAAGGTGGAGGCCAGGCATCCTTAGCGTTGTGGGGGCCGTTGTGGAGATTAAGCAAGCTATTGCCCAGAGATGCAGAGTGGGACTCCATGATTGGAATAGGCACCGTGGCGAGAATTATCAGGTCTGTGGAATTTTTGAGCCCAAGACCCGCCGAGGCGGGGAATTGAACCCTGGTCGCGGGCTAGACCTCTGCATCAGGGTCTGCCGCTCTAACCATTGAGCCACACTTCTCCACCAATTGAGCATCATTACAGTATGTCCATCCTTTATTGCATTGTAAATAGGTAGTGTAGTGTCCAGATGTTATAGAAGGACCATCATGGAAAATTATTGCTACTGCTACAAAAGTTCTTGCTCATATTGATAGTTGACTTGCTACAAAATATTTTATTAAAGTTTCCAATTTTCTTCCATCAGCTGTACAACGTTGTATCATTAAAATTATATATTGTCCATATCTTTGTATAAATAATGTTGACAACATTTCTGATTTGCATTGGCTACATTCCATGTTTTGATTTACTGCTTTAACTAGTTTGTTGAAAGACACTGAAATACAGTCTGGTAATGTCAAATATATAAATCTTTCAATGTCTATGTAAGAGCTAGATTTAAACATACAATTTTCACATTGATTTTCTCATTTATAACGAAGGCAAAAAGATTTTCAATTTCTATTCCTTCATTTTCCAAGATGGCAAGCATATACATTAGAAATTCCTGAGCATCTTGTTGGATATTCTGCTTAAACTGTGTAGAACCAGAACATATATCCAAAAGATTACGAATATCAGAAACGCTTTGCATTTTACTTTCTTTTATCAGTTCTCAATTTTTTATAAATACAATGCAATAAGGAACAAAGGGGCATATTACCAACAACTAGCGATATTTATCGCTAAATGGGCTTAGCGAGTATTTTTTTATCGCCAACCATCGCCGAATATTATCGCAACTATTAGCAACGTTTATCTCTAAAGCGATAAAATATCCAGCGATAGCGGCGAAACGCGCAAATTATCGCTGAGAATGCAGCGATATTCACGCGTTAACACCAATAGGGTCTTAGCCATAATATCCACCTCCCATTGGATAAAATGGCTAAGAACTGGTCTGAGCAGGCGTTAGCTTTTGGAGATATTCGTGCTTAGCGCAAATATTTACATCGCTACGCCTGCATTGATAATAGGCGATAGCGATGTTAGCGACTGTTTTTAGTCGCTAACAGGTTGGGTAAGCCCACTTTGCATGTCATTAGCAATAAATATCGCTGACATGCAAAGCGGGCCCCAAACCGCTCGCTATCACCTAAAAGCTGTCGCTAACTGATGTTAGCGACAGCTTGCTAATAGGGCGATGAAATTATCGCCGCTTAGCGGACGAAAACGGCCTCTAGAGCGGCAATAATTTCATTTCGCCCGCCTTGATAATATGCCTCAAAATCTTTTCTCCAGAATCTTCATAATTTGCTGTTGCAAACTTTTGAGAAAAAAAGCACCATTGACCACTACATTAGTATAGCAGTTGATACCTGAACTATTTTCAAACTGATAACCAATAATCTCTTCAACAGTGTCCTTTTTCTTTTTGCTTGCAATCTCAACATTATCTTGACATTTTTCCTTCTCTATAACTTCACTACAGATATTCTCATACCTTCTTTTTCAACCTACCACTCGCTTTTCAAATACAGGCTATTGACCTAAATTGGGAGCATATGCTCTTCTTAACCTATTATACTCTTTTACATAGTTTGCATCTGCAGTAATCTTTGTCTCATCAAAATCAGTCAAAAACAAACCAGATAAAGTTCTGACTCGGGACAAAGCAACATATGCCATACCCTCTTTAAACACGGTACTTCCAATGTTCACCAAAGCACTGTCTACACTTACTCCTTGAGATTTATGAATAGTCACTGCATATGCCAGAGAAAGTGGAAACTGTTTTCTACAGACATAAAAATCTTTAACAAGCAAAAAATGAACTGAACAACAACCAATTTGTTTTACTACTTCAATTAGATTTTTTAAATTCAATTCCATCTTTATTTTGATAATTAACAAAATCCACAACATTACCCATTGCTCCATTTACTAAACCTTTTTCTACATCCTTATTTCGCCTTAAAATGACCCGACAGTTTACACATGCATATAGATTCTTTTCTAAACCAGCAGTTTTATATATAGATTTTTCTAAAGAATCCAATTTATTTTTCAATTTTTCTGTCAAAGTAGTAGTGATTCCTTCATGCTCTATTTTTTCACTGGCTTCCATTTTTATTTCTTCTTCATTTTCCAGGTTCAAAAATTGTTCATTGAATACATAGAACCCTTACGCAGTGTTGGCATTAAGCAGATTATAATTTATTTTCTGCAATTTTCATATATATTTTCTCAGGAACTATATTTTCATTTGGAAACAAATTCAAAAGTAGTCGACTTTGCAAAGCTTGTTTGCCATGTTCTGTCGGTACTCCAATTCTTATATCTTGAAGAATAGTTCCATAGTCAACATCATTTGCCTGTCGCATATTTGTAATGAGTTCTTTGTATTCAAAATATGACCACATATTAACGTTTCCACGTTTATTAACGTTTCCAACACTTTCTGGTTTCTTCATGCTAAAGTGTTTTAAATACTGGTTGTTTTTTTACTGTAGTAAGTTGCAGTAGATCTCCAAAGACTATGGCATGTTTTCCTCCAAATAAGACATTGCACTCTGTTTTAAGAATTTGCTGCATTCTTAAATGCACAAAAGCAAGCATTAAGTTTAAGACCATGCTTACCTCATCAATATTCATAAGTTTCATTTACTTTAGCACTCTTGAAACTTCATAATAAGCTTCTCCAGATAGCTTGCGATATTCCAATTTGTTTTTATGCTCCACAGGTAGCATAGGTAAACAATGCATTGTAATTCCTTTAATATTGTGTGCTGCCATCCCAGTTGGAGCAGTTACAACACAAGACAAATGTGAGTCAGTTGTTTTCTGTAGATAACTGGACAATACTTTAATTAAGAAACTTTTTCCTGTTCCAGCTTGACCACTGACTTACATTCGGATAGGTTGAAATGATGTGCATGTGCATTCTTTCTTTTCATGAAGAAATCCATGGTCAATCTGTTGTCTCAGTTGTTGATATATTTATTTCTGTTCAACATTTAGTTGTTCTTCCAAATGTCCTAAGTCCATAATATCTTCTTGAGCTTAATATATTGCTGTTTCCACTTCATTCATGGTGATTGCCGCTTCAGTTTCAAGAATTGGTTGTCCTAGTGGATCTTGACTCAGTGGAGCAGAACTTTGCTGTCTTGAGAACTTTCTCTAGCAATCTCAGCTGCAATAGTAGCTTCTTGATCAATTTCATCGTTCAACATTTTCAGATAATTTGCAAAAAGAGTACATTCTATGGTTTCTTTAAAAGCATTGAAGGAATCTTCGTAGCTCTGCAAATCTCCAAACTTCCAATTCTGAACACCATGGTTTGAACAGTTGCAAAAGTGCTAAGTAGTAAAATTCCCTTTTATCAGGAGTGTCACAACTCAGTTTTCTGTGTTTCACCAAACATCCTTTGAAACCAATCACTGCATATTTTCCATCATGATGTTTTCTGTAGTTTTCCGTTTAAAAGTGTAGTTTTGCAGCACTTCATAGAGACATATGTTCTCAAGATGATGACTTCTATTTGGATAATATGTGTCCAACATGTTTGTTTTGACAATATCTGTACTTTCCGGATCTTTTTCTGCTAAATATTCGATTTCTTGTACAGATTTAAGTACTCGATTTCCGTTGCAGTGAGACCTAGACTCACCCAAATGATTCTTCTAGATTTTAAGTATAAACTTGCAGATGATAACCGATCTGAGCATTCATACGCTCCAATTTCTCAATGGGATAACATCTTCAAACTGACACTGTATAATTTCTCACTAAGACTCTTCTTGTGAGAAATTTCTTCCCACATTTCTTTCAATTCCATCTTTTCTGATTTTGTAATGTATGATGTTACATATCGAGCAATAGCAATGGAATTATCCGCAAAATACTGAATATCCATATTAGCATTCCACATTGAGAGAAAAACTGGATTATAATCATTTATGAATTTTGATTCTTCACTTCTTCTCATATTGTACGTATTTTTTGGAGACCTTCGTGTGATGGTATTTTTCACAGCTGACATAAAACTGTTTACTCTTCATATAAATATTACAGGGCGTGGAAATCCAAAATGGCATTTGGTATAAAACTTTTCCTTAGACTTGTACTTTTGTCGACAGTATTTTCCACATCGATGACTTTGGAATCGTAAGACTTGTTGTCTTAAGTTGATTTCTTCTGTTCTTGTTGGTATAGCACATGTGGCATATTCTTAAATAAAAGACAAAACAGTATCATCCGAATCAGTTCCGAATTTGGGTGCATCCTTGATCCATAACAGCATATGTATATGAGGAGCACCTCTAGCTTGATACTCCTTTGTCCAAAAGAAATCCACAACTTCTCCAAGAGGAGGATTCTTTTTATTGCAGATAAAAGACATCATAGCTTCAAATCTATGACTGAAATATCTGCATACATTAACAGGATCCAAAGAGCACAATTCTCCAGTTGTCTTGTATTCAATATTTTTTATATTCGAATTTGCCTCTCAAAGAAATTCAAGTAAATCACCCCAAGCGTATTCAGCACAGCTTAGGGTAAGGAACGACATAGGAGTTCCTAAGTTCCTTAGCATGCATTTAATTTCTCCATGACGACGGTACCAATACTCATTAGTAACACGCTGACATACCATCAAATTAATCAGCTGAGATTCTAAATGATCATCTGTCTGATATACTTTATCCATAAATTCCTTTGCTGAAACATTTTGAAGATTTACTCCTGTTTTCAATATGTGGTCCACTGCATATGAAAGTCTAGACAAGTCACTCTCAAAGAAATGATGAAATATATATGGGATACATTGTCGAAATCTTGGATCTTCTGCAAACAATCTTGATGTCCGATATTCAGGTGCAGGAATCTGCACTGATCATTCATCATATCGTCCTCTTATTACTGTTGGGAACAACTGCAGAAAACAATGAGCTTCCAAACTTTTTTCCCATACACTCATGGGACTTCCCTTTGCTTTTTTTCATTTGGAATATTTCAATAGTATTCACCATCACTTCTTTCGAATAAAGTGGATGTACACTATAATGTTCCTAGATTTCTTCACTTTTGGACATGTCCACTTTTTCAATTTGACCACTTGACGTTTCAGTATCATCTCCTAAAAGTATTTCTTCTCCTCCCACATACACATTTTTATAGTACTCATTGTTTTTTTATCAGATACAATGTTGCCTTTTGCACTTCCTAATATCCACTAATTCTTGCCAGAGTTTCTTACTCTAAGTAGGAACACCATTAACCAGAATAACTAGTGGTTCACTTTCTACATTGTCTACACCAATAGTTTCATTATTTTTCTTTAAATCGAGAGGTAAATATACAACTCTTCCTTTTAATCGTCTCTGTAAATCTGTAGGAGGCAATTTACCTGTTTTAGGCTCCATTCGAACAATAGCCTGAAATGGGTGTACACATTGAATCAGAATAGACTCATACATATTTAAATCTATCAGTTCTGGAGAAATAGTTACCAACTCTAGATTATTATGGACAGTTCAAGCGGGCATTTTATTCTCGTCTAATTTGTTACAGCAATATTTACAAATACACTGATCAGAACCCAAATCAAAACAATTCTCTACCAACAAATATGTTGCAAATTCCTTTCACTTATCATTTTCTCTTCCACTTTGTAAATACAGATCAACAGTCCTAGTCTGATTTTTATAGTGAGTTCACCAACAACAAATACAAGAATAATTTGGCCTTTCACCTGAAATCACCTTAAACTTTGTAATTTGTTCTTCAAAATGTTGTGTTGTAGTATGTTGCACATTCTCTTTAACATTTTCTTCTATTAATGTGTCAGTTTCTGCACTCTCTTGTTCAGGACCAAAGTAATAAAACTCAATGTCAACACAAACCTTCTTCACATCTGATACTGACCCACGCAAAAGAGCACTGTTCACTAATTTAACATTAGTGCTTGCTGGACTTTTTGAGTAATACAATCTTCTGACTATCTTCCGCATTTGAGAATGATGTACTGCTAACATCCTGAAATGATGAAAAACACTTTGACATATTTTTCTAAAAAGACAAGCCAGAGAATGACCTTGCGAACCAGTATTTTTTCTCACTCTGCATGGGTTCTAGTCCGTGCAACATCTTAATCTCAATTGGACAACCATTTCTAACCTCATATGCTCGGCCACTGGTATCAACTGTATGCAATAAATTATTGCTCTGAAAATAACTCTCTTCATTAAAGAAAGGCTCTGAACTTGAACTGTGTTTCCATTCACCCAAAACGCTTTCACAAAAATGCGTTCTGTTAATTACGCTTTTCCTCTTACTTTTGGCCTTCATTAAATGGATTGGTTTATCTAGTGATCGAATTCTGTTTAAAACTAAAATAAATCATTTCCTTTTGAATTCAAAAGCCTTTTGAACAATGGATTCAATATGCTCACTGGGACATTATATGAGTACTTAGGCACAGGCTGTATGATTTGAGTCCTGTAAGGAGAATGCCTGGATGAATGTATAACTGTTTGGGTTTTGATGCAGTGTTTGCATTAGTACATGATGCTGGGTGGCTGACTGGAGCAGTGCTTCTGAATCTGGGGAGTGACTTTGATGTTGTCAGCTCCACTTCTTGTCCTGCCTGACCAAGGAGACTGGGCACTTTTTCCTGCAACTACCTTCATCAAGCTCGCTGCTCCCACGGACCAACACTGCCGGGGTACTACATCCCCCAGGAGGCAGTGCGGTCTCGCGAGAGGGGCCGCGAGAACCAGAGCCAGCACCAGCACATAAAACTACACGGGAGCCCCCGCCGTGCGGGACGCGCTTCTTAATCTGGGGAGTGACTTTGATGTTGTCAGCTCCACGTTCTTGTCCTGTCTGACCAAGGAGACTGGGCACTTTTTCCTGAAACTACCTTCATCAAACTCGATGCTCCCGCGGACCACTACTGCCGGGGCACTACATCCCCCAGGAGGCAGTGCGGTCTCGCGAGAGGGGCCGCGAGAACCAAAGCCAGCGCCAGCACATAAAAATACACTGGAGCCCCAGCGGCGAGAGACGTGCGCGGGCGAAGCCCGGGCCAAGGGCGGGCCCGTCCTTGCCCGTCTTAGCCCGGAAGAGGCTGGGCTGGGCTGGGCCCTGGCTCTTGTCTCCTTCATCTGGACTTGCACACTGGGACTCTAATCAAGTAAGAACACTAGTACTGAGGGAACTGTTAGAAGTCGCCCTCGTTAGCTGACATAGCGGTACTAACTTTATGTAAGAAAGGAGTATCTCATTAACGATGGGGAATAGAAAGCTAAATAAATCCAATATTGTCCTACCATCAGATAAGAGGAAATTGAATAACATGTCGCTAATGAAATACCTGACGGGAGCTGTAGGGGCCATTGAAAAACAAATATCCAGCGTTGAAGACGCTTTGATTAAAGATAAGGAAGCACTGTCTACAGGAGATCTGAGTACAAATGATAGCAATCAAGGGTCAGAGGGATTACAAAATACTATTGAAATTCCAAATGAGTTAACTAATGGCTGCATCACTAGAGGAGGGGACAAGATTTTATCTGACGATCAGGACACTGCTATACTGCCCCCACCTAAGCGAACGTGCACAAAGGAAAAGAAAGTTCCACCTATTAGTTTACCTCCTGTGATACATACTTTCCCTGAGACATTAGCTAACAAGATACCATCTGTAACTAAGGCACAAAATAAGCATAAACGGGCAACCCAGGGTAAAAACAATACCAAAAATCAAACTAGCAATCGGCCCTCTGACCTTAAGTCTCTTCTTGCGGACCTGATCTCTACTATCCAAACACTTATTGGCCCACTAGAGAAAAGATTGGCTCTGCTAGTAGATGGACAAATTTCCATTCATAATAAACTAAATAAACTAATTGAACTAGCTTCTAAGTCATCGAACGAGGGTGTGGAACGGTCTTGCAGAGAACCCTCTGGTATTCAGAGACAGGGAGTCTACAGCCTTAGTAATACGGATAAAAATGACAGACAAGGTACTATAATAAGGCATAATAATAATCATGATTGGAGAGAGGGAGCAGGAGGTATGGACAATTTAAACAAAGGGAGAATACCTCCTAATAATGCGCACCTACAGGGAAATGTTTTAAAGACTCCTATACGAATAGCGCGCCAAGAATCTATCACGCTAAACATTCTGCCTGCCACAGCTCCCTACACCATAGTTCTGGCAAATGTCCCGCTGATAGATGACCCAGATAAAGAATGCTGGGCTACTCTGCAGAACAAGTCCATTCATTACCTGTGCCTAAAGACAGGTCTAGCTAAGGATATGTTTGAGGCTTTTAAAATGGTGAGACGTGTCACTTGGGTGGGCTGGGAGAGGAAGCCCTGGACAGGGGATTGCGTGGTCCTGACTTTGAGTTCCCCGGCTTTGGTGAATGCAATTCTTAAACGCGCGGGGCAAGTCGAGTTAAGAACTGATGCAATAAAAATTCTCCCACTGGGCTTCTTTTATCACCCTTGTTAGTTAAAGAGGAGAAACCCCATGATGAGACATCGCTTCAATGATGCTAACCTGACCTATAATATAGCGGTTAATAATAAATTTGAATACTTGAGACAGCTCGATGAGGTGGATTGACTTCATGATAGTACCTATAAAATGGGTAGCCCAGGCAAGAAAGTAGATATACCCCCAGTGCAGCATTCAAATAAGGTTTCTCTAGTGTACCGGAAAGTGGTTGATATGCCGCTAGTTGTAGTCTCCACGAACATTGAAGATGTGATTTTTAATGATGATGCAGATCCTGACAGAAATAAGGCCCAACATGGTAGTTCAGGAACCCCCTGTAGTAATCAAGAATAATTCGGTGGCTAGTAAGGCTAGAGAACAGGGGGAGGCTGACATTGAGATAGGAATACCAAAGATGACTAAAGAGGATGACTGTGATACAGCTGCCAGGTCTTCATTCATCTCTGGGCTTGCTAGGATAGCCTCCTGGAATGTCTGTGGGCTTGAGAGTAAAGTTTCAAATAACGCCTGGCAAGAGTTCATTCTGAACTTTGAAATAGTTTGTATTCAAGAAACTTGGCTCATAAATGAAAAGCAACTGGATGGTTATAATACTTTTCATACCCCAGCGGTGAGGTCCTTACATGGAAGACATAAAGGGGGGATCTGTGTTAACATATCTAACATGCTTAGGGTGCAGAGTGCTAAAATGGTAAAGAGCACAGCTTATTATCAGATGGTGTCCATTGATTTATACTCACCTATAAAGTTACTGGTGGTAAACTTCTATAATAATATCGACAATGTTAATTTTATGGATGTGACAAAAATGTATATAGAAGATTTAAAGGTTCATTCCACTGCAAAAGGAAGAGATGTAATTCTGTTGTGGGTAGCGGATTTTAATATAAATGCCTGTAATTTGAACTTATATGGCTTTGGGGAAAGTGAACTTGAAGAAAGTGGTTTCCTGAAACACTTTCACTTTGAAACACACAGAAAGAGGGGAAAAAATCAATGTCAGCATGGCCATGTTTGATCTTGGTTTTGTAAATATGATGTGCTCCCCAAAGGTAAATTTCCGTCCCACTTATATAGGCCGAGGATTTAACTTTGTGATCGATTTTATTATTCTCTCAAATCGATACTCTAATCGGGTGGAAAAATTCATGACCTGCCCAAATGGCCTAAGTGATCATCTGCCCCTTAGTCTAGATCTAAAATTACCCGACATTACTGATTCCTCCACCATAGTGTGTTTGGCATGGTCGCAAGAAGTTGTATTGGCGGGACAGAACGGTTTCGTCTTAAAGTAGGGCAGAAAAGACCCTATAAAAACAAACGCCGATATTATTTCAAAAGCGTTAACACCTATTCTTGTTTGCCTAGATGAAGATACCTTTCATGCTGAGGTTTTGGAACCTTTCTCACAGGTTACCAGTGTTATTCAAAACTCCCTCACTATATCAAACAAAAAGAGGCAACCAAAGAGCAATGGGTGGTTTGACACCCATTGCACTAAAACACACTCCCTTCTTAAGGCTGCACTCAGCATACAAACAAGGGATTATGACCTAATTAGATCATACAGGAAGGCATATAACATAGCCCTAAGTCAACGTAAACAAGAAATAAAAGAACAGGCTTGGCAAAACCTGTATGAGGCTGCCCAACTTAGAGATTCCTCTTTGTTCTTGCAGGCAGTGAATGCCCCTTTCTTCTCTAAAGAGGATGCCCCGAGAATAGAAATCGCAATAGTTGAACATACCTGGATCAATTTCTTCTCAAAGGTATATAACAACGAGGCCGGTAATTCAGTAAGGCCGATAGAGATTAGTGTGCTGGATGGAGATGAGCAGGACTATTTTCCGATACCCATTGAGTTTTCGTATGAGAAAGTAGTATCGGCAATTAATAATAGCAAAGGAAGTAAAGCTCAGTGTCCTGATGGGATTCCGAACGATATATTTAAACTCACCATTGATCTTTGGGCCCCACTTTTAACTCGTGTTTTAACGGCCTGCTGTTCTAAAGGATTCATAAAAACCTGGTCCGAATCGATAATAATACCTATTTATAAAAAAGTGGACCAAGAGAATCCAGCTAGCTACAGGCCCATATCACTCCTGGACTCACTAATGAAGATAGCAGGAAGGGTGGTATTAAAAAAATTACAAACTTGGGCTGATGATAATAACATCTTGAGCCAGGTCCAGTACGGTTTTAGGGAGGGGATGGGCAATGTGGAGCAGGTCTTAAATTTTGTGTTATTTCAAGGGAAATATACACAGGCAAAGAGAGGGTGCTTATACGCCATATTCGTTGATCTCACAGCCGTTTTCGACTGTGTTGACCATAATAATCTCTGGGGAGTTCTGGAAGATTTACGGGTGGAACCTGCGATTGTGCAATTTCTTCGACAATTATATGCAAGAGCCACCACCAAGGTGAGACACGGCCTCAAGGGAGAATGCACCAAACCCTTCCCCGTAGAGAGGGGAGTCAGACAGGGCTGCGTCCTGGCCCCATTTCTTTTCTCCATATATACGAACGCTTTGGAGGAGGAGATGGAGGCCGGGGTAGTGGACTCACCAAGATACAGTAACAAGCAGGCCGTCACCCTTCTCTATGCGGATGACGCGGTGCGAATGGCCAGAACAAAAACAGGCGCCCAGAAGGCGCTTTCCAAATACACGAGTTCATGGACAAAAGGGGCTTAAAATTAAACGCCAAGAAATCATTTGTGATGATGTGTGGGAAAGGACGGGCTAAATGTAAATCTATCAAGGTGGGTGATGTTACTATTGAACATACTAAAACATTCTCCTACCTGGGGGTGCTCCTTGATGGGTCGGGCTCTTGGTGTCCTGCGGTTAGGAGTAGGACATTATTATTTAAACGCTTAATTGCAGCACTGATGAACTTTGCCCAAAAATTAGGAACAAGGCCACCAGAGATTCTCCTAAAAATATATGCAGCTAAATGCAGAAGTATAGCACTTTACAGGGCGAGCATTTGGGATTTTCAAAACGTGGCATCCATTCAAATCATAGAAAATTGTTTTTTAAGATATCTATTAGTGTTACATCAGGGCTCTTCAATTTTTATCTGCCACGCAGAGTTAGGAATGGAATTTATAACAGATCTTATAAAATTACAACCTATTCTACTCTGGCAGAGAGTTTGGTCTGCAGATGCATTGGGCCTTAATCGAGAAATCATAAAGGATGTAATGGCATAACTCTAGACATATTCCATGGTCAGGAAAACGTTAACGGATCTCCATAGACCCAAACTGTACAATAACCCTGAACTAATCTGCATGATATCCAGAAAGGAGTTGAAAATCTTATGTATGAACCATTTCGAACTGCTTAGATCAGCGGGCGAAATTACTAAAATATCTGTGATTAAACATTAAATGACCCTAGCTTGTAATACTATTCAACATTATTTGCGCCACTGCACAAAGGGTTTTGATAGATTTATTTTGACTAGGTTTAGATTCGAAACATTCCATCGCTTGGTAACATTTCCATCCAAAAATGATTGGTCAAAGAACCTGGAGTTTTGTCCGAGTGATAATCTATCATTGCAATCCACATTCCACGTGGTTTTATTTTGTAAATATTATGAGAATGAACGTAAAAGGTGGATCAAGCAATTTTTGAAGCAGGGCACATGGAGGCAATGCCGGCCAGCGTATTTATTCCTACAACAACTGGAAAATGAAGTTTGTATAGCAACTATGTCTGGTTTTTTAAAAGTATCCTGAGGAAACAGAATTTTTTAACTCATTAACTGTAGTATTGAAAGGATTCAGCCTGTTACTGTAATTGTATAATGGTACTTTTAATGTATTTTTATGACATTTGTATGAAATGGTTTATTGTGATTGTTGCTTTTATGATTTTATGTTTGCTCTAAAATCAAATAAAGCACTTCTGACTGACTGACTTGCATAGGGAGTGACAGGGTGTTTGCTGGAGTGTATAGGTAGTGCCTGACTAATTAAAGATGTAAAACACAAGCGTGTAGGTGGTTATACAACTACAGGCATAGTAGACAAGAGTTTGTACAAGTGAATGTGTTAAGGCCTAGCTCACTGTATGAGTACTTGGGTACCAAAACAATGATTTGAGAACTACAAGTCGAGTGCCTGAGTGAATTTATAAGTGGTTCAGTTCTGGCGCAGTGAATGGATTAGTCCCTTGTACTGAATGTGTCACTATAGAAGTGCAATAGCAGTGACAGGGTTTTTGCTGGAGTGTATGGATACTGCCTGGGGAAATTAACATGTGTAAGAGAAGTGTATAGTTGATTAAAGGAATGCATGTACAATGGACAGAGCTTTGTAACATTCCATGTTGTAAGGCCTGGATTACTGCATGAATACTTGGGTACTGACTGAATGATTAGAGAACTGCAAGGAGAGTGCCTTGGTGAATTTATAAGTTGTTGGGTTTTGGCTCAGTGAATGGATTAGTACGTTGTGATGAATTGGTCACTAGAGGAGTATAAGGGAACTAACAGAGTGTTTGCAGGAGTGTATGGATACTGACTGGGGAATTTAAAGCCTGAAACACAAGTGTGTAGGTTGTTAAAGAACTATAAGCATAATGGATAGGAGTTTGAAGCAGTCCAGTGCTAAGGCCCTGGATCACTGCATGAGTACTTGGGTACTGACTGAATGATTAGAGTACCGCAAGGAGAGTGCCTTGGTGAACTTATAAGTGGATGGGTTTTGGTGCAGTGAATGGATTAGTACATGGTGCTGAATGGGTCACTAGAAAAATGCAAGGGGTATAATAGATTTTTAAACAGTTATGTGTCAGCAAAGACATAAAGTAATGCAAAATGCTTCTCTCAAAATGGTTGCCCAAATGCACACAGACTCATAGTGTGATTCTAGACATGCAACACTATTTCTTGGACTTTAGCAAAACAGACTCACTAGTCTGGAAGGGTTAACGTGACTGCACACATTCTACATATTTCACTGCTGCACTCTAGTGTCAATGCCTGACTCATTCTATGAATCCATAAGCAATGACAGGCTTCTAATACTACTAAAACTTGACAACAGGATAGTTTTGTAAGCAGTTATGTGTCAGCAAATACATGAAGTAACCAAATACTTCTCTCACAATGATTGCTGAAATGCACACAGACTCACAGTGGGATTCTAGACAAGCAACACTATTCCTTGGACTTTAGCAAAACAGATTCACTAGTGTGGAAGGGGTAAGGTGACTGCACACATTCTACATATTTAATTACTGCACTATACTGTGAAAGCAATGACTGGCTTCTAATTCTACTAAAACTTGAGAACAGGATAGGTTTTTAAAAAAGTTATGTGTCACAAAAGAAATGAATAAAGCAAATACTTCTCTCACAATGGATGCCAAATGCACACAGATTAACAGTATGATTCTAGACAAGATAGACTATTCCCTGGACTTTAGCAGGAGAAACACAGTAGTCATATTAAAAACAAAGGCACCACATACAACCCCTCGCAAATTAATAACTCACCTTTGAAATTGAATCGTAGATTAAGAAGTACCTCAATCACACACGAGATTTCCGTATACAGAATGTCTGTAGTGCACTGACCGCTCTTAGCAAAACCAAAAAATTGCAAACTTTCTCTCTCATTCTTCACACATAAACATGTAATTCAAAAGCTAACACCTATTTCTACTGGTTAGACATTTCAACCCTTTCCAATTGAGATAACTTTGAAACCTACCCCCATTCTGCTTAATGCCTGTTACAATAGTAACAATTCATGGAACACTCAACTGAACACATGGGTCACAAGTTCAGCACACAATGTTGCAAATCCAAACAGCAAGTGTGCTTGACTTTTCAAAATATCAGCTTATCCTATCTAATGTTCCTTTCAAACAGTTTTTACTAACCAATAAGAAACATGCTTTTAAAACACAAAAACATGCACCCTACTCTTCAGTTTATAATGTTCTCAAACAGCCAGCCATTTCTATTCTTTTTTCAAAACTGCATCTGATCCACCCTTTTAGAAAAGGCTTACTTGTCAAACTGCCATTTCACATACAGACACCATCTGAGTGCATCCAGACCTACCTACAAGTGGCTTAGAGTGTGGAGTGTGGGACACAGCTATATTTTCTGGAGCCAAAGGTATGCAGAAAACAGAGGTATTGACAAAGACCTAGCTTTGCCAAATGTAGACAGTAAATTGATTGGACAGAGAGGATTAAAGTGGCACCAATTGATGCCATTGGTTAAATTCTTTTTGCATCTCCAACACCCTGACCTCATAATTGTGCACTGTGGTGGCAATGACCTAGGCACTTTGACTGGGGCAGGTCTGGAAATGCTTATGAAAGACACCTTTGGAGAATTTATGTCACTTTTCACCCAAACTGCTTTTGTCTATTCTAACAGATGCCAAAGACAGAAATAGAACTGGTCCAATTATTTTTGTCCACAGATTGAGAAAGCTAGGAAATATGTCCATAAAGCTGTTACTGCTTATCTCCAAGATTACAGGATGGGGTCCATTTACAACAGCAATCTGCGTGTTAATATGGATGTCATCTATAGAAGAGATGGTGTACATATTACAGGTGAGGGTAACAGAGTCTTCCTCAACAACTTTAGACTCTGCATAGGTACTTACTAATAGGTACCAACATCTCCCAATAAACACAAGGGCTCGTTTTAAAACCACCCAAGATCTAAACACATAAGCTTCATGTATATTTAAAGAATATTACATTTTATTTGCTTGGAGTCGCGCACCCAGCGTGTTTAGAGTCACGCACCCAATGCGTTCACACCAGGCAACCGCTCTGGGAGTCGCTCACCCAACGTGTTCACACCGGAGGCCCGCGCTAAGCGCTGCGCAGGGTGCGCGACTCCTAAATTTACAGTTAAAAAAAATTAGCACATATCTCCAAATTCTAATCTCCCCGGGGACCCCATCCCCCGGGGCCTATATACAATGCTGGGGACCGTGTGGGAAGCCCCAATGCCCTCATGGTCCCGCCGGCTACCCGCGTCCTTTGGGAGCTGGCATTGCTTTTCCACACGGGGAGCTGCTAACATGCAGCTCCCCGTGTGGAAAAGCAATCTGGTTTTTATTTTTAAAGAGCGGGCTGGTTTCCCTGCTCTCTCTTTCAAAATCCAAACCAAGTTTGCTATGACAGGGCGGGAGCCTCAGCTCCCGCCCTGCCATAGCAAACAGCAGTGTCCCAGGGGTGGGCAGCCTTGGACACTGCAGGACCGTCCCTGGGGGGTGGAGGTCCCCAGGGCCATCACAGGGCTCCAGGAGGGGGGCCGCGTGGCCCCATACCCAACATTAGCAAAGCCCAGTGGTGGTCCCCTGGGCTGGGGGGTCCATCACAGACCCCTCAATTTGAATATTTAGAGCCCCGGGGAGGTGTTGGTCCCCGGGGTGTGTGGGGGGGCTTGAGCCCCCCACACAGGTTTTTTTTTTCTTTGTAACACAAACCCCTGGGGGTGGCGGTTCCCGCGGCTGCGGGGGGGGCCTAGAGCCCCCTGCATATATTGGTAAAAGCCCCGGGGGTGGCAGTCCCCGGGGCTGGCACAAATTAAATATTTTTGCCCCATGGACTAATTATTAAAAAAGCGCGGTAGCCCGGGCTTCGTTTTCTTTTTTATGGCAGAATCCGCGCACCCTGCGTAGATTTTGCCAATTGTTTGCCGATTTTGCAGTTTAAAAATGTTGGGGGGGCCTTGGGGGTCCTTGTTGGACCCCCAAAGTAGGCCTAGGGGGTCAGGGTGTTTCTACCCTGCCCCCTTTTTGCATTTTGCACACTTTTTTGAAGGATTTCTTGTGCCTTGGTTCTACTGAGGCACAAAATGGCTGCCAACATTTCCTGGTTTGGAGTGTTGACAACCAGTTGACAGCCAATTAGCATGCAGCTTATGATCGGGAGGGTGCGCGCAGGGTGCGCGCAGGGTGCGCGGATCCACTGCAGCCATAGATACATATCTATGATTTTACTTTTGATTTTCTCAGCACCTACTGAACGAATGTACACCACTTAACAAAAAGGCACGAGTTTGAACCAAGGACTACCTCTTTGCAAATTTGGTGTATTTTTGTTCAGCAGTTCGGGCTGTAGCTGCAGCTAAAGGTTCCTATGGAAAATTTAAAGGGGAAAACACGTTTTGGGACCCCCCTTTTTTCTCGGCCCCCACTTGACAAATCACTTGAGGCTTTCAGGATAGGAACGGACTGGAGCGCCCCATGAGTTGTGAAAATTTTGGGAAGATTCGTCGACTGGCGCCAAAGTTATTGCAAATAGAATGTTGCGGATTTCCTATGGAAAATAGGTCCTATTTATAACTACAGAACATAATAATATACAGAACACTGGCTATCAACCGAGGCTTTCTTACCATAAGTTCAAAGGGCATTCCGGGCTTGAAGTATTTGGGTGTTTTGGTGAAGAGAATTTTATAAGGTGATGTTACGATATGGATGTCATTAAACTCAGCATTCACCATGTCACTTCCTAAAATGAAAAGACAGAACGTTTCATATAAAGCTATAATGCTCAAAACAGAATTGCGTTATATTGATTTGTACAGTGCAATAATCATGCTTAATGGTTTTCTGGCACTTCAGCAGGTGTGTAAGCATTTGGTTCCCAAAACGGTATTCAATGAGCCAGGTCTTCAGCTTCTTGCAGAATTCAAGTCATTCAATTGGGTGTCTTATTTGAAAGAGTAGGGTGTCTTCTGCAATGAGTAGCAAGAACAATTGTGGCTATCTATCCTCAATATTAGGATGTAGATTAGAAATGACATGGCTTGGATGTATGCATGAATCACTGCATTTAAGGGTATTAGAGTTGTGCACAACAAGCTAAAACAAGGAAAAAGCATTGAAGAAGTCTGGAATTAAACATGGATTAAACATGGATTATGTGATTAAAATTGGATTATTGTGAATAATATGACTTTCGTTCAGAAGGCACCGCGACTTGCAGTTGGCGTGTGACGACGAGGTGCAAATCATGGAATCTTATATGCATGCCATTGAGGGTGAGCATGAGACAAGCCTGCACAGTAAAACCTTGCAACAAGCATTCTTTAAAATTTGAGTACAATAAGGAGTGCATTCTAGCACTTGTTTTGAGACACAACAAGCTATACAGCAGATAGTACTGTTCGGTATTATGGAACTCAACAGCCCTATTCCTCAACCATTTGTGCAAGATGTTTTTAATAACTACATAAAAGAATTGGAGTTGTTCACATGCCTGACTATTTGTTCCCGCATCGGCCTGAGGTTTTCTGATAATGTTATGTTTGGAGTCTCAGTTAAAATGTTTTCCTATCTGGTATTAATAGTAAATTCTGAAAAGTCATTTAATTATTAAGAAGGGAAAGAGAAACTAAGTACCTTGCTCTGCCTCCAGTGGAATAGCATTTTAAAGACCCCCTCATTCACCTTCAAATTGCTCAAACATGTCAGTCTCCCTTTCAGATAACTCGAGCTCTTGATTGGTGTCTGCTTAAAGCTTTGTCTCGAACATAAAAACAAATAATGTGGAGGAATAAATAAAAGAATATATATTTCTATAGAGAAAAATAAATCAGTCCCTACCAATGCGTTTTAAATCTCTAAACTTTCTTTCTTCTGTGTGGCTCACATACCTACTCCAGGTATAATATCAAAAAATACTTTATCCTTTTAATTATATCGAAAAAACACAAAAACATATACACAAACATATGTTCACAAAAACATTTACAACTCCTTCCTATCCATTCTTACTTAATAGGGTTGCTAATTACAAACAAAGAAAATTCTTTCAGAGAGCAATCCGGAAAAAAGAGGCAGTCAAATACACACTTGAAGGGGTACATCAAACCCCCACATAATACAAGAGTTGTGTAACCAGTTTTCTTATATACCAATCGTAGTCTGTGGGACTCTTCCATCCTGTAGGGTCGAGGCGTTTCGGCCCATTAATTCAGGCCTCATCAGGACAAGGGCAAAAGGAATACAACGCCTACAAAATAACATATATACATCAATATCGTCTCTACTATATAACCAGTAGAAATACCAACAATTGTCTGCATGACAGGTCAGAACCTCAGTCATATAGCCACCTTAGGTGCAATACATGAAACACCACAGTGATATATTAAAAAAGGAAATTGACGTAATCCCTATATAAAAGAATAAACACTGAACTGTGTATCATGTGTATCATGTGAATAGACAATTAATTACAGCCAAAGAACACACACCAGTGTATGTTCTGAAAATTATAGCCACCAGTATGTAATAGAAATAATGCAGCTAGAAAGCCAAAACAAGCCAAAATAAATATACCACTTTCTCTGGGAGATTCAAAGCCCTTTACAAATACTATGGGAGGAACCTCCTCTATAGTGTCTCAATCATGGCACTATAGTGGATAAGTCTGGAATGGAGAAAAATAATGAATAATTCTATGTATAAGATTGCTCACAATTAGCCAAAAAAAACAACTAATCAGTACTGGAACCAACCTGAGGTACGAAGCACAACAACTCTGGTCTGCAAATGGCTGAGACCGCTAATGGAAACGTCTATGCCGTGAAAAAATCTACAGAGGAACAACAAGGAAACAGCGGAGGGACAATGAATAAACGAAGGTCCAGCGTTGCTCCTGCCAAGTATAAAAATCACAAGGAAAAGGACGTGAAAGACTATATCGACTTACCCATACAATCGGGGAAAACCTCTACTTAAATCCGCACTCCAAAGGCTGCTGCAGTGGGAGCTATGTGCACATAGTAAGGCAACGGCCACATAACTAAAACTTCCTGGCGGCATCCTGGGTGGCAGGATTCAGTCACGTGATACAAATGGACATCCGCCGATGTACCATTTAAAGTACCGTGTACTCAAGAAAAACAAAAAGAGGACTGCGAGGGCATACTGCTTCTTATTGGAGTATGAGTACGGAGTGGCAGAAAAAGACTGCAGTGGCTAAAAACCACAATGGTGAAAGAATTTTCATCAAAATAAAGACAAGAACCTAAAACTACTTGGCCCTGCACCAGTAACACCAGAAAAATAAATAAAATTGTGAAAGAAGGAGTAAACAAAAAGTGAAACCATCACCCATCATGTCCCCCAAGGCAGGTAATCTAAGTGAATAAAATTAAAAACATATAATAGTTATCAAACAAGACAGAATATACATGACATTTTTCTCAAGTATACAGAGACATAAAACAAATAGTTATGGTATTTGTTGCGTTCTTATGCTAAACACACTGTACATTATATGTGTTATGTACTCTGTGTTCTTGATGACAAAAAAACTAATTCTATTCACAAGGTGAAGTAAGTACAAGCCAACCACATGTTCATTCTATCAATGGAAACCATACAACTAAAATACGCGACCGAACCATGTGTTGAAAATGGGAAACTTCCTTTACAACGCAACTTTAACCATGCAGTGCCTTTACGACGCAACTTTTACAACGCAAACCATTACAACGCATTGCGCTGGGGGGCGCTCTAGGATAGGGAATGTGTTTAATGTACTATCCAACACCTTCTCTACTATCCACGGGGACTGGAGTTGGAATAGTAAATTAAACAATTCACTATCCTGCGCCTAAAAGCATTATGCGTTGTAATGGTATGCGTGGTAAAAACCACGTTGTAAAAGCATGCGATGTAAAAGCATGCGTTGTAATGTCATACATCTGTTGAAAATGGTCAAATAGTAGATGTCAAGAACAACTTATCAGAGTACAGTAAAAATCATCTTCTCTCAACACCAGTAATATCAAGGCCCACATTTCATTGTGTTCATTAAGGCCTTGTGTAGCTGTATGACATTTCCCTCTGGCTTCTAGTTTGTTCAAGGTAATCTGCACATTAACTTTATCGGTATTCTGTAGTTTGAATCAGAACTGACATATTTTTCGTTATGCTTCAGATGTTGGTAATGTTGTACCAGTGGCTCTCCCTGTGTGTTACTTTTCAGTCTAAGATTTATGTTGCAAAATACGTTTCTTTACTGGTTGTATGGTTTGTCTTACGTAAAACATTTCACATGGACATTTTAAACAATTGATCATATTTTTAGTATTGCAATTAGAAAAATTGTTCTGAACATGTTTTTGCCCATTATCATGATGAATTTAGAATCACTTGTCATTTGGCAGGCTGCACAGTTGTCACATTTAAAATGATCGACCAACGGAGGAAGACCGAACATTCCTCTCAGGTCTTTTTGTGTTTGGACTGGAAATGCTTCCCTAGCCAATTGCTGGTGTAAATTCCTTCCTTTGCAGAAGGAAAACATGGGTTTGGGAATGCCAAGGTGACTAGCCATTCTCCGGTTATGCAATATGATCTTTTTTATTTTATTGGACTCTGGATTAAATGTAAGGACACAAGTCAAAGGATTTGACTCAGGATGTTTTTTAGGGGGTCAATAATTCCTCCTTCAGGGTATACCATGCTGTTTTCAGAGCAGTTTTCACCAATTTCTTTGGGTACCCTCGATTTAGGAGTTTCTTTTTTACAGTTTCAGCATTCAAAAAATAATTGTATTTGTTGGTACAATTTCTACGTATTCTAAGAAATTACCCATAGGGTATATTTTCCTTCAGGCTCCGGGGGTGACCACTAGTAAAATGTAACACTTTATTACGGTCAGTAGGTTTAGTGTATAGGCTCACTTCTAATAGACCATTTTTATGTTGGAAACATATGTGCAGAAATTAATCTTTTCATTACTTCCCAGACCATAAAGATATCATCTATATAACAATACCAATGGGTGACATGCAATTTGAAAGGGATAGCAAGGCTGTAGATCCATTGATTTTCGAAGCAATCCATGACCAGGTTGGCTATATCCGAGGCAAAACTACACCCAATAGCTACCGCTTTAATTTACAAGTACAAAGCCTTTTTGAAATTTAACAAATTGTTCTTGAGACATAGGTATGCTAATGATACTACAAATTCTGTAGGTACCAGAAATGGTCGTTCCCTCTGGCCAAGGATATTTTTTAATACAACAAGTGCTTCATCCTGTGGAATGTTGGTTTATAATGATTTGATATGAACTGCGACCAATTATTGTTTGTTTGTGCCAAAGGGGAGATTTTCTATTTTAAAAATCAGATCCATGGTGTTCCTTACATATGATTTTGTCGATTTTACGAAAGGTATAAGAAAAATATCTATGTATTTAGCCAGCACATTCTAAAAGGGCGCCGCAAGCTGAAATAATCGGTCTTCCTGGATGGTTGCCTGCACTTTTATGTATTTTGGGCCAGACATATATATTCGGTGTTTTGTAAGGGTTGGCATACAAAAACACAAACTCCTTTTTGCAAATCCACCCTTCTTTCAGAGCTCTGTCATTTGGTGTAAAATCTGAGTTTTCAGCCACGGTATTGGATTTACATCAACTTGTCTGTAATGGGAGGTTTGTTAAGGTGTCTCATGACTTCTCCATCCTAGTCTTCATTGTCCCAAAGGACGATCCCTCCACCTTTATCGGCTGGCTTGATGACTATGGCAGAACTTTTTGCCAAATTCTTTAAGGTTGTTGTTTCAGCCTTAGTACAATTTGAGTTATAAAATTTATTTTTGTCATTTAAAATGTCTAGTTCTCTCAAGACTTGTTCTTCAAATGCCAAGATTTCTAAACGCATAGTAGAACATTCAGGACAAAAAGATGACATTAATTTCATCTTCATTTGCTGATTCTGAAAAAAAGATTTTAATCTGAATTTATGTAAAAACTGCAGAACTTCTGTCTTTGTACCATTAGTGGAACGAAGGACAGTTCCTTCTGAAGTAGACTCGGTTCGGTGTCTGTAAGAATATGCTTAGATAAGTTATTGATTGATCCGAATAGGTTCCAATCTATCAGTCATTGAATTATTTGGCATCATTCTCATTGTCTGTATATTTTCCACCTGCTCTTGAAAAACCCCTGCTCTTGATTGGGCCCTGGGGTACTGATAATATGGCTGGTAGGAATTAAATGATCCTTGGCCAGAATCTGAAAAGGTTATACATTTTCTTTCTGAACATCCTCTGTAGTGTAGGTTTATCGAACTAGGGTTATTATTCTGAAAGAAATAATATTTTAGAAAGGGATACACCTGCTCAATGATTACTTTTTTATATCTCTAGCCACCTTTGTGGATTTCTGATTGGTCATATGTATTTTGAAATCAGCAATGTTTGTTTACTCACTCTAGTAATGCTTTGGCATCTAAAATGATAGGGTCACCCCAATTTAATCCTCTGATGCTTTAATCTCTTAAGTTCTTCTTCATTGATCCTTAGTGCTGTCCCTAATGATAAGGCTATCCAATCCTTAGAACATTTGGTACGCTACAGAATTTTAAGTATGTTTTGTCAAATAAAAAAATGACTGGAGTATTTTTAACTTGTAATCCTGCAGGGATCGTATTTTTTTTTAGATGTTCTAAAAGCACATGTGCATGCAATTCCATTTGAACATTCTTTTTCTCAATTGTTAGTCTTTCTACCTTGTCTATATTAAAATTTAGTTTGACCGATTCGTCTCCACTTAATAAAGATGGAGTTTGTAATAGTTTGTTTATTTAATCATCTGTGTAACAAACTATGTAAGGTTCTGTCATGTCTCTAATGAAAAAGTGAAAGATTTACAACTACACTACTAGTGGAGAGGTAAAACAGGAAAAGTAATTAACAGTGATACAAATCTAGCAATAGTCTAAATGTATCTTACAATGGAAACCCTCACACTTATCAGAGTGCTAACAAAACTCTTGAAAAAGAAAAAGAATCGGGGTGTACCCTAATATTCCTACTTCATATGCAAAATCAAACATTAAAACAATATAATGCGGAGGAATAAATAAAAGAATATATATTTCTATAGGGAAAAACAAAGTAGTCCCTATGCTTTGTCTCGGGCATGACTATATTGGGTCTTGTATGGTCCATTGAGTATCTTACTGGATAAGCTGATAAGACTGTGTGCTTTCTTTGCAGGGCCCTCAAATTGTGGTGTGTTGTAAGATGACTCTAGAGTTTCTACATAAGACATTTGCACAAAGGTGTCAACATATTCAATCAAGCCTGCTTTGGTGCCAAGAACCATGTTTAAGGATTTCTAGTTGTATAGCATTTCTGCAATCCTTGCCATAGTCAACTGCCTATGAATGTAAGGTTAGATGCTCAAAATGAAGCCTCAGTTAGCTCCTGGTGAAGAATGACCCACTCTATTTAGAAACCTCCACCTATGGAGCTGTCTCCACAGTAGGAAATGGCGAGCGGGAAACAGTTCTTTTGACTCTTCATTTCTGTTTGTGTTTCAAGAATAATCTCTCAAAGAGGGAATTTGTTTTTGAAAAACAAACATATAGATATATAAGTAGTTTTTACTCTACCCGTCAGGCGATTAATTTATTTCTGTGCCGGGACCACCACCTTACCTGGCAGACCTGGGCAAGAGAATCTAGTGATAGCCATTCAATCCTACAGATGGAAGGTCGACAATTACTAAGACCTGACTGGCTTATGCTTATGCCAGCAGTTTCAACTGAGGCTGCACTGGTACCAACCCTGTGGTTCACCCCACCTTTAAATGGAGTGTGGAACTGAGAGTTTTGTGATTGTTCTCCTGTTTCAATTTCGATTCAAGATGGCCACCCTTAAGGTTTTCTTCGTTGCTTACTCTACTGGAATGTATTCACGTATCTCCAGTTCTTTCTATTGTGAAATCATCAATGGCTTAAACGTTTGGTGACAGAGTATTTTCATCGATGGATTTTTGAATCAATTAGATATGATAATCTTCCTTCCTTCCTCCTTCCTTCCTTCCTTCCTTCCTTCCTTCCTTCCTTCCTTCCTTCCTTCCTTCCTTCCTTCCTTCCTTCCTTCCTTCCTTCCTTCCTTCCTTCCTTCCTTCCTTCCTTCCTTCCTTCCTGCCTTCCTGCCTTCCTTCCTTCCCTACCCCCCTCCCTCCCTCCCTTCCAAATAGCCGTTGGTGTTTTGGGAGCCTTTGGATGTCAGAGGTCTTACACATTTTTGTTTGTGTTCACTAACCCTGGGCGGAGACCTCCGCTCTGCCTGCGGAGTGTGCTGAGATTTGCCTACTCCGTGTTCTGCGGAGAACGCAGAGTAGGCAAATCTCCGCACACTACGCTGCGGAGCACAGTTGGCCAGCCCCCGCCTCCAACCCCTATTAACAATTGCTTAAAACTTAAATAAAATGACTTTAAAGTAAATAAAAACCACTTACCTTGGCTGCCGCGTTCCCGGGCTATTTAAGTTTTAAGCAATTGTTAATAGGGGGGTGGGATGCGGGTGGCGTAACAGAGCTCCACGGAGTTCCACAGAGTTTGTTCTCAACTCCTTGGCCCTCTGCGTAGCCCCACCACACCCACTACGCCCAGGGTTAGTATTTACTCCTATTTTGCTCCTTTTATTGCATTTTCTTATTAGGTTTTGAGGAGCTACCTGGTATGGACAATACTTAACAGTTTTCAGTCTTATTGGCACAGAAGAGCCTTTTCCCTTATCAGAGCTTTGAATTCCCACAGAGTTTGTTCTCAACTCCTTGGCCCTCTGCGTAGCCCCACTACACCCACTACACCCGGGGTTAGTAATTACTCCTATTTTGCTCCTTTTATTGCATTTTCTTATTAGGTTTTGAGGAGCTACCTGGTATGGACAACACTTAACAGTTTTCAGTCTTATTGGCACAGAAGAGCCTTTTCTCTTTTCAGAGCTTTTAATGGCACAAGCTATAGCGGAGTTTTATCAAAAGATGCAAGGATCGACCTAAAGTGGAAAGAATCAATCTGAAGATGGCACCAATGCATGAGGCACTGTGTGACCGTGATCCGCAATATATGAGGTCTCATTTTATGTCTCATATTAGAGGTCTCATTATGACAATAGTTGACACCCTAAAAAAATCAAATTCAGGTTGCCAACTGTCTAATTGTTTCATGCTTGAAAAGTTCTCCATAGAGGTGGGGAGCCCTGAAATCTGAATCCTCTGAGAGCCGGATGGAACCTCGAACCGATAACAAGCCAAGCTTTCATGTGACTTCTGCCTGCCACTCTCACTTTAGTCAGGACTCAGCATTAAGGCCAGAGCTGCAGGCTTTGGTATTGGGGAACCTAATTTGAGTCTTGGTGTTGGCTCAACATCCTGTTATTCTGGCTTGATCACTTAATTTCCCCAGTGCCTTAAAAAATGAATGTAACCTTGTGTAATATAGTTGGTGATCATGTATAGCACTTTAATTCCTTCGGGTTTGAGTTTGCACTATATAAAAACTGTAGAAAAATGCATAAAGAGGTAAAAACAAAGTATTAACATCAAAAGGAAAGACAAATTGATCTATATAAAGTGAAACCAGACATCTTGGATAGATTGTGGTGTCCCAGCTTCAATTGCTATCCCTGGCAGAGGATAAAAGGAGATTAGCCACACGCCGCCATGCATGGATTGTAATTAATTCGTATAAAAGATTAAAACCCCAATTTTATCTTGAAGCTCACTTTCGGTTATCATTAAAAGTGAAATTCATCAACTGAAGGTCCTCCATAGAATTTACTACACTCGGGTGGCACTACATAAGTTGCACAGGGCAGACGACCCGTTCTGTCTGAGGGGCTGTGGTGGGGAAGGCACACTTTTACACACGCTCTGGGGCTGCACATACATATTGAGTTATTGGCAGCGAGTGCTCCGTACCATCGCACAAACATGGAGTTCCACTATACCGCAAGATCCCAGGATGTGTCTGTTGAATGTCTGGGGTCCTACTGATTTAACGCATTATGACAAACTGTGGGTCACGATAGGCTGCATGGTGGCCAAACGCGACATTGCGCAGAAATGGGGGGCGGCTGAGCTACCCACACTGGCGCAGTGGCTCAGGAACATGGACACGCTCATGGTAACGGAAAGGGCAGTTTATAAGATGCGGGACAATCCTCGTAAATGGAATGGAGTTTGGCTACAATGGAACTCATACAGAGGGGATATTTGTGATCCATTGCCGGTGAATGATAGTGAGGGCTCGGATGAGGACTCTGATATTGACTAATTGTGGAATGTATGCCATGCCAGGTGCGGGGGCACTACACGAGATGCATGTTGGTACGGGTGGATGCGGGAGGGCGTATACGCAAGAGGGTGGTGGGGTGTGATGGGCATGTAGTCGATGACTGCCAGCAACCGCGTACCTCGATATTACATGCTGCTTGATATGTCGCTTGATGCTGAGCCTTATGTTTAGTTCATAGTTATGTTGTTTTCATAAAAATACAAAATGCAAGTGGAAAATTCTGTATGATGTAAAATGGCTGCGGTATGATCTTTATGCCCTATGTACTTTGTATGCAACTTGCCGGACTGCTCTGCAGCGTCTGACTGTTTCACCTTAATGTCATGTTTAACGCATCTGGCCTTCTCCTTCCGGGGCACGTGATTGTAACCTAACCGATAAATGCCAATAAAGTCTTGCTTTTCAAAAAAAAAAAAAAAAAAAGTGAAATTCATGGCATACAGATTGGGTGACCACTGCTCAAAAGACCTGATTCCGTCCTGGAAACCACACAGCAAGCCAAGACATGCCGCCTATGCGGGTACCACTCGGAAAGATTGCCCCATCTAATGTGCATGTGTGAGGCAGTAAAAGAGGAAAGAAGAAAACTGCTGAAACAAATTCTAAATAACCTAAAAATTCGCACCTGCAGACAGGCGTTAACAACTTGGATGGGTGCCACTTCGAACATTCTAATATGCTGTGGTGTAAAATTCATGACATTAGTAGAGACTTTACTCTTAAAAATTGAATAGTCAAAGCTGGGACTGGAAAGATGATTTTTAACGAAATTGCAAAAATGTTAAGAAATTGTATTTTAATTTTTAATCTAGATTGCCATTCTCTTTCTTATTGTGTACGCTTTAGGGTTGTGATAAACCAAATAAAGTTAATTTTTGAAAACTGAATTGTGTGATCTTAGGCAAAAATGTTATTTTACCAAAACTCCTTTACCTTCATAATTGCATATGAAGCACTTTAAAATATGTGAGTTAAAAATACTAACTGCACAAAAACCTGCTCAAAACCTATTGTGTTTGATTTAAAAGACTGTATGCTGCTTTGAAATAATCTGGGTCACATACAGGGTTCACAGGATGACTGCCTTGCCTCTTCATTTGCTAATGGCACTATCACCAGTATGGGGACGGGGGCCGACATGCTTTTAAATTCATGTTTAAAAACTATCACTTTTAATAAATACTTCTCATTGTAAAGCTATACTGTGACATATTATTGTCAAAAAACGTTAAAGAAATACACTTTTTTGAATTTTGAAGAGACTTTATTGCATTTTATGTGATTTTTTTTGTATGATTTACGTAGGAAACATTTTCAGGGCTCGGTTCATGCACAGTCTTCAAGAGCCAATGCAAAGACCCTTGGCTCTGCTCTGGCTCGGCATGTCCTGTTAATATTTTGACTCTCCCACCTCTAGTTCGCCAAGTGAACTGAAAATTATTCACAAGGCTCTGGCACAAGAATACATGGCTCATATTTCTCTACTGAGCTTTAGGGAAATCATGAATGGTTTGTGCATTGTCTAGTACTTATATAAGAGGAAGTCATCTGTATGAAAGTTCTTTGCTCAAGCAAACAAATCCATGCATGGCCTTTATTGCATTCCACTTGGATGCTAATGACAAGGGTAACTCGTCATGGAGTGCCCATTCATTTCAATGGAAATTACAGTACATTGGAGTTTATGCCATAGCATTCAAGTGGTAATAGCCTACACTGTACATATTCCTTTACACTCCGGACTGATTCTTTGAATCATAAACCAATCAATATTCACCCACTTCCATCGCTCCTGTGTCTTCTTCAGATTTCTGTCCACTTTCCTTCTTGGGCCCACCCACCTGTGTTTTCTCTCCTTGAACTTTAGAACTGCCAGCTTATACAGCACTGTCAAAACCTCCATGATACACCACTTAATTCAACTCGAGGAGCCCCCAATAACCTTAGCCCCCTTCCAACCAGCAGCATCTGCACACCCTGCCTGTATCTCTATTACACTGTAAATGTAAATATAGATGCAATGTTGTATCTTACTCAAGAAACTGTGGGCTTGATGTAGAGTGCAGTTACTCGGTCAGGGTGACAGAATATTTTACACTATCACCATAAATGAGTAATTGCCCTCCAAATTTTAAGATTACAGCAACCCCAGCGGACAACTCATACATGTTATGTTATGCTCTATAAACACACATTTCAACAGCGGACCCTTGGAACTGCACCTCCCACACAGTTCTTTCCAGTCAGAGAATCAGCCATTCCTTGATACTGCTGCTAGGCAGAAATAAAACACAGAATGGTGCACCCAACAACAAAAAGTCAACATTCCTTTTTTGTATTTGTAATCTCCTTTTTTGCAATTTGATGTCTTTCATAAACATAGCCATGATCACAGCCAATGTTTTTCGTTAAATTTTTTTTGACTTCAGCATGATTACCACCTAATTATCCTGTGACACAGTAGTCATACATTTTATGGTGGGGTTAAAAATCCCACAACTGTGATTTACAGAAGTGGGGGGAAGTCAAAGAACCTTCCTCAAGCATCTGAGAAGGCTGAAACAGTTAGCAGAGACGTTAATAATGTGATCGTCCATTGAGAGCTTGCTGTCCAGTCAGATTCCAAGACTTTGACAGTCTGTTTCTGTATAGCTAGTTGCTTACCGGTAATCTCCCCAGTCCTTGGTCCTCTGCATTTTGGCCCCCTGCCCTTGGTCCCCCTCCCTCCCCTTCTGTCAAAGTAAAAACTCTAGGTATCCTAGTCAGCCAAGATCTGACCATGCGCCCTCAGATAAGCGCCGTTGTATCATCTTGTTTTTTATCCCTACGCATCATCCGGAAAATCTCCCGCTTCTTTTCGGCTGAGGCCCTTAAGCTCATTGTCATGGCCATGATTACCTCCTGCCTTGACTATGGCAATGGGCTCTTTGTAGGAATCCCGGCATACGAGCTTCGGCGCCTACAGCTCATTCAGAACCAGGCTGCACGCCTGATATATCAGCTTCCTAAGTACCATCACATCACTCCCCTCCTCAAATCCCTTCACTGGCTCCCTATCTCCCAACGCTCCCTTTTTAAGCTGGGCTGCATCACCATTATGGCTCTTGCAGGCACTGCCCCCGGCTTTGTCAGATCCAAAATCCAGCCCTATCTCCCTAAAAGAGACCTTCGCTCCTCCTCTCTTATCCTCCTGGTAGTCCCTCGCTTCAAGAGGAAAAAACATGGTGGCCTCCGTTCCTCCACTCTTGCCCCCACCTTCTGGAATAGCCTTCCCTTTCCTATCCGGTCCATAACCAACTATACGGACTTCCGGAAAGCTCTTAAAACCTATCATTTTTCTTTAGCATTTTCTTTACCTTAAACCCCCCTTTTTTCACCCTTTTTTCCTTTTCTGTCTGAACTCTGGGTATAGCGCCATGAAACCGCTTGGTGTCAGTGCGCTCAACAAAAGCCTTTCAACTTCAACTTCAACTTCAGCTAGTGGTCCAAGCTCTTCTGGCTACCATTGGGAGCCCCACAAATCCAGCTGTTTTCCTACAACTAGAACTTCAGTTTGCATCAGCTGCCAGGAAAATGTCTACTGGAGTCCAACAGGGTTCTACTTTGAGCCCTTTGCTCTTTAATATCTATCTGACTCGTTTGATTTTTTTTGCTGGTGGGGGAGCTGGGAGAAAAAGAAATAGCTTACGCCGATGACACCCAGCTCCTATTTACCTGGAATGAATCCGACTTATCTACAGACACTGCCCAGAAATGTCTCTCGTCTGTGTTCCAGTGGCTTGCACATGCCCAACTGAAGTTCAACGAGGACAAGTCGGAAGTCCTTCTGTATGGTCAGTTTCCGCCCGCCTTTAGAGAAACCCTGTGGCCACCAGACTTCTCTCGACATAAGTTAGAGGGCGGCCCTGCAAAGAACTTAGGGGTCTGGTTTGGTGAAGACCTTCGGTTTGCAGTGCAAATCAAGAAACTTACTGGAGTCTGCTTTGGCACTCTTAAATCATTAGGAAGGTTCTTCCCCATGCTCCCAAGGCTTGCCAAGGAGATGGTTGCCCGCACTCTCATCCTCTCCCACATTGATTATGCCAATGCTCTGTACATTGGCATCCCTGGATATTTGATAAAAAAATTGCACACCACACAGAACGCTACAGCTAGACTTCTGTTTAACATCTCAGGTAGATTTTAGCGTAAGACCTCATTTACGAGTTCTGCACTGGCTCCCTGTGACCCACAAAGTGCACTATAAGGCTCTCACTTTGGCCATAGAACCCTGCACGGTCTTGGACCAATGTATATCAGGAAGTGTTTTGCTTTCTATGTTCCTAGTCGATCTTTGCGCTCAGCCACCCAATGACAGATGGCGATCCCCCGATTCCGCTGGATGCAGCTGGGGGGACAGTCCCTCTCCGTTAAAGCTGCTAGAGCATGGAACTCCCTTCCTCTGGAATTATGCTCTATCCAGGACTTCAGACTTTTTAAAAAACAACTTTAAACCTTCCTTTTCAATCAGCCGATTTAACTCTCTGTTCCATCTGGTCATAGTAATGGTGTGCACCAGGACACTCTTGAGTATTTGAGCGCGGTATAAATCCATTATAACTTTATAACATAACAGTTTAATTACATTTAATTTGAGGCAGTTATTTCTGATTCATTGAGCCACTGCAAAAAGGCATGGTCTATGACTGACTATATTGTCCTCCATTGTAGCTAATTAGAAGACAATATGCGTGTCATCAGCGTAAGAGAGACAACGTAAGACTGAAAGCCTCTACAATGTCCACCCAACAGTGCGGACACATATTTGGAAAAGGGTGCGACTCAAAGAGGTTCCATGTGGGGCTCCAAAAGGCATCATTTATACAGTAGAAGAGAATGGTTTGTGTACGACTTGAAAACAGCGATTGTGCAAAAAGGAACAAAACTACGGAGAGCCTTCACCTGAATTCTGTTATGCTTGAGCCTCCTGGGAAGCACGGAGTAGGAGCCTGTATTGAAAGAAGCACTCAAATCCAAAAGAATCCAGGATTCAGTTGCTCCTGTATCTAAAATCATTCTGAGATTCTCAGTAAGTCCAAGGAGTGGGTGATTCGGAACTATGACCGTGAAGGAAACCCGACTGAGACCTGTGGAGAAGATTACATGATCCTAGATGTTTAGATAATTGAGCGTTTATATGCTTTTCAAGGAGCGTCGCTAGTGCTGGCCGAAGTGAGACTGGCCTATAGTTTTCAACATTCAAAGCATACAAGGAGGTCTTTTTAACACCATCGGTGCTGCGCATTTTCCCGCTGTGCGCTGACTTTTTGAAAAACCCGCGGTTCATGACAAGTTCAGCTCGTCATCAGCGTACGAGAGGTGTACCTCATGACGAGCTGAGCTCGTCATTAGCGTCGAAGGGGTTAAGGAGAAGAACAATCATAGCATGTTTCCACATTGAAGGAACAAATGCATACATAATACACATAAAGACTGATCCAAACTGGAGAAAGAATGGCACTACCCATTTTTAGAATCCATGGCAGTGCCAGTCATTGAGCTACCCAGACTTTGTGGCACTCACAAAAGTCACAACATTTACATCATCAATAAGGCTAAACAATAGAAGTGCGGCCTACAAAGTGCTGATGAAATTCACGTTTGTAATTTTCCCATGTATTCAGACCTTCTGGAAAGAGGTTTGTACGTTTTTGAGTGATCTTCTTCACATCCAAATCCAGGTAAACCCTGAAATAGTATTTTTGGGACATTGCCGGAGGTTGGAGACTCACTAAGTTATGGCAACAAACTGTTGTTTTATATGATCTTGTTGGGTAGAAGACAGATCTGCAAGCAGTTGATACAATCAGTGCCCCCTTCCAAAGCGGAATGGTTGGATTCACTGTTATATACATACAGGCTAGATGTGAGCAGACCCTTATCTAAAAAACCTTTTAAGTCATGGACCGAGTAACTTTCTGGCTGGGAAGGGGTGATAAAATGTAATTACAGACAATAGCAGGAAGATGACATATTGGACTAGTCTTTCGATTTGGTCCTATGATTACAGCAGTTTAATGGTATGTCATGGTAGTTGGTCTCCTTTCTTCCTAAGGCCTTGAGTTTTTCCATGAGGGAAGGATACTATGGCAAGGGGATAGCTCAGAAGCCAGTTAGAAGTGAGAAATGGCAAATGAGGACACAAAAAAAACCAAGGCTAAACAAAGATAGTATTGGCTTCAGATAAGAGATTGGAGCAGTAGGTGTAGCCTTGTCCATTAGTCTATCAAAGGATGCACAGATTTCAGCTACCATCCTATTGCAAAAATCAGCAACCAATTTGCAAAAGCTCTATAGAAAATATTGGGGGCACTAGTAATTTTCTTAGCATAGAAGAATGACAGGCCCTATGATATTTTTCATAGCTTCTTTATACGTGTATTTGATCTCCTAATTATAGTTCTTGCGCCGCACACGCTCCAAGCATTTATACCTTGGAGAGTGCTGTCACAGTGGTTCCTGTCAATGCATAGAAAGTGTGCCATACTGCTCCGTCAACATGGCAGAGCCATATGGCACACTTTCAAATTCACTTTGTATTTAAAAAAAGCAAAAACAGAGTGGGATTTTCTTTTTGGAAATAAAAAAGGAATGACCCCTTTGCCATGGGAGTTTTCTCCCACAGCATAAGGGTAATTGAAATGTTTTTACTTTCCCATACTGCTATATTTTAGATACAGCAGAGTTAGGTAGTAGTGTTCCCATAGGGAAACGTCCGCACAGCACTTGAGAGAATAATATTGTTAAATATGCAATTTGTACACAATTATGTATAGAAAAAAGAATCACAGGGAGTTATAAGATGGGTGCTAAAGAAACTCAGGGCACCTACTACCTCAAGGTGCTAATGGCATACACAGGCAGTGTGTGTCACATAAACTATCGAGAGTTGAGGTTCTGATTACAGCACTCCTAAAAGTTACAATTATAAGAGTCTGGGCATAAAATATAAAGCCCTAAGCACAGAGAAACTCTACTTATCATAGAGAATACCACAGGGAACAAAAAACAAAGTTCTATTCGATAGGGGGGTTCCAGAAAAATTCAGATACAATCCACTTTAAATTTCTTCAGTCTTTTCTTTATTGATGTTCAAATTTCATAAAACAAATTCTCCCAGCACGTAAATCGCCAACACGTGTTTCATCCCACACAAGGACTTCATCAAGGCTGGAAAAGTTAAATGATACAATATATAATTGCAAAAAAAGAATATATACATTTATACATATTTACAGGTTGCCATACTAACATACTGTGTAAGGTAACGGCATCAGCATTTTAGATCACATTCAATACATTCGGTATGATAATGAATCCCATATATTATATATACAAAACATAATTATACATTTACAGTCCTGATCAACATGAGATAAACAACCTAAAGGAACGCTTCTCTATAAAAGGATACGACAAGTTAGTATTGGACAAGGCACATAATCGTATCAATAAAGTGTCCAGAACTGAAACTTTGAAACGTAAAAATAAAAGAACACTGACAAAGAAAGATGACAAAATATCCTTCATCACACAATTTAACTCACATAGTAATCAGGTGTATAGGACCATAAATAAACATTGGAGAATTCTTAAAATGGACCCTGATTTGGAAATCTATCTAACCAACAAACCTAAAATCACATATAGATGAGGAAGAACTCTCAGAAATATCATAAGTCCCTCTATAGTTAATGAGAATGTAAAAACTAGTAACACCAACATATGGATTCCTAACAAACCTAAAGGCTTCTTCAAATGCACTCAATGTTGTGTATGTCAATTCGCTGACGACAAAAAGAAGACTTTCCAATATAATACCCAACAAACTCACCACATTATTCAATTTATAAACTGCAACACCAAGTTTACTGTATATTGTATTATTTGCCAATGTGGTCAGATTTAATTGGAAGCTCCACCAGACCGCTCAAAGAAAGAATTCAGGAACATATACGAGCAATTTGCAATTTTAATAAAAGCCATCCCTTGGCAGTCCATTACAACACGGCCCATGCAGGATCTGAAATAATTGCGATCAAATTCCATGGCATTACTGAAGTCAAAGCCAATCCAAGAGAATGTGATAGGGTCACTGCACTGAGAAAATGTGAATCACAGTGGCTAATCAAATTAAGGGCGATAGATAGGGGACTGAATACTGATCGTGAACTATACGTCTTTCTGAAAGACTGACTTATCAATGAACATCAACACCCATCTGTTTCAGTTTGATTGTTACCTGAATAGTTTTCACTGCCACATTGTTTTTATCTAATGATTCTCCTTCTGTATAGTATGAATACTCTTGTGTCCTACATAAATTACAAAATATTCTGTGGTAATGAATTATCTTTCATCATTTAGCCATCGGTATCTTTTGTGGTTTTCAGTTCTCGGGCCTAACTGCGGCTTGTTTTACTCTATCCATTCCAATATGGCTGCCAAACCCCGACTTAGAACAGTATTCTCTTTTAGACAATGTTTGGTTTCCTTATGATATATATGCCTCAACATCGATTGAGATAATGATAATCGTTTATATGTACTTAATATTCACTTGTATGTCATTTGGTTTCATGCGAGTGACTTTAAGTTTTGTCTATCGTATTCGATAAGGTTAAACATACTCAAAGATGGACGCCAATCTAACTGAGAGGAGGAAGTTACTCAAGATTGAGTCTGTTCTACATTTCTATGCCGAGTGGCCCTCGCATCACACGGTGGCTGGTTGAATTCAAAGGCCAGTGTATAAAATGCCGTCCTTGCATCCATACCGTTTGCTGCTGCGGGAGACGGACTCATGTGGAAGCGGGATCATTAATTTTGCTGGTAAGCGGGATAGGGACACCTCACATGTCTGATATTAGGTCGGCTTTAACTGTAATATCTAAAGTCCCCCCTTATTGGGTCTTGAAATCTTTTTAATTTTTGATAAATTGTCTTCTAGTTAGCAACTTATCATGGTTGCGAAAACTTAAACTCCATAAATACCGATTGGTCGTCTACCCAGAATCTAGACTTTTATGTAACATGAGACTTACAACTACAAGATCGGTTTATACCTGCTGAGGTGAGTTTTGCTCACGAGACCAGTAACTTTGGCTATAATTGTCATTCTGGAAATCTTTATCTTGAATGAAATGTATTTTGTATGAGAACTTTCTGGGTCCCGATGCGCATGGTCTAGTTGGGCCGAACACTAGTGTGCAATATAATCTCAGCATATATTTTTGCTAGCTACCGAGACATATCTCCCTGTCTGCACCATTTTTGTAATCTGCGGGGCACCATGGTCCTCACGAGTTTAACATATGATAATTATCATGTATTGGCTTTAAATCTTATAGCGTTGTGTACGAATAGTTTTTAAACATGGGATATCGATCTACTCGGCTAGTGTTGATCACTTCTCTTCAATAACATAGTATATTTTTATATATTTCTAAACTTGTGAGCATTCTTAAGTTTATCTACAATGATTACCGCCAATGATGTCGACCAGTAGATATTCAAATGTAATTTCAACTTATAAGTGTATAGCCTGTATATCGACATGTACATACCTAGGTACGCCACAGTGGGGACATGTTGTTTGAAAATATTTGGTACCCTCTATAGATCATAGGGTTCAGTTAAATGTGCACGTCTTTTGTCTTACATTTGGCATCTGTGTCATATACCAATTTTGATGTTTTGACTCATGATAGATAAATTATATGGATCTTCTTGCCTAAGACTCTAACCGATATGTGCTTTCCTATTTTGTCTTGTTATTTTAAGATTTAAAATATACTTGTTTCTTGATCGATACATTACTTTTCTTCCCAATTTAACTAATACAGTCATTCCATCGTATTTGATTGTGTAGCGACTTGTAGACATACTTGGACCAATTCTTTGCACTGCACTGCAGATATCCACTCATCCGTCTACATAAATGGTGAGCCTTGACAATAGGCGTTTATACTATATAGCAACTGCTTACCGATACCAAAACCGCTTCCTATGATGAACCTTAATATGTACTATAGCACTTTTAGCATTAACTTGGAGACTAACGTTTATCATCTCGCTTTCCATATTCCAACGTAGATGTTGACGCTGCATATTAAATCTCCATGATTGTTTTCTATTCTTGCAATATATGTCTCCGCTTGTTGGCTCTCTTCAACATAATGTGTTGCTTTGATCATCACAGTTTCTAGTAGATCTTAAATGTGAATACTGTGCTTCATCCCTTCAGGTGCTTTGTTTCACCTATACTGCAGTTTGCATCTATTTTGATGAACAGACAAGACACCTCTCTACCATATTAATGGTGGGTGTATTTACATAAGATTTTAATTGTACATAATAATATTTTTGTGTGTAGGGATAGGAAATTTCTCTCCACATATATTCACTTTGTTCTCCAACCGTGCACTATGTTAATCTGTTCTGCCTTGAGATGAACTTTGATCAGGACTGTAAATGTATAATTATGTTTTGTATATATAATATATGGGATTCATTATCACACCGAATGTATTGAATTTGATCTAAAATGCTGATGCCGTTACCTTACACAGTATGTTAGTATGGCAACCTGTAAATATGTATAAATGTATATATTCTTTTTTTGTAATTATATATTGTATCATTTAACTTTTCCAGCCTTGATGAAGTCCTTGTGTGGGACGCAACACGTGTTGGCGATTTACGTGCTGGGAGAATTTGTTTTATGAAATTTGAACATCAATAAAGAAAAGACTGAAGAAATTTAAAGTGGATTGTATCTGAATTTTTCTGGAACCCCCCTATCGAATAGAACTTTGCTTTTTGTTCCCTGTGGTATTCTCTATGATAATTAGAGTTTCTCTGTGCTTAGGGCTTTATATTTTATGCCCAGACTGTCATAATTGTTACTTTTAGGAGTGCTGTAATCAGAACCTCAACTCTCGATATGCTATGTTTTAGATGGCGGTAAGGGAAACTATAAACTTACCATTAGTTTTCCTTCTCTAAATATGGTGGGCTGACAAATGGCAAAATTATGAGCCTATGTCAGTAGCAGAGACAAAGCAGTCTCTTGCTGAAGGTTTGCCGGACTCTAAATTAGGCTGGAGGAACTTCAGTATTGAGGAAAGGGTACTCCATCGCCCTTGCTACAGAGTAACCCGCACTCTAACTCAGGCCCTGTGTCACTACTACCACTCACCACTAAACTACTATTTTCTGTGCAGGTAATGTAACTTGTAAGGGTGGAAGGCAAACTTTGCTCCTCTGGCAGAGTTAGCAGAGCTTTGCCCACTCCGTGCTCCATTTCGATTGCGGAGTTTGCAAAACTCCACCCACCGACAGCAGAGCGGATTTTCCCAATTCACTCACTGCTGCTCACCCTGTTTTGTGCACTCTGAATATGCCCCCTCTGCCTGTTTACATGTGGCAGAATGTGCCGTGGAGCACCAACCCCCCTTTACCCCGGACCTTATTCTAAAGACACGCCCGCATTGTGCCGGCTCCGATGAGTCGCTTTCCTTCAGGAAATCCCAAGTCTGATGAGTCTCCTCCCTCCTTTCTTTCTGAAAGTCTGTACACGGGAGGGGGCCTGGATGCTTTTGTACCCCCACAGGGGGTGTCCCCGTCTTCAGGCTCCCTGTGGTGCAGAGCGGACAGATCCTGGACCCTGGACCTGCGAGCCCTGCTGGACGCTGATCAAATATAGAGATGCAGGCAGACTGAAGTAATCCAGAGGCTGGCTGTAGGAGGCACCCTCGAGGAGCTGCAGCCCAGGGAGAAGGTCGTCGAGCCACTCCAGTGCCCAGACTCATTCTCGGACACAAACCTGACATGGTCTTCCTACCTTTTCCCTCAAAGGGTCGTTGATGTGAAGGGAGGCGGATAGGGATGTCAGGCATCCAACACCAGAGAATGTGGGCTTGACTGCTTTTTTCAGGGCAGATCTTTGAGCCTTTTTCATTGCGAGGGGAGGTCTGGGAGCAAGCAGAGGCTCATGCATGGAGAAGATGGAGTGTCAGAGAAAAGTTATGAGGCACAAGAATTGCCACCTTATAAGTGGTGTACAAGAAAGGAGTGTGAGCAGGTCCCAAAGGTACCGCACATCAGCTAACTCCGCTTGGAACAAGAACATCTGTTGTTACGTAACTCGTGTGACATAACCGTAGCTTTCTACGTCGCACAACCCAGATTCAACCACATCCTTTCATCCACTCGTCTGTTCAACATGCATTAATGAATGCTACTGCTTAATCGTTGACACTGTCTTGGTGGTCGCTGCTTTTATTCTCCATATACATATATGAAAATAGTATGTCCATCCACTTGTTTAAATAACAAAACGTAGGCTTGCAGTGTGCTCTTAAAGCACCTCAGTATACTGGGCAAATAACGGCGGCTGTGGGGCCTCTGGCTGTTGTGTTCTCATTCTACATGGATGGGTTAGGTTTTTTGTTCAAAGTAGTGCGGAGCTGAATTTTGTGGAATTCCACTGAGTTTTTAAACAACTCCATGGATTTCCCCATTGTGCAACTCCATTTTTTTCTGAACCCTTCTTTGAATGTTGATAAGACCATCTGCAAACTTAATGAGAAAATGAAGGTCCAATTCTGCATTTTTTGTACAAAGGTAATGATATCTTCTTTGTTTGTACCCAGATATTAAGAGTTACCATAATCAAGCCTAGCAAGAATGGAGGCCTGCACGATGGTTTGGCGCACTCTGGGAGGAAAAAACCAAGCAAGGGCCTCAGTCCTCTCAAGAGCCCAAGCAGACCGCGGCACCACTCTTGTCTGTTTCTCGAATGTCAGTCTGGTGTCAAGCCAGACACCCAAGTCCTTTACAGCCTCCTTGGGTGACGGGGCAGGTTTGAGATGGTCAGGCCACCACTGTTCGGACCAGAGCTCCTGGTCCTTTCCGAACAGTAGGATCTCGGATTTACTGGCATTTAGTTGAAGGCAATCAGCCTTCATCCAGTCCGAGATAACCAACAGATCCTCCTTAAACTTCTCCAAATTTGCACGGCAATTTTTGGAGAAGGCGATCACCAGCTGGGTGTCGTCGGCATACGACACTAAGGATAGCCCCCTGTTTCTAGCCACCTCCGCCAAAGGTCTCACATGAAGATTAAATAAAAGCGGGCTCAGGATGGAGACTTGAGGTACCCTATGGTGCAAAGCGTGGTCCTGAGAGTGAAACGGTGGCACTGAGACTTGGAAAGACCGCCCTGCCAAAAAGGAACAAATCCAATCCAGAGCACCACCCCTGATTCCAGCCGCCCAGAGGCGTTCGAGGAGGATCTCGTGGGACACCATATCAAAAGCGGCACTTAGGTCCAATAGGACCAAGGCCGCGGAGTCTCCCACATACCGCCTGCTCCGGATGGATTCCGTTACAGCCAGTAGAGCTGAACCGTACTGTGGCGGGTCGAAACCAATGTTGGGAGGAGTCAAAGATGTTACGCTCGTCGATATATTTAGAAAAGGTGGAATTCACGTGCGCCTCCACCACCTTGGCCATGAAAGGCAGCTGGGATATAGGGCGGTAATTGCCAGGGTCTTCTGGATCTAATGATGGCTTTTTTATCAATGGGATGACCTTTGCATGCTTCCACGCCCTAGGGACTGAAGCAAGTTTCAGGGACAAATTGGCCACGTCTAGGCCCACAGGGGAAATGAGTGGCTGAAGCTGGCGAAAGTCGGTCGATGGCAACGGGTCAGCTGGAGAACCTGACTTGATTTTAGCACATAAGGCCTCAAATTCCTGGGGCGACAGCAAAGGGAGGCTGACAAATAGTTGTCCTCCAGGATGTCCATCCCTACAGGCACAACATTCTCAGTAGGGGTAGTCCTATTGGAGAGGTCCTGATAGATCAATTTCACTTTATTCACAAAGTGGAGTACTAGAGCCTCGCATTGATGGTTCGAGGCTACAGTGGAGGCCCTAATCTCACCCGTGCTCTTCATATTTTTAAGTAACGAGAAGATGGTCTGGGCGGGGTTAGAGCTAGCCAAGATTTTATTGGCTACAAACTCTGCCCACGTTTTGCGGATAAGCTAATGATATTCCATGACCGCCGCTCGATATACTAATTTGGCAGAAGCCTCATGTGAGCGGCGCCGGGCACCCTCAAGCTGCTTGCACCCCTTCTTTGCCTGAGTTAGTGAATCAGTGAACCAAGGATTCGATGGCCCACGTCCCTTACCTCCCTGCTTCGCCGGGATACAGCTGTTCAGACTAACTACCAGCCAGTTATGAAAGCACACCTGCGCCCCCTCGACATCTGAAGGAAGATGGGGTCTGTGCTCCGCTAACCAAGTAGCGAGCATCTCCTCATCTAACTTATGCCAAGGCCGTTTTTCCACGACTACTAGACGGGCCACATCAACTCTGCCCTGCCACTGTAGAGAGAATGATAATAGTGAATGATCCGTCCACGTCTCAGGGACTGGGGAGAGGGTTTTTAAACAACTAAGGTTGGAAAAGATGGGATCAAGCAAGTGCCCAGCCGCGTGTGTGCCCTCGCGGACAAGTTGCGGCATCTGGAAGGCTTCTAGATCCGCTAAAAAACTTATGATCTCGGTCTTTCCTTCCTGCTCAAGGTGCAGATTAAGATCCCCAAGATGGTGAAGTTTGCCGCTTTGCTGGCCAGTTGTCCAATTTTATTTACTAGGTCATCTCAAAATTCTCTGGAGGGCCCGGGGGGTCTGTAAATTAAAAGACCAGACATAGTCAGGTTGCAGCTAAGCTTAATTTTAAACAAAGCGCTTTCGCGACCTGCTATTCCATCCTTGGTCAGGCTAACGGCATGTGCTTCTTTAGCTATCACAGCAATGCCTACCCCTCTCCCCCCCTCTCTATTAATACTATTTAGAGTATATCCATCGGGGAGGGCTAACCAAGGCTCAGCCACTGTCTCCTGGGTAAGCCAGGTTTCAGTGAGAAAAGGGGCATCTGGGCCCTAGTCCATCAAAAGATCAAATACTTCTGAGTGGTGTCTCACAATAGAGCGACAATTGAGGCTAAGAAACTTAAATTCAGTGCAGTTAGGTGGGCAGGAAAGCTGCTCCCTAGAATCCACCTTAAATACGCAAAGTTTGCACGCAAAAGTCGACTCCTGAAAAGCCCAAGGTGCTGAAGAGCACTTGGAGGCCAGACCCAGAAGCTCTTCACGTGTATACCATCGTGATTCGCCTATGAAAGATGCAGGGGGCCTGGCGACTGGCGACGGCCTGGCGCGGACGGGCGCAGACGGGCTTGCCTTTATGGCTAACCATGACAGATTGAAATGAATATAAGGTACTGAAATTAATACATTATACATTGAACATAGTATAACATATGCTGAAATAAAAATTACACATGTTGCAATGAATATGAATAGCATTGAAATGAATATTATACAGATTGCTACGAATATGAAATATAAAGAAATGAATAGGAAATGATTTGAAATGAATATGGCTTGTGTTGATATTAATATAAGCCCCATTGAATTAAATGTGACATGTCTTAAAATGAGAATGAGCAAAGCTGAAATTCTCATGAATTTTCAAGTTTGTGAAAATGAATATGGCATGCTTTATAATTAATATGTAACTTATTCGAATGAATACGTTATATGTTAAAGTGGATAGGTAGCATCTTAAAATTAATATTATAAATGTTAATATGAATACCACATCCATTGAAATAAATATAACATTGGTTGAAAAGTACTATAACACATGTTAAAATGAATATGACTTGAGTTGAAATGAATATGAGCGTCATTGAAATTAATTTACATGTTTTAAAATAAGTCCAAGTAACATTAAAATGAATATGACATTTATCAAAATTAATACGGCTTGCAATGAAAGTAATATGATACACATCGACATGATTATGATACGTGTTGAAATGGATATGATTCATGTTAATATTAATATGAGATGTATTAATATGAATGAGACATCCATTGAAAGGAATATGACACATGTGAAGATGAATATGAAACATGTCAAAATGAATATGTTATGCTTTGAAAGTAATGTGATACACATCAAAATAAATATTACAAGGATTGAAATACATATGACCATTGTTCAAATGGATATGACCCCTGTTCAAAATATATGGCAGGTTTTAAGGTGAACATGACATCCATTGAAATAAATATGACATTCATTTAAAGGAATATGACACATGATAAAATGAATAAGGACTATTTTAAAATGAATATGACATCTTGTGAAATTAATAGGGACTACATCAAAATTGAAATGATATTCACTAAAATGAATATGACACTTTTTGAAATGAATATGAAACTATGTGAGATAAATGTAGCATGATTTTAATGAATAAAGCACATGTCAAAATGAGCCCAAACCATGTTTAAATAAATATGACCCATCTTTAAATGAATATGGCTTGCATTGAACTTATGTTGATTTGCTTTAAAATTAATATTACGTATTGAAATTAATATTACATATTCTGAAAGGATATGATGTAGATTTCAATGAATTAACTAAACACATCTAACAGATTATGAATCAAAGAACCAGCCTTTAGAACACATCCATTACATGCATCAATTTATAATGCAGTTAAGTATTGCTGTATTTGTCACACAGTACTTTATCATGTAGGTCAGTATTTTTGTAAATAATTTCTTCTATGTGCGCGTAGAGTAAAGGGAGGTAAGGATGAATTCGGGATTTAAAGGTAGGTAGAGGTAAAGGGAAGTAAGCATATTTTGTGGGTTAAGAATGGGTAGAGGTAATGGAGATTTTAGGGTTTAGGAAGTGGGTAGAGGTAAAGGGAGGTAAGGAATAAAAAAAAAGAGTGTCCCCCTTAAAAATATTTAAAGGACACACACACACACAACCATGCATGCACACACACAGACACACACACACACACACATACACATATATATAACCAAGCACACCAGTGGAAGTTGGAGGTGTTTTCGTGTGAGCGAAAGGTGCTTGGTACGCTGCGGCCACGGAAGGGCCGAAGTTCAGCTACGGACTGTCATTACACAGTGAGCATACCGCATTACGGGTGCATCCTGGACTCTGCCCGATACGAAGGCTGCAGAAGGCGTTGGGCAGCAGAGGCACAGTTTATTTGCTCAAAGACACTAATCTTGATCCAGGTAGCTACCACGCATTCTGCCCAGAGGGATGCTGGTTCATGTGGTCCGTTCATACACCATCCAATGGGGGAGAAGTACTCACCATAAAGATAGGACCACTGACTGCACCTGCATAGAGAGGAGTGGCATCTGAAGAAGGAAGAGAATCCGAAACGCGTCATGCCACTTTTCAAATAAACTGACCAGAAACTGACCCGCTGTGTCCCTTCTCGTTCTTAACTGGATGCGAATCTTGCTGCATATTTCTTGCGTGACCACTGCGCAAGCTCATGGGACCCGCCCTGACGAACCAAGCACACCAGTGGAAGTTGGAGGTGTTTTCGTGGGAGCGAAAGGTGCTTGGTACGCTGCGGCCACGGAAGGGCCGAAGTTCAGCTACGGACTGTGATTACACAGTGAGCATACCACATTATGGGTGCATCCTGGACTCTGCCCGATACGAAGGCTGCAGAAGGCGTTGGGCAGCAGAGGCACAGTTTATTTGCTCAAAGACACTAATCTTGATCCAGGTAGCTACCACGCATTCCGCCCAGAGGGATGCTGGTTCATGTGGTCTGTTCATACACCATCCAATGGGGGAGAAGTACTCACCATAAAGATAGGACCACTGACTGCACCTGCATAGAGAGAAGTGGCATCTGAAGAAGGAAGAGAATCCGAAACGCGTCATGCCAATAAACTGACCAGAAACTGACCCGCTGTGTCCCTTCTCGTTCTTAACTGGATGCGAATCTTGCTGCATATATATATATACATATATATATATATATATATATATATATATATATATATATATATATATATATATATATATCAACTGCTCCCAGATTCCACCAGCCAGTTGCACTCACGAGCGGATGCTGTCAATGCGGGGGTGTGCCCGCTTCGAAGTATGAGCTCCCAAGATCCTTCCGAAAAGCGGTAAATCCAGCCGCCAAGAAAGAAGAAAGCACTCACGAGGGGGAGGTTTCCAATGATTTTTAATGAAACCTTCAAGCACCAGCAAGACGCGTTTCGGCACTTAGGTGCAATAGCGCTCAACTTAACCCCACAGTGCTTTTTAAGTCCTTTTTTCCCAGTTAGCGCTCTTTATTTCTCAACCGTTCATGTTACTACACCTGTACACTAATCTGTGTACACTGGGTACAGCTTACACAGCCACACCCAATGCGCAGGCGCCGACAATCGGTACCGCGCATGCTCATAGCAGAATGCAAGACTCTCCCGCACATGGGCATGATCATAGCAGGATATACTACTCTCCCGCACATGGGCATGTTCACAGCAGGATACACTACTCTCCCGCACATGCACAGCATAGCCATGACTCAGCTTGTGCTTGCACTGTCTGTTTTTTCTGTCCTTCCCCGCACAGGTGATCCGAATGATGCAGACTGCATTTAACGCACAAACACGGCCCAGGACAGTCTTACGGAGGCCGCAGAGACAACAAGAGGTTCAACGGAGACACTGACCGAAATTTTCGTGAGTAAACCGAGCGCTTCAGCTACGAGCCGGGTAAGCTCTCTTTCCACCGGTCCCTAACCCTCTGAGGCCCCTTATCTTCCCAGGGTCCACTCCTCTGTCAGACTACTCCATGGCGCAAATTTGGCAACAAGCCAACGTGAGGATAATCTTCCTTTCATGCACTTACCACCGTTTTTTTGTGTTGATGCGCTTACGATGCTTAGCCCACCACAAAACGTCATGTATATATGATAACTTTCACCCTAGCCATACCACCAATATGGCTACACCATTTGGTGCTTATTTATCGTCTACACAGCACAATAGATATCGGCAATCAAACTGCTTTGTGAATATGTTACCATACTAAGGGGTCAATTAGGATGGCGGACGGATCGCCACCGCCAGGCAGGCGGTGGCGATCCGTCCGCCATCCTTGCCCGTCCACCACCTATTTCCCCCGCCATATTACAATGGCGGGGGGACCGTGGCGGGCGGGAAGACCGTGGCGGATGGGAAGACCGTCCGCTGCTTTTCCACCGCGGTCGCCTTGCCAGCCATATTAGGATGTGCTGGGGGCTATGCCTTTCCGTGGCGGCAATGCCGCCACGAAAAGGCATACAGTCCTTGCATTGGGGGCCCGTTGCGGGCCCCCAGGGTGAAATGGGTGGTGGGGGGTGCACATGGGGGGTACCTATGGTATTCCCCTGCAGTTGCATGCACAATGCGGCAGGCACCGCGTGGTGCCTGCCGCTTTGTGCATGCAAATGCACAGCATGCATTTTTAACTTTGCGGCGGGTGCTGCTTACAGCAGCACCCGCCGCAATGTTAAATATACTGGATGTGACCGCCAGGGTGGTGGTCACATCCTAATTCCAACGGAGGGAACGCCGCTGCCCCTGCGGACGGTCCCTCCACCTCGGGGATGGCGAACGGACGCAGTTCCGTCCGCCATCATAATGGACCCCTTTGACTCTCCCCTGTATGTGTGTTTTGTCATACTTTTTGTATGTCCAGTAATGCTTTAAGAGGGAATCCCCTCACACATGTAAAGTACCTTAGCAAGTGCTACACATTTTTCAAAATCACACAATCACTTAAAATCAAATAATTTGCACCTACACACTTGGTCCTGAGGAAAGCCAGTTTTAATCATAAAGGCCTGGCTGAAACATGTAGACCACACCTGGATTTAGAAGACCCTGATTAACACTCCGATAACATCCAACAGCATTTTTTAATGCTAACAGTGACCCAGTTATTAAAATATAATTTACCCTCGGGTACTGGGACCCCTGTATAGCTTTTAACTGTTCACCTTCACGTCACTACACTGTACACTCAGAAACATACCTGCTCCGCTGTATTCAGGCATCGAAGCACACCCGGGACACACTCGGTGTCACTGGGTGGCCCGATGATGAAGCATGCCACCAACCAGGTTGGTGGGTGAGGGCTTCATGAACAAACAAAGGGTTTGTACCCTGTCTTACAGTCTTGAGTCTCTATAAATTCACAAATAGGCTAGTCCTTTTTGATCTCACATATAAAACCCCAGGGATACGGACTAGCTACCTAGTCCTCTCTCTCTCCTTTGATAGTGATATGTTTTGTTAAGTGTTATTTGTATAGTGCCTAATCACCAATGGTCTCTTAGCGCTTGTGTGAAAGTTACAACCTGACACCAACTCTTACCTGTCACAATATCCAATCTGTCAGAACTTATCTTGCCCAAAGGTCTGCATAAACAGAAGAGTTTTCAGTTTTTTCCTGAATGGGAGGAGAGCAGCTTATTCCACAACTGGGGAATAAATATTGAAAAGGCCCATCCACCCAAGGTAACTTTATCAAACCGTGGGCAGGACAACAGGCTTGCCTCAGACGACCGAAGGCATCGTCCCAGAACATATCACCTTAGACGGTCCTTAATATAGCCTGGTGCCATCCCACACAGGGCCTTATGTGCAATACATAGGCCCCTAAACATAGTGTTAAGCTTAATGGGAAGCCAATGCAGTTGATGAAGCAATGGTGTAGCATGTGATCACCTTGGAAGCTTGAAAATCTATCTTTCCGTATTGTTCATTACTACTTGGAGCTTCCCTTGCAACTTTTCTGGGAGCCCTATATATAGCTCATTTCCATAGTCCAGTCGCGACACAATCATTGCCGCCACCACAGTTCGCATTGTTGAAAAGGATAGGAGGGGTACCAATTTCCAAAGTTGCCTCAGAAGGCCCACACAGTTTCCTACCACTGTCGTCACCCGCCCGCCCAATGCCAGCTTACTGTCCAACTTAATGCCCAGACTCTTCACGACAGGCACCAGTGTGTGTGTAGCGCTTAACTCTAATGGCCAAGAAAGGTTTGTCCAGGGTTAGCCACCCGTGGTAATTGCTAGAAACTCTGTCTTATCTGGGTTTACTTTAAGTGAGTCAGTCATCCAGTTCCTTGTAAACCTAAGGATGTTCTGGGTGCTAGACTGTGCTTGCTTAGAGTTATCAATGCAAAGGATCAATTGAGCGTCATCCGTGTAATTAAACTGTTAACAATCCATTTGTGCTATTGCAACCACCAGTGTCTGGAGGTGAATATTAAAAAGCAGTGGGGAAAAAGCAGAGCCCTGGGGAACTCCACAAGACAGTGCTCCTTTACTAGACACAATGCCACCCAACTTTTGCGACTGACCCTTCAGGAAGCGGGAGTTTCACTGAAATGCCAAGCCTGTGATTCCCTGCTTCTGAATACGGTTCATCAACTTTAAATGGTCCATCGTGTCAAATGCAACTGTGAGATACAGCAAAATCAGCGCCGAAGGCCTATTCTTATCAGCCGCTGGCGTAAGCTCATTCAGTACAGAGAGCATCACCAATTCTATACCATGGTGAGCCCTGAAACCCACCTGCCACACATGGAACACTAATGTTCCTCTATAAATAGAGAGGGTTCTAAGCACATGTTGTTCAACTATCTTTGCTAGAAAGGGCAGCCTACATATTGGCCGATAGTTCTTTACGTTTTTTGGATCTGCCCCTGCTTTATTCAGTAGTGGAGTTACCATGGCTTCCTTAAAATTAAGTGGGACCGTCCTGGTTGCCTGGGAGTGATTTAAAAGAAAAGGCTGTTCCACCCCATCACAGGGAATGCCGTCTTGAACACCTTGGGTGGGCAAGGATCTTCTGATGCTCCTGATTTAACTCTAGCCATAAGGCATGATAGGGTGTCTAGATTCAGTCATGGGAACACTGAAAGCCTATCACCCTGAAAGTCAGATGTCTCCTCCACTAACAAAGGACATGCACTGATTCGGGTGTTACATACTTCTGTTAAGATATCCCAAATTTCCTTTAAGCATAAGTTCTGCATCTTATAACAATCTTCCAAGTTAGCAGTCGCATTCTGCTCCCGCCATTGGCTAACTTCCCTCAGCACCTTAAAGGTCTCCTTTAACATATCACTTGCCTCCCTAAGGACCATTATGTAATGCCCAAAGTGCTGCTGCTGCCAGGGGCTCTTCTCTGGGGACTGAATCCCCCATAAGTAAGCGCTCCCAGAAGGGAGGGACCAACAAGCGCTCTAAAGCGCCAACTGTCTCCTGTGGCGAGGGATGCCCAAACTGCTCCTGCTGACTGTGGCTCTTCTCTGGGTACTTGTATCTACACGAACCATTGGTTCAAATTGACAACCCTCATAGACGCTGAAGATTATGACGATGCGGTATATTTGTTTTTCCGCCCTTCATCTAGCGTCATGGCATAGTCATTGGGTGGTCAAAGGTAAAGTATGCCTGCCTCACCCGAGGCACCTCTGGAAAGTGTAGAAGTATCCAGAGAACAGAAGTGGTACCTCCCAATGGAAAGGAACACAAGGTCAGAATGAGGGAAGTGATAAAAAACAGTTTGCACACCACAGGCAAATTTATTCAAAAAGGTGAGAACTGTTGGCTAAGAGAATAGGGTATATCCGGTAATCGTGTAACTAGATTATCATATACTGTTGGTAGTTAAAAGTCGACATGTTTCAGCTCCTTGTGGCCCAGCCGGGTCTATGGAGCTTTCGTCAGGACAAATACAAACAAGGCAAACTGTACTTACACAACTTGTGCAGTATTCATGTGCTTAGGTAATCACAGATTCATTTTCCTGTATATTGGAAACACAAAACACAACATCATATTGTTCATATATGTGAAGTAGGCATACTGGACTGGCCAAATGTGTCACAGTCTATGACACACTATTCTTATTAGAAGGTGCCAAATTACCAAAGGTGCATAATAATAAATGCACACAAACTATGTGTGGGCGGTGAAGCAGATGGAAAACGTGAGGGAAAGCAAAATGGTTGTGATCGCAATCGGAAAGCGAACACTCAGGTTACTCATATCATTTCTTAGTTGTGACGCTAGCAATTTAATGGTAACCTCTATCAATCATCATTACCATGGTGTCACAGGCGCGAATTCTAAGTGACAAACTTCAAGCCAGAGATTATACCCCTCGGGTTATCTCTAAGTGCAGAAAACGGGCAAACAATCAACCACGCGACTGCCTACTACAGACCTTTGAGAAAGAACCAGTAAAAGACCTTGTGACCTGTGTCACTACCTTCTGGCACCTTCTAATAAGAATAGAACCAAGATTTCTGATCAACCATCCACCCCACAGCCTCCCAGCGAATCTAGGAGCATACATCAGATCAACATTGAATCAGCGCCTTTTTTAGAGGTAGGCCATGCGCCAACCGGAGATCCAGGAGGTCAAAGCAGCATAACCACTTTACCACCACCAGCCAAATCGACCAGAAGCCACAGAGTCTAGTCATCAACATATCGCAGATCACCTTAACAACCATGCAAGAAAAAGTCCTCCAAAAGGGCATAAGTTTTGTACCTACACATCATGGTAACGAATTGGATACAGCTATATCCTTCTATAGATTCATGAGAACACTAAGACTAAGAAAAATTTTCAATAATGTTTGTGAACCGCCAAGTACACCAGAGCAAAATACACTAATGGGTCTACGACCCAAAAGTACCTTCATACCACAAGTGAGTCATAAAGTGCTGGAAATTTTTGAAATTGTAGTTCAAAAGGATCTACACGCGATTTTCCAAACCAGAAGAAACAACGAATCCAATCTTTCCACTAATGAACGGCAAGCATTACATCAACTAGCCAATAACAGTGAGCTAATTATTTGCAAAGCAGACAAAGGGGGAGCACTTGTAGTTATTGAGTCCACTTACTATAATCACAATTTGGATGCCCATCTAAACAATCGAGATTTATACATGGCAATGGACTCTGATCCGACCAGCACCTTTAAGGCAATTTTAGTCACTATTGTCAACAAAGCCGTCTCTGCCAATACATCACTGAAAAAGACAAGAGGAACTTAATCGAAGATCACCCGCAAACACCCTACATATATCTAGTGCCTAAAATTCATAAACACCCCAGCAATCCTCCTTTCCGTCCCATTGTGAGTACATGTAATTCTATCTACGAACCTACAGGACTATACATCGATAAACATCTACATACTAGTGTTAAAAGCATGTCTACATTTCTACAAGACACTACTGCATTTCTGATCAAACTCAACAGTATCATCATTCCTTCAGATCATCGCATACTTTTGTGTACGATTGATGTAAATTCATTATACACCTCCATTCCCCATAACCTTTGTTTCGAAGCTTTAGAATCAGCCTTAGTTCTCACAGACAAACCATTGGATCTACAAGTTTTCATTATGGAACTCATGCAATTCACGCTACATCACAGTTATTTCAAAACTTCCAAAAATCACTACTACCTACAGCTATGCGGAGCTGCTATGGGCAATTGTGCCGCTCCGGCATATGGAAATCTTTTCATGTACTTTTTTGAAAAATTACACATCCTCCAGAATCACAATTGGCTACCATTTATTTGCGCATACTATCGTTACATTGACGATATCTTTCTAATATGGAAAGGTAGTGAAACTCAATTACTGTACGCAATTGACAATTTGAACTCAGTGAATGATCGGATACAATTCACACACACAGTCAATGAATCAGAAATATCTTTTTTGGATGTCCAAATCAAATTAATCAACAATCAGTTAGTTACATCTGTCTTCACCAAGGCTTCCGACCGTAATAATTATCTACATTACAACAGCTTCCACCAACCGAGCCTTAAACGTCACTTACCATACTCGCAACTGTTACGTGCAAAAAGAATTGCTTCCTCGAGAGAGCTCTACACAGAGAACAGTACCAAAATCATCAACAAATTTCACCAACGTGGCTACCCCAGATACCTCACGCAAATGGCAGAAGAATGAGCTGCTGTGAAAACTAGAGATGAACTAATCAAACCCAAAGATAAACACCTGGAACAGGAGACCCGCCTAGTTTTTGTGTCCAAATATTCTACACACTCTTCGAAAATCAAAGAGACGATTCGCAAACACTGGCCTCTATTACAATCTAAAGCAGATTTCAACAAAATTTTTGATAACTTCCCTATTTTTGCATACCAGCGCTTTCAAACAAACCTATTTCTTCAAGTTCCATGGTTTTCAAAGGTACCTTACCATGTCACAACTGCGGTCAATGTAGCAGCATAATTAAAGGAAACACAGTATCCCACCCCACGCAAGGCACTTCAATACACCTTCAAGTTAATGCTACTTGCGATACCAGCAATGTAATATATTTACTGAAGTGCCCATGCGGCCTTCCCTAAGTGGGAAAAACTGAGCGGAAAATCAAAACAAGGCATCGTAGCAACATTCGCACAAAGAACTTGAAGTCATGCATTACCGCCCATTACAGTAAAAATTTCCACAACCCCAGTCAAATTCGTCTTTTAATTCTAGAAGTTATTGAAAAAGCATCGCACAGGGATAACAACAAATATCTGCTGCAACGTCAACTATATTGGATTCACCACCTGCACGCCCTCCAGCCCAATGGGCTAAATGAAAGACTGGAATTTAGCTGTCACTTGTAATTCTTATTGATGACACTCTTATCATTCAATCATGATCTCTCTTATGACTGCCCTCCGGAGCCAGCCCGTGTCAAAATATTATTATCACTGTATATTCTCTACTCTCAGTCTTAATCTCCATTATATTTCTTTCTCTGTTTTGTATTCTGTGTAATTGTTTCTTATGTTGTTTTTCTCTTCCTCTTTCATCACCTTTCTATTTTAGGCATTGATTTTCTGTTATGCTCTGTTGAAATTTATTATTGTGTTATTGTCGTTCTCGACATATCCTTGTTGTTAGTCAGTTCCTCATTACCACTGTTATCCTTGTGTTTTGATTTTTTCACTCAATCACGACTATCCGCTATCTCACATCTTTATTGAACTCAGTGTTTTCATACACCCATCTCTTGCGCACTTCGTCCAAGCCGTTTTCAGTGTCCACTCCTCCTTACACTGACGCCGTCCTTTTTGTATGTCTACATACGGGGGTTCTTTTCTAAGCATGCGCACTATGTACGGCGGTTTGCGGGTTTCGCGTAAACATGAACCGGGTATTACCTTGGACTATGGGATATTCTCATTTCTGTAGTTGGTAAGTGTCACTGTTCCATTCTTGATCACAAGTGCTTTGTGGTCTACTACAATGTCGGCACGTACTAACTACCGGTCACCGTTCTGCTATGTATATATTTGGGTTGAATATTGAGCACAATCTCGACTCTCGTCGCTGGTTCACTTCTTACGATCTTGGGATACGAGTTCTTTCCATTTTTAATTGTTATTCGAACACCTCAACTTTCTTTAGTTCACTTTTTTACTCATTGTTTGTCCCAAGCATCGCGTCACTTCATTAATTAGCATGTCATTTATTAATTAGCATGTCCTTACTTACTTCACAAATTCCCCGTTTCCTTTTTGAGTTTGTCAGCACACCTCTCCTTCGATTTCACTCACCCCTATGGCACCCCACTCTTTATCCTATGTTATATTTTTAACCATTCGCCTATTCACTTTCACTTTGCTAGCATAGTCTTCGTTTCACTTTTTAAACACGCTGCCCATATGGTGGGGGTTTAAGTTTCAGTTTCATTAGTATAAGTATACTCATGTTGTATTCCCGCCTCCCCTACTCAGCGATACAAATGCATTTCCTCGTATTTTCATTTCAAAGATTCCCCCTGATGAAGTGCAGTGCACGAAATGCATTGGGAATACCGACAATACGGAGTTTCTTTGAGCTATTTACCTGTTGGATCTTTGGTTAACTGCAGCTAATTGCACTCATATGACATAATATGACAGATTGGCATAACCAATACCACATATGAAAAAAAGAAAAAATTAAAAATTGAACACAATGAACTACAAATAAAAGATGATGTTCTGATCTACTACATTTGGATTAATTTACATACATTGACTTTACGCGCTTTTGCGCTTCAAGAGTGCTCAGTGGCAGTCCTTGCTCGCAGTAAGGCTTTGTTCGCGTATTGTCCTAGCTGTAAGACATTCCTGTCACTTCTTCCATGTCATTATCATCATGGTAATACTGTTCATCATGAGGGTCATCAAAGTAATTATTGTCAGAACGACCCTGTGAGGCTGCAGCTCTCTGCCCCTATCAGCACCAACAGCTCAATGACCCGGTCCACAAGAACCTTGTCCTCTAGAGACTGCCACCTTCTGAAAAAGCACAGGACACTCGCTACACCAGTGACCCTCTTCCTTACAATACACACTGATTTGGCCACAAAGGCGTCATGTTCAGCTGCCTACTAGTGCATGGAAGCTGTCGGGCAGGACCATCACGTCCTCTGCCATTCCCTTTAAACGCCTGCTGCAACAACACCTTTTGTCTTTAAACCCTTATGCTTTTTATCTGTCCTTTCTTTATCCTCATTGTCTCGATGTTCATAATATTGGGCCATATTCCAAATAACATAAGGAGAAGAGGTGTACCAGGTACTTCCAGAAGCCTACAATCAAAACATTTCGGGAAGTAAAATAGAAATAAATCTATTAAAAAACAACCGAACACCCCCCTCAATTGACAAATCCTGCCCAATATAATCCAAAAATGTAGCCTTGAAGCAAGTGAAAAAATCAGACACACTCTCATCTTTCTTTTGGCGACAAGCTGATAAGTTATCACAATCTATTTTTCTTGGTGGAATAAGAGAATTCATATATGCAATAATGCGACCTGGCAAATAAAGTATCTCAAATCGAGGTTTATCACCTGGCTTCCTTTCCTGATCCCATCCTTTAATCACATCCCATGTACCTCCCAACTCCACAACATGATCTTGTGTGTGTACCTACCTCCAAATATCAACTGGAACCAACAGACCAAAAACATTTTAATATCAGCAAGAGTCATTACAGTGGAAGAGGCAGCTTTATTCGGTTCTTTATAATATGCAGTAGGATTGTTTCTAGGGTCAGGCAAGTGAGCTTTAAGAGGTAAAACTTCACTTTTTTCCACGGAGTATAAACCCATTGTTCCTGAAAATGGGCCACCTCCCTCGACCTAGAAATATTACCACTGCATCCGTTAATTCCAGCAATTCTGCATGATGTATGGGATGAACCTCCCGCACAGGAAACTGAGACACTGACCTGGGACTTTTCTCATGTAGTCTTCCCCTATATGCTATTATTTTTGTAACATTAGCAAAAACTTGCTCTGGCTGCAGTTCACTGATGTATATTCGATCTCTAATATCATATAAAATTTGAGGCGCTTTGGAGTGAGCGAGCTGTAACCATGGTTAAAGGGCCCGATTTTGACCCTTGCCCACTACCATCTCAGTATATTTAGCTCCAATATAGTGATGTGTAGGCCTGTTTCTGACTTTGTCTTGCTTAACGGCAGAGCTGACTATTGCCTTTGACATGCTCTCATGTCATCTTGCTTTGCAATTTATACTGTCATATAACATGGTGATGTGTAGGCCTGCCACGCTACAAAGTAGAGTTTGATTATGTCCCTTTCAGTTTCTGACTTTATCTTGCTTATTGGCAGGGCTTGCCTATTGGCTGTGGCATAATCTTATCTTAACCCAAAATTAATGCGCTAGATTGCATATTTTTAGGTGATCCTTCCCCTGAACCTACTGTTAGGTGTATTGACTGATTGTCCCTGGTTCAGGGCTGTCGGACAGCCCCTGTGGTTGTTAATGAATGTGGCATAATCTTATGCCATCTTGCATACTAATTTTGGCTCTTTGCGGGAGTAGTGGCCTATGCTTAAGCAACTCCATTTTCTGAGCTGTCTCCATCTTCTGAGCCTTCATAGGTGAGAAGTTATGTTTTGCTTTCACTTGTTTTCTGCACTCTGCATACTGGTAGAAACCGGTTCTTATCGGAGGAATGTACATGCTCTGTCTCAAAGTCATAGCAATAGCCTGATCAACCAATGCCGTGGCCTAGAGGCGGGCTGGTGTTGAATCTGATGAGAGAGAGGGGGCAAGGCTCACAGGAGCTTTGTCCTACATTTCCACTTCTACTAAAGGAGCTGTCTGAGACTTAATCTCTGATAGTTCATCACAGTGCAGACATGTAGCTGTGACGGTGGAGCAGAGAATCCTGTTTTGGCTGGAGAAATGGACTTCCCTCTGGCGAAGTGGAAATGGGATTTGTAGAAACTTGGTGAGAAGTTCTACTAACTCTTATTTTCTAGCTGTTCCTAGCTAACTATTGTCTCCTATTTTCAGGTTCTATACACTGATTTAGATATAAGGTCTATATATATGTTATTCTGATTGCATTTAGTGATCATATAATTGGTAGTTTAAAGTTGCTGCTGTAAGTGATATAGAAGGCCTATCGTGACATATTAGTGATTCTTTTCTTTTGTCATTTTATCATTGTGTAATAAAGAAACCCCAGAGCATATAATTATTTGTCTGTGTTCCTTGGGATGGGAGGTCATGGCACTTCTGGCCAAAATACTGTAGCATCGGGAGGACGGTAAGTTTCCCTTCCTGCAGGTAATTGTAGAAAGAGGAAAGCCTAAAGTTGTAAGTATTCTACCCAGAGGCATTGTTAGGAGGGGCATGCAATGTTTATACAGTCCCATCAGGGTGGGCTTTGTTCGCTTTGTTCGTATTGTTGTCACCCTGTGGCCCTTGGAAGTGTGTTGCTGTCACACCCTGGGGTACGTTGACCTTGTGGCCCTTAGTTTCTTGCGTTGTTTTACCGAGTGGCATTGTTGTCCCGGGTTGTTGTTGTCGCCACTGGTATTGCTCTTGCGTTGTTGTTGCTGTTCGCAAGCTACTCAGCAATAGCTATATATCTTTAGTTAGTTGTTAGTATTATTCCTTTCTTGGGTAAGTATTGTGAAGTATTGTGTCCCCTTTTGGGTCCCAAGAAGGGATAAGGTCGTATGTCCTGATGATTGGCAGAATTATCAGGTCATTACATCTGGCGCCCCTTCACAGGATTCAAACGGGTGGATAAGGGGATCAAATTACATCTTGGCATCTGGACTCATAGGATTCGATGGGTGGAATATAAGGGGACTGAGTTATGTTTTTCAGAGAGATTGAAATCCAACTTCCAACTATCAATTGATTTATTTGTATTGGAAAGCCCATATGGTGTGTACTGGCTCATAAGTGAGCTAATTGTGTTGGGTTGAGTGAGAATTGCTGTGTGTTTAACTGTGTTTTGCATAAAGGGGTTGTAAATAGCTTGCTGAGGTACTTGTGCTTTGTTGAGTGCGAATTGCTGTATGTTTAAATGTGTTTTGTATAAAGGGTTAGTAAATAGCTTGTTATTTTAGGTAGAAAGGGCTGGATCCCTTTAAAGTGTTCATATATTAAAAGATGCATTTAAAATGTATGCAGTTTCAACATGAATATAACATCTCAGAATATAACCCTGAAAGGTGGGTTGACGTTTCAGACAGAGATAGTGGGGTTATGGTAAATATTTTGCTTAATATGTATTCACAATTTGAGCAGATGCAAAAAGAATGCAGTGAGCTGAAGGAAAGGTTAATTGATGCCCAGTGTGAAAATATACCTTTGAAAACAGAAATAAACGTGGATGATTCAAAAGATGTCAAAAATGTTACAGAAAATGCAGTCAGCCTGCAAGTTACACAGATTGTTTCAATTAATTCTTCCGAAGAGGGTTTTGAGTCAGAAAGGAATGTGCAGGAAGATAAACAGACCAGTGTTTCAGAATTAACAATTACCGGTTGTGGAGATAAAGCACACATAACAGTGCACAATATATTTCGCTTTTTTAAGTGTGAACAACAGCAAACTGTGTACAATTATTATGACTGACTAATTCAAAGGTCTAAAAATGTATTTTGGGATTTTACCCAAAAGCAATGTGCTCCTCTTAGTTACAGTGAAGCGCAGGAAAAAAATAAGTCACTTTTAAATTCAGATGCTGAACAAATGCCCATGACTCTGTGCTTTTGCATGCTAAAAGATACTGGACAGAGCAGAGTTGGTGAAAATGTGATCTGCTTATGGGAGATTGCATTGGTTATTAAATGTCCCATATAGACAGGAAGGTAGTCTGCGCAAAACTGAACAGAAGCAGATTTGGTAACATCAATCATAAGAATAAAATGTTTTCGCAAATGTGAGTATTCCTGGCCCATGAAAATTGACTGTTGCAAAACAAATATATATCTTTTTCCCTTTTAACTGATGCTGCCCCAGATATTGTTACAGAAGTACCGACTTGGTATACGACTTTTTAATGTTGCCAATGTTTTGTCTTTTTGTTATCAATAGTCCTTAAGTGTTTAGCTTGCTTTAATTTGGTCTTTCATGAGGCTGTAGACAAATGACAGTTTAGAATTTGCTTGAATTAGTTAGACAGAAGTGTGGAGCATTTAAACACAGAACACAAGGTTTTGCTGTTTTTCGTCTGAGACAAGAGAAGAGTTTTTAGACTGTGTGACATGTGCTTCCTTAAAAAAAAATATAAAGGTACATGCATTTAAATGTGGGCTGTTCAGTATGGTTTTGGTCTTGTGTATCAAATCTAAGAACGGAAAGTTCCACAGTTTTGGGCTGTGAGCATTTAATTGTAAAATATTTGCAAAGTTGGGAAAAGAATATTGCATATGGACTGATTTCTAGCTGGTTTCTTCTGACCTTGGTGAGATAACATGGCATTCCACAGCCTTTCTTTCTCAAACGGCTTTGTGAAGGGAGGGCTAGCTAGAGCGAGTGCAGGGAGCAGAGACGTCTCTGCCTGTTATGATTGGCAATGCACCAGCTTTGGTCCGTGGAGCTTATGTAAAGGGAGGGCAGTGTCTGAAGTAGAAAGGAGGGGGGAGAGAAGGAGTGAGTAAAGAATGAAGCAAGCTGCCCCAACCCTTCTGGCTGTGTCGGAAAAACTTAAATTTTATTAGGCAAAACTTAGAGGCTATACCGCAGGTAGTATTCTTAGACAATTCCCCAGATGTAGAGGAGAGGTTTGCAAATAGAAATAACATTCTTGTATTTTTAGAAATGTAAAAAAAAAATCTGTGTTTTGAATTCTCTTTCTTTTGCTAGAAAAGTGATACTTGCTTATCATTTCAGATTGCCATATTGCGGTGCCGGGGTGTGAGTGACGCATTCCCCACATGCGTGGGCCCATCCCTCCCTCCCCCCTCTTCCCCAACCCCCCCCCCAGCCTGGTGGAGCTGATGAGCCTGACGGTGGAAGATGATGCCCTGTGGCTGATGGGAGCTGATAATCCATGGCTGACCAGACCAGATGGGGTTCTTCCTTGTCGAGGAGATACAGATGAAGATGGATGTTGGAGAGCTGTGTCCTGCACCGATGGACTGCTTCCTTCCAAGCAAAAAGGATTTGACAGAATGTTCTTCAACAAGTGGAACTATTCTCTTCACGTGAGCCTGTCTATCAATGTGTGCCTCTCACACAGGAGAACTGCTTGTGTAAAAAGTGAAGATAAAGGGAACTGTGTACTGTTTGATCAACATGGAGTTCAAATCTGGCAAGAGAAGATGTTTTTGTTTTTTGTTTGTTCGTTTTCACAGAGAAGAACTTTTTTTACAGAGACGCTTTGCTGCAATTAGAGTAGATATTTTCTGAGCTACAGACTGAACTTTACAATACATAAAAGGTTGGCTGCCTTAGCAGTAGTGTTTCCAGTTTAATCATTAGAGGCATTCAAAAGATTCATTCAACAAGCATCCAGATATTTGCTAGAGTCCTTTTATGCACCTGAGTTATTGCTTTTACATGAATTTTAGTAATGACGTATTTGCTTGCTCTACAGTGATAATCATATATTTTGCTATATTTTTCAGTTATGTGATGTAGTTCTTTTCAAACACATTCATGATTTGCTTAGAACTATATGTTTTATGTGTAGCCACTTCAGCACAAGAGTTGCTGATTCAACATGTGCTTTTTCGCAGCTGTGTTTTTGATTCTAAATATGGTTTTTCCCTTGTAGGTATGCTTTCAATTATGGCCTGCAGTTTTGTTTCTTTCACTTTAGAAATTTAGTTTTAAATGGTTTTGCCTTCAGTTAATAGATACAGTGCCCCAATGATAGTTTTGTTTTTCAGTCATGATATCCAGTTGCTAGTTACTTTGCAATAATACCACTTTTGCAGTTAAAAGATGCGGTGCTTCACTCATAGCTGTGCCTTTAGTTCAGAGATCTTGTTTTTGATATATGTGACTGGTGATGATCAAGGGTCATGGGGTGCAATGTAGTGACTGAGCCACTTTTGTGGTCTGATGCCCTATCGTGACCCTCAATCACCGCCATTTTGTATTGATTTTAGTGTGTTATGTTATTCTAGCCTTAATGTAGAATGGTCTTGCATATGCCTCCTTCTCTTCTGTTCTATAATCTTGTTGTCTTTCAATACATAGTCTTGCTAAGAATAGAAGGTATGGGGTGTTGAGGTGCAGTATTTTTGGTGATGGTGCACACATGTGCTTCATGGTGGATTCTGCAGGATTAAGTGTCTAATGTTATTTGGGTTAGGTGAATTATGACTTTGGCCTATTGGCTTGGACGTGGTCTTATGTCATTTGGTTTTATAAGTCTGAATCTATTAGTTTAGCTGCTTCAATTGTATTGATTCCTGGATTGTCAATTTATAATGCTAGGGCTATTAGTAGACGGGCTTGTCTTATGGTTAAATCTGTTAACCACACCTTGATTGCTTTATCTGATTTCCTGCTTGATATGTGTGGTGCTTAACAAGCTATTTTGCTGTTCAGATCCTGATGGATCATGTTGCTTTAATCTTTCTGACCACTCTAAATCCATTCAGTCTCATATTATTGCTTTGCATAATTGTTATCTGAAGTTCAACAAACCCTTGATAAAGGATTGAGGGATTAGCTCCTTGGGTGGTAACATGATGCTTTGTTCTATCTTGGGAGGTGTACCTTTTAGTCATCTATTTTCAGTTGCATTATGCTGTTGCATTCAATGTGTGCCTAGTTTTTTGAATATGTTTCACCCTAGAACTGCTTTTGCCCATTCTGTCAGTTATGTTTCTCATTATTCCAGTAATGATTTACATTCTGTTTGATGTCTATATACATGCGATGGTGTTGGACAATGGTCATGGGTGGAATGTAGTGACTGAGCTATTTTATGGTTAAAGGGCCCGATTTTGACCCTCGCCCACCTCCATCTCAGTATATTTATCTCCAATATAGTGATGTGTAGGCCTGTTTCTGACTTTGCCTTGCTTAACGGCAGTGCTGACTATTGCCTTTGACATGCTCTCATGTGATCTTGCTTTGCAAATTATACTGTCATATAACATGGTGATGTGTAGGCCTGCCACGCTACAAAGTAGGGTTTGATTATGTCCCTTTCTGTTTCTGACTTCATCTTGCTTAATGGCAGGGCTTGCCTATTGGCTTTGGCATAATCTTATGCCATCTTTCATACTAATTTTGTCTCTTTGCGGGAGTAGTGGCCTAAGCTTAAGCAACTCCATTTTCTGAGCTGTCTCCATCTTCTGAGCCTTTCTGGGTGAGAAGTTATGTTTTGCTTTCACTTGTGTTCTGCATTCTGCATGCTGGTAGAAACCGGTTCTTATCGGAGGAATGTATATGCTCTGTCTCGAAGTCATAGCAAAGGCCTGATCAACCAATGCCGTAGCCTTGAGGCGGGCTGGTGCTGAATCGGATGAGAGAGAGGGGGCGAGGCTCACAGGAGCTTCGTCCTATGTTTCAACGTCTACTAAAGGAGCTGTCTGAGACTTAATCTCTGGTAGTTCTTTTCAGGGCAGACGTGTAGCTGTGACGGTGGAGCAGAGAATCCTGTTTTGGCTGGAGAAACGGACTCCCCTCTGGAGAAGTGGAAATGGGATATGTAGAAACTTGGTGAGGTGTTCCACTAACTCTTATTTTCTAGCTGTTCTTATCTAACTATTGTCTACTATTTTCAGGTTCCATACACTGATTTACATATAAGTTCTATTTGTATGTTATTCTGATTGCATTTAGTGATCATATCATTGGTAGTTTTGAAGTTGGTGCTGTAAGTGATATAGAAGGCCTATCGTGACATATTAGGGATTCTTTTCTTTTGTCATTCTATCATTGTGTAATAAAGAAACCCCAGAGCATTTCATTATTTGTCTGTATTCTTGGGGTGGGAGGTCAGGGCCCTTCTGGCCCAAATGCTGTAGCATCGGAAGGATGGTAAGTTTCCCTTCCTGCAAGTAATTGTAGAAAGAGGGACGTCCCGCTCTCATCCAGGGAAGCCTAAAGTGGTAAGTATTGTACCCCGAGGAATTGTTAGGAGGGGCATGCGGTGTTTATGCAGTCCCACCAGGGTGGGCTTTGCTCGCATTGTTCGCATTGTCGTTACCCTGTGGCCCTTGGTATTGTGTTGTTGTCGTACCCTGGGGTACGTTGACCTCGTGGCCCTTGGTTTCTTGTGTTGTTTTACTGAGTGGCGTTGTAGTCCAGGTTGTTGTTGTCGTCTCTGGTATTGTTCTTGAGTTGTTGTTGCTGTTTGCAAAGTCCTCGGCAATAGCCAAATATCTTTAGTTAGTTTTTAGTATTATTCCTTTCTTGGGTAAGTATTGTGAAGTATTGTGCCCCCTTTTGGGTCCCAAGAAGGGACATGTGCTTAAGGGCATGCTGCTGTATACAGTGGTCAAAATCTCCTATAGTCACCCAGACATCCTCCCTACTATAAATAGGATTACAAGCCCACTGTGCAGCCTGATTGGCTATTTTATCTCGCACATCAGATTGCACCAAGGGTCCCATGCACTCCTTAAATTTTGTCAAATCTCTATCCTCAAATCCACGTAGCGACGTCCCACTACTTACTAATGTCAGAGGATGAAAAACCATGGTGGGAGAAGCAACAGAAGCACTATCGTCGCTGATAGATGTGTCTCAGGAGAAGGAGCTGGTGAGAGGGACATTGAGACAAGAGTTGTGGGAGGAGTACTAACAGTCACAGGTGCCACAGACGGCAAAGAAACAGAAGTAAGTGGAGGAGGAGGATGAGCTGAAGCCACAGCTGCTGAAATAACAGCGGTAGACACAGGGACAGAGCCAGTGGATGCAACTGTAACAGGCAGCTGTGAAGGCACCGGAACAGTGGGATACATTTTTTATGGGGTATATGGAGGAGGGGGTCGGGTATCCAACAATTCTTCCACAAAAGTATCATCTTCTTCCTGAACCACATTCAATCTATCAATTTGTAATCAAAACCTTCTATCTTCACATTCAACACACTTTTCCTGGTTTCCCTGTCATGTGCTATAGCTTTCTGAGTCGCATTTTCCCTTCACAGGCCTCTTTTTCTGCCTTCAATCACCTCTGTCTAGCTGCTTTCTGCCATGTTCTGAGTAGGGTTGGGCGGAATTTGCGTAATCGCGTTACGCAAATCTCTGCGAAATGCAGAAATTCCGCAAACACACGGAATTGCTTGTTCGCGATGCTTTTTTATTGTTCGCGATCGCTATTGCATGCTCGGGGGAAAATATCTTGCGTGCACGCATTTTGAGAACGCGAACAAGCAAAAAATGTCATGAAGTCGCGGAACCCAGATTTTTGGGCAAGTTTGCGTTCTCCGTGGAACGCGAAATTACCTAAATTCTGCAAATTCCGCGCGCGGAACGGAATTTGCTGCCCAGGCCTAGTTCTGAGGGAATCAAACATAGACTGCCTACTTAATTTCTTTAACAACTGTCCTTGTAAATACTCAATCTTTTGTTCATCGAAAGTGCCCGTCAATGGCCACTGCTACTCGGCACTGTCCCTCGTATATTAGTGCCATAATGCACAAATCATAATAGGGCCAAGACCATGCTTCGCATACATATCAAAATTCAAAGTGCCTTCTGGAGGCTTTGGCTGAGTTTCTTCCAATCGAGCATCAGCAGAACAATAACGACAGTACAAAGAACACAATTTACAGACACCAGGCAATTTCAAAAGAAAACAAATTCACTATCTTATTCCTGGCAAAGCAAGTGCAAATGCTTTTATCCAAAAGTCGGCCCTTAGACCGTGCCAAATACAAACCAAAATGGTACCATATTCACAAAGAACCAAAACAAACTCACCTGATATATGCAGCTCAAATGAAATATTTCTCCACTGCCGACTCTTCGGACCAAACAGTCAGATCCAAGGGTTTTGCCATTCAGGACTTCAGTCGGGATGACCACTGGAAGGGGCAACTGTGAGTACCAGGAACTCTTTTTGCAGGGATCCATGATCCGTCCATCCAACGATGGCCTCGACCTTCCCCCTGTCTGCGGAAGGGGATGGGTCACTCACCCTGAAGGAGTCCCTATTCGGGCTCCAACTGAATCAAGTGGCCCAAATAGGGTCACTCCGGTCACTCACGACCACCTCTCAGCCTTCCATATCAACTGAAGAGTCGGTCAAACAGTAGGGAATACAAACCAATATCTATTTATTTGGGTACACTCAGAGTGGAGCCCAGTGTGCCCAGTTGCTTAGGAGTGTTGCAGAGGGACTGACATCAGCAAGCATAACAATACATTATGTACACTTCAAAACCAATGAAAGCATGCCCACCATGGAATTTTTAAAGCAGATGCATCTACACAGTAAATTACAAAGGAGTACGTTTCGATTCAGAGGTCGGGAACATATTATCTACTATTCAAGGTCAGTCTGCCTGTGCCCACCACTGGACAAGTGGGAGAAGGCCTATATCTAAAGAGAAAGATAAGCCCTAATAAGAACAGTATATTCATTAGCAAAGCAGAACTTAGCATCGGAAAAACAAAACCTAGGGTAGGCCTTTTCTTGGAAATAGCAAAAGATTAGTTTTACAAAATGGTGCCGCAAATGCTAACTAACGTAAAACATTTTAAAAGCAAATTTCGCAATTCTAACAGTTCCGTGAAATGAGACATTGCTCGATAATTAGGAGCAATATTCTAAATGTAGAAAGGCTCCCAACCTTCGCTGGTTGGCAAGATCTAATTCAGTTTTCTTTTGTAAGTTATGGCCTAGTGGATGGACTCATGGCATTTGAAGTCCACACAATATCTGATGCACATACCATCAACCAACTTAAATTGTGTGCCTCAACAGATCTCTTGAGAAATCAGTGCATCAAGACAGACAGGGGGACAGGTGAAGAGACTAGTGCTGTTAGTAGAAATCATCAGTGACTGAAGCCTATGATCCCATGCACTCTGTATGGAGCTGAAGATGTGTGGGCTGAGAATTTGTTGACACTCCTCCCTCCCGGAAGAGGAAATTCCCAAGGCTAGGGATCTTAATTCAGGGAGGTCTAGCAGCCGTTTGAGTAGGTAAGAAGTGCCGATGGTATCAAAAATCTATACTACGCCTATTGATAGTAACTCAAAAGTTAACTCCACATCATTGGATGCTGAACTAACTTTGGAATTCCTGGTAAAGATTGCCTCATGGAATGTAGCAGGAATAGTCAAACTTCTGCCGGATGTTGAGTGGGGTAGATTTATTGACTCCTATGATATATGCCTATTTCAAGAAACTTGGTGCCTTGTATCATTTTATAGAAATGGGTATACATCCTTTTGTGCCGAAGCAACTAAGACTGCAAAGGGAAAGCCATCAGGGAGACTGGTTATTTGGATTAAAACTACACTTCGATATAATATTAGCACCCTGCCCTGTGATTCCAAGGACATTTTAGCACTCAGACATTTGTTCCCCTCTGGCCTGTCTTTAAAAATATTCGATGTTTACAACAGAGTAGAGGGTAGAAATGAAGAAACTATCATCATTTCCCAACTTGAGCAACTGCTTCTGAAATATGGGGCAAGAGACCTTACCATGGTGGCAGGAGATCTCAACTCAACTTTTGAACCAATAGCTGCTGTTCCACATGACTTAACTTCTGAGATGGATAAACAATGGGGTATAACCCACTTAGAATGACCTAAAGTAAGATGGTCTCCAAAAGCAGGCTAGCTGCTGGCATTAACACTTGATCATGACCTTAGAGCCACTAATGGGAGATGGCTCTTGGATCTCCAGGGCAAATTCACTTTTAATGGACCGGGCCATTGTAGTAGAATAGGCTATTTTTTGGTACAAGTTGAGCTTTGGCCTGCCATCAAAGACATGGAAGTTTGACAATATATATTAATACAACCTTACGCCATGGGAGCTGGGGTAACTGTGACATTGGAGCACTCCAGTCCACCAATACATTTAGATCTATCAGGTGGGAGTGGATAGTTAAAAACCCCTCAGCCCTTGATACTATCCAAGGGAATTGTTATTGCTGACAATGAACATCTGTCCGAACTCCCTAGTGATATTTGTTTATAAAGTTTTATATAGCGGGGAATCAATATGATGGCAAAAATGCATGATATGTTGGGGGGGAAATATGAGTCTTGGTACAACAATGCCTGTAGAGTGGCTAAAGGTAAGCTCCTTGTTGCTATCAAACCAAAATCACAAGCAGAGATTGTTAAATCTAGAGCACATCACAGGGATGTGATTACAAATGCAAAGAGGGAGTGGAAAGATTCACTATGGTCGAATATGCATGGTTCCCTGGCTAATAAGAACACCAAAGAATTTTGGAAAACTGCAGATGTGGTCTGAAGTGGAAACAAGCCAGTAATCAATTTTTATATTCAACCAGAAGAGTGGGTAGAACATTTTAGTCAACTGTATACAGATAAGCATAGGACGACAAATGATAGTGTCATCTTATATGTTAGTGGCATAGATCTGCTCCCCTCAAATGTCTGTTTTTCTATCAAAGTCTTTAAGCATAGGATTAGCACAGTGCCATCCACGCCGAGATAAAAAAGGACAAAGTCTTTTGCCATTTCTACAGCAAAGTCTTTAAGCATAGGACTAGCACAGTGCTGTCCTTGCCGAGCTGTAAAATGACAAAAGACATTTATCACTCCAGGCACAGTATTACAGCTTTGAATTGGTAAAATACCAAATCAAGCCAACCTGAAATGAATAAAAGCAACCCCTGACACAGTGTTTCACTCTAATTAGAGCTCTTCATTTGAGGTGAGCAGATCTAGAGTGTCGCTGGTGTTGAGAGTGCTCTAACAGGAGCTGCTTTCCACCTAAATTGATAACTACCCAGAGTTCTCCCCTTCTTTTTTGCATAATTTATGCGTCACTCTATGCCTGAATGCGTCACTCTATGACTGAAAGGGTTTTGTTTTGACTTATACTGGGTGCTCCCTTGTGTTAAGAAATTTTAGCCCATATCTTATGCTTTTAGAATATGTAAAATTGATTTAAATATGTAACATTAATTTTAAAGCAACTCAACATAAGTTCAATGCAAGAAATATTCATTTAAACTGTGATCATATTCATTTAAAAATGTCTTGTGTTCATTCCGATATGTGCTTTATTAATTTCATAGCATGCCACATTAATCTTGCATAGTTTCATAATCATTTCAAAATGGGTCATATTAATTTTAAGGAAAGCCATATTAATTTTGATGTTGGCCATATTAATTTCAGGTGTCCTACTCATTTTAAAGTGGTTCATATTCATCATAACATGTCATATTCCTTTCAATGAATGTCATATCCATTTCAATGGATGTCATATTCACCTTAACACCTGCCATAATAATTTTAACATGGGTCATATCCATTTCAACATAGGTCATATTAATTTCAATACATGCAATATTCATTTTGATGTGTATCATATTGATTTCAAATCATACCATATTCATTTTGACAATTTTCATTTTAATTTCAGCAATGGCTATATTCATTTTGAGGCATGTTGAATTAATTCAAGGGGGCTCATATTCATTTCAATGCATATCAATTTGTGACCGTCTCCTGTTGTCGCTCTTGTCCTTGGTCCACCATCTTGCAAACCAGCAGACATTCTACTGCCCTCCCTTGGTGCTGTGACTGCGTCCCCCCTCCGACCTCGCTTAATGGAACTCTGCTCTCCTGGTTCTTTGGGTCTTGACCTGAGAAAATCTACTATTTGTATATATATGTATATAGAGATAAGTCTAGCCACTAGTATGTGTAGTAGACCTTTATACTCTCTACCATTCCTATGTGACTATAAGAGTATATCCATTTGTATCTCTTCCTTTAGTGACTTGCAACTTGTACGTTTGCATTTTTTATTTCTGTTTGTATCTCTTCCTTGTGTGACTCTACAACTTGTACAATTGCAATTTATTTCTGTTTGTATCTTTTATGTAACTCGTGTAATCCTAAATCCTTATGTATCGCAACTGGTTCGTATGTAAAGCGCTCTGACACCTTCGAGTAATGTTTGTGCTATATAATATTGCATTAAATAAAATAAAATAAAATAAAAAAATCTTAACATGTCCTATTCCTTTGAATGTATGTGTCATTCATATTAACAAATCTTATATTCATTTTAACATGAATCATATCCATTTCTACAAATCTCATAATCATGTGAATGGGTGTCATTTTCTTTCGATGCAAGCTGTATTCTTTTTGATAAATGTCATGTTCATTTTAATGTTACTCGTGTACATTTTGAAGCATGCCAAATTAATTTCAATGAAAATCATATTCATTTCAACTCATGTCATATTCATTTTAACATGTGTAATATTCCTTTCATCTCATGGCATATTCATGTCATTGGATGCAATATTAATATTACCACTCATATTAATTTTAACATGAGTCATAGCCATTCCAACCTACAACATATTCATTTCGATGTTTATAAAATTAGTTTAAAAGCATGTCATATTCATTTTGCTGAGGGTCCTTTTAATTTCAGCATTGGTCATATTTCTTTTAATTACCAAAGTAGAGAGTGAGGCAGAGGTAGAGGCTAGGTTTATCCTCCTGACAGCTACGTAGATAGACAAAAATTGATTACATTGAAGAAAACATGTCCTTAGGGAATTAGATAGGATACAGCAAGAATTTGTTGTAATCCCTTGTCTAGAAAAAAATCTTTTTTTCTAGAGACCCCTCACCCACCAGGATTGGATTCATTATTGGGGTACCTCTCAATCTTCTACGGATTAAGGCATGCTGTGACTTGTGAATTATGTAGGAACACTTTTTATGGTAGACTATGTGTAGTGCAATGATGTGGAGTGGAAAGGGAAAGAAAATATAAAAATACCTAACTAGTTGGCCACTCTTTTATTCCTGCCCCTAGTTGGTATGGTTAAAAATCAGGGGTCGTTTACTGAGAAGAAACCTGACCTTGAGGAGTCTGGTTATCTCAGTAATGTCTTTTTGGCAACATGTTACTCTACTTGATAGGAGGGCTGGGAGGAAGATTGGTTTCTAGTTTCTTACTAATTTCAGACAAAATATCCTGCCAAAAATGTCTTCGGTGGCAGCATGTAAACCTGACATGAAACCAGTCCCCCACTACCAGCCCACATCTAAAGCACCTGGGATCAACAGAGGGGAACATTTTATGGAGCAGATCTGGAGTGTAATAGATCATCCATTTGCTGAACCATGCCATACTTCTCAGATGACCAGCCCTGACTGTTTTGTAGCTCATGTTATTATGGTTCTGCCATAGTTGCAGGGTAATAGTGGAACCAGTAGTCAAATTAATCTTCCCCAGGTGATCTAAGATAAGATGTTTATTCTCCACTCATTTGAGTAATTTAAACCAGTTGCCTATACCCTTACTTTTAGATATAAAATGTGACATTGCCAGGAGAGCGCATGGACAATCTTTTTTTAAAGAACTGCTTAAACTGTGCGTAGCTAAATATCAAGTGACTGCTTATGTTGATCTTACTATTTCATACCTGTTGCCAGAAAAGAAACCCTTTGTTTCTATCAAAATCATGAAGAGTAAAAAAAATAATTTTGCCCACTGATTACAATTTTGATGTGACAACTGTAGCTCCAAAGGGATACCATCCTTTCATTTCATCTGGGGCGGAGCCACGGAATATTATAAATTCCTTATATTTTCTGGAAAAGCAGCGTAATCACCCCATGTGTCTTATAGCGTGTTTTTTTGGAAGTTTGGGTAAACGTCAAAAGGGCGCAAAGTCAATCTCTGATTCCTTAAGCGTAGTTGAAAGGAAGAAATTGGCATTGAGCAGCTCCTCTACGTTGTTACAGTTAAGCCAGTTAGGGATTGAGGCGTATACACAATTCATATTCATTGAAACATGTGTAATGTTTCATTTCAGTGTATGTTATATTATTTTCAATGTGCACTATATTCTTTTCAGAATAGAATGTATTCATTTCAGTAACTTATATTCATTTCAATCTATCACATTAATTTCAATGTATACCATATTCCTCTTGGAATATGTCAGTCATTTCAAGAAATATCCCATTCTTTTTTATGCATATTGTATTCTTTCAGTGATTCCTTTATTGTTTACAGTGAAGGCCATATTCATTTTAGTATGATTGATATATATTTCAGTATATCTCTTATTCAATTCAGTGTGTGTGTTATTCATAATAATCACTAAATAGCATATTCAGTCTGCCAGGTGTCATATTTGTTTTGGTTCAAGTCAGGTTCACTCTGCCAGGTATCATATTTATTTTGGCATGCATCACATTCATTCTGGTGTGTGTCATATTCATTTTACAGCACACTAACGACCACATGCATCATTGTAGGATTTTGCAATTCCTAAATTGCGAAAATTAAGGAATCGCAATTTAGGAATTGCAAAATCCTATGCATCAAGAAATCTTTAAACTTTTTAGGATTACTTAATTTTCTGTATTTGCGATTCCTTAATTGCGAATCGCAATTAAGGAATGGCATTACATTGATTCCTATGGGCCTAGAGGCCCATAGGAATCAATGCCTTTTTGCATTTCTTTAATTTGCGAATCACAATTTGTTGATGCATTTCAAGGGTGCTGAGGGGGGTCCAAAGGACCCCCCCCCTGCACCCTTGAAATGTTTTTTTAAGTGCAAGTTTCACACACACATGTCCAAAGGACATGTGTGTGTGTAACATGACACTTTCAAAAATGCTTTTTTGAGCATTTTTGAAAGATTTCGCAAATTAACACGAGGGTCAACCTCGTGTTAATTTGCACCTCCTATTTCTGAAATCGCATTTTTTTTAAAATTCATGCATTGCATTTAAGGAATCGCACAAATGCGATTCCTTAAATGCAATCGCATCTTTTGGAACTGCAAAAAATTGCGGTTCTTTAAAAATTGTTTCATGCATACCAAAAAGTGAATTTGAAATCGCAAACGGCCGATTTTTCCGAATCGCACCGTTTGCGACTCCAAATTCACTGGATGCATGTGGCCGATACTGCATTTCAGGAGGTGTCCTATATGGAGAGCTGTAATTTTGACGTGAAGGGATTTCCATAGATATCCTCCATTGTGAACTAGATACTTTCTTGTTGCTTTGGGATTCCACACTGGATGGTATCTTCTCTTAAACAGTAAAGGTCAAGGTAAGCTGTATGTTCATGTTCGGACTCCCATAACCTTTACTTAACTTTCTCTACTTCTTCCTAACATTATATCATCTCCCAATCCTTAACATTGAAATTTTTGCTACTTCACCCTATACCATATTAACTTGTACTTCATCTATATTCTTATACTTTTCCATGATGCTAATATTTGCCATATTTTTTTAAAATGTTATTACATTCAGTTGTCATAACCCTGAACATAAGTGAATTATTTTTTTACATTAAAATAATGTTTCTCTATTCAAACACTAATCTTAATCCTCAACCCTAAATTATATGAAATTAGATTATTTTTGTAAGATGCTAACACTCTTCCATGAGACTAAACCCTTTTTTTTATTAAATCTAAAACCAAATTAGACAGTAGTATATTATTTTAACCTAAAGCCAACCACTACTTTAATATTTATTTAAATAATGCAATTTTAAATAAGTTAACCTTTATCAAATTAACTTAATTTTCGCCCTCATAAAAATATTGACCCATCTTATTCCTAACATTATATCTTGAGTATCTTTCTAGCATCATTTTCAAGAAAGTTAACAGACCACATCACATGTATAAATACTAAGCATTGGATGTCCCATCCAACTTTAAACCTACATATGAATGGCAGAGGTATGTTAATTAATATTTTAACAAGCTTTGTAGTTTTTTGAAGGTAGCTGTTCATCATCTTTTGCATTTAAACATTTTGATGAGTCTACTGAATGTCAAAATAAAGTATATTTGGACTCCTTCTTCTCAGTAGTGTCCTGTGATCAAGGCCCTTTTTGGGCTGAAACGCGTCATGGCGGTATTTGGTGTCGGGCATCAATAAACAAGAAAATTGCACCAATTGTGGGTTTGCCTCGTCTTGTTTCAAGTGGCTAAGAAGACGTTCTGTACCGTATGATATTTGGGGATTGCTTCCCCGAATTGGCATAACCCCTCCACGTTCCGGGCATGCGTCAGGAAGTTTTGATTTCGTTTTACGGAATCTACCTGTTTCTCCTGGTGAGGAGTAGCTGCGGTTGCCCCAGGAAAGCGGAAGTGCATCCTGTGATTGAGAAGAGTTACGGAGTAGTTCCAGGTCGGAGGTCTGCTGACTAAGGACGGGGACGAAATCCAATAACCACCCGCTGCTACAGGAGTCCCGCTAAATCTCCCGTGTGCAGTGTGCAAGATTCCAACGAAGATATTCATCATCGGACGAATCTGAATGTGAGTACGACCAAGCCCATTTTTTGACACCATGACCGCTGATACGCTGAGAAGCCGAGAAGAAGCAGCTAGCGATATGTTTGAAGATTCCCTGGCAGTCAGTCAGAAGAACCACAACCCAAGTTAAAAGAGTTGTTTAAAGCATTGGAGAAGGCCAGTATGTCAGAGCAGGCAAAATGTTTGGGAACACCGCTGCCTTACACGATATTTAGAGGTGGGAAGAGTTCCACGGGGATTGAGGATAATCCTGGCACTATCATATGAAAATCCGGACCTGCGGATGCTGGTGGAGTGGGCGGAAAGAAACCTGGAGTCCTCTCGGTATTTGGTAGAAATCCTAGTCAAGTATGCCGATAGTGACAGAGTTACTTTACAAAAAGAAATCGACACCCTAAACAGTGAAATTGATCAGCTTCCTACTTCCCAGCTTATTACTAAATATCGGGACAACATGGTGGCGCATTTAAAAAGGGAGGAAGAAATAATAAAGAAACGTAAAACTTACAGATTTCAACGCGACCGCCTGGATTATGAGCACGGACACATTTTTACTTTCGCTAAAAAGTACGACTGCATAAAGGCAAATAAAAAAGTTCCAAATGCACCGACTGATCAGGCTAATAGGGAGGCCCCCGAAATGTCCTCACTATTGGAAGCAAGTTCAAATGTTGATAGTGAGTCTGACAATAAACAAACTAGAACACGACGATTGGGTTTCGAAAGTTCACCTTGGCCCAGGAACTCGATGTGGTGTGCCAAGACCGAAAACAAAGTCTGCGTTCGAGTGCACGAAATGTAAACACAAGCAGAATGCCAACAGGAAATGGAGCGCAAGGAGGAGATGTAACAGAAAGCATAAACAACAAAACCAAGCCTCCCAACAAGAAGAAGAAACAATGGAAACACAACTAAGTGCTTCTCATGGTGATACACAAACAGTGATTAACTTAACTGAGATGAAGCTCACCAACAAAGAAACGAATATTTTGTCTTTGGGACTGTCTGACAGTGCGAGAAGTAATTTTGACTATGCTAATACCCAAATTGACTTCTTTAAGTATATAAAGAAGCTTAAACTGCGCAAGTATCATGGAACACATAAACCCATCCCATTACCTGCGCTTCAACCTCTTACACAAAATGTGCCTCAAATAACAACGGGTAACTCTGAGTTATCACAAGCAATATTGCTAATGCAAAAAGAAAACACAGTGCATGCGGTGAATCTAGACACAAGACTTAATGTAATTACAGCATCCACACCATTCAAATTAAAATCCACGTTTTGCCCACTAATGCTGAGATACAATAATGACACGTTTCACGACAAAGACTCTCTTGAGCTGAAAGAATTACACCGGAAGCAAACCAAAATCAATACAAGACACCGTTATCGTGATTCAGCATACCATGAATTGGTCAAAAAATTGCAGAGCAACACCAATATCATTGTTCGCCAATCTGATAAGGGTGGAAACGTGGTACTCTGGCCAAAACAATTGTATATGGAGGAGGCTCTGGGTCAGCTTAACGACAGAGAGTGCTACAAGAGAGTATCTATGAATGATGTGAAACAGGCTTCGAGTTATATGTATACTAAACTAATGGCATGGAGAAGTTTGGGACTTATAACTATGGATAAATTTAAATTCCTTAAGAAGGAGAATCCAGTGATGCCCGTAGCCTATTTTATTCCCAAAATCCATAACAATAACAGCAAGCCACCCATCCGTCCAATCATTTCGGCCTGCAACAGCATTTTAGAGAACTTTAGTAAATATGTGGATTTTTTTCTCCAGGATTTGGTCAAATATCTACCATCATTTGTCCTTGATACAGGTGACCTGCTGAACAAATTGTTTGATATTGAATGGCAATCCAGTTACTTATTAATTTCACTGGATGTTTCGTCCCTTTATACCTCCATACACCATAGGGATGGCCTAAAAGCTGTACAACATTATTTAAGTTCTAGACCCATATGTCTTTATGATCATAACATGATGTTACTGTCAATGATTGATCTTTGTTTGCACAACAATTTTTTCTTGTTTTCTAACCAAGTATTCCATCAGGTGCGAGGTGTGGCTATGGGGGCCTGTTTTTCTCCCAGTTATGCCTGTCTCCACATGGGTTACTGGGAGGAACAGGTCCTCTTGCCCCTTCACCTGGCAACAATATCTACCAAGGTAGTCAGGTGGTTAAGGTATATTGATGACCTTTTGGTTATATGGAATGGTTCTGAAACTGAGGCAATTGAGTTCATTAGCAATCTCAACAACAATGACCTGAACTTGGGTTTCACCAGTCAAATCAGTGCAAGATCAATTTGCTTTTTGGACATGGAGATTTTTATTGCAAATGACAAACTGGAAACCAGATTGTTTAGGAAGCCCACAGCCAGCAATGTCGTGCTACACGCATCCAGCCATCACCCTGCACATCTAATATGGAGTATTCCTTATGGAGAAATGCTCCATATTAGACAGATCTGCAGTACTGACATAGACTGTAGAGAAGCACAGAACGAATGCAGGGCTAGATTCTTAAGACGGGGCTACCAATCGAACATTCTCAATAAGGCTATGTGCAGAGCTAATGCGCTGAGTAGACAACAACTGTTGACGGGTAGCCAACGTCATCTTAAGAATTTGGATGGCGAAACTAGGCTGATCCTTACATACAGTAGCCAACACCTAGCTATTTGTAAAATTGTTAAAAAGAATTGGGCACTGATTGCCAGTGATCCAATATTGGGGCAAGATTTAACACACTCTCCCAATATTACTTACAAGAAAGCTAGATCAATGAGCAACTGTCTGGTATCCAGTAGTCCAGAGATAAGGTCATCAAGTTTATGGCTAACAAGCAGTAAAGGATTTTTGAAATGCTCGATATGCAAAGCATGTAAAAATTAAATTAGCAAAACCGAATACCATTCTCCCTTTACTGATAGACCTGTCCGTATCTCCAAGAAGCTGACTTGCAAGACTGAGTACGCGTTGTATGTGCTGGAGTGTCCGTGTGGCCTGCGCTATGTTGGTAGCACGAAACTGCCGGCACACAAGAGGATACTCTAGCACCTGCGAGCCATTACCAACGGCGACACAGCGTACCCAGTCGCACGGCATTTTGAGGAAAGCCACAACAAGAATCCTGCTGACCTCAAATACTTTGTAATCGATTGTGTTCCTCCACTCAGGAGAGGGGGTGACCGTGAGCCACTCCTCCGCAAACTAGAGACTAGACACATCATTTTACTCGATTGCAAGGTACCAAATGGACTCAATGCCAGTGATGACTGTTTTACTTATCTTTAAATACTGTTAATGTATAATTGTTGCAAGCTGCTTTCCTGACCCAATGTGGTCTTTTAACTTTTTTAATTTTTCACTGTCATATTTATATTTTTTAACACTTGGTTTGCACAGCATGCTATGAGATCATTTATTTATTTGCGGGATGTTGCACATATTTATAAAATTAATTTATGTGATTGCCGAATATTTGCCCACTTGGGCTATATCCAGGTTGTCTTCAATATATTGCTTCAATTAATAGGGAATGTTAAGATATGCAATCCCATAATCCAATAGCAACGAAACAGAATATCAATGAGCAACTGTATATATTTTTTAACATCATTAAGGTATTTATTTATTGAATTTTAAAGTCTATATATTTATGGTCTTTTTATTCTTTATGCTGCTAATATGAGAATACCATTTGTATGAACTCAAAGCTCTGCCAATGTACTTTACAGGTATTTATTCTATCCGTATATTGATTGACATCCTTTTGCCCGTAATCTAGAAAGACGATAGTATGTCTTCTATGTTTGTTACCAATTAATGTTTTTTTTAGCATGCGTTCACTTTAAATTTGCACTCCTTCTTCTCAGTAGTGTCATGTGATCAAGGCATTTTTTGGGCTGAAACGCGTCATGGCGGTATTTGGTGTCGGGCATCAATAAACAAGAAAATTGCACCAATTGTGGGTTTGCCTCGTCTTGTTTCAAGTGGCTAAGAAGACATTCTGTACCGTATATATATATATATATATATATATATATATATATATATATATATATATTCACTGAAAAAAACATAGGTTTCAGGCATTATATAGTTAGGAATTAGCATATAAAAAACCTTTGAAATTCACTAAAAAAAACATAGGTTTCAGGCCTTATATAGTTAGGAATTAGCATTTGAGATGTCATCAGTGATGTCGCTGTCCATGACATAAATGATGTAATATGTGACATCATCAGCAGTGGATTGCGGGTGCGCGAAATATAGTTAGTACAACTAACTATATAGGAGCAATTTCAATGTTTTTTTTAAATGCTAATTCCTAACTATATAAGGCCTGAAACCTATGTTTTTTTCAGTGAATATATATATATAGCTCTCGAAACGCTTTTGGCAGCACTCTTGTGAGGACACCAGTGTTGAAAACCTGCCAGCAAGCTGAAGAATAAAGGATTTGGATCCATTACGTGCGTGGCTGTTCCCCGAATGGGTTCCTGCAAACAGTTTTGGATTTGATATAACGGCCGTCCCGGTCGTGAGGATGCAGCCTGCTGCTTGGAAGCAGAGCCGTGTTTGACATCGTAAGAGGACTACCATGGACACGAAACGTGCTGAGGCTCTGCAGGGGTGCCCCATCACACTCTGTCTTCAGCTGAGAAGCAGGGCAGGCAGACAACATAGATGTACTTTCACACCCACTGTGGTTTTTTATTCAGCATTACCTCAAGCAAAAAGCCCCTCTTCCAGAACAGAGGCTACAGATCCCAGAAACGCCGCCCTGATTGTACACGCCCAGGAGGCGGGGACTTATTACATATGGGGCAGCTTCAGAGAATAATGAACTTTGCCACTGACGAAGAGAGCCTGGGCTCTCGAAACGCGTTTGGCAGCACTCTTGTGAGGACACCAGTGTTGAAAACCTACCAGCAAGCCGAAGAATAAAGGATTTGGATCCATTTTGTGTGTGGCAGGCTGAATCCCCACGACCGGGACGGCCGATCCATCACACTCCGTCTTCAGCTGAAAAGCAGGGCAGGCAGACAACGCAGATGTACTTTCACACCCACTGTGGTTTTATTTTTTCATTACCTCAAGCAGAAGCCCCTTTCCTAGAACAGAGGACTACAGATCCCAGAAACGCCGCCTTGATTGCACACGCCCAGGGGGCGGGGACTCATCATTTATCGGGCAGCTTCAGTGCTCAATGAACTTTGCCACTGACGTAGAGAGCCTGGGCTCTCGAAACGCGTTTGGCAGCATTCCTGTGAGGACACGAGTGTTTTAAACCTGCCAGCAAGCTGAGGAAGCAAGGATTTGGTGTGTGGCTGATCCCCGAATGGGTTCCTGCAACAGCTTTGGATTATGTATCGGCCGTCCCGGTCGTGGGGATTCAGCCTGCTGCTCTGAGACAGAACCGAGGTTGACACCACATGATGACAACCATGGACACGAAACGTGCTGGGGCTCTGCAGGGGTGCCCCATCACACTCCGTCTTCAGCTGAAAAGCAGGGCAGGCAGACAACGCAGATGTACTTTCACACCCACTGTGGTTTTATTTTTTTCATTACCTCAAGCAAAAGCCCCTTTCCTAGAACAGAGGACTACAGATCCCAGAAACGCCGCCCTGATTGCACACGCCCAGGGGGCGGGGACTCATCATTTATGGGGCAGCTTCAGTGCTTAATGAACTTTGCCACTGACGAAGAGAGCCTGGGCTCTCGAAACGCATTTGGCAGCATTCCTGTGAGGACACAAGTGTTTTAAACCTGCCAGCAAGCTGAGGAAGCAAGGATTTAGATCCATTTCGTGTGTGGCTGATCCCCGAATGGGTTCCTGCAACAGCTTTGGATTATGTCTCGGCCGTCCCGGTCGTGGGGATTCAGCCTGCTGCTCTGAGACAGAACCGAGGTTGACACCACATGATGACAACCATGGACACAAAACGTGCTGGGGCTCTGCAGGGGTGCCCCATCACACTCCGTCTTCAGCTGAAAAGCAGGGCAGGCAGACAACGCAGATGTACTTTCACACCCACTGTGGTTTTATTTTTTTCATTACCTCAAGCAAAAGCCCCTTTCCTAGAACAGAGGACTACAGATCCCAGAAACGCCGCCCTGATTGCACACGCCCAGGGGGCGGGGACTCATCATTTATGGGGCAGCTTCAGTGCTCAATGAACTTTGCCACTGACGAGAGCCTGGGCTCTCGAAACGCGTTTGGCAGCATTCCTGTGAGGACACAAGTGTTTTAAACCTGCCAGCAAGCTGAGGAAGCAAGGATTTGGATCCATTTCATGTGTGGCTGATCCCCGAATGGGTTCCTGCAACAGCTTTGGATTATGTATCGGCCGTCCCGGCCGTGGGGATTCAGCCTGCTGCTCTGAGACAGAACCGAGGTTGACACCACATGATGACAACCATGGACACGAAGCGTGCTGGGGCTCTGCAGGGGTGCCCCATCACACTCCGTCTTCAGCTGAAAAGCAGGGCAGGCAGACAACGCAGATGTACTTTCACACCCACTGTGGTTTCATTTTTTCATTACCTCAAGCAAAAGCCCCTTTCCTAGAACAGAGGACTACAGATCCCAGAAACGCCGCCCTGATTGCACACGCCCAGGGGGCGGGGACTCATCATTTATGGGGCAGCTTCAGTGCTCAATTAACTTTGCCACTGACGAAGAGAGCCTGGGCTCTCGAAACGCGCTTGGCAGCATTCCTGTGAGGACACGAGTGTTTTAAACCTGCCAGCAAGCTGAGGAAGCAAGGATTTGGATCCATTTAGTGTGTGGCTGATCCCCGAATGGGTTCCTGCAACAGCTTTGGAATATATATATATATATATATATAGATATATAGATATATATATATATATATATATATATATATATATATTCACTGAAAAAACCATAGGTTAGAGACCATATATAGTTAGCTGGACATTTTATTGACATAAAACCAATGAAATTCCATATATAGTTAGTTGCACTAACTATATATCGCGCACCCGCAATCCACTGCTGATGATGTCACATATTACATCATTCATGACATGGTCAGTGACATCACTGATGACATCACTGATGACATCTCAAATGACATCACTGATGACATCACTGATGACATCTCAAATGACATCACTGATGACATCATCTAGTGTCTGTGTGTTTTTGTAAAGTTTAAATATGTTTTACATATTGAAGAATGAGTGGATGTATGGAAGACTGAGTGTGTGTGTGGCTGGCTGGGAGGTGTGTGACTCTGTGCATATCAATGTGTACTTGTATCAGTGATTGTATAAGAGAGTAAGTATGTGTTAGTATATGTGTGAAAAGTATGGTGTTCTGTGTTTAACTGTATAGATGAGGAAATCGAAGTGTGATTGATTCTTCACAGGACTGACTAGGTGTATGAGTGCATATGATAGTGTTGTAATAATGAGTGACTGTATGTATGAGTGATTGTATGGGTGAATGAGTGAATGTGTGTGTAGACGTAGGAATCAGTGAGTGCGTATGTAGTAACTGGTATTGGTGTGTCATGATGTCATCAGTGATGTCATTTGAGATGTCATCAGTGATGTCATCAGTGATGTCATTTGAGATGTCATCAGTGATGTCATCAGTGATGTCACTGACCATGTCATGAATGATGTAATATGTGACATCATCAGCAGTGGATTGCGGGTGCGCGATATATAGTTAGTGCAACTAACTATATATGGAATTTCATTGGTTTTATGTCAATAAAATGTCCAGCTAACTATATATGGTCTCTAACCTATGGTTTTTTCAGTGAATTTTCAAGGTTTTGTAAATGCAAATTCCTAACTATATATGGTCTATAACCTATGTTTTTTTCAGTGAATTTCATTGTTTTTTTAAAAGCTAATATCTATAGCTGTAAAATATATTCTTTATTACGTGACGTATCACGTAGCCACGTGAGACGCCTCATGACGTGTCGCATAACCGTGACGTATCGGCTCTGCAGCGCAAACAAAACCCGTAACGTAAGCGTGCCGGAGCACGCTTACAGATATATATATTTTTTTTAACCTTAATTAGACAAAATCCACACGTGCACATATCTTGAGGCCTTGCAAAGGCACATCAAACAAACAGTCTCTACAATTTTGCCAAGTTTGCTGGAAATCTATTCCCTTAATTTTTTTTTTACTGTTTCTCTTGGTTTTCCCCTTGTTACGCTTACCGGGACGCTACCCGGTACGCGAACCGGACGCTCCAAAAACACAAGATGGCGGACTCCCGTTACGCTGCCGGTTAGCTGCCCGGTTCGCGTACCGGGAAGCGCCTCTACCGCGAAAAATCGCGGGGGACTTTAATATCCCCCTCATCAATCCTAGGGGGTCAGGAGGGGTTTACCTTGCCCCCTTTCCTTCATTTCCCCCTTCTTTTTTCACCACATCTTGTCTCTCGAACCTACCGAGAGACAAGATGGCGGCCGCTCCGGACTGTTTACAATGTTGACAGCTACGCTGCCGGTTAGCTGCCCGGTTAGCTGCCCGGTGAGCTGCCCGGTGAGCTGCCCGGTTCGCGTACCGGGACGCGCCTCTACGGCGTAAAATCGCAAAAAAAAAAAAAATTATTTTTTGCCCCGCGGGGCACTTTAATATCCCCCTTATCAATCCTAGGGGGTCAGGAGTGGTCTACCTTGCCCCCTTTCCTTCATTTCCCCCTTCGTTTTTCACCACATCTTGTCTCTCGATCGTACCGAGAGACAAGATGGCGGCCGCTCCGGACTGTTTAAAATGTTGACAGACACCGGAGAGCCAATCAGCTTCGCTTCGCGAAGTTCCGTTACGCGTCAGGTACGCGAACCGGGGCGCTAACCGGAGCGCTGTCACAGATATATATATTTTTTTAAACGTTAATTTCTCGAAATCCACTGGGGCACATATATTGAGACATAGCAAAGGCACGTCGGGCAAACCATATCTACAATTTTGCCAAGTTTCATGTAAATCTATTCAGCCGTTCGAGCTAAAAGTGAGTCCAACCGCCCTATGGAAAAATGAATGGGAAAAACGCGTTTTGGGACCCCCCTTTTTTCTCGGCCCCCCCTTGACGAAACCCCCCCAAATTTTTCAGGGGCTGCTCAGAAACAAAATGTGCCATTTTCCTGAAAATTTCAGCCAATTCCGTCCACAAACGCCAAAGTTATTAGACATAGAATTTTCAGAAATCCCATAGAGAAAAAATCCTAACTATATATACCCACTGGCTATCGCCAGTAGGTAATATACATATATAAACATATATAATCTGCATATCTATATAAATATAAATGCATGCATACATATACATATATGCATACATATGCATGTTATTTACATGAAAGTTTTAAAAACACTAATAAAAGCAAAGCTAAAAAGCCACCTCATTACAAACAGAATGGCTTTAACTTAAACGAGGGCGAGATCTATTGCATTTTCAATGCTTGTTTACTTTGGTTCTATCAAGAAGGTATTCAGATGTGTCACACATTTGCCATAAATTCTGAATGTTAGCACTCTAGTTGCTCATTAGATCACTGTAGTAAAGCTAGTGCTCACCAGGGAAGTCTGCTGCTAATCATGGTTTGCAGCCATTTTCCCGCATTTTTTATCCCGCAGACTTTCAGTCCGCATACCATTATCCCGCAAGGTCATTGACCTCGCATACCATTATCCCGCATTTTTTCAAAACGCATGTGCATTTATCGCGCATGCCTTTACAAAGAATTACGTTTTAAAGGCATGTATGGTAAATGCATTTGCGTTGTGAAAACCACGATGACGAGAGAGGTAAGTGGGTTTGTGTTAATTTTTTCGTGGGTTAGTGATTGTGTAGTGTAGTGTAGTGTTGTGTAGTGTAGTGTTGTGTTAGTGTAGTGTAGAGTTGTGGTGGTTGTTTAGTGTAGGGTCATGCTGGGGGTAGTGTTTTAGGGTTTAGGGTTGTGTTGTAGTGTTTGCGTAGTGTAGGGTCATGCTGGGGGTAGTGTTTTAGGGTTTAGGGTTGTGTTGTAGTGTTTGCGTAGTGTAGGGTCATGCTGGGGCTAGTGTTTTAGGGTTTAGGGTAGTGTTGTAGTGTTTGCGTAGTGTAGGGTCATGCTGGGCGTAGTGTTTTAGGGTTTAGGATAGTGTTGTAGTGTTTGCGTAGTGTAGGGTCATGCTGGGGGTAGTGTTTTAGGGTTTTGGGTAGTGTTGTAGTGTTTGCGTAGTGTAGGGTCATGCTGGGGTGTAGTATTTTAGGGTTTAGGGTAGTGTTATAGTGTTTGCGTAGTGTAGGGTCATGCTGGGGGTAGTGTTTTAGGGTTTTGGGTAGTGTTGTAGTGTTTGCGTAGTGTAGGGTCATGCTGGGGGTAGTGTTTTAGGGTTTTGGGTAGTGTTGTAGTGTTTGCGTAGTGTAGGGTCATGCTGGGGTGTAGTGTTTTAGGGTTTTGGGTAGTGTTGTAGTGTTTGCGTAGTGTAGGGTCATGCTGGGGTGTAGTGTTTTAGGGTTTTGGGTAGTGTTGTAGTGTTTGCGTAGTGTAGGGTCATGCTGGGGGTAGTGTTTTAGGGTTTTGGGTAGTGTTGTAGTGTTTGCGTAGTGTAGGGTCATGCTGGGGGTAGTGTTTTAGGGTTTTGGGTAGTGTTGTAGTGTTTGCGTAGTGTAGGGTCATGCTGGGGGGTAGTGTTTTAGGGTTTTGGGTAGTGTTGTAGTGTTTGCGTAGTGTAGAGTCATGCTGGGGGTAGTGTTTTAGGGTTGTGGGTAGTGTTGTAGTGTTTGCGTAGTGTAGGGTCATGCTGGGGGTAGTGTTTTAGGGTTTAGGGTAGTGTTGTAGTGTTTGCGTAGTGTAGGGTCATGCTGGGGGTAGTGTTTTAGGGTTTAGGGTAGTGTTGTAGTGTTTGCGTAGTGTAGGGTCATGCTGGGGGTAGTGTTTTAGGGTTTAGGGTAGTGTTGTAGTGTTTGCGTAGTGTAGGGTCATGCTGGGGGTAGTGTTTTAGGGTTTAGGGTAGTGTTGTAGTGTTTGCGTAGTGTAGGGTCATGCTGGGGTGTAGTGTTTTAGGGTTTTGGGTAGTGTTGTAGTGTTTGCGTAGTGTAGGGTCATGCTGGGGGTAGTGTTTTAGGGTTTTGGGTAGTGTTGTAGTGTTTGTGTAGTGTAGGGTCATGCTGGGGGGTAGTGTTTTAGGGTTTTGGGTAGTGTTGTAGTGTTTGCGTAGTGTAGGGTCATGCTGGGGGTAGTGTTTTAGGGTTTTGGGTAGTGTTGTAGTGTTTGCGTAGTGTAGGGTCATGCTGGGGGTAGTGTTTTAGGGTTTAGGGTAGTGTTGTAGTGTTTGCGTAGTGTAGGGTCATGCTGGGGGTAGTGTTTTAGGGTTTAGGGTAGTGTTGTAGTGTTTGCGTAGTGTAGGGTCATGCTGGGGGTAGTGTTTTAGGGTTTAGGGTAGTGTTGTAGTGTTTGTGTAGTGTAGGGTCATGCTGGGGGTAGTGTTTTAGGGTTTAGGGTAGTGTTGTAGTGTTTGCGTAGTGTAGGGTCATGCTGGGGGTAGTGTTTTAGGGTTTAGGGTAGTGTTGTAGTGTTTGCGTAGTGTAGCGTCATGCTGGGGTGTAGTGTTTTAGGGTTTTGGGTAGTGTTGTAGTGTTTGCGTAGTGTAGGGTCATGCTGGGGGTAGTGTTTTAGGGTTTAGGGTAGTGTTGTAGGGTTTGCGTAGTGTAGGGTCATGCTGGGGTGTAGTGTTTTATGGTTTTGGGTAGTGTAGTGTTTGCGTAGTGTAGGGTCATGCTGGGGGTAGTGTTTTAGGGTTTAGGGTAGTGTTGTAGTGTTTGCGTAGTGTAGGGTCATGCTTGGGGTAGTGTTTTAGGGTTTAGGGTTGTGTTGTAGTGTTTGCGTAGTGTAGGGTCATGCTGGGGGTAGTGTTTTAGGGTTTAGGGTTGTGTTGTAGTGTTTGTGTAGTGTAGGGTCATTCTGGGGGTAGTGTTTTAGGGTTTAGGGTAGTGTTGTAGTGTTTGCGTAGTGTAGGGTCATGCTGGGGTGTAGTGTTTTAGGGTTTTGGGTAGTGTTGTAGTGTTTGCGTAGTGTAGGGTCATGCTGGGGGTAGTGTTTTAGGGTTTAGGGTAGTGTTGTAGTGTTTGTGTAGTGTAGGGTCATGCTGGGGGTAGTGTTTTAGGGTTTAGGGTAGTGTTGTACTGTTTGTGTAGTGTAGGGTCATGCTGGGGGTAGTGTATTAGGGTTTAGGGTAGTTTAGTTGTTTAGTGTATGCTAAAGGCATATTCGTTCTAAAAGTTTTCGTTATTTTAATTTGCGGCCTAATAGTACATGCGGGATTTTTTTTGCGGACTGATGGTATGCGGGATTTCGTCATATATTCGCTAATCATACTTTCTATGGCAAAATGAACCCCCTCATTTTGTTCCTTTTTAAATTAAATGTTTTAAGAGTTACCACTTTATTCCAATCAAGATGGCTTCAGGTGTGCCATACCTTTGTAATAGGTAGGACTGTTAGCACTCTAGTTGTTCTTTAGAACACTCTGGGACATTCTGTCATTGGGCTATAGTTGGGCTACATCTGGCTGACATTTGGGCTACATTTGTTTTTTTTGTCTCTGGTGGCCATCTTTGGGCTACATTGGGCTACATTGGGCTACATTGGGCTACATTTGGGCTCCAACATATATATAGCCCAATGTAGCCCAATATATATTTTTCAAAGTTAATTTTCGTAAAAACCACTGGAGCCTATATCTTGAGACATAGCAAAGGCACATCGGGCTACCAGTCCCTACAATTTTGCCAAGTTTGGTGTAAATTCATTCAGCCGTTCAGGCTAAAAGTGAGGCCAACCGCCCTATGGAAAATTGCATGGGAAAAACATGTTTTGGGACCCCCCTTTTTTCTCGTCCCCCCCTTGACGAAACCCCCCCAAATTTTCAGGGGCTGCTCAGAAACAAAATGTTCCATTTTCCTGAAAATTTCAGCCAATTCTGTCTTCAAACGCCAAAGTTATTCGACATAGAATTTTCAAAAATCCCATAGGAAAAAAATCCTAACTATATATACCTACTGGCTATCGCCAGTAGGTAATATATATATATATATATATATATATATATATATATATATATATATATATATATATATATATATTACCTACTGGCGGTCGCCAGTAGGTATATATAGTTAGGATTTTTTCTCTATGGGATTTTTGAAAATTCTATGTCTAATAACTTTGGCGTTTGTGGACGGAATTGGCTGAAATTTTCAGGAAAATGGCACATTTTGTTTCTGAGCAGCCCTTGAAAATTTGGGGGGGGTTCGTCAAGGGGGGGCCGAGAAAAAAGGGGGGTCCCAAAACGTGTTTTTAACATTGAGTTTTCCATAGGGCGGTTGGCCTCACTTTTAGCCCGAACGGCTGAATGGATTTGCACGAAACTTGGCAAAATTGTAGGGACTGGTAGCCCGATGTGCCTTTGCTAGGTCTCAATATATGTGCTCCAGTGGATTTTGAGAAATTAACGTTCAAAAAAAGATATATATCTGTAACAGCGGACCGGGCAGCGCTCCGGTTCGCGGACTTTACGCGTAACGGAACTTCGCGTAGCGAAGCTGATTGGCTCTCCGGCGTCTGTGAACATTCCAAACAGTCCGTAGCGGCCGCCATCTTGTCTCTCGGTAGGATCGAGAGACAAGAGGAGGCCAAAGCGAAGGGGCAAATGACCATAAGGGGGCATAGTAGATCCTCGCTGACCCCCTAGGTTTGATGTGGAGGTTTTAAAAGGGTCCCGCGGGGCAAAAAAAAATAATAATAATAATAATCGAACGGCTGAATGGATTTGCACGAAACTTGGTAAAATATTAGGGACTGGTAGCCCGATGTGCCTTTGCTAGGTCTCAATATATGTGCTCCAGTGGATTTTGAGAAATTAACGTTCAAAAAAAGATATATATCTGTAACAGCGCTCCGCTTCGCGTAACGGAGGTTTGCGAAGCTGATTGGTTCTCCGGCGTCTGTAAACATTGCAAACAGTCCGTAGCGGCCGCCATCTTGTCTCTCGGTAGGATCGAGAGACAAGAGGAGGCCAAAGCGAAGGGGCAAATGACCATAAGGGGGCATAGTAGATCCTCCTTGACCTCTTAGGTTTGATGTGGAGGTTTTAAAAGGGCCCCGCGGGGAAAAAAAATAATAATAATAATAATCGAACGGCTGAATGGATTTGCACGAAACTTGGCAAAATTGTAGGGACTGGTAGCTCGATGTGCCTTTGCTAGGTCTCAATATATGTGCTTCAGTGGATTTTGAGAAAGTAACGTTCAAAAACAAGATATATATCAGTAACAGCGCTCCGCTTCGCGGAGATAAAATTATATCTGTATTACCTAGCTGTTGCTAACACCAGTTAGCGACGGCTAGTAGGAGATAGCGACCATCTTGGGCCCCACTTTGCATGTGAGTGATATTTATCACTAATGACATGCAAAGTGGGCATGCCAAGATGTTAGCGACTGGAAACAGTCGCTAACATCGCTATCTCCTATTATCAACTTTTGGAAATATTCGAGATAAGCGCGAATATCTCCAAAAGCTAGCACCTGCCCTGAGCAGTTCTTAGCCATGTTATCCAATGGGAGGTGGATAACATGGCTAAGAGCATTAGCTCGGTAATGCATGAATATCGCTGAGTTTTCAGCGATATTAATGCATTGCGGTCGTTTATTATCGTATTTGCGATAAACCTTGATAATAGCAAGGTTTATCTGCGATAATTTCTGACGATGCTTAGCGGTAAAAAAATCGTTGCTAAGCATCGTTAGGGATAAATATCGCTTAACTTTGGTAATATGCCCCAACGTCTGTTAACGTTCGATTCGAAGGAAATCAGGAAGTGTTGAAAAACATTGTCTGCGCCATCTTGTCTTTTTTCAAATACCACACTTTTGTCGTGCACGGCAGCCATTTTAGATGCCTTGACCAGACCCACTCTGTGCACGCTGTCGATCCTTAGCATGGCTCCCCACCCTCGCAAGCATCTCCCCCAGGCAGTGGTCACCCCCGCTCTCTGTCTTATGCATGGGTAATAAACCTCCCCCCATCTGCGCTGCTCTTCCTTGAGAATCACACCCTGTGCCCGCCCGACACCTCCCTTTCGCCCTATTCACTACCGCACCCTCTGACACTCCTTTTCCTCTGTGTCCGATTGTCCAGGCTGGTCCTAGGGTATCAGCTAGCCCTGCAGATGTAGTTTATGGCCCCAGCTGTAAAGAATCACCCCTCTTCAAAGGAGTTATAGTAGATCAAGGCCCACACTCGATGAGATCCGTCACAGCAGACGCGTTCCTATTATCTGAAAACCATCCTGTATTGTGATTGGGGAGGGGACCGAGCCTGAAGCGGAAGATTCCAGGGATGACTCTTTGTACATCAAAGTTTTTACAATTATGTGTCACATTAAAAATATATAGCACTCCGACAAAGTAGTAAGATTATAAAACTTTAATAACTTATAAATATATAGAAGAAAACAAAAATAGTAATAACATATAAACATTTTTAGGGAAAAACAACGAAGTAGCGGTCGGCTGTGCGAATAGTCCCAACGCAGCACAACGTCCAGATTTCCGGCGTGGGGCGTCGCGGGGGGTGGGTCATCAGTAGCAAACTGTTGTGCGAATAGTTCCAAGGCAGCAGAACGATGGCACCAAGGTGATGTCCAGTAAGTTGCCGCACTGGTTTTGGTATCCTACAATGCTGCTCCGAATAACGGCGTGGGGCGCCCCGGGGGAGGCGGCGTGAACGGGCCTCTCCAGGTGGAGTGTCATCTGTTGTAGTGGGGCGCCCCTTTACCGTTTCAGTTGCCATTCCGTCCGTTTTTGGTCCACTGTGTCAAAATCTGCCATTCAGCTGAGTTGCGCCCACTCTTGCGGTGCAGCGATAGGCGGCTGTCACAGGACTCTCAAAATGGCGGCAGGCTCTTTCCTTTTTGGGCCTGGTCCACTGAAATGGCCCTGGGACACCTTGGAAATCGGACGCTTGTCTGCTAGGTCTTGGACCCCATTCTCGAAAGCGTCCCCTCCGCCTTGAGGATTCATCAAAAGTTTTGGGGGCCCCCGACTCCTGTAGGCTTCTGGTGGGGAGCGGTTGCCATGATTGCTCGCGGAATGACCACGACGGAGCTACGAGATGGTGGTGCTCTCATGCTGACGCCAGCTTCAGTCTGAAACATCCAGAAACAAGGTGGGGCTTTCATCGTTTGGGAAAAAAAAAGTTTTCATCCAATGAAAAGTGTTGTTTTTAGGTCATATGATCAAGCCTTCCATCATTAGGAAACCAAAAGTAAAATGAACCAATGAAAAGTTTTATAAACAAGTCACATGACCTGTTATGCGGCATAGGGTATAAAATGCGGAGAAAATACGTTGGCACGTGAGGCGGCGTCAGTAGGGGACCGATGTGCGAATAGGCCGAAGGCAATACAACGCGCCAAGATCCGGATGGCACCGAGGTGGTGTCCAGCAAGTTGCAGCACTGGTGTGGCCATCCTACAATGCTAAAAGTCGGCGTGGGGCGCCCCGTTGGCCTGTGAGTTTGCGTCAGTAGCGGACCGATGTGCGAATAGGCCGAAGGCAGCACAACGCGCCATGATCCGGATGGTACCGAGGTGGTGTCTAGTAAGTTGCCGCACTGGTGTGGCCATCCTACAATGTTGAAAGTCGGCGTGGGGCGCCCCGTTGGCCTGTGAGATGGCGGCAGTAGCGGACCGATGTGCGAATGGGGCCAAAGGCAGCGCAACAATATTTTCGGAATAGAAGACACCACAAGGCGCTGAGATGCCAAGATCCGGATGGCACCGAGGTGGTGTCTAGCAAGTTGTGGCACTGGTGTGGCCATCCTACAATGGTAAAAGTCGGCGTGGGGCGCCCTGTTGGCCTGTGAGATGGTGTCAGTAGCGGACTGATGTGCGAATGGGGCCAAAGGCAGCGCAACAATATTTTCTGACTGACACCAGAAGGCGCTGAGATGCCAAGATCCGGATGGCACCGAGGTGATGTCTAAGTTGCGGACCGATGTGCGAATGGGGCCAAAGGCAGCGCAACAATATTTTCTGTATGGAAGATACCACTAGGCGTTGAGATGCCAAGATCCGGATGTCACCGTGGTGGTTTCATAGTTGAGAGGCACTTCATCTGCAGTGGGGCGCCGAGATCCGGATGGCACCGAGGTGATGTCTAGCAAGTTGCTGTACTGGTGTGGTCATCCTACAATGCTGAAACTCGGCGTGGGGCGCCCCATTAGCCTGTGAGATGGCGTCAGTAGCGGACCGATGTGCGAATAGGCCGAAGGCAGCACAACGCGCCAAGATCCGGATGTCACCGTGGTGGTTTCATAGTTGAGAGGCACTTCATCTGCAGTGGGGCGCCGAGATCCGGATGGCACCGAGGTGATGTCTAGCAAGTTGCTGTACTGGTGTGGTCATCCTACAATGCTGAAAGTCGGCGTGGGGAGCCCCATTAGCCTGTGAGATGGCGTCAGTAGCGGACCGATGTGCGAATGGGGCCAAAGGCAGCGCAACAATATTTTCTGAAGAGAAGACACCAAAAGGCGCTGAGATTCCAAGATACGGATGGCATCGAGGTGGTGTCTAGCAAGCTATGCAGTTGAGTTGTGTGCGCACTTGCGGCGAATAGGTCGAAGGCAGCATAACAATGTTTTCTGAATAGAAGACACCACAAGGCGTTGAGATTCGGTTACCACCGAGGTGATGTCTAGCAAGTTGCCGCACTGGTGTGGCCATCCTACAATACTGCTCCGAATAACGGCGTGGGGTGCCCGAAGGGGGGGGGGGAGGCGGCGTGAACGGGCCTTCCTAGGTGGAGGCTCGTCTGCTGTAGTGGGGCGCCCCTTTACCGTTTCAGTTGCCATTCAGCTGAGTTTCGGCTGCTCTTGATGCTACAGCGACAGGCGGCTGCAACAGGGCTCTCAAAATGGCGGCCTGTTCTTTGGATTTGGGCCTGGTCCACTAAAATGGCCCTGGGACACCTTAGAACTCGGACGCTCGATTTTTTTTTCCTTTCCTGTACATGCAAAAAAAGGTAAATGCCCGGTACGTTACACGCTTCATCTGCCACGATGAACTCTCCAGAGGAACCGAAAAAATATATAGTTATGGTAACTATAACATGCATCGTCATATGGAGAGGTGGCACCAATTAATTATAGTGCTGCATAAAAGAGAGATTTGGAGGAGAACCCCTGACCTGCTAGTACATTCATCAAAGAAGTGGCACTGACAGCATCAGAGGCAAGGGAAACGGTCCCAAATATTTAGAAGAACTTTGGAAAGATTAAAATGACATGTTTAGATTGTGGCAAATTAATTTCATGTGGACAGATGAGTGTTACTCTAATAAATACAGCATATGAACATCATCATAGTCGATGGTTGGTAGAGACATTTTGACTATATCCTGGACCTGCCCGTCCTCGCCCAAAATGGCGCCGGAATAAATGGGACTCGTAACTCCTTGTTGTGTACTGGTTGCAGAACCTTGAAATCACGAGATACGTATGCAGTTTTGAAGCACATGGCGGGCGGGGACGAGAATTGATTGAATATTTCGACATCCCTATTGATATTAAGTTCTGATGTGTTATTGATTACTGTACTATTGAAAGTTCGAATTAACGTCACCCATGGTACTTGCCCGCAAATGTATATCTAGATAATTTTATTGTAACTGGCCCTGTCGTATTTTAATTATAAAATGTACGTCCACCGATTCCGTAACTGTTAGACACCTTAGATCTTGCAACCTAATGGCCCGCCCGTTACGTTCCTCTACAGTGTAAATGTCTACTCATCATATACGATTACAGTTTGCTCCGTGGCCGGCCCACGTGGTTATAGGCTCGTATTTGTATAATGAAATTTTCACAATAAAGGTTTTTAAAAGAAAACATGGTAGTAGTATATACATTGGTAACGTTTTTAATAATAGTCACTGTTTTAGAATCATTAAAAGGCAAGTGAAATAAAGCAGACCAATTACATGAAGGGTAAAAGGTATAATACGAAGGAACGCAGTAAAGATAAATGGTCAAGGGCTGTTGTGTTTTCTATTCCTGCAACATAAAGTGATCGATAAGAATCTCATATTCAGGCGTATCGGCGACTAAGACAGCAGGTCGACCCTCTTTTGCTCAACGGCTCCGTCATGGGACGAAGAAACGCTCTTTTTTTCGAAAAAAGAATATATTTTACTTGCAGGACAGTTGTAAATTTTCCGGGAAAGTACATTAGCCTGGAACATTATAACATATATTTAAGAAAAAATAATGTTCGGAAGTAATAAAAAGCGTAATTTTTAGGTCATATGACCAAGCCTTTCATCATTAGAATAAGAAAAGTAAAATGAACCAATGAAAAGTTTTATTAACAAGTCACATGACTTGTTATGCTTACGTTACGCGCTGCGCGCCCCGGATGACTTCCGGATGCGCTAACGCGGCGCCTCATATGACGCATTACGCGACAACGCAGGTCCAGAATATAGTCAAAATGTCTCCACCAACCAGCGGTCGGAACACAACCCCTTTCAGCAGGCTAAATAGTTCTGTTAAATGACAACAGAAGGGACAGGCAACAAGAACCATCAGTCAAAGAGGGGAGGGCTAGTTCTTCTCTACCGGGTTACATTGGGGCGCTACCGGAACTGATCGAATTGGTAGTCTACAGTGTTTCTGGATGTTTCAGACTGAAGCTGGGGTTAGCATGAGAGCAGTACCATTTCGTAGCTCCGTCGTGGCCATTCCGCAACCAATCATGGCAGCCGCTCTTTATCGTTATTTTGGGCGGGGTGGGTGGCGAAGCCGAGCTGTTTTGCAGCCATCATTGTGTGGAGTTCAGTTCATCTCACTAGTTTTGTATTTGTCATGAGGGGTTGTTCCTAATGTTTCTATTTTAGCGAGGTCAAAAAGAGATCCCGTTAGTGGCCTACTGATTTTGCTCGATTCCTTTTCTTTTTTTTTTTACACGATTTTTCGTTATCTGCAAAGACTAAACAGAGTATTGCGACTCTGTGTTTGTTTGTAAATAGAGAATGAACCAAAGAGAACCAATTCTAAAACAGTAAATACTTGGATAACAATCAATCAAATGGAGAGAGAAGCAGGCACGACGTATTACAACGGGGGCAAAGGCCTGCGTTAACTACCCTTCACTATGTGCAAAGAGAGAGTACTCCTAATAGAAATGAGGGGGGGGGCACCATTCAAAGCAGATCAGTGTGCATAAACACGAAAATGTTTTCACTTACCACGTACTTGACATTCGACAGCTTATGATATTTGCTATTAAAAAACCATTGAAATTCACTGAAAAAACCATAGGTTATAGATCATATATAGTTAGGAATTAGCATTTACAAAACCTTGAAAATTCACTGAAAAAACCATAGGTTATAGACCATATATAGTTAGGAATTAGCATTTAAAAAACCTTATTTTACTCACACAAAACCATTGAAATTCCATATATAGTTAGTTGCACTAACTATATATCGCGCACCCGCAATCCACTGCTGATGATGTCACATATTACATCATTCATGACATGGTCAGTGACATCACTGATTACATCACTGATGACATCTCAAATGACATCACTGATGACATCACTGATGACATCTGAAATGACATCACTGATAACATCTCAAATGACATCACTGATGACATCTCAAATGACATCACTGATGACATCTCATTTGACATCAATGACCACATCACTGATGATATCATTCATGTGACAATACAATGCATCTCCTCACACTTTAATATAACCTCTGTTACACCCAGTGTTAAATACAGAGTATAATTTTTGAAACCATTGACACACCAATACTAGTTACTACATACGCACTCAGTGATTCCTATGTTTACACACACATTCACTCATTTACCCATACAATCATTCATACATACAATCACTCATCTTTACAACACTATCATATGCACTCATACACCTATACAGACTCTCACACTCTGTCACTAATCCATGGAGTTACTCACACACCTAGTCAGTCCTGTAAATAATCAATCACACTTCCATTTTCTAATCTATACAGTTAAACATAGAGCACCTTACATTTTGAAACATATACTAACACATACTTACTCTCTTATACAATCATTGATACAAGTACACATTGATCTGCACAGAGTCACACACCTCCCAGCCAGCCACACACACACTCAGTCTCCCATACAAATACTTGGGCAATCAATCAATAACCCATATAGTTACTCATATAGCTACTGACCAACACATGCAGCAGTTTACAGAACAACAGACATAATGATGCACAAATTAAGACAGTTTAGTCACTAACCCATGCACTCAGTGAGACACATTTAATCACTCACTCATACAGTCAGTCACGCACCTACTAAATCCTTCATCCAGACACTTCTACATCTACTCATTCTTCAATATGTAAAACATATTTAAACTTTACAGAAACACACAGTCACTGGATGATGTCATCAGTGATGTCATTTGAGATGTCATCAGTGATGTCATCAGTGATGTCACTGACCATGTCATGAATGATGTAATATGTGACATCATCAGCAGTGGATTGCGAGTGCGCGATATATAGTTAGTGCAACTAACTATATATGGAATTTCAATGGTTTTGTGTGAGTAAAATAAGGTTTTTTAAATGCTAATTCCTAACTATATATGGTCTATAACCTATGGTTTTTTCAGTGAATATATATATATATATATATATATTCCTTGTATTCTTAGCCTACTTCCATCAGTAACTGATTCACCATCCACAGTTTCTTAAATGAGTCTTTTTTTAGATATGGAACATAAGTATTGGGAGCTAGCAGGCCAGCTCAGGTGTACTGGTGCACACAAATATCTGGTATACAACCAGATTATTAACATCGTGGAGAAACCTTTCTTTCTTTCTCTTCTTTCTTTTCTTTCACCGTTTTTCTCTTTCACCCTGTTTGTTTCCTTCTCTTTAACTTTCTCTCCCTCTTTCATTCTTTATAAGTTTCACTGTATTTTTCTCTTTCTGTCTCTTTTTCTCACTTTCTTTCTCTTTCTTTCCTCCATTTTGGTTTGTGACAGGATCACACCCACAAAGGCAGCAGAGTGCGTCAGACATAGCAACAATATGCAAAAAACTAAAGTGAAACCAGAACAGTGGCATGAGGATTGCTATTCCTTAAGTATAATTTGAATGGGTTTTGTTTTTTATATCTTGTGAAGGCTAGCACATTGAAATTTTGTCTGATTTCTCCTGGGAAGTGATCCCAAATATCTAGGAGCTTGGCAAGTGAAGGCCTGGGTGAGAGGTTTTGATTTTTTGATGTAAGCAATTTCCAATAGGAGGGCAGGGTTTGCCCATAATGCCTCTCTCTCTCCTTCCATACTATGGAGTTTATTTCTCTTATAGACTGAGGTACAGAGCTTTTTTTGTGGTGTGGGCCATTCGAAAGCTGACTGTGGCTTTGAAGTAGAGCCAGTGGAGCTCTCTCAGAATTTGAGGGATAGTCTTCTCCTTTTAGATGCTTTTGACAAAGCAGCTCATTCAATAGGAATATCCTTCAGAGGTGCTGGAAGGCTTTTGGGAGGGAAGCTAAAAGAAAAATCCTGCTGTCAACGTGTGATAAAACTAGGTGTGTGCCACTACTCTAAAGAGGAATGGATGGTAGGCTTGACTTTAATAAGCTAGAAAAGTTCAATGGAAGCAGTTTTAGACAGTTTTGATAAGTGGAGTATCATAGGTATTTTTGTGGTCAATGAGGAAAACAAGTAGTATTCCTGACAATATATTTTGTGGTATATGCTTAGAGATGAGAGTAGGTCCACTTACATTTTGTAGGTGGGAGGGGCGCTTAGAAATAGAGGAGGCAGAACTGTTTTTGATGGTTTTAGTTTTAGGTCGAATGAGTTCCAGGAATACTTTCAAAGTTGCCATTTTTGAAAGGACAGAAAATTCTCATGTAATGTTTTGAATCAGACTATTGATGTATGTTTATACCCTCTTCTGGATCTGCAGATATGTGTGGAGATCCAGTAGAAAGGGAGAAAGGCTTGATTAAGTCACAATATAATATTAATATAGGGATCAGAATGAGGGCACTATGCAAGAATGTAAGTGATGTAGATGATGTTAGTAGGTGGTGATCTGAAGGAATGTCCTAGATTAGATACGTGGGTACTAGTTGAACACTAGTTTGGGAGTTCAGTTCTTCATATGAATAAAAATGGTGCAAATATATAGACCTTAAGTTAAGTCAGAGCATCATTTGTTCTCCAGAAATGTATTTCACTTACCTGCTGTTGTTAAGACAGCTACAGAAACATAGATGCTGCAATCAATGAGTTCATATATGTCTGTAAAACTTTCTGTCAACATCTTTCTGGTTAGTTTTGCTTCTCCACTGCCTTCATATATCTGAAAAAACATGATACAGCAGTGCAGAGATGGTGAATGAATTGTGGTCACATTTATTAGCTGCAACACTGTGTATGTGCAATTATACATATTTGTAAGGGGATCAAAATTATACTAATTGAGCAAGAGCATAAGTAGTATTTTGGCAGTATTATTAAAAGTACTGAAAAATATGTGGGGACATCCAGATGTCCTGATTTTCTATTGAGGGCTTTACCTCGATATTTTGAAGGGATGTTGGTATGGTTTTCTTTTCATCGTCAAATTTTACCCCGAAAAGAATAAAGGCATTACCCTCTACTGGCCTCCCATGTAGATACCTGTTAGAAAAGAAGAGTTTCAGTTATCGACAAGAGTATTCATCCTGTAGTTAAATGAGACAGTGGCTATAGATTGGAATAGATAGGAAGGTTTAAGGTGACAGCGGGCATTAAAGTGGAATAGGTCCAAACTTTAACCTAAATTTTAGGATAATCCATACCATACAGACTTTTTAAGCAGTGAGGTTTGAATACCACAGAATAAATTAATGTATGATTCCTGACACAACCCGCAAGAGTATTTCATATTAGTCTACTTTACAAGGAAGCTAGGATTCAACAGGGTATTTTACATTACCCATCAATGTTCAGGGTATAATCGATCTGATCAAATGGAATTTGTTAAAGGGACTTTAAGAATATGCCAGATTGGATCAAATGTTCTTTAAGAATACTTTTAAGAATACACAAGAACACAAAGATTGTTCTTTAATGGAATAAACAAAATGTACAAGATTCAATTAGAACATTCAGTAGTAGGATTTTGCGAATATGCAGACAGGATGGCTTGTTTTCAGTTGCTGTTTGCGAATTGCCAGATTAGATTGATTATTCAATACTAATAATATGCTTAAGTATTGGTCCAAACAGAAATATGGTTGATTAAAGGAATTTTACACATGAACAATGTTAGATGGACCCTTCTTTAAACAGTGCTTTAAAGCAGGGTAGAACAAATGGACAATATTTTGCAGGACTATAAAAACAGATAATTTCCAAACAGGATTTGGAAGTAGACAAGAAAGACTGAATGGCTCTTTTGTCATACATTGAGAGTAGACCAGATAGGATATATCATTTTCTATTAGGACTTCTGGAGTACATCACGATAAATGGATAGATCTATTGTAGATTTTTAAGAATAGAGCAGATCACATGGATCATTCCTGTAGAGCTTTGAGAGCTGACAGAACAAATCAATCATTCTCTATTAGCCAGGACGTTGGCACTAGACTAAATGGTTTGATGGTTCAGGTGTAGTACTGTGAGAATATACCAGATCAAATGAATTACTCTCTATTTGGTTTTTGGTAACAGACCAGAACAGTCATATGGTTATTACAAGACTTGGAGAATAGACTCCTGAGACTTCTACTTTTAGTAGGACCTTTGGAACAGATCTGAATGGTTCCCTAGTATAGAGACCATTATACCTTTGTAGGGGGCAAAGCCTGACAAAGATTTGATAGGGTTCAAGACCCTAGTAAAAAGGAGAACTAAAGCTAAGTCAAGCACTTGAAAAACAACTAACCATTTTAAAATGTACTTGGCAAACTACAAACAGTGACAGTTCAATATCACGACAGTGATGAAAATGTTACATGTATTAGCCAAGAAACTGTGCCAGTAACCATTTTTTTCACAATTTCTTAGAGAATATATCTACCTATCCTGACACAAATCTTGAACATGTCTATGTGTCCCTTTGGAAGTGAAAAAGCGACACAGAGAATCCTTTTGGACTTTTCTTTTAAAGTGATCTCACGTGCCCTAAGCCCTTGTTTAAATGTTTTGTTTTTGTGCTTATTTTATATCCCATAAATGTATTGTGAGAAACAGAAAGCAGTACTGATGACCATTTTTTGTCTACATTTCTTTGAGGAAATAGTGCCAGATGCAATGGTAAAATTCCTTGCATTATTTCAAGTTTTTCATCTAAATTACTTGAAAATCAGCTGTTTTTTAATTTGAGATATGACTCTGATAAAAAAAAGTGTTTACTCATAAGGGAGCTCATCATAAAAAGACACATGTCCAGTAGGATTTTGATAACAGACTTTGTAACAAGGGATGTTCTTCAATGGAAATGTGTTAACAAGCAAGAACTGATAGGGTTATTTTTCAAAAGCCAAAATAACACCACAGGGAAGGAAGGGTCCGAGGGATATTTAAAGACCTGCCATGGTTCACATCCCCCAAAGTCAAATGGAACAACAGACAAGGAACCAGGGGTCTGACAGAGAAGAGCTACGTGCAGTAGATCCTGCTCCCAATAACAGTCACTGTTAGTATGGAGATGAGTACCAAGTCACTATACAGTCTGTGAGTATCGAGGGTACATATTTGTGCAGCTATATCAAGACCAGAGGTGAATGTAGGTGAGACTCAAAGAAATCAAAATCATGGATTCCCATCAAATAATCTTGCGATGATCTATATTCTCATTCATAGTAATGAAAGCACCATCTTTATAGACGCCGCCCATTGTACATAGACCCACTTGTTTTAATAGGCTCATGCCCACTTCTTCGCCAGTGACAGACAGATTTGGGTGATGATGTAGAGGCAGCGCTGGAGCATAAAGTGGGAGTTTACGCATCATTTGGCCTAGGGTCCTCCAAGCAGAGTTTGTAGTGTTGATTGTGTTTATGTCATTATTGTGTAGCGGGGGTCTGATATGCGTTATTATTGCATCTAATGGGACCGGGGCTGCATCCCCTTCCTCCACCGCCACGTGGGTTAGATATGGTGTCGTGTGGTACCAATGTGTGGCAAATTGGGCCTGTGCGCATAGGTAGTACAGCCAAAAATCTGGTGTTCCCCAACCTCCCCTATTAATAGGTAGCGTTAATGTGACTAATTTTATGCGTGTTTTTTTCCCTGCCCATATCAGCTTCAGTATCATTGTTGTGATGCGTTTGAATACTTCTTTTGGGGGTTGCATTGGAATATTATTGAAAAGATAAAGTAGTTTAGGGAGTACTATATATATGTAAGAAGGAAGGGGTATCCCCGACTAGAGTTCCTAATTCGGGATGGGTATGGTATTTGGAAGAAAAGTAATTAGGAACTAATATTTAGACAAAGGACAAAAACGGACTAGTGAGTACTACCATCTTCACTATCGCCATCCTATCGGCCAGCGATAGCGGGAGTTGAATCCATCTCGTGACTTTGTCTTCGAGTGTGTCCATCGCCCTACCGTAATTGGTTCTGATAACCACCTCCGGGTCTCGGTGGAACCAAATGCCTAGATATCGTATAGGGTCTGTCTGCCACTCTAGAGGATATTCTGTCGCATGACGTTGTGTGGAATCAGTCAATGGAAATATGGAGGATTTGTCCAAGTTGATTTGCAGGCTTGAGTATCCCCCGAATCGAATATAAGTTCTTAGGAGTGGGTCCAGGTTAATAGCAGGGTCTCTGACGTATAATAGCATATCGTCTGCGTATAAGGATATGTGCTATGGTCTGTTTGGGAATTGAAGCGCAAGGTGGTGATGTTTCTGTCTCACTATGCAGGCTAGTGGTTCCAGTGCTAGTGCAAATAGTAGGGGGGACAGGGGGCAACCCTGTCTTGTCCCTCTCTCTATATCAATGGTCTCTGATACATAGCCATTTATTTTAATCCTAGCCACTGGTTTGGTGTAAAGTAGCTTCACCCATTGAATGAATATCCTAGGAAAGCCCATTCTATGCAGTATCGTTATTAGATATGACCATTCAATGGAGTCGAATGCTTTAGCCGCGTCTAACATGATCGCTGCTGCTTTGGTAGCCGGTGTAAGGTAATGTGCAGTGGCAAATAGCGTTCTGGTGTTGTGCGTGGTGTTCCTGGAGGGGATGAATCCCGATTGATCAGGGAGAACTAATGTGGACATAAGTGGTTGCAATCTGGTAGCGAGAACTTTAGCTAATATTTTGGAATCCACATTTATCAGAGACAGAGGGCGGTAGGAATTGCAAATTTCGGGGTCTTTACCTGGTTTTAGTAATGCTATAATCACTGCCTCTCGCAGTGTAGCTGGAAGAATCTGCGCTTCAAGTGCCTCTCCGAACATATCAACTAGATAAGGAGTTAGTAAGTCACTGTATTTTTTATAGAATTCACAAGTGAATCCATCGGGCCCTGGCGCTTTCCCGTTCGGTAATGATGTTATAACGTCAGTTATTTCCTCCCTCGTTAACGGTTGGGCTAAATATTGTCTCTGGTTATCTGACAGCCAACCAATAGCAATATCGTCAAGGTATCGTAGTGTTTCGTATTGTGTGGCAATTGGTCGCGATGTATATAAATCTTGGTAGGAGTGGACGAAGCTCTGCAGAATACCCGCCTGGTCAGTGTGTGTTAGTCCATCATCCTCAACAGTCTTTGTAATTATGTGTTGTTTGTGTCCAGTACATATTTTAGCAGCTAGAGCTCTACCTGGTCTACCGCCCTCCCCTTATGATCTAGCCACATGTCTTTTGCTTAGATATTTAATTTTGTCGGTGGCGAATTTTTGGTGTTCTGTGAGTGTATTTCTAATGTCACTCAGTATGCTCTGAGTTGGGGTTAATTCATATTGCCGCTCTAATGCACGGAGTGTGGATTCACATCGTGAAATTTGTGTTCTGATGTCTTTTAGTATGCCAGCAGTCGTGCTTATACAAATCCCCCGTATTGTTGCCTTTAATGCTTCCCATAGAAGTCCTGTGTCTTCCGTGGTGTCAGCGTTAAGGCTGAAGTAATCTTTTATAGCTTTGCCAATGGTATCAACATATAGTGGGTCTGTGAGTGCGTTAGAATTGAAACGCCAACTAAACGGTGGAGGTACGTAATTTGGGATGTTTAATGATAATTTGACAGGGTTGTGATCCGACAGTGTTTTGGGCATGTGTGTTATGGCGTGTGTCCATAACAAAACGTCGGTCGTTCCCAACCAGTAATCTATCCTTGACCAGCTAGCATGGGGCACAGATGTATGTGTCGTTTCTTTGATCCCGGGGTGTCGCGCTCTCCAGATGTCTTTTAGGGATAAATCTTGCATAATGTCTAGTAATTCGGTTCTAGCACGTGTATGGTGTTCCGTCATGTTCCCTGATCTGTCTAGTGTATCGTCTAGTGCAATATTAAAATCGCCTCCCCATAGCAATATTTGATCAGGATCAGTGTTTAGGTATTGCCAGACTCCTCGGAAGAATTCTGGTGTGTCCGTGTTTGGACCGTATGTGTTCACCAGTGTTATCTGCCTACCACGTATGTTGCCCTTCACTATGACATACCTCCCATTGGCGCCTAGCGTTGTTGTGTTCACTCTGAAGTCCGTGCCTTTTTTTATCAATATAGAAACACCCCTAGCATAGGACGAGTATTTTGAACAATGCATCGATTCAGCCCACCTTCTCCTGACCTGAGCATGCGAATGTGGAGACTCATGCATTTCCTGAAACATAACAATGTCAATGTTCCATCTGTCTAAACAGGCGAATATATGACAAATTTTCTTGGGGTTGGTGTAACCTCTAATATTCCATGATAGGACATTCAATGCTCTGGGTTGAGATATAGGACTAGCCATAGTGATAATTGTGAACAGGTATAACTGCCTCCCCTTCCTCGTCCAGGGGGGGCCACGGTACATTTTAGTAACAGCATGGATGGTTTTCGTTTATACAGTAATGTAAGTGGCATGTCTGGCTGCAGGCAATGCATCTCAAGCAGTCTGATCTAGAAATAACAATATCAACCCCCACACCCACCCTCCGCCCCACAACAGCAGCCCAATCCTGCTGAGGCCATACCCTTAATGAACATCCCATTTGTATTTAAACTGTGTTGGGGAACACCCAGATGGGGGTCCGCCTGGACTGCACTTCACCATCCGAACTAACGGATGTGGACGGTTACGTAATCTTATAGAGTCACAAGATTCTTGCCATGTATACAACAGCAATGCATATGAATCTCCCAGCATCAGGGAGCCAACAATGGTATATCGGCAGCCTACCATAATCTCTCCAAAACGCGGGCAGACACATAAACATAACTTGAACACAACATGTATGTACCTTTGTAGGTATCTTACGTGTCAATAACAATGTGTGGTGCGTGTATTACCGCATTGCGCTGACGTCCTGTAAATTGTCAAGTAGGTACAGTTACAACCACAGGGGGAGCGTGTCTACGTAGAGAATAGGAAGTTGTAACGTCTATCCCACCTTATCTGGGCTACAGAGCAGGAATGACGGCCCAGTACCTAAACATGAATTGTCTTTCGGATGTATTGTTTGGAAACAGTTAGTCTTTAGCCCATTTTTACATCTTCAGCTGCCAGTGTTTGTTACATCGTCTTCATCTATATGTAGTAAGCTGTTAAACCCAAGCATCGCTTTGTGATGTAGGTGAGCAACATTGTTCTAGTTAACGGTTGTTTGCATCACTCAACGATTCAGCCCCAATTATTGCATATAGATAGGATAGCATAACTTCATCAAAGGTCTGGCATTACAACTGTTCCTTACCCTGCGTTCTGATCGGATCATGTCTAATGTACAAAGCAGTTCATACTGTCCAGTGTAACTGGTGGGGGGATAAAGCACACAGAAACAGCCAATAATGAGATATAGTTAATCCTTACCCACCAGTGAAGTGTCTGTGCTTTCCCTTTGGTATTGGAATAGAACCGTCGTCGTCTCCAGCACATGGCCTTACCACCCCAGTAAACTCGACAAATAGGGCGGAGCATACCACCTACTTTCAGTCTTCATCTTGATCCTGTTGACGTCGCTGATCATTTTTGCGGTGGCTTGTGATTTTCTTTATGAAGTCGTGTGCCGCTTTAGGAGAGGTGAGAAGTGTAGATTTACCTTCCCAGGTTACTTTCAGCCTCGCTGGGTAGAGCATGGCGTATTCCACTTGAAGTTCCCGTAGCTTTGACTTTGCTCCGTTGAATTCCCTTCTAGCTTGTTGGACCGCTTGCGTGTAGTCGGGGTAGAATTCCAGTTTGTTGGATTGATATTGAAGATCTTTCAGTTCCCGTGCCATGCGTAGGATTGCATCTCTGTCGCGGTAGTTTAGCATGCGGGCCACTATCGGTCTCGGTGTTGTTCCCGGAGGTGGACGTGGTGCCAGTGTCCTGTGCGCTCTTTCCACAATGAAAACTTGGGATAGTTTTTCTTTGCCAAATATGGAAAGGCACATGTCCTCCACATACTTCTCCATGTTACCTACGTTTGTCGATTCCGGTACACCCGCTAGTCGTATGTTGTTGCGGCGTGATCTCGCTTCCAAATCTTGGGACTTGGATTTAATAACTTCCAGAATCTTGTCAAAACCCGCACATTTAGAGGTGCTTGCACGCGATTCATCTTCTACTGCAGATAATCTGGTCTCTGCCTCGTCCAGTCTTTCACCATGACGATCCACTTTGGCAGCCATGGTGTCCATTCGCGTCGTTAGATGATCCATTTTTCCATGCATATCTTGCAGGCTGTCTTGTATTGCTTTCAGCATCGCTTCGATGCCTTTGGGTGGTGTGCGCTCTGATTCAGTCTCTGTATCTGAATGTGGGTGCGATCCTCTAACAGGTCGTCGTTGTTCAAAGTTGAGTTTCGGTTGTTGCCTGTCTGGTTTCCCCATTTTGTGAGGTTTTTACGTCCTGCAGTGCTGCGATGGCGGTATACTCTACCACTCCTTGCCTGTGTATTCGGCGTGATTGGCTATAGCGCTGCACTGGAACGCAGGGCTGTGGTTAATGTTTCAGTCCCAGTATCGTTTTTGGCGCCAGTAGGTTTGATTGGTCCGTTCAGGCTAGTTTTGGAAGGTAGTCAGGTAACACAAGCTTTAGACAGCGTCTCATATAGCTGGTATGTGTGGCGTCGGTAAGGCAATGTTTGATGCACTGGTTGTCACTGGCACACGCTGTTGTGAATTACCACAGGAGTAGTTCCGATATGCGGCTCCAGTTGTTTATGCTTTCACCTTCATTGTGTCCCATACACGATCCGCACTCACCTCGGCTAACACCACCACGTGTTTAGTCGCGCAAAGGGCGGGCCACCATAGCGCTATGTGGCACAGCAGGAACATCAGATAGTAGTTAGTCGACCAGTGTGTCACATTGCAGTAATTTTGAAGACTTGGTATGTGTGCCATACGTGGTGGAGCTTTTCTTGTGTTTGCGGCGGTAATCTGTGGGCAGCGCTAAGTTACACCATATGCACAAGTTGTTCGCTGTTCTGCGCGGCTTTAATCAGATCATCAATGGTGGAAAGAGCTGCGTGATTAGCATCACCTCCGGTCCCTCATTACATAACTGTACTCCGCGGCGTCATGGCTAGTGTGTAGTCTGACCTGCCACCATCCCCCATGTTTGGCCAGCCATTATATATACACCAACGGTTTGTCCTTGGCACTAAATATTGTTCGCAGTGCATGGAGCATTACACGCATAGTTCAAATGGGCATATATTGATCGCTTGCATGTGCGTGCTAGTTGTACCCACAGTCTGCCTTTCCAAGTATCGGAGTGGCACCAGTAACGTATCACAGCGGACTGGGCGCCGCCATCTTGTCGCTCGTATTTCGCGCCTTTTTATGTATTCTGTCCTGTTGTAGCCTGCGCCTGCCTTATCGCCAATATATCAATTTGCGGCTATCGTTGCGGTGTCTCCTGGTATTTTGCCGTACTGTATTTACCAAGTGCCGGTACTCTCGTGCAGAGAGAACACATGCGCCCATAAGCCAACATAAAAACAGTAGCGAGCCCCCGCAGTTAACCGGGCAATGTTCTTGGCGTATAGGAGTCAGTTTCGCCTGACGTGGCTGCTGTCAGCACATTATTTCGCCTCTGGTACTCACAAGTTTGTGATAAAGTGTCGGCACGTCTCTGTAATGCGCGGTCCAGGTGTCTGTGTCCTCTACTGCTACGACAGTTCCCGGGCAGTCGCCATCTTGCCTTTACCGGTCACTGTGCACGGCAGCTTTCACGAGTCAAAATTCTTCCGCTCAGGAGCGTGTATGTCGGTATTAATTACACCGACGTGTGCTGGCCATCTTCCGCTGTTCGATTTTCATGGTGGCATCTAAATCCATGACCTTATTTGCGTTGTTTTTGCAAATAAACGGAGCCGTCCGGCGGAGCTGTCTAGTTAGCCAGCCTTTCCGCAGTGCTCCCTCTAGCGCCCCCCCATAATTTCATGAAATTTGAACTTTTTAATGGGAATCTCAACATAAATCTATTTTATATCAAGTAACTTGTTCATGTTGTACCAACGAATGCCAAAAGCAGCAATGGTGTTGTTGTGAATTAAAACGATCAAAATGTATGCAAAGATTATGCACAATATATCGGATCAGTATCGAGGGACAAAATATCGAATTATCAAAATATCAATTCCAAAATATCGAGGGACAGAATATAAAAGGCCTATCTACAAACAGGTAAGTACTAAAATAGCGATTCCAAAATATAGAATGTTAAAATATAGTTAACTACAATATCAAAATTTTAAAATGTACTAAAAATACTAGAAATGTAATTAAATAATGAACATAATTAAATAAAACATAATTAAAATAATGTAAAAAAGCTTAAAATGTAAAAATAATAAATGAAATGCAAAAAAAGTTTTTTAAATATACATTTACTTAATAATATTATAAAATCAATCAATCAATCAATCAATCAGAGTACTTGTAAAGCGTGCTACTTACCTGTGAGGGTCTCAAGGCGCTGAAGGGAGGGGGTGCCGCTACTGCTCAAAGAGCCAGGTCTTGAGGAATCTTCTGAAGGCGAGTAGGTCTTGGGTCTGCTGTAGGTGGGTAGGGAGGTTGTTCCAGGTTTTGGCGGCGAGGTAGGAGAAGGATCTGCCACTGGAAGTTGTTTGTTGGATGCGGGGAACAGCGGCAAGGGCGAGGCTGGTGGAGCGGAGCTGGCGGGTGGGGGTGTAGAAGCTGAGTCTGCTGTTCAGGTAGACTAGTCCGGCGTTGTGGAGTGCTTTGTGTTCGTGGGTGAGGAGCTTGAAGGTGATCCTCTTGTCGACGGGGAGCCAGAGTAGGTCTCTCAGGTGGGGGGTGATTTGGCTGCACTGGGGGACATTGACGATCAGTCGGACGGAGGCGTTTTGGATGCATTATAGTTGTCGTAGGCGTTTGGCTGGGATTCCTGCATAGAGTGCATTGCCGTAGTCCAGTCTACTGCTAACGAGGGCCTGTGTCACAGTTCTTCTTGTTTCGGTTGGTATCCACTTGTAGATCATGCAGAGGATGCGGAGGGTGTTGTAGCAGGAGGAGGAGACGGCGTTGACCTGTTTAGACATGGAGAGGGAGGAGTCGAGGATGAATCCTAGGTTGCTTGCATGGTTGGTGGGTGTTGGTGCTGTTCCCAGTGTGGTCGGCCACCAGGAGTCGTCCCAGGCTGAGGGGATGGGTCCGAGGATGAGTACCTCCATCTTGTCCGAGTTCAGCTTCAGACGGCTGTTCCTCATCCAGTCGGCGACAGCCTTCATTCCCTCGTGGAGGTTGGTTTTGGCGGTGTGCAGGTCCTTAGTGAGGGAGAGGATGAGCCGGGTGTCGTCAGCATAGGAGATGGTATTGAGGTCGTGTTGGTGGGCCACTTGTGCGAGGGGGGCCATTTAGATGTTGAACAGCGTTGGGCTGAGGGATGAGCCATGGGGGACACCGCAGATGAGGTCGGTGGCTCGGTTTGGAAGGGCGGGAGGTGGACGCTCTGGGTTCTGCTGGAGATGAAGGACGTGGTCCAGTCAAGGGCCTTCTCTTGGATTCCGGCTTCTAGGAGGCGTGTCTTTAGAGTGCCATGGCAGACCGTGTCGAAGGCGGCTGACAGGTCCAGGAGGATGAGAGCTGATGTTTCATCGTTGTCTAGTTGGCGCCTGATGTCGACTGTGGCGGCAATGAGGGCTGTTTCGGTGCTCTGGTTTCGTCTGAACCCAGACTGGGACAGGTCCAAGATGTTGTTGTCTTCCAGGCGGCAGGCCAGTTGCATGTTGACGATTTTCTCGATTACCTTCACCGAGAATGGGAGCAGGGAGATGGGTCGGAAGTTCTTAAGGTCCTTGGGGTCCGCCTTGGGCTTCTTGAGGAGGGCGTTGATTTCAGTGTGTTTCCAGCTTTCTGAGAATGTCGCTTTTTCGAAGGAGATGTTGATGACCTTCCGTAGTTGGGGTGCGATGGCAGCATCTGCTTTGTTGAATACGTGGTGTGGGCACGGGTCTGATGGAGATCCTGAGTGGATGGAGTTCATGACCTTGCGTGTCTCGTCATAGTTGACGTTGGACCAGGAGGACAGGCAGTTGGCGTTGGTGGTGTTCACAGGGGAAGTGGGGTCTGTCGTAGTCGGGCTGTCATGGTGTTGAAGCTGTCATGGATGTCAGCGATCTTGGGGTGGAAGAAGATGGCCAGTGAGTTGCCCAGTTCTTGTGAGGGCGGTATGTCGTTGGCGTTGGCACTGGGGTTGCAGAGTACCTTTATGATGCTGAAAAGCTCTTTGCTGTCATGTGCATTGTTATCCAGGTGGTCTTGTTATCCAGGAGGATCTTTTGGCTAATCTGATGAGGTGATGATATCTGCGGGCGGCGTCCTTGTGGACTGTGTGGTTGTCCGGAGTGTGTTCGTGGAGCCATATCCTCTCCAGTTTCCGGCATGCGCGTTTGGAGGTCTGCAGCTTGTCGGTGAACTAGGTGGCTCTCTTGTTGGCATGGTTGTGGGAGGGTTTCTTGAGTGAGGCAAAAGTGTTGGCGCAGTCGTCGATCCACTGTCTGAGGTTGCGGGCTGCGGTTTCTGGGTTGGTGGAGTCGGTGGGTGGGTTTTGGGCGAGGGTGGTGATCAGCTGGTCTTCGGTGACTTTGCTCCAGCAGCGGCGAGGTAGCTGTTGGGTGCAGTGGTGCGTGGTTGGTTTATTGAAGGTGAAATGGATGCAGTGGTGGTCGGTCCAGTGGAGTTAAGTGGTGTGGTCGAAGGTGACGTGGGTGCCTGTGGAAAAGATGGGGTCCAGCGTGTGGCCAGCGGCGTGGGTGGGGCGGTGACGAGTTGTCTGAGGCTGGTGAGGTTGTCGATCAGGGTGGCGAAGTTGGCGTCGGTGTTGTTCTTGAGGTGGAAATTCAGGTCCCCGAGGAGGATGTAGTCTGTGGAGGCGAGTGCGTGGGTGCTGGCGAGGTCAGCGATGGAGTCACTGATTTGAGCTCGGAGTCCGGGGGGTCTGTAGATGAGTGTTCCTCTGAGGGTGGTGTTGGGGTCGGCGTGGATCCGGAAGTGCAGGTGTTTGGCGGTGTTGAGGGTGCCGTCTGCATGGGTGGTGACCTTGAGGGTGGACTTGTGGACAATGGATATTCCTCCTCCAATTCCGTTGGCGCGATCCCTGCGGGTGATCTTGTAGCCGTCCGGGATGGCTATGGTGATGTCAGGCGCGAGGAGTCGTTCCACCAGGTGTCGGTCAGGAAGGCCACGTCTGGGGCAGAGGTGTCAAGCAGATCCCAGAGCTCGACGGCGTGTTTGCATGGGGAGTGGGTGTTGAGGAGTATGCAGCAGAGGTGGTTGGGTCCTGTCCTTGGAGGTTTGGTGGCTCTGTCGCAGGTGAAGCTGCAGGTGTGGCAGGAGAAAGGTCCGTGAGTCCGTTTTGGGGCAGCTTGGAAGCAGGTGTGGTTTCGGCCGGCGTTGAGTCCGTAGAGGGTGCTGGCGTCATAGCGGAGTCTGGTGTTGTGGCGTTCGCGGGGTCCAGGGGTTCTGGAGCTGGGTGCGGTCCAGGCGCGGATGGGTGCAGACAGGCTTGACTTTGGCGTGCCTCCGGCGTGCCAGCGGCGCACCTGCTGTGCGCGTCCGCTGCGCGGCCTCCATAAGAGGGGGATAGAGAGTGAGGAGCAGCTGGGAGACGGGAGCGGGGAGGCCAATGGGGAGCAGGGGGGTATGGCCACAGGGATGCAGCGGCGGGAAGGAGCGGGAAAACAGGCGAGCGGCAGGGAGCAGGTACAAGGCAGCTGGCGGCCGTGTGGTGGCGTGTGGAGCGACCTGCCCGCGAGCAGGGTCAGAGGTTGCTAAAATAATTAATAATAATAATTATAAAATATTTAGAACATTAATAAAAAATAAATTGACAATAACATATAAATAAACATATTATATAAATGAAATATGATAAATAAATTAACTAAAATAAAAACAATGATGGTAATTAATAATGAGTGCAACAGTAGTGAAAAGGTTTGATAGCGTAGGGGTAAAAATGACTATTCCCACTCCGGGGAGTGCAACAGTAGGGAAAGTGTTGGATAGCAGGAGGGTAAAAACTTACTATTCCCACTCCAGAGAGTGGAACAGTAGGGAAAGCGTTGGGTACCGTAGGGGTACAAATTACTATTCCCACTCCAGTGAGTGCAACAGTAGGGAAAGCGTTGGATAGCGTAGGGGTAAAAATTACTATTCCCACTCCAGTGAGTGCAACAGTAGAGAAAGCGTTGGATAGCGTAGGGGCAAAAATTAATATTCCCACTCCTGAGAGTGCAACAGTAGGGAAAGCGTTGGATAGCGTAGGGGCAAAAATTACTATTCCTACTCCAGAGAGTGGAACAGTAGGGAAAGCGTTGGATAGCGTAGGGGTAAAAATTACTATTCCCACTCCAGTGAGTGCAACAGTAGGGAAAGCGTTGGATGGCGTAGGGGCAAAAATTACTATTCCCACTCCAGAGAGTGCAACAGTAGGGAAAGCGTTGGATAGTGTAGGGGTAAAAATTACTATTCCCACTCCAGAGAGTGCAACAGTAGGGAAAGCGTTGGATAGCGTAGGGGTAAAGAAATGATTTAATATCATAATAAGATTACATTAATTATCAATACCAATAAAAAATTAATTAAAAATAATGACCAATTATTAACAATTAATTACCAATTAAAAAAACATTATCAATGAATTCATTACCAAAGTAATTATCAATTAATTATCAATACATATAAATAAAAATAAATATTATCTTTATTACAATTAAATTACTTCCCACCCAATTCCCCTATAAACCCACAACCCGCTCCTAATAATAAAAAATAAAATTAACATAATTATCAACTAATCAATTATTAAAAATCATTTACCAATTTATAAAAATAATTACCAACTAATAAACATTAATTACCAATTAATAATTAATTAGCAATTAAGTAATTATCAATTCATATAAATAAAATGTAATATTTAATTTACTATAATTAAATTACTTCCCACCCTATTCCCCTATAAAACCACAACCCTCTACGGAATTAAATTTTGCAAAAATTAAATTACATAACATTCCTTACTTAGAAAAAATTAAACCTACATTAGAAAAATAATACATAATTTTAACACATATACTACCATACATAACACGAATTAATTTTTTTTCAATACTATGGGAATCGTTAATATAAAATTCGATATTGTGGGAATCTATATTATAAAATTAGATATTGTGAAATTCGATATTTCCCACCCTAATTTCGAAATTCTGTCCTATCTATATTTTGATAATTCGATATTCTGTCTATTCTATAGTTTTTAATCGATATTCTGTCCATTCGATATTTTGGAATCAATATTTATGGTGTTCATCCAATATATCACCACCCTCCCTCCTAGTGCATCCCAAACTCCGGCATATCCTTACCTGGACTTCCCTGAAGATTTAGACATTGGAGAAGGTGCAGGGGGAGAAAATTCTAAAAAACAGGAGGGTGACTTAACAGAAAAAAAGGAAATAGAGGTATATCCAGGCACCCGCTGATTAATAAGTAAGGAACAAAAGAAATAGAAAGGGCACCATAGGGGGAAGGCAGGCTGCAAAGGGCAAAAATGGATTCTAAACTGAGTTATGGTGCATTACACTTCACCAATCTCAGGTGATCAATAGTTTGATCCTGTTCCCAAAAACAAAGTTTGTGACATGAGTGGCATGTAATAAATGTAAGCAGGATGAGAAATTGTCCAACACAAAACATACCTGGTAAGCAGGGATTTCTCCACAGGACAGACACCAGTTCAAAGGGTGTATTGGTTACTGGCCTTTGGTAAAAAGTCCTAAAATTAATTAAATGCAATTATCTGTGAAATATGTCAGGCTCTTACATGCAGTGTCCACTATGCAAGAGCAACAATGATATGAACCATAAAAAACAAGGTACTTCAGTAACAAGATTCCTCTTTTTGCCAACAAGAATTTACCTTGCTGTGATATCCACATGCACCTCATCACCATTAATATAGAAAAAGGGTATCCTTGGTTTCATGGAAACTTCGAAATTGGGCAACACTGCAGGAGGAACAGAAGGGAGAGGTGTTACTATGGTTCTCATTTCTTTTAAGCAAATTTCATCTGCAGAGAAGGCGGTCGACATGGTGGAGATTTGCAGTAAGAAAGTCCCATAAAAAGTTGTTAGAAATTGGGTTGTTGGTTGACTGAGGTATGAGCCTTAGGCAAGCAGCAACCCCAATGCTAGTCAGGGTCATAGGCAGGCAACCTTAAATTAACACATTCTAACCCTCTGATGGCTTTGCACAGAGCAGTCTGGCTTTACGTTAGAGGAAATGTGTAAAGAATTTGTGAAACACTTCAAACAGTAAAACAATGAAAACACCACACAAAAAGATTCCACACCAGGCTAGAAACATAAAGCTTAATTTAAAAAATAACACAGGACTGAAATGACAAAAATCCAATAAGTAGAACTTGAGACAAGAATTTTTAAAGAATAAACTGTAAAATAGAGCTTATTTGGGATATCTGGTCACGCCGGACCAGGACAAAGCCAAAGGTTAAGGCCAACCGCGATGGAGCACTAGTCGGATACAGGGTCTCAGTGAGGCCCGCTGACCAAGTCAGTGCAGACTCACATATGGCAGAGTGTAGGTGCAGAGGCAGGTAAGTTGTAAGTAATCTATGTCACTGAGACTTCAGATCAGATGGTATGCCTGCAAGCCCTTGGAGTCACTCTGGGTACAAGTGATATAGGTCCAGACCATCTCACTCAGGCAGGTGAACAGTAGGCCAGCATGTCAGCACAGCAAAGCAGTAGTCCAAGAGAGTAGCAGTCTAGCAGAGTGGCAGAATGGTGGTGTCAGATGTCCAGTACTTATTCCCAGTTGTGGGGAAGACTGCAAAGACAGGTCTTTGAAGTGCACAAAGGTCTTCCCTTCCTGCACTGGCTCCGGACTCACTACAGGGGGTATGCAGCCATTTGTGTAGGGAAAGGACACAGCCTATTCAGGTGTAAGTGAGGCAGGGTCTATGTCCTCCCTCCAATCCTGCCACTATGGCCCATCAAGTCACTGCTAAGCTCAAATTGTGTTTGGCTGTGTAGCGGGAATATATAAAGTCCATCTTTCACCCTCCCAGATGTGTATTAGAGACAGGCAGCAGCCACAAAATGGCTATAGTAAGAAAATGCGTGTAACAAGAGGGAGAGAGAGGACTAGATAGCTAGTCCGAGTCCCCGAGGGTTTATATGTGATTAATCAAAGAGGACTAGCTTAAGTTGACCAGAGTGTTACAGTACTCTAATTAGTTCTGTCACGGGCACCTTGTTGGTGTATTCATGAAGCCCTCACCCACCAACCTAGTTGGTGGCATGCTTCATCATCGGGCCCACCCAGTGACACCTAGTATGTCCCGGGTGTGCTACGACGCCTGATTACAGCGGAGCTGGTATATTGCTGAGAGTGCAGTGAGTGAGGTTGAGTGAGTTGTGATTTAAAAAGGCTTGGTGGTGGTCCCAGTACCCGAGGGTAAATTAAATTTTAATAACTGGGCCGTAAAAGTATTATTTAAACAGGAGCCATTTATGGTATTGTATTATTTAGACAGCATTGCTGAAACAATATTTGTTCATGATACTGTTTTGTTAACTCGCCAACATGTTCATGCCAAAATTATATGTTTAGACTGTGGGCTGACTGAAGCTGGTAGTTTCATTTAATAACCTGGAGTTATTGTGGAAAACACTCGGGCACTCTGTGTGACTAATATGGCCGTCTTGTTTCACCTTGGATCACTGGCTTTATCCTTAAGTCCTTTCTTCCTGTCCGTGTCACTCTCACGTCTATGAACGCATGACGTAACCGTACCAGGCACGAATCGCGGTCTTTATTTCACTGCGCCTAGGACGTACTTTTTAGGTTTCACCTACAGAGTGTGCATGCGCTGCATAGGAAAAATAACTTTAGCCTTCGCTACACTTTTGTAGGCAAAACGTGCACCGTTGCATTGCTTTCAATGGCAGCACATGCACGTTCGGCGATTCCCTTGGGGGAGCGAGCAGCGGTGCCATATGTTAGCAATTATTGTGCCTTGCTGCTCGCTCCCGCAAGGTAAACCTGTGCAGGCTCTCTCCCCTCCCCCCGCGCGTGCTTTTTTAAAAGGGGGAGGCGCTGTTGAATCCTGAGGTGATAGAGCTGTTTAGCTTAAGTTTGAATTAATAAGTCCTCTTGCACTTCTTTCTTAAAGTAGGTTCTGAGTGTCATCAGCAAATTGGTAAGCGTTCATGCCACGATGCAGTAGGAAGCCCTTCAAGTGCTGCATGTATAAATTAAATAGACGAGGTAACTATAGATACTCGTGGGTCACAGTGCGGCCATTTGCATGGTGGCCTGTGTATGTCCTCTTCCCATGGCAGATCTAGGGTGAGATTAATTCTTTTATTCCAAGCCTTTTCTATACGGCATTATGAAGTATGTTATGATGTGTCCAGGGAGGAGCTAAGGAGAGTCCCCCTGGTGGGTGGGGGGATAAGACTCGCTTATTTAGACATTAGCATATTTGAATATTTGTGGTACATTTTGGAAGGCACTTGTGGAGGTGGAAGATCTGGTCCATTGCACGGCAGACTAATGCCTTAATCCGGGTTTTGGCTATTCGAAGGGTGAGTGCTTTATGGATATTGAAATGGTGCTAGCAGCAGGCACATGGAAGCCACAGAATGAATGATGGTTGGCACTCAGTCACCTTTTCTGTTGAATGTAACCCGAGGCTGCGGGTGGAAGATGGAACAAAGTGTGGCAGAAAGGGTGATGTAATGTTTTTGGAAGAATAAAGTATATGTTATGTCATGTTTTTTGGACGAATGTTATGTCATAGCGGGGCTGCGGATCAAGCTACGTAAACCCAGTCACCATTCTGTTTATTTAGCACAGCACTATACTTCTTTTCTCTTCATACTTGAACTTATTTGTTACTGGACCGGATGGATGGTGAGAGTGTTGATGGAGGATTGGGCCGACTGACAGCCACCTCAGTCCATTCCTTATGTCGGTCACAGCGGACGTAATCGGCGCAAATCTGGGACATAGTATGCGCCCATCGGGACATTCCCTCCTCCCCAAATTCCTTCACCTTACTGCCCACTATGCCCAAGAACTCTCGGAATCAGGATATGTTGTCCACGGCGTAGCCTTTTATTCACATCAATCCAAGATAATCATCATAGACCAGTAACAAGGAAAAGTAACCTTCTTGGATATAAGAACTATTCACAGCATCACACTTTATTTGCATCAACATGTGAACAGCAGTAAGGGAATTAGGTATGACATTACACTTTAGCATTTAACTCGGCTGTACATTTGAACTTCTTGGCCGTACATTTCGAACTTACACTTTAACTTTTGTCTCCGCCGTACAAAAGAACTTGGCCATACATTTAAACTTGGCTGTCTAGGCCGCCAATTTCCCACTGTGCTGCGCACATTGCGCCGTCAGGCCCCAACGTACTACAGCCAACAGTAGCATTACTTGACATCCAGAGCACCGCATACCGAACCGGCCCTCTGGGGTACTACCTGAACAAAGGCATCCTCCCCAAGATTGAACTCAGTCCATACATGGTGTGTTTGGGCAGTGAAGTCCAGGACTACCGTCAGGTCAGTCCCTCCTCCCCGCCTACCCACTGCACACGTGGAATTTACCCCTTCCAGGGGTTCATCGAATGGCTGCTCCTCCATTGTTGTGCATCCCCCTTTGTGTAAACTGTCAGCGCTCCATCTTTGTGAAACCGTGGCCTTCTGCCAGGTGGATGGGTGGTCGACGATGCTCCTGTAGCCAGGCAGTGGTCTGACTCAACCCAAGGAGAGGGTGAAGTTCCCCCTAGCCTCCTACAGTATCCATTACCATTCCAAATCTGGCACAGAGCCGGGTGGCCTGCTTAATTTTGTTGTGTTACAATATCTATTTTACAGGCCAAGTGTTTCACTTGTCAGAGTATTTTGGTTGTCACACTGCACCACTTTGCTGTTGGGTCATTGTGTAGCTCACTTCTTCTGATGAAGACAAGAGCTGTTGCCTGTTGAGTTTGGGATCACACTTATGAGCCATGGGAAGGAAAAACATACCACCATACTCCCACATAGCACTTGTAACAAGTACATAACTCCCCTTTCTGAATTGCTCAGATAGTCTTCCTCTGTACAGCTGGCTACCGCTGCAAAACATAACTTTTTTGCCTCCAGAAAATAGGATTGATATATATACAGTTACAGTAGTATACATGAGTTAGACAGCAGGGAACAATATATTTGTAGCAGCTGACTTATTGTCTGTCCCCGAGGTAATAGTCAGTTTACAGCATAGGGGTGCAGCAGGATAATGCAAATTGTTTAATTGTATAGGATAGGAAAAGGCACATTAGTTGTGGCAGTACATGCACTGTAACTCAATTCCCTATACTGGGTCCTTTGCCTCCAAATCAATACTTAAGGAATGCAAATGTTTTTCTAGGCTGATATAAAACAGGTGCATACATAATCTGCATGGTCTGGAACTTAAATACTGAATTGTGTGAGTTCCTGATAGGTTTACTGGAGATGGTACAACTTTCAAATTAGGACATGACCGGTTATCTATTATAAAAATAAGTATTTACAAAAAACAATAACTAAGGGGAGTGGTTATGCTCTATTTCAACAGGCTCCAGTCAGCAGTCCTGTTGCTCATAGAAACACACCTACTGAGTACAAATTGTTTCTTCCTGGGCAGACATGGTTACACCAGTGTATACTATTCGGGTTATACGTTGGGTTCCCATGGCTTGGACTTTCTGCTAAAGGAAACAGTCCCTATTGTAGTCCAATGGGTGTCCACAGACTCCCCCGGGTCGTTATGCCCTGCTCTCGTGGCCCCTTGATGCAAGTATGTGGACACTACTTAGCGTCTAAGCTCCTCCCTGACTATCAGACCCTACCTCTACCCCAGGTTTCACCCTTATGGTAACAGATTGAGAGCAAGTGGCAGTGGCAATATAGACCAAGTGAGCACCTCCTTGGTGTCTTCCAATGAGTTTGGGTAAGTGAGTAAAAGTGTGATCAATGCAAAACACTGTGCCACTTAACCAGTGTTACCCTGTATAGGAAAACACCTTCTCTATACATTTAGAACCAAAACATATATTACAGACCACAGCAGCAAATTAGTTTAACCCCTTGTATGCTCATGACGAGCTGAGCTCGTCATGGCATACAGTGCTCGGGTGCTCATGACGAGCTCAGCTCATCATGAGCCCCACCAACGGGGGGAGCGCTGTCGCTCCCCCGTGGGTGCCCGATCTAAATCTTGTCTACGAGGAAGGAAGGGGAAGACCTTCCCCTGCCTCCCCCAGCCCTCCCCGCCCGCATCATCAATGACGTCAACGCGCGAGGCGCGCTGACATCATTGGAGGTTCCCTTTCTCCTCCGAGGAGCAGTGAAGTCATTTGCTTCCTGCGCATCTGAGGAGAAACAGGTATGTTTGGGGGCTGGGGAGGGGGGGGTTTAAACTAAAGAGGCATCGGGGAAAAGGAAAGGGTTTTCCTTTCCGTCAATGCCTCTTTTGAGCATTCCTGCTGCTCGATCGTTCGATCGTGCAGCAGGAATGCCCAATAGACACCAGGGATTTTTTTTTTATTCTGGCAAAGTTTGTTGGTTTAGGGAGCGGCCCCTTGGGCAAGGTTCATTCCCCTTTAGGGGGCATAATTTTTTACGTTGTTAGCCACCTGGGAGGGGGCACAACATTATTTAATTTTCTCTATATTCGGCAAAATCGGGCATCGTTTTTGGGAGTGGCCCTGTGGGCAAGCACCACTCCCATGGGGGCCATTTTAGGCGATGCCTAATGTATTATTTAGTCTTGGGGGGCGACCCCTTAGGCAACGGTCGCTCCCCTTTTGGGGGCAATGTTGTTCGCTTTGTCTGCCTCCCTGAGGGGGCAGATTTTTAATTTTTGATAGAAAATGTGCCATTGTGCTGGGGAGTTGCCCCTTGGGCATGGGCCACTCCCATGGGGGCCATTTTAGGCGATGCCTAATTAAATATTTAGTCTTGGGGAGCAACTCCTTAGGAAAGGGTCACTCCCCTTTTGGGGGCAATGTTGTTAGCTTTGTCTGCCCCCCTGCGGGGGCAGAATTTTAATGTTGTTATATAATTGTGCCATTGTGCTGGGGAGTGTCCCCTTGGGCAAGGGTCACTCCCATGGGGGCCATTTTAGGGTGCCTATATTTTCAAATTCAGTCTTGGGGCATTATAAATTGCTTTGTCTGCCCCTGGGGGGGCAGAATTATTATTTTTTTTTAAATCGGGCCAATGTGCTGGGAAGTAGCCCCTTGGGCAAGGGTCACTTCCATGGGAGCCATTTTAGGGAGCCCAGTTTTTGAAATGTAGTTTTGGGGAGGGACCCCTTATGCAAGGGTTGCTCCACTTTTGGGGGCCTATAATTTGTCTTTGTTTGCCCTGGGGGGGCTGTTTTAAATGTAGTGAACTCGGGTGGTGAAGTGAGCTAAAGAATGATGATGGTTTAAACCCAGATTAGTTGATGGGTGTGAGAGTTAGATTTGCTGAAGCGCTCCGTCCATCATCCCTTTTGATATCACCCTGAGGGGCAGTTCGGCATATTCTTTTTTTTTTTTTTTTTGTAGGGCCAGTAGCCCACCAAGTTGTTTTTTTAATGGTGGTATGTCGCCTTTGGACATGGGTTACTCCTCTTTATGGGAGGATGATTGTGACCATTTCTGCCCTCTTTGGGTGGCAGAGTAGCAGTATGTTTTTAGGCCCATCTGCTCCCAAGGGGGGCAGAAGCCTTTAGACACCAGAGTTTTTTTTATTTTTGTTTTGGGGGGTGTCCTCAAGGGCAAGGGTTGCTTCCCTTTTATGGGGGTGAATATTTAATTTATAGGCCCACCTCCCCCTTAGCTTGGATGGTGGTTTGGTGCATTCTTTGCATATGTGATTGTAATTTTTTTTTCTCCTTTTTATTCTAGTCTTTTGATTCCTGTTTGTGGTTTCGTCAGTGGTTGTTGTGCAGTTTTGCGTACTTGCCGTTTTTTGGTAAGTAAAATATTTGTGTTGTATTTGCTCCAAATGAGTAATATTGTAATGTAGGATTGAATTTTTTTGTAAGTGGTCTCATAGTGGCAGCATATTTAGTTAGTGTTATGAGCAAGAAAATCTTTGTGATGTGTTTTGCATTGTCTAATGTGTAATTTTGTTTCCTCTTATTTTTTTACTGGGTTATTGTTGATCCATACTGTGTCTGTGCAGAGTACGTGGTGTAACTGCTTCTTGCAAGTGAGTGGTATCGTTTTGGAGTGTATAGCTATTTTTGATAAAGGTGAATTTTGTTCATTGCTTATTTTACATAGTGATTGTTGTTGTTGACTTGTGTGACAAGTTACCTTTATTAGTAATCATTATGGCTAGCCGTAGAATTACTGCTCAGCAGGTGGTTGGTATGCTTTTTGAATCTTTCTCTGAGCTGGATTATGACACTGACAGTGCGTCTGAGGGAGATGAGGGAGGAGAAGATTCTGGCAGTGAGTTTTCTCCCCACATGGAATCATCGGATGATGAAGGTTCTCTCAGTGCAGATGAAGGGTCTGTTTTAGAGGAGGATACTGCTTTGCCGATGGTGCAAGAGGTATCTGGATTGGAGCCTGAGGCTGCTAGTCTTCCTACTGGAAGTGCTTGACTCTGGGTTGATCCTAACATGGTGCAGCCGGTGTTGCCTGCCTTTAGCGGTGATGCAGGGTGTAGAGTGGATTGTGACTTTTTTTGCCTATACAGTATTTTCAGTTATTTATGGATGATGTGTTTTTGGGTGAGATTGTTGAGCAGACTAATTTGTATGCTGAACAGTTTTTGAGGGACAACAGTGACAAACTTAAGCCCCACTCTAGAGCTACAAGGTGGACTCCCACAAATCTGGAAGAGCTAAAGAAGTTTTTGGGTTTGACTTTATTGATGGGCTTGGTAAGGAAGCCGAACCTGGCTTCATATTGGTCTTCCAGTCCCTTGATGGCAACAGCCATTTTTCCATCTGTTATGACTCGTGATCGGTATTTACTTTTGCTATGCATGTTGCAATTTGTGGATAATTCTTTGGCGTTGCCACGTTGTCACCCTGACTGTGACCGTCTTTTTAAGATTCGGCCTGTTCTTGATCACTTTGTTGATCGTTTTTCAGAGATTTACATTCCAGGGAAAGAAATATCTATTGATGAGTCTTTGATTTTGTTCAAGGGTTGTTTGGTTTTTAGGCAGTACATCCCTAGAAAGAGGGCACGCTATGGAATTAAACTGTATATGTTGTCTGAGAGTAAGACAGGATATGTTTTTAATTTTCGTGTGTACACTGGTAGAGATTCCACTATTGACCCCCCTGGTTGTCCGTCCACTTTTGGAGTGTCAGAGAAAATTGTGTGGGATCTTGCTAGAAGACTGTTCAACAGAGGCCACCATTTGTACCTTGATAACTTCTACACTGCTGTACAATTGTTTAAGGAATTGTTTAAAGTGGACACGTTTGCATGTGGCACTATCCGCTCTGACCGCAAAGGTTTTCCGAAAGAGCTTGTTTGCAAGAAACTTCAGAGGGGTCAGTGCAGTTCCTTGCTTAGTGAAGAACTACTAGCTGTGAAATTTGTGAACAGGAGGGATGTGTATATGCTGACTACCATCCATGATGAGAGTACTTCACCTGTGCCTGTTTGGGGTCAGGTTGCTGATGTGCACAAACCTGTGTGCATTCTGGACTACAATAAGCACATGGGTGGTGTTGACAGAGTAGATCAAAGGTTGGAACCTTACACTGCTATTCGGAAGGCTTATGTTGGTATAAGAAGTTGGCAATCCATTTTTTCAACTTAGCAACTTTCAATGCTTTTATTGTGTCCAAGGAGTGTTCTCCTGAATCGAAGTTGACATTTATTCACTTTCAGCACTCTGTGATATCTAGCCTTGTTGTTGTGGAACAAGTAAGTGTTCCTAGATTTGGAGTGGTGGAGGATGTGGCTCGATTGAAAGATTGCCACTTTCCTGATTACATTCCTCCCACATCTACAAAAGACTTTCCCACTAGGAGATGTAGAGTCTGTTGGCAAAGAGGTTTGCCTCTTCTGCCCAGGGTGTCCTTCTAACCCTGGGCTGTGTCTGCCTGCTTGTCATAGAGCTTTCCACACACAAAATAATTTTGGGGAGTATCCATGAGTGGTAAAATTAACTGCCTGGTCTGTATTTTTTGAAATTTGTATTCTGTTTTAAGGTTGGCATTTGTGCAATGTATTTAGTTACAGACTTTGTGTTACTAGATTTGTATCTATTTGCAATTTGTTTGTGTTTGTTTTGTAAAAAAAAATCAAAATGTGATGGCGGTGTGCGTAGGCTGGTGCTTGGCTGGCGGTGGGCGTGTACTGGCGATTGGCTGGCAATTGGCTGGCAGTGTGTGTAGATTGGCACTTGGCTGGTGCTGTGCGTGGATTGGCGCTTGGCTGGCGGTGTGCATGGAGTGGCGCTTGGCTCGTGGTGTGCGTGGAGTGGCGCTTGGCTGGCAGTGTGCATGGAGTCATGCTTGGCTTGCGGTGTGCGTGGAGTGGCGCTTGGCTTGCGGTGTGCGTGGAGTGGCACTTGGCTTGTGGTGTGCGTGGAGTGGCACTTGGCTGGCGGTGTGCGTGGACTGGCGATTGGCTGGCGGTGTGTATGGATTGGCACTTAGCTGGCGCTGTGCGTGTATTGGCGCTTGGCTGGTGCTGTGCGTGGAGTGACGCTTGGCTGGCGGTGTGCGTGGAGTGGCACTTGGCTGTTGGTGTGCACGGCCTGATGCTTGGATGGTGATGTGGGTGGACTGGCGCTCGGCTGGCGGTGTGTGAGTAGTTACTTTCTGTAGGCCACTACACACACTGCTAGCTGAGCGCCACTCCACGCAGTCCATCACTTTGTGTAGTTGCTGTGTCAGGAATGTGGGCGTGTGAAAGTGATGGGCCCTTGAATGGCGCTGTCTGCTGGTGTGAGTGTTGTAATGTGATGGGCCCGAGGCTGGCGGTGAATGTTTTGTATGTGTCACACGCATGAAAGGTGTATGAATGGCCTGTAAAGAGGTTGGTGCCTTGGCATAGCATTACAGCTCACGAGCTGTGAGTCAATGGTTCAGTTTCTCATACTTTCAATTATTAGCAGTGCATTTCATTTTTGTGAAATGACTTGCTAATACAATTGTATATACTGAATCATCACTCACCTTCGTGCCAAATCCAACTAGTATGTGTGTGTGGTTGAGGCTGTGCATTAATATTTGTCTTTTTTCTCTTTCTGAAGCAGGGTGTACCTTGTCCCTCTTTGTGAATGTTGTAATGTGTTGCTTTTGCTCCCGGATGGTGTGAATGGTCTGGTGTGTATCAGGTATGAAAGGTGCGTGAATGGCCTGTAAAACGGTTGGTGCCTCGTCGTGGCTTTACATCTCACGAGTTGCGAGTCACTGGTTCGGTTTTTATGCATTTATTTATTGACAGAGCATTTCATTTGTGTGAAATATCTTGTTAATAACATTTTATGTACTGAACCATCACTCGTCCTCGTGCCAAATCCAACCAGTATGTGTGTGTGTTTAAGGAATAGATAGCTGTGCTGGAATGTTTGACTTTTGAGTAACTCTGTTAAGGTGTACATTACAGCTATTAATAACTTACTAAATGTAGATATTATTGTTAACCCATGGGAGTATATGGTGATATCTCTCTTGTGAATTCCAAGTTATTTTTTTATCCACAATGTCCTGCAAACTTGAAAATGTCTGTCACAATTTCCATGCAATATTGTCCCATGCAATATTGTCCCAAAAATCTCACGCTGTAGAACTGAAAACATATAAGTCAAAACAATTTGGTTTTGCAAGGGAGTTCACCTGGATTTTTGGTCCTGTGCTCGGCAGCCATCTAGGGAAACCTATCAAACCCACACACTTCTGAAAACTAGACACCTAGGGGCTTCCAAGGAGGTATGGATTGCCCAGAATCCCTTGCAAACCTCAATTTTAGCTAAAAAAATCAGTTTTTTCACACATTTTTGTATGGGAAAGCGTGGCATCACTGGGCTCACACACATTTCCTCCCACCCAGCGTTTCCCCAGGTCTCCCGATAAAAATGGGGTCTCACTTGTGTGGGAGGCCCAAGTACCCGCGACAGGCAAGGGCCCAAAACGTAGTGAGGCGACTTCAAAATTGCCTATGTCAAAACCACCTGCTTTTGCAAGTGGGGTCACCTGTGTTTTTGGCCCCTTGCTCGATGGCCATCTAGGCAAACCTAGTAAACCCACACATTTCTGAAAAGTAGACACCCGGGGGCTTCCAAGAAGGTATGGCTTGAGTGGATCCCCCAACCTCCACTTACTCAGAATCCCTAGCAAACCTCAATTTTAGCTGAAAAAAACTGTTTTTTCACACATTTTTGTGTGTGAAAGTGTGGCATCACTGGGATCACACAAATTTCCTACCACCCAGGGTTCACCCAGGTCTCATGATAAAAATGACACCTCACTCAAGTGGGTGGGTCAAGTACCCACGACATGCAAGGGGCCAAACACTATTGAGGCAAAATCAAAATGACCTATCACAAAACAACCTGGTTTTGCAAGGGGGGGTCACCTGGGTTTTTGTCCCCGGGCTCGGCGGCCATCTTGGCAAACTACCAAACCCAAAAATTTCAGAAAACTAGACACCCGGGGGAGTCTAGCGAGGTTTGGCATGCGTGGGTCCCCCAACGTTTTCCTACCAAGAATTCCCTGCAAACCTCAAATTTTGGTAAAAAAAATACTTTATACATACTTTTGTGCACGGGATAACCGTGCCAGCACAAATGTCCTACCACCCAGGCCTTGTTCTCCCGAGTAAAATAATACCTCACTTGTGTGGGTGGGCCAAAGGCCTGTGACTAGGAAGAGCCCAAAACATAGGGTTTTAGAGTATAGCACCGAGAATTCTAAGCTCTACATTTTTTTTAAAATACGTTTTATCAAGTTCTGCTTTGGACACCCACAAAGGTGAGGTATCCGTTTACTCGGGACACTAAGGGGAATGCTGTAGGGTTGGAAATTTGTGTCGGCACAGTGATTCCACACACAAATATGTGGAAAATGTTTTTCTTTCAGCTAAATTTGAGGTTTGTATGGCATTCTACGTAGAAAAAGTTTGGGGGATCCATGCAAGCCACACCTCATTGGACTCCCCCGGGTGTCTACTTTTCAAAAATGTTTGAGTTTGGTACTTTCCCAAGATGGCCGCCGAGCCCAGGGCAAAAAACTCAGGTGCCCTCCCCCCCAGAAACCAGTAGTTTTGCTATAGGTGAAGTTGCCAACGTACGATTTGGGCCTTTTCCTGTTGCAGCCACTATGCCTACCTACACAAGTGAGGTACAATTTTTATAGGGAGACCTGGGAGAACGCTGGGTGGGAGGAAATTAGAGGATCCACACAGGTTCCAGAACTTTACCACACAGAAATGTGAGAAAAAAGTGAATTTATTAGCAAAATTTGAGGTTTGCAGTGGATTCTGGGTAGGAGAATGATGGGGGACCCACGCAAGCCATACCTTGCTGGACTCCCCTGGGTGTCTAGTTTTCAGAAATGTGTAGGTTAGGTAGGTTTCGCTAGATGGCTGCCGAGCTCTGGGCCAAAAACTCATGGGAAACCCCTTGCAAAACCAGGTTGGTTGGAGATAGGTAATTTTGTTGTCACCTCATTAGGTTTTGGGCCCTTACCTGTTGCGGGTCCTTGACCCACCCACGCAAGTGAGGTACCATTTTTATCCGGAGATGTGGGGGAACGCTGGGTGGGAGGAAATTTGTGGATTCCAGAACTTTCCACCACAGAAATGTGGAGAAAATGTGTTTTTTTTGTCAATTTTTTAGGTTTGCAAGGGATTCTGGGTTACAAAGCCTGGTGGGAGGCAGTCAAGTCACCCCATCCTGGATTCCCCTGGGTGGTCAGTTTTACAAAATGTACAGGTTTGCTAGGTTCCCCTAGGTGCCCACAGAGCTAGGGTTCAAATACTACCGCTAGGCACTTTGCCAAAAAAGGGTCATTTTTCACTGCGAAATTGAGGTGCGACCACGTTGCGTTTTGTGCCGTTTCCTGTTGCAGGCCCTAGGCCGACTCACACAGAAGTGAGGTACCATTTCTCTCAGAAGACTTTGGGGGACGCGGGGTGGGTGGAAATGTGTTGATCCACGCATATTCCAGAACTTTCCACCACAGAAATGTGAGGAAATTGTTTTTTTTGTCAATTTGTTAGGTTTGCAAGGGATTCTGGGTACAGGAACCTGGTGGGAGGCAGTCAAGTCACCCCATCCTGAATTGCCCTGGGTGTCTAGTTTTCAAAATTGTATAGGATTTCTAGGTTTCCCCTGCATTTAAGAAATTGCGATTTCTTAAATGCAATCGCAATTTTAGAAATCGCAACATGATTGCGATTTCTAAAATTGCGAAAAACTTGATGCATCCCAATTTTGCCAATTGCATTCGCAAACGGCCGAAAATTGCGATTCGCACCGTTTGCAAATGCAATTGACAATGATGCATGTGCCCGTAAGACGTCTCACTCCAAGGCAGCCCCAACAAGAAGTGTGAATGCCCTTTCTTAGGTGACCAGTATGTAAACACATGTATGAAACCACAAGCTGCTCTACTAAGATTGTGGTCCCATCAGCCTCAAAATCTAATAGTATTATTATCCAAATTAACTTCTTAAACAACAGTCAAAATACAGATGTGTAGCTTCAGTTAAATGCTTTGACAATTTTCACACAGCAAGGAAGATGTTACTTTCCACAAAAAAAGTGGAAAAGTGAAGTTTCCCACCACCTCCTTTATCGCAAACCAGAACTTATTTATAAGGTGCCAAATTACAACTCTTCCCAATTAAGACATTTACAGGCCTCCATTGAGCACTGTTAACCATCGTACACATTAATGAAAAGGTTTTTTGACCTGGGGAAGGAGGGCTACTGATTTGTTGAACTTCCTACCTGTATGAAACTCCTTAAATGCTTGAGATATGTTTGTACTTTTAATGTTACTTTCACACAACTTTTTTATTGCCTTTTAAACTGGTATTCTGCCTACCACATGCAATAATAAGCAGTGGCGTAGACAATAGGTCTCGCCTTTGGGACATTATAAGTGTTTAGCCATGCAACAGTTGATGTTGCACCAAGGATATTGTGCTGCATAATTAAATACTTATAAGGTCCCAAAGGCTAGACCTATTGGCTATGCCAATGCATGTTTGGATTCCCAGAGCAATAGGCGGTTTTTAAGACTCTGGATATATTTCTCCTCTGGTAAACCCACATCATATCATTTTCGGGTGGTCTATTATCCTTGAGGCACAGTACTCTGTCCTCATTGTGTTTTTTACTTTTTTTGCAGTTAAAGTTCAGATTTGAATTAGATGAAGCTGTTCCGTTCTTCAAGGTCCGAGGGTGTTGCTATATGTTTGAGCAACTACGCATGCAGCCTGGTAAGGGCGTCTCATTATGTCCATTAGATTTTATTATTCAATATATACTGGGGAATGATAGACATTGGTATGGAACTTTTAATTGAAATGAATATTTTAACTAAATGCATAATAGGATTGAAATATTCTTTTAATTATTATTGTAAACTGTGCTTTTATGGTTTTCCTATAGTCATATGAAAACCGAATAAAGTCGAATTGTTTGATTGATTGATTGATAGACATTGCGTTTACGATCTTTGTATTTCTCAGACTGACACGCCATTTCACTACGGGTAGGCACCTGGGGCGCTTTCATAAGGAGGATAAGATACATGTTTGGAACTTGTGGTCTTTGCATTATTTTGGTACGAGACGCTTATATTTGTGTCACCTACTATAATAGAGTTTTATTCAGGCCAACCTGTCACGGGCAGTTAGGTAGCTGATATTTCCTTCTTTCAATGTTTTACAATAGTTGTTCCTTCCAGTGGAGTGAGCATGACTTAGGCACGGTCCTGTAAAAGCTTGCACTGTCGCAACAGGCAGCACTTCCATACTTTTGAGCCTTGAGTGGTGAACTTTCCATTTAGTTTATTTTGTATGACACCGTGAAGTTACGCTGTCTTCGGGTTCAGCCGTATGATTGTGTATATTCTCACATTTGACTTCACGTTTTTTGGTGCTTCATGGGCGTTAGTATGTATAGGTTCTTTTGGGATGAATCATATTGGCTTGAGTCACTTTATTTGTGTGTTTCACGCTGTTTTTTCATTCTTTCTCCTCTTTTTTTTTATCACAAAGCATGTTGCATTTTTCTAGATATATAGAACCGCATACCTGTTTTAATTCATAACAGTTACACACTCTATGAGTTGTAATCACTTAGATTTTCCCGGATGATGTAGGCCTTTTTTTTTTTAGTTTTGTATATATTTCTATTTGTATGTTTCATTGTAATTTTGTTCAGTTATAGATTTTCCCTGACGAAGGGTGATATGGACACCCAAAATGCATTGGGAGTGATGGTATTCACGTCAGATGTCATTTAGTTTGTGGATCAATGAGAATATTGATTTGAAATCTTCTTCTTCAATAAAACAAGAAGCCTGGAGACATGCAGTTGAATGAAGTTGTCACTTTGTCGTTGATGATTTTTATAATTTTAGTTTCCACTCAATAACATTCCTAAGAATTTGCTATTTGTCGTACAATGATGTGTTAGCATTGTGCTATATCACTCAGTAATTGAGTGCTTAACCGCATGCGCGCTGCGGCGATTTTCGCGCTACGCGGCTTTTTTCAAAAAGCCGCATTACATGACGAGCTCAGCTCGTCATCAGCGTGCGAGCGGCGCAACTGATGACGAGCTGAGCTCGTCATCAGCGCCGAATGGGTTAAGGTAGTGCTCCATCTGTCTAAGAATTTTCTAAAAGTGGCATTTTCAGAATTGCAATTTAAAATCAGGTTTCAACATCAATTGTGATTTTAAATTGGGATTCCAAGGATAGCAAACCTGAAAAGTCAATCTCTTCACAATTAGGAATACCACTTATAAAATGTAATACGGTAATCCCAATATTGTTCTATAGAAGAGATAGGCCTTGCAGTAGTGAAAAACAAATTTGAGAGTTTTTCACTCCAAGGGTTTGTAAAACTTAAAACTACATGTCCTGTCTTTTGAACACATAGCACCCTGTCCTGTGGGTTGTCTAGGGCCTACTTAAGGGGTGACTTATATGTATTACATTGGAAGGTTTGGGCCTGGCAAGATATTCATTTTGCCAGGTCGAAATGGTAGAGTAAACTGTACATGCAGGTGCTGCAATGGCAGGAATGAGCCATGGTTAGAGGGCTACTTAAGTCGGTGGCACAATAAGTGCGTCAGGTCCACTATTATCATAAAATTTACAGGCCCACGTCACATATAGTGCACTTTGTTAGGCACTTATAAGTAAATTAGATATGACAATTGGGGATGAATCAATATTACCCTGTTTAGCACTGGTTAGCAGTGGTAAAGTGCGTAGAGTCCCAAAGTCAGCAGAAATAAGGTCCAAAAAATGGAGGAGGTAGGCAAAAATGTGGTCATAGGACCACCCTATGGCTGTCAGGTCTAACACAAGTGCCCCAAGCTGAAAGTGGGGAGAGCTATCCAACCCCTTGAGATTACTCTTCCCTAAAGCAGAAAATCCTGGAGCGCTCATAAGCATTGGCGTGGTCTGACCCTGGGTGGTGTTCCACCATAAAGTCCATTCCTTGTAGAGAGATGGACCACCTCAACAGTTTGGAATTCTCTCCCCTCATGTGCATGAACCATCTGAGGGGTTCTGTGGTCTGTCTGAACCAGGAGGTGAGTCCCAAGCAGGTTTGGTCTCAACTTCTTCTGTGCCCAGACCATAGCACAATGTTCTCTTTCAATGGCACTTCTCCTCTATTCCAGTGGAAGTAACCTCCTACTAAAGAAGTCTACTAGTTGGTGTAGGTCCTCTTCATTTAGCTGTGCTATGACTGCCCCTGTGCCATGCTCTGAAGCATCCGTTTGCACAATTCATTGCTTGTAGAAATCAGGTGCCTTGAGTACAGGTGCTATACACATGGCTTCCTTGAAGGAATCAAAGGCTTTCTGAGAAGCCTCTGTCCAGATCGCCAATCTGGCTGCTTCTTAGAAGTCAGCTCAGTTAAGCAGGCATCATTGGTACCATAACTCTTAACAAATCATCTGAAGTAGCCTGTGAGGCTGAAGAAGGCTCTCACTTCTGTTTGGGTTTAGGCGGTTGCAAGGCCATTATAGTCTCAATCTTGGCCTGGAGGGGCTGCACCTTGCACCCATCTAGCAGATGTCCCAGGTACACCGTGGAACCATGCCCAATCCGACCCTTACTGAACTTGATAGTCAGGCCTGCCCGTTTCAGGACCTGAAGCACCTCATGGAGGTAATGCAGCTGTCCCTCTCAGCTAGAACTATAGAAAGCAATGTGATCTAAGTAAGCAGCACAAAAGGCCTCCATATCAGCCAGGACCCTGTTCACCAACCTTTTGAAGGTAGCCGTGGCATTTTTCAAGCCAAAGGGCATGACCCAAAGCTGGAAGTGGCCACCTGTGGTTGAAAATGCAGACCTTTCTTTGGCACCCTGAGTCATAGGTATATGCCAGTACCCTGATGTCAAATAAATGTACTGAGGAAATTGGAATCATCCAGTCTGTCAATGAGCTCATCAGCTCAGGGGATGTTGTGTGCATCATTCTTGGTGGCTGAGATGAGTCCTAGGTAGTCCTAAAGAACTGGAGTTCTGGTGGTGTGCCCGGTGGGGCAGCCTATGGCACCAGTACCACAGGGCTCAACCAGGGGCAATTAGAGGGCTCAGACACCAAGAGTGCTAACATCTTGGAGACTTCCTAATTGATGCTAGCCCTCACCAAGTCTGAAAACAAGTAGATTTGGTTCTTCACAGGTAGATTGTCTCTAATGTCAACATCATTGATTCACAGACATGTGAGTCCAGGGGAGAGTGGGACCAGTGAAGCAAACTGCCCCAGCAACTGGTAACAGTACCTACGCTCTTCTGGGGTAAGGGTGGAAGAGAGTTTGACACTCTAAAATTACCCATAGTGTTCCTGAGAACAAAGGAGGTCAGGGAGACATTCACTCTCCTCTTCCACCCCCTCTTCTGCCACGAGGAGCATGCTCACTTAGGACCTCTTGAATTGAGGCTTGAGTCGATTCACACGCAACACCCTTGGGGGGCTTCTAAGAGTCTGGAGATCCACCAAGTAGGTGGCCTCCTCCCACGTTCCTTGATTTTATATGGGCCAGTCCAGTGGTCCTGGAGAACCCTGGGCTCTACTGGTTCCATGGCCCAGAGTTCTGGCCAGGCTAAAACTCCACCAGAGTGGCCTTCTTTCATAGCAGAGCTTCATGCCTTCCTGTCTGGCCTCTAGATTTCTATTTGACTTGTTCCAGAAGTGATGCCTCTGGTTTCAGAGGGCCAGCATGTAGCTGGCCACATTCTGGGGGAGAGGGGGCCTGGGATCTTGCTCCCATCCCTTCCTGACAAGTCTCAGACTAAGTTCCCTAAAAGGGTGGGCAAAAAGGAGTTCAGATCGGCTGAACCCTACTCCTTTCTGTGGCCCCTCCCTGTAGGCAGAGAGAAGGCATGGCAAGTGGACATCCAACTTACACTCATGAGGTCAGGCAGGCCCATAAGTATGCCCTTCATTCCACAAGAACATTGGTTCTGGGGTGATAGGGTATGGTGAACTTGTAAGTCAAACCATACTCATCCCACATGAAATTCATACATGCGGACGTGAGTTTAGTGTCTTTTTCAGACAATATGTCCTTGGGGAACCCAACATGATTAGAGATCCTCATCAGAGGTCTAGCCACTACAAGTGCAATCACTGACCTTAGAGGGATGGGATCTGGGTAGCTGATTGCACGGCCCACTAAGACCAGGACAAACCTGTTGTGTAAGGCTGTCTTAGGCCCAAAGGTCCAATGACGTTGATGCACACCCTTTCAAAGGGTATGCCAATGATTGGTAATGGCGACAGGGGAGTGTTATGCTTTTTCCAAGATTTCCCCCTGCCCTGAATGGTAGAACAAGACCTGCAGAATGCATATGAGGATGAGGCTGTCTTTATTCTGGGCCAATAAAAGTGTGAGGCAAGCCTGGCGAAGGTATTGTCTTGCCCTAAATGTCCTGCTAGGGGACTGTTGCGAGCCAAACTAAATATAAAGGTCCTGTAACAATGGGGGACCACCAGTATACAGGCTGTCCCACAATCAGGAGCTTTAGTCTCACGATAATTGAGATCATTCTCCCAGTAGATTAGGTGATCCCCACAGGCTTCACCTACCACATGGACTGAGGCCTGGCTGTCACACCACACCCTCAAGAATGGGACACTCTTTCTGTGCTCTGCAGAATTGATCTCTTGTGGGCCTACCCTAAACTTGCCAGCTAGCAAGCTCAGGTAGGTCACCTAACTCAGTGATGTTTTCCCTGGTTGGCTTGAGGGCTTCCTCCTCAGGGACTGTCAACCTCCACTGTGGGGACTTAAATGGTTTGTTTCCCTCCCCCTTGCCCCTCTCTTTGGCAGCTGTCTGGGTTATTGTTCCCTGTTCTAAGGTCACTTCTCTGTCTGTCCACTAAAGCTAACTGGGACTACCCCCTCCCTGAGCTCTACACTTGCCAACAAAGGTGTCTGCCCACCAGTGGGGGGCTGTGCCATCTTGGGACATTAGGCTTCACCCGTGGAGTATCCATATTTGTAGCACTCAGTACATTATTCTTCTTAAGATCAGACTGGAACTGGTTATCACTACTCCCCATGGAATTATTTAGGGGTGTCTTGAGAACTCCTTACTTGTAAGCTGTTTTCCCTTCTCTTTCTTCCTTTGGGAACCCTGACCACCTTTGTGGAAGCCCCCAGATACCTTTCTAGACATTTGCTAGCCGAGAGGTTCACCTCCTCAGCAAGATTCCTAGGATCAGTTAGCCTACTGTCAACTAGGTGCTGGTGCACCTCAGGAAAACAGATACTGAGCATTTGCTATCTTATGATTAGATGGTATAACCCACTAAAACCAGTAACCCTGCTTCCCCTCTCCCAGACATTTAGGGGCAGATTAACTAAACACTCATGCAATGCAGCTCGAGGAGTAGAGAGCTGGAGAGAGGTATATATAAAGAAATATGTCACTCTCCACGCCTTTCCCTCATATTGGTGATGAAATTAGCTGCCTGTGCCATGTACACATGTTTGCACCATAGTACAAGGTTGTCTATTTGACTCCAGCATATGTTTTGTACTGAAGGATAGTTTTCCAGTGCAAAATACTATGTTCAGACTAACTTTAAACCTTTTCCAACTTTATAAGTGTGCTTTACAATGCAGCATACATACAAAGTCAGAAAAAGAATGAGAAGTGAAAACATTTCTCCTTCATAGCGCCTATTTGAAATGGGCGCTATTTTCTCATGCTAAACCGCGTCTATTTTTTAAAGTACATAGGGTTTACCGTTAGAAATATTGGGTGGGTGCATGGGAACTCCAGGCACCCACCATGGTATGCACCCTTGGTGCCAAGAAATGCAAAGCTACGCTATGCACTGCTTTGCCCTACTTTTGAGTGTTTTCCAGCATTAAAAGTGATTAGATCTGGAAAGTAAATTAGTAAAAACAGATTTACCATCATAGTGTAAGTGCAGAAGCAGGTCATTTGGAAGTCTTTTATGTCCTTAAGACTCCTGATCAGGAAGCAAGCCAACTGGGTTGAAGTGATGCAGGTCCAGTCTTTCTAACCCAGGCAGGGGAACAGCTGACCAGCAGGTCAGCTCAGCAAAACAGTAGTCCAACAGAGAGGCATTCCAGCAGATGTGCAGTCCTTCGGCAAGAGGGCAGCACTTCTTCCAGGCAGAGTCTTCACAGGTCCAGAAGTGTACTGATGGGGTGGTGTCAAGAGGTCCAGTACTTATACCCAGTTGTGCCTTTGATGTGGGGGAGACTTCAAAGGCAAGTCTTTGAAGCACACATAAGTCCTCCCTTCCTTCCCTGTCTCCAGACTTACCACAGGGAGGAATGCAGCCCTTTGTCTGGGGACAGGACAGAGCCTATTCAGATGTAGGGCTGGGTCCAGCTCTTCTCTCCCATCCTGCCAGGATGGCCCATGGAATCAGATCTAACCTCCTATTATGTGTGGCTGTCTAGGGGGCACACAAAGCCCAGCTGTCACCTACCACAGGCATGTATCAGAGACAGGCAGCAGGCACCAAATGGCTAAAGTAAGAAATTGCCAAATTTCTAAAAGGGTCATTTTCATAATTGCAAATTAAAATTGGACTTCAACATAAGTTGTGATTTTAAATTGTGATTCCAGAAATAGAAAGCTTGAAAAGTAAATCTCTCGACAATTTGGAATTACACTTATAAAATGTAATAGTGTAAGCCAATGTTATCCTATGGGAGAGATAACCTAAGCCTTGGAGTACTGAAAACACACTTGAGAGTTTTTTAGTACAAGGACATGTAAAACTTAAAAGTAAATGTCCTTCCTTTTGAATACATTTCACCCAGCCCTGTGGGTTGTCTAGGGGTTACTTTAGGTGTGACTTAAATGTATAAGAAGGCAAGGTTTGGGCCTGGCAAGTGGTTTATCTTGCCAGGTTAAAATCATAGAGTAAACTGTACACACAGACACTGCAATGGCAGGACTGAGCCATGGTTAGAGGGCTGCTTAAGTGGGTGGCGCAATAAGTGCTGCAGGCCCACTAGCAGCGTTTAACTTAAAGGCCCTGGAAATATGTAGTGCACTTTACTAGGGAATTATAAGTAAATTAAATATTCCAATTGGGGATGAGACTGAGGGCCATATGTAGGTGGGCCAATACCGGTCGGTAACGGTAAAATTTCACCGTTACCCACCGGTATTTAGGCAATTGAGATGTAGGGAAGTATTCGGTAATTATGAATCGGTAAATACTGATTAATCATTACCGATTTCAAAATTACCAAATCGGAATTACCGATTCCTTATTTACCGGATCGGTAAATAAGAAATGGTAAAAAAGAGAAAAGAGATGTAGGAAAAATCGGTAATACCGAATTTCAAGAAATTTGGAATTTAAGAGTCGGTGATTAACACTGACTGAAAGCAGGTGGTAATCAGCTTCAGTGTATATAAGCCATCCCAAAATGCAACAGTGTGATCACTATGGCAGCTTTCTATGTGATTGCAAGGCGGCTACAGCTACAGGCAGCAGGAGTGAGGATCTGGAGACGGGAGGATCACGTTTATATACAGCGCATCACACTCTTCCAACAGACTGAGGCTGAGATCCATGAAAGGTACAGGCTACACCCCCACACCATCCTGGACTTGATAATGGACCTGCACCCACTCCTGGAGCACCCAACACCCAGGGCACACACCATACCACCACATGTGCAGGTGCTCTGTAGCCTGCACCTAATTGCATCTGGCAGTTACCAGGGAGTGACAGCTGCGATAGGCGGGGTATCTCAGAGTTGCCTGTCCCGTTTCTTCAGAAAGTTCCTGGATGCCATGATGCAGAGAATACATCACTACATTCGCTTCCCAAAACACACAGGCAGAACTGCTTAAAACCAAGACAGACTTTTACCAGATGGCACAGTTCCCCCATGTCATAGGGTGTATTGATGGCACACACATTCCAATCTGCCCACCTGCAGCCACTGAGTATATCTACAGGAACAGAAAGTCCACCCATTCCATAAATGTGCAGGTAATCTACGATGCTACCAACATAAGCACCGACATTGTGGCCAAATTTCCTGGGAGCACCCACGATTCATACATCTTCCAGAACAGTGGGATCTACACTCATCTGGCTGCGGGAGAATTTGGAGAAGGATATCTGCTAGGTAAATCACTGTGACACACCCTGATGATGAATGTGTTTTGGTGTATGTAACTAATGGCACTCTCTTTCTCACCTAGGCGATAGCGCATGTGCTGTGCGGTCATATATCCTCACTCCCTACCTAAACCCATCAACCCAGAGTGAGAGATGATACAATGTGGCACACAAATCAACACGCAACGTTGTGGAGCGCACCTTTGGACTTTTGAAAAGCAGGTTCCGCTGCATCCACAAAAGCAGAGGCGCACATCAGTACACACCCATCATCTGCTGCATAATCATTGCAACTTGTGCTATGCTGCACAACCTTGCCACAAAGAAAGGTACAGATGTTGAATTAATTGATTTTGAGAACAATGATGATGAATTTGCACAGCCAGAGTCCAACGCAGCAGGAGTGGCACCAGCAACAGATGGGAGACAAAGACAGGCAGAGATCACACACAACTATTTTTAAGTAAGTAAGGAGACATAGCCAGTTGTTGTATATAATGACAACGTTTTAATATCTGGGCACTACGCCACAACACAAACGGACAAACTTGACAGTCCAATTTGTGACATCCATAGAAGGAAGTCATGGGTTACTTCACCCAATTCAGTTCTGAAAGTGTGGGCTGCATCAGCGTCTGTGACCAGCACAACAGTGCTGGATGCCATCAGCTGACTGTCATCACTGGCTGTGGCACCAGTGCCAGCCCCATGCCATCTGCTACTCCTCCGGGTGTCTGTTGCAGGGGGGTAATGCTGCTTCGACTGGTCGTGTCCTCGCTGTCCCCAACTTCCACAGCACCAGTAGTGGCAGACTGAGTCATCAGCAGCACCTCAAGTGCAGTGGTTACCTTTACCAGCCCCCTAGAGACATCAGTGCTGCAGTGTTCCAGCCCCTCCTGCTAGGCCATGAAGCGCCTGCAGAGCAGAGAAGTGGCAGTTGCTAGGCGGTTCACTGCCCTTGTATGGTGTTCCATTTTCTGCCTCTCCTTGCACCGTGTTACCCTGTCCTCATCCATTTTGCTACACAGCAGCCTCACTGACTGGGACATGTCCCGAATGCCCGCAGCCATCTCCTTCATGCCCTCAGCCATTGAGTTAATGCCCTTCTCAATGTTCACCATATTGTTATTGAGGTGCTTCATTTGTCGCTGTGCAGACTGAATTGCCTTGCCTTGTAGGCGCTGCACCTTCACCATGTTTGCCTCCAGCCCTGCGAAGACACCATGACCCTCACCCTGTAGAGGTGGACTGCCTTCCCGAGCCCTGCGGCGGTGTCATGCACCTGTGTGGGCTCCCTCAGAGGTGGACCGCAAACCAGCATTACTGTCATCCAGTGGCGCAGTTGATGTCCCCCCATCGTGTCTTCTGAGGACGACTCCACCTCTTGGAGGGTGTCAACAGCATGCCTCCTGGGTCTAACCACTGCAAGTGGTGTTGCTGCTGGTGAGGCTAGCAGTAGTGGTGACGCTGGCAGTGGTGGCGATGCTGGCTGTGGTGGCGAGGCTGGCTGTGGTGGTGTGGTGAGCCCTGCACTTGTACTGGCCTTCTCTGTTCTGTCCTTCCAGGGTGCCCTTTCTCCCTTGTCCTGAGCAGTCCTGCGCGATGTCTCGCCTGTGGACAGAAATTGTACATTAGCTCAGTGGTCCTGCAGCCTTGCATTGCAAAATTAAATATTTATTTCTGCCACACTATCTCATTATCCTCTGCCTGCTTATCGCGGACGTGTGCCACATGCCTTGTTGTTCAGTGCGATTACTGTCATGATAGGGGTTTCACTGACTACATCTCCCATAATGCATTGCTGTCTAAACAAAATCCTGTACTGGAGTGGGATTCACACAGCCTAATTGGGGATTTGGGATAGGGAAAGGGGGGTGCACAATGCTGTGCATGCTTCTTACCTTGTTTAGTAGCAGATCTGGCAGTGCTGTCTGCATCCCCGATTCCACAGACACTTTCTGGCTCTATCGTGGACTCCACAAGCTGCTCAGATTCAGTCAAGGCAGGTGCCCTGTTCCTCCCTCCTCCTGTCTAGCTTGCTTGTTTTTTTAGATCCGCCATCTTCTTTTTGGTGATACTCCTGATGTCATACCACCGTTTCTTGAGCACTACAATGTCCCAGGTGTCACTCCTATGGCATTCACATGTGCCTGGATTCCCAGACAGATTTTTCTTTCTTCCGATTCAGCCACTTGCAGGGACTGCTTCCCAAACAGCTTGGTATGCTGTTTTACTACCTCCTCCACAAGGACCTGCAGTTCCGTTTGGCTGAATTTCAGTTTCCTTTTCCTTTCTCCTCCTTCTCGTTCTGCGTCCTGGCTGGCCATTGTGCACGTTTTGCTGGAAAAGTTCACTCAGTGGACTCTCTGTTGCTCTCCTCTGCACTCCCAGCCTCTCCAGAAGGTTCTGATTGAGTGCACCTGCCTGGGTGTGGCCACTTCCTGGTTGGGAGGGGTGGTGGCTGCACTGGATTGGCTGATTCCTCAATTGTTGTTGTTTTTTTTTTAATTTACCGATCGGTATTTACCAATTTGGTATTTACCGATTCGGTAATGTTAATTGATTTGGTATTTTCCGATTCGTAAATACCGATCGTTATTGGCGAATCGGTAACAATTTTACGTCTTTTACCAAATCGGTAATATTTACCGATTTTTTAAGTACATCGGAAATACCAATTTCTAAATACTGATTCGGTATTTAGGAATCGGTATTTCCACGTTACCTACATATGGCCCTAAATTACCATGGTAAGGGAAGAGAGCACAAGCAGTTTTGCACTGGTCAACAGTGGTAAAATGCACAAAGTCCTAAAGCCAGCAAAAACGAGGTCAGAAAATTGGAGGAGGAAGGCAAAAAGTTGTAGGGGGAGACCGCCCTAAGCCTGTCAGGTCTAACAGTTGTGATATAAAAATGGTCTGAGAATGTTTAGGCTAATTGCTTGGGTAAAGGTTTAGAGTTGCAATGAGACATAGGCAATGAATTTGTGTTAGGATAAGAGATCAGAAATGGGTAAATGGGTAACAGTAGGATAAAGGGTAGGAGAAGGGTTAATACATGATGACAATGTGACATGTGTGTGTGTTATTTGTTGTGCGTTTGATTTTCTTACCCCTAGGACTTGGCAAGAACTAAATGAACTTCAGCTATATATTAACATGTAAACTTTAGAATCTTGAGAGGATGCACTTTCTTTTTGATCTCACTCTATATATTTCCCAAAGAAATACATGTTAGCTGTAACTAATTTGTTCCAACTTTTATTCCTCTACATAGGTCGAGCCTGTCAGACAAAGCCGCTGTCTGGTTTGCTAAAGATATCTTAGGGACATTCAGAAAGCTGGCCTGGGACTGCATTCCACCTGTTGCTTACCATTGACTTTGTGCTTTGTAACTCACATTTTCTTGATTTGTATTTGCTAGCTTTATTTTTCAGCTTGAGTTTGCCCCTCCCATTGCCCAAAACTTGTTTACTGTATTCGTCCACAAACTTGCTTTCATTAAACAGGCCTTTAAATATTGTTCTTATCTTGTCACAATTGCTGTGCATTCAAAGGCAGAGGTCAAACGTTATGCTTTCTCTTCCAGGTAATGTGATGTTTATTTTTCTTTCTCTGACTCCGAAGTGGGAGAATTTATGTGACAATCCTGCTGAGTACCCGTATAAGATGAGAGGGTGTAAAATGTTTTTTTTCTAGCACATAACAAAAAAAAGAACAGCGCTGATGTTTCAGAGTATATCAGAATTATTAAAAATAAAGCACATGTTTTTTTTAAGTCTGAATTGTGGTGGAAAACAAATATCTGAATACAATCAAAACACATCAATACATTAGGTGATGACATTTGCACATATCATTTGTGTGCAGTAAAAGCGTATGCCAGTGCAAATGTAATGTTCTTTTCAACCGAGAATGTGTTGTCTGTAATTGCAGTGTGCTACCACACCATACACACGCCACATTACTCCACTTCACTTAATACCCCTCCACTCTATGCCTCACCACTCTATTCTGTGACATTTCACTTCACTCTACGCCCCTCCACTCTAAGACATTATGCGTTACGGCATGTCAATTGACTCCACAACACTACAATCTAAGCCACTCACCCCACATCGCAAAATGTCACTCCACTCTAAGCCCCTTCAATTCACACCACTTACCCCACTCAACTCTTTCCCCCACTCTGCCCCACCCACATTGCTGTAATCTACCCCACTTCAATCTACCCTACTCTAACCCAATCTACCCACTCTAATCTACCCCAATCCACTCCACTATGAACCAATCTACCAACTCCACTCTACCCCCAATCTGCCCCACTCCACTTTACCCCTTCCACTAAATTAAATTCAATCAACCTCACCCCACTCCAGTCTACCCTACTTACCACAATCTACAGAACTCCACACAGATCTACCCCACCCACTCTGCTCTAATCTACCCCTGTCTACCCCAGTCCTCTCCAATCCTCTCCAATCTACCTTAATCCACCCTGCTCCAATATACCCAACTCCATTCCAATGTACCCCACTCCACTCTACAACCTCAGTCCAATTTACCCCACTCCATTCCAATTTACCCCACTCTAAACTCCACTGCAATCTATCCAACTCATCTCCACTCTAATCGATCCCACTCCATGCCATAACACTCATCTCCACTCTACGCTCCTTCACTCCACAGCACTTACTTCACTCCACTCTACTCTCTCCAAAGTACTCCACGCCACTCCGGTCTATCACACTGCATTCCATACCAATGTGTCCCGGTCTACCCCACTACACTACAATCTACACAGTATACTCCACTCCAATCTACCCTGCCCCATTCAATCTATCCCACTCCTCTCCAATCTACCCCACTCCAATCTACCCAACCCTAAATTACACACCCCACCCCAGTCTAACCTTAACATCACTTCAATCTACCCCACTTCAATCTCCCCCACTGTAACTCAATCTACCCAGTTCACTCCAATCTACACCAATCCACTCCACTGTGACTCAATCTACCCCACTCTACTCTACCCCAATCTACCCCACTCGAATCTACACTACACCACTTCATTCTACCCCACTCCAATCAATCTAACCCAGTCAATCCCACCCATTCCAGTCTACCCCACTCCATCCCAATCTGCCCCAATCTTTTCCACTCCACCCTAATCCACCCCAATTCAATCTAACCCACTCCCCACCTCCAATCTACCCCAATCTACTCTGATCCAATCTACCCCAATCTACTCCTTTCTACCCTAATCATTCCCACTCCATGCCTCATATCTACACCACCCTATCCCAATGTACCACGTACCACTCCAATCTACTCTACTCCCTCAATCTACCATACTCCCCTCCAATCTACACCACTCCAAACTACACCATTCTACCCCACTTCATTCCATTCTACCCTACTATAATCCTCCCAATCTACCACACTCCAATCAACCCCACTGCACTCCAGTCTACTCCACTCCACTTCAATCTACCCCAATCCACCCCATGTCACTCTACCCCAATCTACCCTACTCCAGTCCAATATACGCCAATGTATCCTACGCCACTCTATGTCAATCTACCCTGATCTACCCTACTCTTATCTATCTCACTCCAATTTACCCCACTCTAATGTACCCAATCTACTCCACCCCAATCTACCCAAAGTCAATCTACCCCACTCCAAACTACCATGCTAATCTACCAAATTCCCCACTTCAATCTACCCCACTTCAATCTACCCCACTCCAATCTACTCTATTCACCCCACTCCATTCTACCCCACTCTACACCAATCTACCCCACTCCACTCTACCCCAATCTATCCCATTCTACTCTACCCCGATATGCCCCACTCCAATCTACCCCCCCACTCTAAGCCACTAACTTTTAGCCTTCATGAACAGCAGCCACACTGCTATACAGCATCACTAAAACCCATTGCCAAAGACATTAGCTTGTGCACTGGCAAGACATTTTGGCTTTGCCAATGCTTGTTTAATTGCACTATTTTTGAACGGATTTTAATTTTTTTTTACTCAAAATCATTGTCGCAACTGGAAGGATATCACAGGATGTTCTTACCATACTCTTTTACATCAAACTGTCTGGTATAGTTCTGCAGAGGTGAATCTTCAAACCGGGCTATAATTGTCCAGGTCCCGAGGCTGAAAAGGAAACATTGTGAGTATTATAGCTACCTTAACTTTTGTTTTGGATCTCAAATTCATTGTCATACATTTCCCGAATGAGAGATCTGAATTTTGTCGTGTTTATTTATTGAATTGTGTTTGCATTAATATAGTGCACCACATTCCTGACGATAAGTTGAAGCGCATTAGGGGACGTGTAACACGCTACATATACTTCAGACTGTGCTTGACGGGAAGAATGCTGGATTGTATTGCGGCCGATGTGGGAAATGTTCTTTTGTTGGGCTTGATGACCAGAGTTGCACCTCTAACATATCATCTGTCATTGTGTTTAAGTCTGTATTGCATTATAGCAGAGTGAGGGATAGAAAGCATGATCACTGTGTTGTTATAGTGGCCTGTTGGATTTATAATGACAGAGAACATCCTGTGAAGGAAGCGTTTTAGTGCTGTGCATGATAAGTAGCCGATTTAGTGCATGTGTCATTAAGAGATGTCAGTCACAATAGTAGGGCTAGTGAGTGACTTTATGTATGCCTACTCTGATGAGATCAAGTGCAGAGATAGGTCACAATATAATGCTGTATTGGGGTATGCACTGGAAGCCCCGCCCACTGTCCGCCCATATTTGTCATTGGCTTGTGTGATTGCCATTCGTAGATGCTGGCTTCTGATTCCTACATAGGCTTGTTAGTCCCTCCTTGGTACCGCCTTGTCTTCATTTGTTACCACCCCTAACGACTGGACTTTTTACTTGGCTCGTTTCATGGTCTTCGTTATCTAATGGGTGAGCACTATTTTCTTTAATGCGCCTGCCCGAGGCCACCCTGTGGCCATCAGGAGGGCGGGCCCTTAGTCGCGGAGGGCTGCCCCCGTCCCGAAATATGGTCAGCCACTCCTCCCCAGGGCAGGCCTTGCTCTGTGGGACGTGGGCGGGTCGGTGACGCGCGTCCGGGGCGGCAGGCAGGGAGAGGGGGGTACATCTCTCCCTCTCGCCATTTCTCAGGCCTCTTTGCCGCTCCGGACGTTGCGCGCTCCACGTCGGGGACACTCTTTTCCCTCGCCTCTGGTCCCCGTCCAGAGGTCGGTCTTGCTTTGAGGTGATGGGTTTTCCGGCGTTCGGCTGTTTGTTTCTCCGGTGGTGAGTTGGGGTGATTTGGTTTTGGGTCGCGTTCCCAAGGAGAGGCCTTTGCTGGCAAGTTTCTTTGTCCGGGGGCATGTGGGGTCGCTTGTGCAGGCTCGGGCGGGTAACTCCCCCCCCCCCCTCGTCTGTCTCCCTCATCGTCCCTCGGTGTCTCCTTTAACGTCTCCGCTTGGATGGTGGTTCGCCCACAGCGTCTCATCTTTCTGCACGCACATTCTAGGCGCTTGTTTGCTCTCTCCTAGTGCGTCCTTGCCTCGGAGTGTGCTGGAAAAAAATGCAAGGCGTCGAGTCAGGTTGTTTCCAGATTGTGCACAGTGTGTTTGGGAGGGTGAACAGAGGACAAACACGCGCGCATGTACCGTGGGATGGATTGTTCTCCGTGCAGGACGCCATGAAGCATGGCGCCCATCCCTGGGCCTCCGTGAGCAAAGATGTGTTTGTATCGTTTGTGTGCTAAGTTTTCAATTGCACTTTCTTCCTACCCTCGGGGGCCAGCTGTCCTGACATTGTTTGCTAAGAATTGAAGGCTCTAGTATGAATTCAGCTGACTATTGTTGGTGATGTAGGTCAGTCGTTGTGGCTCGTGTTTGTGGAGATGCTTGTCTTGCTCATAGTGGCCTTAGAGCCCGCACATTTTGAGCACTGATTGACTTCATTGTCTGCCTCGTTTGCCACTCACTTGTTTCCTTCATGTTCATTGTTTGTGTGGCTTTGCCTTCCTTCGAGTGCATGTGCCTCCCCTGAAGCATGGCCTCGTGCTTGTGTCTTTCCACTGCTTTCATTTTGGGGTTTCCCAGTTGCGGCCTCGTTTTGTGCTGATGACATGGGCTGTGGCTCCAGACAGGGCCGGGTTGGTCCGGTTTGCCGTGTTTTTCGGTGAGGCGAGGGAGCAGCCCTTGGCAGCGTTTGCTGGGCGGCATAGCTTGTTAAGCGTTTGGGGACCGTGTCGCATCGGCGCGGATGAAGCCCCTTCCCCTCCCCGACCGCCTTTGTGGTTGTTTGATGGATGTATCGCTGAGGGGCGGAGAGATTGCGTTGAGGTCTTGTTTGGTAGCATGCTGACGCCGGATGGACAGGCGAGTGGCTGCTGGTCCGAGTCGGTGAGCATGGGCGGCGTGCGTGATGAAGATGCCTTCTAAGTTTGTGAAGTTTGCTGGCACCACTTCGAGGGGTTTTCTTTCATCTTGGGGAGGAATTGTACGGAACGTCCAACTTTCACTTTCGTCTTCTGTGGGGGTGTACAGCGAGTGTTGAGTGCATGCGGAGTAGAGGGGTGAGGTACAGCTTCCTAGAGGGCTCATGAGGGTTAATATCTTACGTTGTCGTGAGGCCTATGTCGCGGGGTGCCCGCTGTTATCGTGGGGAAATTGTTTTGTTCCCTTTGTTCAGCTTTTATTGTTTCGCGCCTTTTGGTTTGGGTGTGGCCTGATGCCACAGAGGTCTGAGCATCTTTGCATTATTTAAGGGTCGCTGCTTTTGATGGAGCGCGCTGATGCCGCGATGAAAGCCTGAGCAGTTTGCTTTTGCTTCGGCTTTTGGTTTGGGGCTGGCCTGATGTCGCGGGGAAAGTCTGGGCATTTTGCATTGTATAAGGGTCACTGCTTTTGTGTGAGTGCGCTGATAGCGTGATGGAAGGCGCAGCAGTTTCCTGCCTGCTTCGATCACAGATGGCGAGTGGTTGGTGTGCCGATGCCTTGTAGAAGGCATGAGCAGCTTTCGCCTTGTAGCACGGCCCCTTCCTCCTAATGGGGTGTGCAACGATGCCTCGAAGAGATCCTTGGCATCCTGGGGGGTCACAGCGACGTAGGTTCCGTCGGACCGAGTGAGGGAGCGGTGCTAGTTTGGCGATGGTTCCTCCAATGGTGGTGCTCAGCGACTGGGCATGGATCGGGACCGGGTTGCCCCCGTGAATGCCAGAGATGGGGGGCTCGTGATCGGGGATCGGCGTGATTGGTGCGTGCGGACAGTTCACTACAGTTGATTGTTCAGGAGTCCGAGTGTCGCGGAGAGTACCAGCCAGGGAAGGTTCATTTGCATGTGGTATTGCATATTGGCCTGTGGGTGCTGGGGTTTTTTGTTTCGAGCTGCTTTCAAAGGCCCTCCTTTCCCTTGTTCACATCCGGCTCGAAGGACTTTCTGGGTTGCTGCTTTTCGGGCGCTTTTCTGCGAATCCGCTCTTTGGCCAATTTTCAAGTTGCTTCCCGCAGTTCATGGAGCGGCTTTCGGCCCTCGCACCCATGGTCAATCCCTCCCCCCCGCCCCCCTGTTTTCTTTGGCCTTCTCGCAAGGCTAGAGGTTTGTCTTATCTAAGACATATGCCCCGACACGGGGTGGGGGGGGGACTATTCGGAGGGGCACATGTGTCTTTGGTGAAGGTTCATTCTAGGCCCCGGCCATATACGTGGCAGCAAGCATTTCTGGTACACCTCATAACAAAGTCCGTTGTAGCAACTCTGGGTAAGGCGATTCTAGTACGCCCACCACCAAGTACGTTGTGAAAGGGCTGTTGAACTGCAGCCTCGCTTTATTAATGGGAACGCAGCACGCGCTCATGGCTAAATGCATTTATGAGGGCATTTCAATGATAATATTCGCAATCATGGTAAATATATCTTCCTCTTCTCCTGTTCAAATAACATAAGCTGTAGCTGAAGCTCTACATGGGCTAATGCGCTCAATGCCACTGTAACACTAGTTTACATGAAGTGTCATCTGTAACACGCTGCTACACACCCTGAGCCCCTTTTCCTTATGCTCTCATACATGGGATTCGTCAGACTTGCACTTTAGCAGCAGCAGTCATAACTGTAGCAGAACAATCCTCCTCCCCACATCTCATCTATTATGGGGTAAGCTTAATAAAGTCATTCATTACTGATGAGGAACTAGACTACTATGCACCAAGTTCCAGTTGCGAACGACTGCTTTCCTAATCCCTTTCCTCACAACATTATACTTATGTTGGGTAAGACCGGTTCGCTAAATAACTTTCCCTGGTTATTGTTCCCATGTACCTGTGTTAAGGACAGGCTATTTATAAAATAGGCACAATACCAGGTTGAATGCGGGTTGACGGCGCTACTGATGTTCGGATTGGGAGGGTCAGCCGTGACTGTGCTAATCCTTATACCTGTTACTTCTCCAAAGTCTCACCTCATAACGGTGGTGCCTCGCTTTTCAAGCTTCCAGGAACTTGTGCGAGAGCACAAGCTCTAAATGTCACCAGTATTCATTTGGTAGGATGCGCCGTCATGAATTTTATCGAAATTCATTGTCTCCTGAACGCCAACTTGTCCTGTTTAGGAGCATGGCATAGTGGGAATTTGACGTGTGTGCGCAATATCATGTCCCACTGGTATCTTGCTGTAAGTTGTCCAACCATTATAACATAATATCAGCCATTTGGGTAACAAATGACATGTCCACGATCAAAATATCCAAGATAATATTGAATATTCTCCAGCTTCATCAGGAATTTGAGCAAACCGGTCACACTGTCTGCATTGGAGGGTGAGAGTGGTTCCACTGCTATTAATATAATACTTTAAGTCTCAATGACATATCCTCTACCCTGAATATTTTGTATACCCTCCAGCTTTACAGAGGATTAATCTGATCCTCTTAGTAAGAGCCCTCGAGTTTTGGAGTGCACTAAACACTGCTTTCTTGCATACCATAGATATGGTGATGCTTCCATCTTGCTGCGGGGCAGGAGTGGTAGCTTGTCAGTTGCAAAATATTTTATTTAGCGCGGCCTTGCTCTTAGGTGTCTGAGCGCATTATAGAGAATCAGTTCACCTACTTTGCCTCTGGGCTAATAATTCTATATTAGTCAATAACGTCTATAGTTGCTTAGGAAAGGTGGTGAGCAGAAGCGTTTCTATTTCACATGCTAGGTTTTGCCATGGGGTTTGTGTACACCTGAATTGGAAGTACTTCAGTGTGTGTGAGGCAACCAGGTTAGCAGCAAGCAGACACTGCATGATACTCAGCATGTACATATCCTGGGTGCCTGCATATAAGTTAGAATGATATACTCATTATGTTTACGGGTTTGAGTCCTGAAGGTGGGGTGTGCGGTACACCAGGCAATCAGCTAGTGTACTCTGCATGAGGGCCGCTAATGAGTACGTGTGACCGATGCCCCTGTGCAAGAGGTGTTACATCAGGCAGGCAGCAAGCTAGAACTGTATCAGGTGACTCGTGTACATGCATCTGTGTGCCCATGTTAGAGATTTGTGTTATTCCAGACACACAGTAAGCCAACTAGGCACGAGGTGATCAGCATGTACAGGTGACCGAGTACCCAGTGCTAGGACATATGCGTCACACCAGCCAAGCAAATGCTACTGCGTAGTGTGGACAATATATACACACAACCTATTGCTGGTGCACATCTCATGCAGTGTAGTTGCAGGGAACAGACTCGGTGTGTGGTGCGCGCAGCGTACTTGTCAAGGAGCGCCTGTCACCCGCAGGAGAGGTGCCGAGCTAGTGGTCATGTGTGCACAGCAGACTTAGGAATGACTGGTCGGCCCAGGAGAGGCGCGTAGTTGTGCGCGCAGTGTACATGTATGGGAATGGACGCCTGCTCTTGCGCATTTGTATGGCCATTTTGAGCGTGTACTGGACTCCATCCATCATTATTTCAGAACTAGATAGTGCGACTGTCAGAACAGATGTACGTGGACCACAACAGTGCGGAATCAGTGTGCCAAAGGTGTTAATTCTAAGTCACTTTTTCATGTATTTGGCGTCTTATGGGTTTGTTCTATTTGAGTGGAGCAGGCACTCCGTAGAAATATACGTCTAAGTGTGCTAAGGGGAGCCCCGAGCGGAGTTGTGACTTTTGATGGCGCCCACACAACTCCGCATCTCGCTTTTACATCATTACGTATTTTTTAAATGATTTGCTGCGCTATTCGCTTTCAGTTTAGCAGGTGTGCTGCTTTATTTATCGAATTTACAAATCGGGCCGCTTTCACTTAGGCGGCTGTGCTGCTTTTTTAAAATTTTTCATTAATCTCCAGTGCGGGCCGCTTTCACTTTAGCGGCAGCGCTGCTTTATTTAATTAATCTCCATTGCAGACGGCTTTCACTTTAGCGGGCGCACTGCTTTATTTAATCAATCTCCAGTGCGGCCCGCTTTCACTTTAGTGGCCTCTTTTAATGTATATTGTATTGTACTGGATAGTAATTGCATTTGTATAGGGCGTAATACCCCTGACGATGACGATACTTCTCCTCATTGACACTGCTCTCTGAAGGGCTCCTCCATTCACTGGTTAACATGCTTATATGTGTAATGCTCGGTAAGTAAGTCAGTTAAAAGCTCACCGCTTACACCTGCTGTTACCTCTTGGTCGGTCACTAGTTCAACTCTGACATGGTCAAGACAGCTTTCCTAAAATGACCGTGCTGTCTTAAATTGGACGATAAAAGCACCCGCTCTTTATGGCGGTTAATAAATAGACTGAGGTATAAAGCTCTCTACATAAAATTGAAGCTCATAATTCCTGTTCTGAGTGTGAAACAGTTAAGGTAAACGTTTCTGCTATGTAGCACCAATGTCCCCTCTCTACCTGTAAAGGTGTGATGCACTCTGCGCTGCAGTAGGGGTAATGTCACACCCCAGCTTTACGAAGGTAAAACTCCATGATCTCTCGGGCTATATCTGAGCTCAGCTATCAGCGATATGAATTAGCTGATAGGCGCACTACATAAAATATGCAAACAAAATCTGCAGGATGGCTCAGTGAGTTAAACGCCTGTCTCTGAAATAGGCCGTGATATGTACATCACACCTTTGAATCCCACAAGGCGACAGATGCTTCTCTGCATGTGATTTTAGGGGATAGGGCATGCAAGGCTACAGATTAAATGGATAGAGCCACCTACAACGAGAAATTGTGACCAGTTTATACGCCCACACACATTTGTGTGTGATATATAAAACCACTAACCTTGGGTTCTGGAGCAGCGTGCTTCCACTGAAAAAAGTGTACTCATTGCGGAAGCCCCAAATGCGGGTGGGTAAACCAGGAGACCCACCAGGTATCCCCCACTGATGGTTTCATCCACTCACTGCACCTGCCCATGAGGGCATTCCAGACCCCTCCTCAAACATCTGCCAGGTCCTTTGTTTGAAAGACAGACTGACTGGTGAACCTCATGTTCACCTTTTAGTGCAGCAACGTCCCAGTGCAGATGAGATTTTGTGCCTGCAATCGGACAGCACATTTCTCCTGATCTGTACTCCATCTCAGGAACAATACTGCAACTAGAGAAGCTCATTGGATAGCAGCACACTCAGGGCTTGTATTTTTAGTTTTATATACTTACTTCTAAAGGCAGATAGAGGTACACTTACTTGATTATTTCAGGTAATTTGTGGGACTGTGACAATATGCCGCCGCCGCTGTTAGGACCAGTTGGGTCGATCAGGTCTCGCTTCACCATGATACCTTCCGGAGTCTGCGGAGAAATATGTCTTACATATTAGGAAAGGCTGCTACATGGGTATAAAAATATAATATGTTTACAACTGCTGTTTTGGCAGCACACGATGATCTTGCTAACGTTTGGGGTTCATTTTCTTTGATTCTTTTAGATGTTTCTGCAGTGGTTGCTCAGAGAAATGTCACTTCTTCTTAAAGGGTTCACCTTCTTGGTGGTGAAAGAATGAGAGTCAGGTAGATAAGCTCCCTCCATGACCTTCCTTCTTGAGGTTACCTCAGCACGGAGAACATGTTCATGTTTTATAACATAACATAGCACAACATGTGTATTAGTAAAGAACACATTCACCCAAGGGGCAGCTTGTCACTATATAGCAAGTGTTTATTGTTACCCAACTTAATACAGATTCCATCAAACCCTTTGTCTTGGATTCAAACACTACTTTTCAACAAGACATAGTAAAAAACTGGTAGCCAAATTTGGAGTTTGGTTGAAGTATTTCCTATTCACTATGTTGTTAGACTGTAAACCTTAGTCAATGGCTTGCTTGAAACTCCTCCATTTTTAGTGATGTTGGAGGGAATTGCATTAGTTTGTCCACCAGAGTGTCAGGATCCACTATGGGAGGAGCTAGTTTTGTAGAGAAACATTTCAGTGGAAATTCACATAATACATGTTAATGCTGGTGGGCATTACATCCATGCATGTTAAAGTACATCATCGGTGTCTGCACAGCAGTGGCCCCCCTATCACACTGAGTGGGCATGTATGCTAGAAAGTAAGGGGCAGATGTATCAACATAACCATTTGCAATTTCTAAATAGCGATTTTTTAAGGAATCGCTATTTAGAAATCGCAAAATGGCATGTATGTAAAAAATAGCTATTTTTTTGCGATTTCTTAATCTTCCTTATTTGCGAATTCGCAATTTTATAATTCTCAAATAAGGAATAATTTCCCATTCATTCCTATGGGCCAGGAGGCCCATAGGAATGATTGTGAAATACATCTCAATTTGCGATTTGCAATTTGCTAATCGCAAATTGAGAATAATTTCAAGGGTGCAGGGGTGTCTCAAGGACACCCTGCTGCAACCCGTGAAATGAACATTTGTGTGCATATGGCGCATATACATGCCCTATGGGCATGTGTGTGCGTCACATGCCACCTTCAAGAATGCGACATTGTGCATTTTTTGAAGAATTCGCAAATTAGCATCAACTACAAGTTGATGGTAATTTGCGATTTCTTAACCAAAATTCGCAATTCAAAAATGCTACATACATAGCATTTAAGGAATCGCAAAATTGTGATTCCTTAAATGCTATGGCAAAATAAGAAATCGCAAATTTTTGAGATTCCTTATTTTGCGAATTTTTGATGCATGCCAAAATATGCAAATAGACCGTTTGCGATTCGCAAAAGGCTTGATACATCTATGCCTAAGTGTTGGAAAATTGCTCTTTCTGCAGGGTCTCTCCCAAACGTTTTTCCTTTCTCCTCTACTGTTTCTAACCTCGTTTTTGATTGTATTAGGACTCTGAGCACTTTACAACTGCCAACCAGTGCTAAAGTTCATGTGCTCCCTCTCCTGTAAATGGTATATTGGTTCATCCCAATTGCATACTTAATTTACTTATAAGTCCCTAGTAAAGTGCACTACATGTGCCCAGGGCCTGTACAGTAAATGCTACTAGTTAGCCTGCACCACTGATTGTGCCACCCACTTAAGTAGCCCTCTAACTTGACAGAGCTTGTGTGTGCAAGTTACACTGCCACATCAACCTGGCAAAAAAACCTCTTCACAAACATATTTTAGAATGTTTTCCAGTCTTCATGTTTCTTTGCCTGCTCAAGGGCTAAAATATAGGGCGTGCAACCCTGGAATACATTCCGTCCATGCGCATGAATATCTGGAAACACCCAATAGCCTCATCAGGCATTAAGCGCCAGGATGCACAGTGGAAAAGATTGACTTTTAATCATATTCATACACATTCTTGCTTTGATGACCTCATGTATTCCAAATGTAATCCAATCTTAATCCAAAGTTATTTTTATCCATAAAGTTCATCATCAGTTTCTACAGGTGCCTGCCAGCCTTTCCCAACACATATAAGTTCACTCTCCTTCATATCGCAGTCAGAGAAATGTGAACCCAATGCATTTCAGGCAGGAACTTCCCTTATTCAGGGGTAATCTGAGAGTCTACCCTGTCAAGTGGTGCCACCCCAGTCCTGGACCCTTGGAAGTAGACCTAAGGTCCTTGCCAATGGAATTGATGCATCTTCTCTGCTGAGCGGCGCATCCCCAAGCAGAACCGATGGGCTGAGCATCACGTCCCTGTGCAGAACTGATGCATTGCTGCTGCTGCATGGATTGGACCTGCACAAATGTCTCCAGCATCTTGGGACTTACACACCGCCTTTAGAATCCCCACTGCTCAATGTTTTTCCTAGCTCAAGCTCCTCGCATCCCTCGATGACAGCAGCCTCGGCGGCAATGCTGAAACTCAGCACCACAGTTATCCCGCTCATCGGAATTGGCGCATCGCCTCAGATGTGCCATGCATCATCAACACCGGATGTCACATCGCAATCCTCATCAACAGGATCTTTGATGTCGATGACATCTCTAGTTCTACTAGTTGTTTTTTTCTTTCATTTTGATCCTATTTTATTTATTAAAGTCAACTTTAGTTTTCTAACTTGGTGTGCGATCTTTTTTTGTGGTGTTTCCACTGTTTTACTGTTTGAAACATTGCACAAGTAGTCTACGCATTGCCTCTAAGTTTAGCCTAACGACTCTGTGTCAAGCTACCAGAGAGTACATGTTAATTTAGGATTTGACTGACTCTTACCCTAACTAGGACTGTGATTGCTGCTTGACCAGTGCTCATAGCCCAGTCAAACAACAACTCAATTTCTAACAGTAAGGATACCTTCTATTGTTCTGAAGGTCTACACTACATGGTGCTATTGTGGCCTTTCGTGGAGTTATTGTAACTCCACCACACATGGCAGAAAAATATTTCTCTAGGACTGGGTAGGTATTCTGCAAACTTGGGGACAAATGTACAAGCCCCTATTTCCACAACAACGTCACTTTTTCTGATGTTGTGGTGGCAATAGCGGTTTTGCCTTATTTACAAGACAGCGTTAAGCCACTTAAATGAGGCGCCCTTTGACGCACGCTATGATTAGCGTGAAAGGGGTGGGTGTTGCGGTGGGTGTTCAACTGCAACACCCATTGTTTTGACGCTGCCCCCCATGTGCAAGGGCAGCGTACGTAGGAGGCAGCTCCAAAATAAGACCAGGTTTTCCCTGGCGAAACGAGGAGAAAATAATTTTTTCTCCTCTTTTTTGCTTTCTCCATGTGTGCTGCCTTGTGCCTTAGAGTCTCCCTTGTCTTTCTCAGTACAAGGACAGGGCAACATATTTCGACCCATTTTTTACACCTTGCACTGATTACAGGTACTACAGAAATGATAGGAGCCACTTTTTCATCATCTAGGTGAAAAGAAGAATATACAGTGATAATATAGGCTGCAAAACTGTTGCTGCATTTAATTCCCGATTGCATAGTAAAATCTTTGGATTAAACAACAAACACAACCTGTTAACATGAGTAACAGTTTTCCCTGGTGGTTTTATGCTTATTTCTTTCAGAATTTAAAAAAATATCTTTTTTATCACCACGTTAGCAGGAGTATAAATATTACAATTCATCAAGACACTTTCATTATTATTATAATTAAGAAATCAAGATCAGACACAGATATACATATTCATCCCCATAGCTGATAAAATTTAGAGCTCATTCTTGATCTTAAAATAATCTCTCACTAAAAACAAACAAACTCTGTAACATTCGTTCCTAAGGGGTAATCCTACATCTCACCCCAAATTTCATTTTTTTTTTACTGTACTCCTACTCTTTGGGAGTATAATTTTGATTTAGCTTCAATTCGAATCATCTTCTGTTTCCACTGGGTAAAAACTGGAGCCTCGACCATTTTCCATTTTTGCAAGATCAAAGACCTAGGGCCCGATGTAGGAGATCAAATACAGGTCGGTAACGGCCGATTTCGGCCGTTACCGACCGGTATTTGGTTTTTGATATGTAGGAGGCCTAAAATTTACAGAATCGGTAAATTTACCGATTCGGTAAAATGCCGAATCGGTATATTTACCAAATCGGTATATTTACCGAATCGGTAAATCTATATGTAGGTGGCACTGAAAACAGTGCCACAGGCCCTTAAGAATTCGTTATTTACCCACGAAATTCTATTTTGTGGTAAATAACTAATTGCTGTGTACATGCACATCTGTGCATGTACACCTGTGCCATGTGACACACATACATGCCCTCATTGGGTTGCTTTTCTCTTTTTTTCAACTTCGTAACTTCATATGGAATTTACAATCCCCCAAAGATGTTCTTTCTAATTTGATTAGTAAAACTTACAGAAAAACGCCATGCATTTGAAATTAGCACCTGTAATGGCTTTATGCGCCCAGATGTTGTTCGCTCTCCATGAATGTATGTCTAATCTACAACCTGTGGAATTCTGAATCTTTTGTAAAGCTAGTGGAACTACTTTTGCATGCAGTTGTTGCTGGAAGATCTGGTACCAATTACCTATCGCCCTAGTCTCCCTTGCGTAATAACTTTTACTAATCAAATTAGAAAGAACATCTTTGGGGGATTGTAAATTCCATATGAAGTTACGAAGTTGAAAAAAAGAGAAAAGCAACCCAATGAGGGGAGTCCCGAATTACTCGACTTTAATTGGTCCCACAACTACATCACCCCTTCTAATAAAAGGTCACTAAAATGGTAAAACCAGGCCTCTTCCTACATTTTTATACTTTTATCATTTAAATTGAGACCTATTCTACTGCTATGTGCAATCAAGATTTCAAGGTGAAAGGAGATACACTGATATTCTTCCTTTAATGGAGAGAAACTAAGAAGGATAACATGAGGAGTCTTGTATCCTATGTTTTGGAAGTGTGGGGATTTTAATAAATAGAGCAAGCTGAGTGCCAATTTCTAGAAGCATTTGTTTAAGATAGAAGTTACCGACCAAATCTTGCCTAGCAACTGCTCGCCCACACCAGTCCATGAATGCTGCCTTGTAATATTTTTTAAAGTGGGTGAGCGAAAGGCAACCTTCTTGGATAGATAACTGCAAAATGTCTAGTTTTGTATGTGGCTTCTCACCCGACCGGACAAAATTTCGCAGCATCTGATCTATATCGAAAAAAAATCTTTGCGAAACCTTCGTTATATTATGTTTAGGCTGTGGGGTTTTAGGTTTAAACCTATAATTACTGATAAGAAAGAAAAATAGCCCTCACCGGCAAAAACATATAAACACTGAAAAAACACCTGGACAACCACAAACTAAATGCCATTCAAAGACAGGAAAAAGAGAGTGAAAGAGTCATTTTTTTCTTCCTGAAGGGGTCAATACTATGTAACTTTGTTATACAAGTAGCAGTAAGAAAGACTGGCTAACATTATTCTGCTTGAGTTTTGTTCTTTAGGGATGCCACTAAAATATTGTTTCTTCTTCCTTTTACTTTTTCAGTTGTGTGGCCTTTGGTCTAAACATGCAGGGTTTAGTTTCATGTTTTAGGTCTAGTTTAATTATTTTATAAACTATAGAGAATCAGGAAATATCAAACTCGTATTTGATATTTTGGCTGCATTTGATTCTTTCACCGATAGGTAAAGTGGCTGGTTTCATACAAATCTTTCCTAATATGTGTCATCACATTTACCCACAGAGAATGGCTAAAAAACCCTTAATACATCAGACCATAGTTTCTAGTGGGTCAGTATTGATAGTAGGTGAATTGCCAACACCTCAGGCTTCAAACATTCAATGCAAGGTATGGTGAAAAGTATATATATCACCAAGCATCTGGGATAGTGGTGAAAACATGACACCAGACTTTTGGAAAACATGGAACGCAGTGTCACTTGTAATGCTCTGCAAAAAAGGTTATTTCCAAGTTAAACAAAGATTGGAGTGATATTGTTTGTATTTGCAGTGATTCAGCTAGATGTATACAAAAGTTGTGTGATGACCTGTCAAAATTGATACCCGAGCTGAAGTGATTCCCTGTAGTGGATCCTTGCCACTCGTTATATGGTATGCTGAAAGCATCTTTACAATCTTAAGAGTTAATAAGGGATGCTATTGAATTTTTAGTCCATTCTGGTGCACTGGTTTCTGATGCACAGGAACTAAAAACGCAACTATTTATCATTTCATCCTTTATGTGGCATCAAAGAAAGAGTCGTCCCAACTGTGTCCCTTAGCTGATGGTTCTCAGCCCAATGGGTTAAGAATGCTGAGAGGGCCTTTTCACAGAAGTTTACATGGGAAGGAAAGAGCGAGCACACATGACCCACAGACTCACTGAAGAAATATTGTATGGTGTACTACAATAAGATTAATTTGCAAAAATCTATTTGGACCTCATATACACTATAAGTACACTGTCTATAAACCATGTTCTTTCAGTGCAGAAAGCAAGCAATAATAAAAGCAAAACGTCCCATAAACACCGGAAAACCTTTTTCCGTTGTTTTTAGTGGCGCGAAAATGTGTAACCACTGATAACAACTATTTTTGAAGATATTGAAAACACTGAAAAAACCCCACCAGAATTTACCAAAAATAGAAACTGAAAACAAGAAAGCCTAATTATGTTTGAAAAAAGAAAAAGAGGAAGAATCATCATTTTTATGACTGCGACTCTCCCTATTATAGAGAGAGGTAGGGCCTACCACTGCTTCAAAAGTTTCTTGGCCTTAGATATTGTTGCCTCATAAATAAGCTGATATAATTGAGATTGTTTCTGTCAGAGTTACGCAGTATGATGAGATAAATAGACTGTAAATACAGTTAGAGGGGGAAAACTAATTTTTGTTAGATTCTTCATTAAGGCACTTCTGAAAATATGGCTGTGGTTCTCATTAGAAGTGGCCCGGTGATTGTTTGGATATTTATTGCACCTGGTAAAATCCATCTTTGTTAAGTAGAAATTTACTGGTGCTATAAATACCACCCAGTTGTGTGTTTTTGGTGAATAACATGGATTTTGGTGCATAGTGCACCAGAATCTACATGTTCCTGTACATACTGGGTATGTTTCCCTGATAAAATATTGCAGATATAACCTGCTGATATATATTACAAACCACTTAATTGCGATATGTATGTAAACAGTAGTGGTGGGTGGAACTCATGGAGTTTCACTTCACGGAATTCCGCAGAGGTACATAAAAACTCAGCAAGATTCTGTGGAGTTCTGCCAAATGGCGGAAATATGCATGTTGCGTTGCAATTTAGTGCTAGTAGTGTTAGCAGCGTTGAAAAATCAGCATGAAAGGCGCGATGCATTGCGCAAGAACGTGCACCCATTCTGAGTTGACTTTGCTGCCACTTAAGTAAGAATATCTGTTTGAGTGGCAGCAAATCTACTTAAGAAGCAGCCCTCAGACTCCGTCCGGGTACGCCAAATCTCACTTGCATTTCTGGAGCCTCACGGAAAAAAAATTATTCCACATAGCCATTGGCGTAATGTGTCTGAAGCTCCATGTTACAACAATAACGTGGAGCCACCAAATGCAGCCAATTACTGCACATATTGCATAATCATTATTAACAATGCAGCTCCTAATATGGGTCTATGCATCTTATCTTGAATGCAATTAAACCAGTTCTGTTGGCTATTTTGGTGCAAAATATTCACTTTGTTTTTAGAACACTCTTTTCCTTATAGAGTGGAGCAGGAACGCAAGCATAGTTTTCTGGCAAACCTTTCAATGAAGAACACACAAAACCTAAGTTTGGTAAGACCTGCAAGAGTCTATTTTTCAAGCTGAGGCATTCTAATGATCAATTTCCTCACTCATGATGTCTTTTGCTTATCAGGCTTTCTTTTGAATCCTGGTTATTCTTAATTGAGCTGGCCTGCCTTCATCAAGCCAGCTTTGGGCATTAATACACTTGTTCAGAGGAGAGCACACTAAACCCTGAAAGTACTCTCAATGTCCCTCAATCTGGTGTTAATTATTCGTAAAACAAAGAGTTCCTTTGTAAAATTCAGAGATATAAAGATTAATTGTTTCAAAGGATCACTTTTACAGTTGCTTAAAAAATTGGAAGTACCATGATTAAGATCTATTATGAGGAAAACATTGTCATTAACATACTTCACTACACCACAAACTGTCCTTGCAGAAGAGGTATTTCTGTTCCAATGAAAATAGCATACTTTTTCTAAACAAAAAAGGTTTTCAAGTGGTTCAGAAATTGCATCTGAACTTTTTTTCTTTCTTGCAGTTGACATCCACTCGTGGACAGGAGTAGCTAAAATGTAAATCACTCATACCTAAATGTTGATTTTATCAATAATGGACACATTACGATGTCGGTCGGAGTTGCCTCCAACCGACATCGCCGCAGTCTCGGGACCGACAGACCCCAGGTCCAGACACCGCAATTACAATGCGACCGCACATGGTGTGTCTCAAGCTCCTATTTCTCTATGGAAGCTTGTGCTGCAGTCGAAAACCGGCCCGGCCATAGCACAAACTACCATAGAGAAATGGGAGTTCTGTTAATCCTTGCACCGAGTGGCAGGCACCTCACGGTGTCTACCACATGGTGCAGAGATTAACCCCAAATCCTCGACCAGAGTCCGCTGAGGCATGTGGGCCCATCTAGAGGCCCCCAAAGTCACTTTCCAACGGGCTTTTCATGTCGGAAAGCCCAACATAAAAAGCCTGTTGGAAACCAACATCACAATCCCCACAACGGAAATGCAGTACATAGGGGAATATGTGCGCCCTCTGACTGGCCAACGGGCGCCTTCAGCCCACCTACAAGCCAGTTGGTCTGACCAGCATGTTTAAACGCCGACCACCTACATTGTAATTAGGCAGTCGGATTGTAAACCTACGATGGTGGTTGGTGAGCCTCTGACGAGCGGTTGGAGGCTCACCGAACGACATCGTAATAGGGCCCAAGTGAATAACCCTGCACTCGGTGTACTGGTCGATTACACACTGAGGAACCTAAGAAAACCTAAGCACAATAAAAATCAAATGAATAAAATAGTTTCATAAAGGCTACTTTCAAAGAAGATAGCTAAGTGTACAGATGTCGTAAAAATAAAACTACATGAAAGCGGCATTTATAAAAAAAAAACTAGGATAAAGGAGTCAAGTAACAGCTGGATTATAAGGAACCTGCATTTAACTGCCAGGTGAGCCAGCTTGGTGAAATGCAGAAATCATTTAATATGTCCTGTCTATACCAAGGAATGAAACACTTATGAAAATTACAATTTACCTTATAATTTCAGGGATACTTTCATTAGTGCAACTACGTATGTATTTGGAGGGCGCAGGCATTTTAAAAAATCAACTAAGAAATATTTCACTGAAAAAAGGGGGGCATTTTCATAATGGTAGTCAACTTATGCACCTCACTCCCACTTAAATAGGAGATTGAGGCACTGAAAAGGTTAGCATTATAACAGGAAACAATTGAAGCACACAAGGTAATTTAGTTCATTACCCCAATAACTTAGTTAGTGCTTACCTACAGCTGTTTACTGCATTGGTTTCAGGTTTGATGGGAACTATCATCTACATACTAATGGAAATGTGGGGTTCGTACCAGTTTATGTTTACACACATGTGGACTGTTTGGAATTAAGTTTGATACTTGATCTAACCGAAAAAGGGAAATGATATGCTGGTAAAGTTAATCGATGTTTTTTGGAGTGTGGGAAGGGGCTGTAGAAGAGATGAACAGGTTCCATCAAGTCCTTGATAAAGTAAATCTAGAACATGATATTTACACTGAATTTAGGATCATCCGGATTTAAAGTCTGGATGGTAAAGTCAAAGTAGTTAAATTACTGTTACAAACAACAATTCATACAAAGTCCACAAACTAGAACTTCTTTTCAGAACCAATGGTTTTTTCATCTGAACAACTTAAATGGAGTGACAATTTTTCCTCGAAAAGGTTAATTTCAAATCCATTCATATTTTTGTTCAAGAAGAAGAGTGACTTCAAAAATACATTAGAGCAATGGATCCTCTCTATTATGTTTTAAAGCAAGCATAACCTAAAGCCACGACAGCTACGAATTATATGTTATTGAAGAAGAAATTATCTCAAACCAGAAATTGTTATTTTAAAAGCCCAAACACAAGATGACTGTTTCAGGGACTCTGAAGGTAGGTAAAAAGGGAGCCGTAAATTATTAACAGCCAGTACTCAGCAACGTATTCACACACATTGGAACTGATTGTGATGTAAGGCGGATGCAACATCTCGTAAATGCGATAGAGCGACCTCTGGTCAGTGGTTCCAACCACCTGACTTCATTCCGACATTTTCCTATGGGAGCATCTGTGACAGCCATAAACCGGCCGTAGTACATGCTCCCATAGAGAAATGGAAGGTTGTATTAATCCGAGCGCTCCTGCCTCGGGGTGCAGGGATTGACCGGGGCTCCATAGGTGCCCCCTCGGCCCTCAACAGGAGGCCTTGCACACAAGGGGGCCCTGCTAGAGGCCCCCAAACACGCTTTCTGAGAGGGTTTCCATGTCAGAAAGACCAGCATGGAAACCCTAACTGAAACCGTGCATCGAAATCCCAAGGGCGGAAAGGCCACCCTTTGGGATTACGGGCCAGCCTCCGACTGGCCAATGGCCTCTTTGAGCCCATTGGAAGCCATCCGGAATAACAGGCCGGTTTCAATTCTGACCAGCTGATTAATAATCAGTTGGTCGGAATTGAAACCGAAGATAGCGGTCAAAAGCCTCGTACCTAAGGTCAGAGGCTTTCTGACCGACATCGTAATAAGCCTCAAAGTGTAGGTAGCGAGATAAGCCATGTTTTAATTAAATAGACATGTTGACAGAGGAAGGGGGCATATGTGAGACACCAGCAAAGGATGTGAAGGAGAAATGCAGGTGCTGGTGTAATATATTGAGAGCAAATTGCATAATTCTTGGGCTATTGGGTAAAGAAATCAGTGAAAAGTGAGCATACCTGAGAAGTTTAAAATGTATGCCATTAGACGTTTATTGAAGAAACTGGATATAGAAATGGAGCCACCATGGAGTACTCCTGTGGATCTCAACTAGAATAACAAGGTAGATAGTAGTTCATCTGTGAAACTGGTATTGATATTCTGCCAGATGTGAGTACATCTGAGGCACTTGGTAAGGCTATGGAACTAGATAGAACTCCTCTGATGTACTGGACTCTACTTACATGCAAAACAACTATGCCGCAGAGCAATTATGCAGGGATGAATTGATGAAAACACTATTCACTCTCTAAAATGTCAACTGACTGGGTTTCACTGTAAAGAGATTGAAAAGTGAATGAAATCTTCCTTGAACATTACAATAAGATTTATAATCATATTCAGATAGTTGATAAGGGGGTACTGGATGGATTTTTAGGGAGACCTGGGCATGCTGTGGTAAATAAATAAATAATACCCTATTTTTGACTAGGCATATAGCATAACAGATAGCTCAATAAATAAGAGTCAAGATTCGAGGTAGTAGGAGTTTCTGCAGGTTTATTACAGCATAAGGACAGGATCAGGACAACCTGCATAGGAACAGGGGCCCAGCAGCTGCTGGGGCTAGGTCTGGGATGAGCGCGCTAACTTTTAATAACAATACCCGGGCATATATACATAGCGCGAACACATAGCATTACATTGCAGTAGGCGTAGCAGTGGGTGGAGCAGAAGGCGTGACGCGTAGCAGTCACGAGAGATAAGAGTAAAAGTAGGTGTAACTGGGCGTATACATAGACATGTGATGCAAACGTAACAGAATATGTCATGAATGGGGCGGAAACATAGGAGGGGGCTACCTAAGGAGCCGGGACCTCTAACCTGGTGGTGCGCGAAAACTGGCAATGACGTATCACTAGGAGAAGCTGGGGGCTATGAACTCTGTGCTAGGAGCAGAGACTAAAGTCTGGAGGGTCGGAGCGACATGTACCTAAACCCTATCTGGTATCTGATGTTTAGGGAACATGTTGATATAAACTAGAAGTCATGAGGGGAAAAGCTAACTTGATTCTAAGACTGGACCATGCATTATTCTACATGAAATGCGTGATGAGGAATATTAAATGACCAGTAAATGCAGTATTTCTCTAACATGGAGACGAGAAGGCTAGACAATGACGGAAACTATTGATACAGTTCAGTAGCTTAGGAATGCAGAGAAGGAGGACTGAACTGATAGCTGGAACTATAACATACTTTTGGCAGACTCAGAGGCAGAGCCAAGCTGCACCGGGCACTGCGAGGCAGGAAGTAAGTGAAGGGTCGAGGATACAGGTGGGGGCTGTATCGCTCCTTAGCGAGGCTTTTCAGGAGACAGGAGCTGAATCTGATGTCCGGGCCCTTTTGAGGCCTAGAAACGGGGACTTTATAATGGAATAACGTGCACACTGAGAAACGTGGCAACATAACTTACATAGGCCTGATATTCGTAGTATTCACGAGGACTGGAAACTGGCATACTAGAGGTGGACACAACTGTAATTGCGTCATTAATCGGACATGGGGAATAACATATGCATATTGGTCATGCACACATAACATATGATGGATGAGGCGTAGGGACACAGAACATGGCAAAATTTACTTTTCCACATTCCCTCCTTGTCACTACGTTTCCATCAGGAAACATCAATTTTCATGATACCATCTATCATTTCATACAGTACCATTTGCTCGTCTCGAATTGTCTTGGAACGGGATTTAGAACGGGGCTTAGGACTAGGAATACAAGAGGTAGCACAAATGCCGCAAATCGCAGGGCCACATTGTATACAGAGGCAGCAGCTAAATATGATCGCTACTGCAATACCTAGAAAGGACAGGACATTCCATCCCCATGCGGAAATTATATTCCAGAACCAACCGGACCATGTCCAGGTGCCTGGATCTTGGTGTAACAGATGGGCAATTTTATGGAGTCTGGTTATAGCTGAATAAACAGACGGCGCGTTATTTGGAATGAAAATGCAGCAACTAGATCCGATGACTCTACAGGCCCCGCCCCTATCGGCCAGTATGACGTCAAGGACGAGACGATTTTGCAAAACGACAAATCTCATAGCAGATTGTTCTTCGGTTAAGTTACCTAGAGCAGAGGCAGTCTCATTTACTACAGCTTCTAGGGTTCTTGTTAACCTACGGATCAGTTTACTATTCTGGACAGGTCCTACGAAGAAGAAGAAACCTTTATTGAAGTCTGTATACTGTTCTAGAGTAGTTTCAGTATAATCGACAATTGGGGACTCCCTTCTATGTCTAATGTGTACTAGATGTGTGTTTCTGTGATAATCAGATGGGGCTAGAAAAACAGGTGGCAGTAGGAAGGCAATGTAACAGGTTCCCTCCCAATCGAGGGGCAGACGAACATAGGCAGTTTGACCACAAATAAAATAAGAATGACGTGAAGCTTTGAAAATAGATTTCCCACTGTCACTATACTTGACAATAGTAGTACATTCACTATGTCCTACGTGTACAGAACCATAATTACGGACACATAATTCACCTTTGACTGGTAGTACTGAAATAGCAGGTAAGTCTGGAGTAGTATCAGACTGAACATTCAGGACCATGAAATTCGAAGAATAGTTACCTAAATTATAAACTTCATTTTCTAGATCTAAACCTGTTCTGTGGGGGAGACCTTGCTTGTCTGGGAAACATGTACTGTTAAGAAAAGACATATCTGTTGAGGATGACGTTAACGTGGACCATGCTCCACACGAACCATTATGTGAAAATGGATAAGGAAAAAGTGGCAGAACTCCCTTCGGTGTCTGGAAAGGGGGGAGTCGACCACACACCCAACAATTAGTGGCATTGCTGGTCTGGTGTGAGTAATGTAACATACGGATGAAAGAATTGTTGCGCATAGCGAGGCGGTAAGAATATTCGTGAGGAGGCAGATCACTAAACGTGTGCTCTATTGTAGCATTAGCAGACTTATTTACATGAGGAACTGGAAAATACAGATAGAATGCATAGCTGGTGCAAGAAATCATTATGCTGATGAATAATATGAAACTCAGAAAAACGATACATCGGTTTGCGTTTAGACTGACTCTCTCACTATGGGGGTCTATTTTATACATGTCAGAAACAATCTAACCGTTTCACCTAGGGGAGGACTTATACAATCAAACTGACTGACTTATTTTACTAGACCTGAGCTTTAACTTATACTCCTGTTGCGGAGTTTTCTCTAACAGGGAAGGGGTTGTAACAATGTCTTTTGCGGGACAGTCCTTTAAAACAATGTCTTGGCAGTCTTTAAAATCCTGGGAATCCTTGGAAATGTTTTTAGAAACCGGTTTCAATCCATTGAAAAGTTTTACATGAGAAAGGTGGACCCACCCCTTCCTGCCTTCCAGCTTGACGGCAGTACGGGTGGTCAAGAGGACCTGACGTGGCTCTTTCCAACGAGGCTCCAGCGGACTTGATCTGTCAAAATTTCGGACCATCACAAGGGAACCTGGAACGATTTCATGCGGTGCCACCTCGGTGTTGTCTGGAAAGGCGGCAGCAACCTGTGAACGACATGAGTTGAGGGCAGACATCAAGGAAGCTAGGTAATCTGTCAGCATATTACATGAAACATCGGTAATACTTCGGGGTCTAGGAGTACCCCACATGTTAGGGGGGCGGCCGAATACGACCTCATACGGGGACAGACCTGATCTGGAATGTGCAACCATGCGCATATAAAACAAAGCGACTGGCAGAGCTACTAGCCAGTCCACACCTTTTTCTTTACAGACTTTTGCAATACGGATTTTCAGGGTCTGATTATGTCTCTCGACTAGACCGGCTGCTTCAGGATGGCGTACACAATGGAACTTCCACTGGTACCCTAACAACAGGGAAACGTGCTTCATTAACTCTGAGGAGAATGGCTGACCGTTATCAGAATATACGACTCTAGGGAGTCCATACCTAGGGAAAAATTCACGAACCAACTGCTTGGCAGTGGTCGCGGCTGTGTAATCTGGGACTGGATATGCTTCTGTCCATCTGGACAAAGCGCATACAACTACAAGGACATACTTGAAACCTCGACATCGCTCCATTTGAATATAATCCATCTGGAGGACCTCAAAAGGGTGGTCAGGGGGCTGGAAACCACCTTGTTCCACCGGGACACTTTTACCTGGATTAAACTGACAACATATCATACAGGTACGGACTTTCTGCTTGGCTGCAGCTCGTAAATGCTTGTTGAACCAAATGTTCTGGATACTGTCTAACATAGCTTTTTCTCCTAAATGTGCTGGACTATGTGCGGTATTGATAATGACTTGAACCATAGAGTCGGGGAGAAACCATGTGGCTCTACCCTTCGTTAACCATCCTTGATCTGTCTGGACCCCTCCTTGTTCAGACCATTTCTTGATTTCTTCGGAAGTAGCATGTAACTGTATATCTATGACGTCTTGTGTAGGGTCCTTAACTGTCATGCATGTAGTCGGATCTGGAGTATGTGTCAGGTTAACTGGACTGTCTGGAGTCTGTGCTGTAAGCTTGGCTGTGCGGTCTGCTAGATCATTACCTTGGGAAATAATGTCAGTAACTTTCGTATGTGCTTTACATTTCATGATAGCAACGGATGTCGGTAAATGTATGGCATCTAACAAAGCTTGAATAAGGAGACCATGCTGAATCTTGGTTCCATGAGAAGTCATGAAACCTCTCTCCTGCCAGAGCACTCCGAAGTCGTGTACAACTCCGAATGCGTAACGTGAATCTGTGTAAACATTAACTTTCAGGTTCTTGGCGTGTATACAGGCTTGTGTCAGAGCGACTAGCTCTGCTGCTTGAGCGGACAGGGTATCAATACGGTGTGTTTCAATAACTTCGGTGTCAGTAGTCACGGCATACGCGGCGACTAGTTCTCCTGTACTAGTTCTCATACATGAACCATCCACATAAAGTGTTAGGTCAGGATCTGGTAACGGAATGTCTGTCAGGTCTTGTCTTGGCTTTGTCGTAATGTTAACTACTTCCACACAGTCATGTGGGTCAGAATTTGAACTAACTGATGGTAACAGTGTAGCAGGATTTAAAACGTTGCAGCGTCTAATTTCTATGTGTGGCTGGAACAGTGTCAATTCATAACCTGTTAAACGTGCAATTGTCAAGTGCTGAGTTTGTGTTCGGTTTAAAAGAACTTCCACGGAATGTGGGACTTGTACTGTCAGGGAGTGTCCTAAAACTATGGAATCACTTTGTCTGATAGCTAGTGCTGTGGCTGCAACTGACTTGAGGCACGCAGGCAACGCCTGGGCGACTGGATCTAGTGTGCTCGAAAAATAAGCACAGGGCTTGTATTGTCCTGCTTGATCTTGTGTGAGAACAGATAATGCTGTACCTTCACGTTCAGTAACGAAAAGTGTAAAAGGCTTACTGTAGTTCGGTGTAGCTAGAACTGGAGCTTGGCATAGGGCTTTCTTTAACTCGTTGAAACTAAGTGTATGTTCAGATGTCCAAGGGAGGACAGTCGATACGGCTGCCTCCTGTGTCGTTAACTGTATCAGTGGCTTGGCTAGAAATGCATACTGGGGAATCCATTGCCTACAATAAGAAGTAAGGCCGATAAAGGCACGTACCTCCTTCTGGGTTCTGGGCTGGGGAAGACTCGCTATTAACTGGATACGGTCGGGTGTCAACTGCCTACCCCTCTTGGACAGCAAGTGTCCTAAGTATACCACTTGCTGGACACAGAATTGAAGCTTCGAAGGTGACACCTTGTGCCCCATCTCGGCTAGGAAATACAGAACTGTAAGGGATGCTCGCTCGCAGTCACGTTCAGAACGGGCTGTGATCAGTAGATCATCGACATACTGGAGCAGGGCAGTGTCAGTTGGCATGTGAATATTGTCTAGTTGTCTCTTAAGTGCTTGACTGTAAATACTAGGACTTTCTGTGAAACCTTGAGGAGCGCGTGTGAACATATAGCTCCTTCCATTTAAACAAAATCCGAAAAGAAACTGGCTATCTGGATGAATTGGAACACTAAAAAATGCATTCTTGAGGTCAATAACAGTGAAGAACATGGCTTCGGAATCAATGGCTGTTAATAGGGAAGAGATGTCTGGGACAACTGGGTACTGCGGAATAATACATTTATTAAGCTCTCGTAAATCAATCACTAATCGATATACTGGGGGTGCATTTGGATCAGTACGTTTCATGACTGGAATGATCGGAGAATTACATACATTGGAGTCAGTTTCTACAACTACTCCTTGAGCCATGAGCTCGTCAATAATTTTGGATAAGGCTGCTACAGCCTCAGGTGGCAATCTGTACTGTCTGATTCGTGGTAACACTACACCTGGCTTGAGAGTCACACGATAGGGTGTGATTTGCATATAACCTACATCAGTTGGACCTTGCGCCCATAAATGCTGCGGAACATTAGACAATCTGGAATCAAAATCTCGTAATACATAGTGACCCTTAAAGTCACGTAGGAACAGACGTATTCCCTCTGGGGAACAGCAAATAACTGCACCTAACTCTTTCAGTGTCTTAATGCCTAACAGATTTTCTGGACATGACTTAGTAAGTAACAGATCAGTAGTGCGGGACAATGGACCTACTTCTAGAGTAACTGGCTTTGATATCTCGTTAACTATTGGCTTTCCTGAAAATCCAAGGGAAACATTTCTTGAGCCTGAGAGCGGAGCCCCTGGAACTTCGGCGTGACTAATTGTGGTCCTACTTGCCCCTGTATCGATCAAAAACTTTCTGTCTTTCCCTAATACTTGACTGTGAACATAGGGACCTTCTTGATCTACAGGTATCTCGATGAGAGGCAAGCCTACCTCCCTCTCTAGGCTGTTTCATGAATATGGCTGATACTCTGGATACTCGGACTGTGCATACTGGTACATCTGTGATGTGACATGCTGTGTTGCAGCAATAGGCTGCGGTACTGTAACTGTCTGTTGTGCATTCTGTGACTGAGGAATCTGTGAAACTTGTTCTTGTCTAGGCGGACGTGGTCTTTCTTTAGTCTTACCAGTAGCTATGTTGTGTTTCAGAACTGCACACTCATTTATAAAATGACCTGGCTGTTTACAATAATTGCAGTTCCCTCTAACGGGAGCTGCAGGATGACTGGCTTGATTGGCTTGATTTGGACCCCTCTTCTGACTGTCTTGAGGAACAGATTGTGCAACTAGCACTTTCATTTTCGTGTCTTTCATACGTTTTCTCTCGTGTTCTTGCTCTTCCCTGATTCTATTCTGGTGGTACTGGAGCATCTGGAGCATCTGGGACGGAGTATTTGCTTGCCAGGTGCTTTCAACTTTTAAAACTCGATTTTTAATTTGTGGACTTGAATTCTCGACTAATTTAGTAACAAAAAGATGAGGGTATGACTCACTACTTGTCTTGAGACCACTGTTGATACTGAAACATTTTTCAAATCTAGAATAAAAATCACTAATATCTTCATCTTGTTTCTGTTTACAGGCTGAGATTGCATCCCAGTCTTCTTTTCTCGTTGTCAATAATCGGGGTAAAACTTGAATCAATAATTCTGGTAATTCTCTACATTTATCTCCAAGACCGGTACCTGGTACTCGTGCCTTGTCTTCAGCTTCTAGAGCTGCCCAATCGATCTTTTTCTCTCCCACCTCCCATTCTTTTTCCTTTAACTTTTCATACACCCCTGCGGGTAACAGGACCTTTAACATTTTAATGATATCTGGGTAAGTGTATTCTCCCATACGGAGCATGTCTTTTAATTCTCTATGGAACCCCGCTGGATCTTTGTCATGACAGGGAATTAATTTCTTCATTTCAAGGAGTTCCATCTTTGAAATCGGAGTGTATACAAACACTCGTTGCATTTCGCCACCCGCCCCTTGGACTGGGTGGACTTCTCGTAACGGGTTCTGTCTGTCTATGTAAAATAATTTACTTTCTGGGGGTGAGACATGAACAAAATGCGGGTTCAAGAACGTTCTATATTTGTGACGCTGTTCTAAAATGACACTAATTAAATCGGTACCTAGACCTCTCCATTTGTACTGGAGTAACTCGTTCAGGATATCATGTAACGGACCTGGATCAGAGTGTTGACCCTCATACAGAGTAATGAGGTGCTGGATCATATACATACCCACCAGTCGCTGCTCGGCTGGGGGCAATTTCAGAAACATTGGTGCCACTATTTCGTCTGGAAAAGTGGTAGAATCAGTAGTCCATCGGACTGCTGATCGGGCTAGTTCTTGTTCATGCATGGTACTTAATTCACTATAACCGATTCGTGATTTCAGAATGTGATCGGTAGCTTGAAATACTTGTTCTAGGGAACCTTGTTCTGGTGCTTGATGATGGAAAATAGACTTGCGTTCTAGGCGTAAATGGCGATCTGGAAATCTAGATTTTCCTACATACGCTATTCTGACGGGATTCTCGTCTTCCTCTTCAGGATCAGAGATACTTTCTTTCTCGCTTACTTGTGCTGCTTTACGCTGTTCGTGTATCTTTATTATCTCTTTACGGATTTTCTTGTACATACTTTCCATGGCACTAATGGTATTGTGCTTTCCTTCGGCTATATTATCACTCCATTTGGTTAGAGTTTTCATTTCTACTGGATCTGTAGACGGGGTATCTTGTTCTCTTATTAGACAATTAATTAAGAACTTTAATATCATACGCTGAATCTCAGCTTTCCTTTGAGACATGGCATCACTAATACTTCCTGGATCATCCCCTGTACGGATGAAACGATATATTCTGTCTAGATCTTCTTTCATATTCGGCAAGGTGACTAGATACTCGGTCACTCTCCTTACACGTAAGGAATATAAAACCATATTGTATTCGCCTGGAACTGGATCATAGACACATTCGGTAAGGGTTTGCCTGATTTCTGTAACAGACTGATGTTTGGGCGTACGCTGTAACGCTTGAGCATGTAATTCGAGTAATGTTAAACGCTTGTGTGGCGGCGGGGTTTGAGGAAGACCTCCTCCCGCGGCCCCTAAACCAGAATCATCAACTGATGCTTTTCGTGCTGGCAGGGTCGGTAATTGTAACGTGGGCTGGACTTGTATGGCGGGCTGACCCGGGGGAGCTGTTAAGGGCACCCCGGTGACTGGAGGAGCAGGAACTACCTGATTTACAGGCACTGGCGGAGCGCGAACAGGATTTGCATATTCGGGGACTGTGTCGTCCAGATAGGACGAAATAAAAATATCAGCTGCGGTCGGTTTGTGACGTAGCTTGGTCGGAACTAATGGTGGCGGGAAATTACTGGATGCCTCTGGGGTCGCTTTTGGCAAGCCCTCGGCAAGAAGAGGATACATACCCCTAATAAGGGCATGCCTCTGCCTGTCTGACTGTTCGGCTTTGACTTGTTCACCTATCTCGATTAATTCTCTTTCTTGGGCTCGTTCTTGGGATTCTCTACTTAACTCTGACTTTCTGACTTCCTTTTCCGTTCTTCTATGAGCTTCCTTACGCCATAACTCGATGGCATCTTTCTGTGACTGTCTGGCTTTCTTTTTCCATAATGCTTCTTCTACTCGCATGATACATTCGGCATCCCATGTACCCGATACGGGCCATCTATACTTTTCTTCTAACTCTTTGGTATACTCTACCCATAAATCTAGATATAATATGGCGCTTATGCCATGTTTCTGATACATAAAGTGACCTGGACTGTCCCTAGGCGGAACAGGAACTGCTGCTTCCAGCAGACCCTTTCTAGTTTTTAACTGACGTAACTTGGAAAATATAGGCATGACTGAACTGTATTCTAGACATAATACAATACACAATGAAAACACGAATTCACGTCGCACTCATACCACAACATTAAAATACATGAAAAACATCATAAATAACAGTTCGAACAGAATATTACCTGGAATACTGAGAACAGAAACAGAACAGAATTTCTCGAGAACGGAACAGACTAGAATTACTGGATGCACTGCTGTAACAGTACGACATTTACCGGTCTCATAAAGAGACACGTCAGAACCCGCATCCACCGAAGTGGACACTTCGTTTGTGGGACTGTGTACCACCAACCCACAGACCAGAGTCAATTAAAGTGACCCTGTCTAGATACTACCCCAGCAACGGTACTCACCGGGCAGCAAGAGCGGAAGGCCTCGGACTGGACTGGACTGCTACGACGACGGACGACGAACTTCGGACTTCAGTTACGGGTGGGCCTCCGGATACCTCGGACCTTGGACTCTTGGCTTGGGCTCTGGTCGGGACTCGCCGCGTTCCTCCACCGTCTCGTTCGGATGCTGGACCGCCTCCTCCGTCTCCTCCGTGGGCCTGAGGGATACTTGAAGCAGAAATATCTGCACGTGGCCGGTATGGTTCCGTCACGGCTGCAGAGGGTCAGGGGGTCGGCGTGGCTTCACCGACGCGTGGGGAAAGGGCAAGTCCCTGTTCGGGCGCCATTATGTGGTAAATAAATAAATAATACCCTATTTTTGACTAGGCATATAGCATAACAGATAGCTCAATAAATAAGAGTCAAGATTCGAGGTAGTAGGAGTTTCTGCAGGTTTATTACAGCATAAGGACAGGATCAGGACAACCTGCATAGGAACAGGGGCCCAGCAGCTGCTGGGGCTAGGTCTGGGATGAGCGCGCTAACTTTTAATAACAATACCCGGGCATATATACATAGCGCGAACACATAGCATTACATTGCAGTAGGCGTAGCAGTGGGTGGAGCAGAAGGCGTGACGCGTAGCAGTCACGAGAGATAAGAGTAAAAGTAGGTGTAACTGGGCGTATACATAGACATGTGATGCAAACGTAACAGAATATGTCATGAATGGGGCGGAAACATAGGAGGGGGCTACCTAAGGAGCCGGGACCTCTAACCTGGTGGTGCGCGAAAACTGGCAATGACGTATCACTAGGAGAAGCTGGGGGCTATGAACTCTGTGCTAGGAGCAGAGACTAAAGTCTGGAGGGTCGGAGCGACATGTACCTAAACCCTATCTGGTATCTGATGTTTAGGGAACATGTTGATATAAACTAGAAGTCATGAGGGGAAAAGCTAACTTGATTCTAAGACTGGACCATGCATTATTCTACATGAAATGCGTGATGAGGAATATTAAATGACCAGTAAATGCAGTATTTCTCTAACATGGAGACGAGAAGGCTAGACAATGACGGAAACTATTGATACAGTTCAGTAGCTTAGGAATGCAGAGAAGGAGGACTGAACTGATAGCTGGAACTATAACATACTTTTGGCAGACTCAGAGGCAGAGCCAAGCTGCACCGGGCACTGCGAGGCAGGAAGTAAGTGAAGGGTCGAGGATACAGGTGGGGGCTGTATCGCTCCTTAGCGAGGCTTTTCAGGAGACAGGAGCTGAATCTGATGTCCGGGCCCTTTTGAGGCCTAGAAACGGGGACTTTATAATGGAATAACGTGCACACTGAGAAACGTGGCAACATAACTTACATAGGCCTGATATTCGTAGTATTCACGAGGACTGGAAACTGGCATACTAGAGGTGGACACAACTGTAATTGCGTCATTAATCGGACATGGGGAATAACATATGCATATTGGTCATGCACACATAACATATGATGGATGAGGCGTAGGGACACAGAACATGGCAAAATTTACTTTTCCACAATGCCAACACTCTCTGTTCAACGTATGTGAAGTATGGCTAAATCCTTAAGTAAGGAAGAGCCGTAGGAGTTTGCCCATAGTTCAACGCATGCTAAGGTGAGCGGTCCTGATGGTCTTCCACATAAGATTTGTACTGAACTTTTGGATGTATTAGGCGAATATCTGTTGTTTTTAGAACATTTATCTTAGGGGGAGAGCCAACACCATCCTCTTTTAATTCTGGTTTCTTGATCCGTTTTTTGAAAACAAAAAAAAATGCAGAAGACTGTATTACTTTCGTCCCATAACATTGTTGGGCTCGAATATTAAATAACTATGAAACCTTATGGTCTGGGTCCGCCTAAATCTAAGTGAGGATGTCAAAACTATTGAAACCGGATCTGCATTTTTTCAAATCTTACAACTTAGTGCCAAGGGCACTCGCTTCACGCTATATTTAGTTAATAATAATGATTTTGCTAACAAAGTGTATACATTTTACTCATTTGTTTGACTTTTTCACTAATTTGCTACCACATGCTATAGAAGGCAATCTTTTTCAGGAGAAAGGGCTTTTGGTAAGAGAAGACCAGGTGGAAACCTGTGTTGAGAGGGGCGCTTACCTGGCAATACACGATTTGGTTAATTTGATAGAAGCACTTTCCGGTGAAGAGCATGGCCCCTCCACCTATAAAGGTCACAGTCGCCCCTCCACTATCGATTAGATCGTTGGTACTCGTAATTTTTCAATTTCTTAGCGGGATAGCTGTGCAGACAGACTGTGGCATCATAATTTAGGGGCATCTGTCCTTAGATCCCAAGTTACTCGTACGATACTCCCAGTAGGCTGTTCTGGTAATGGCATTAGGCTTTCCTGGAAACTTAAAAAACCCTGTAACACACCAACCATCCTTCGGAGTTCGCACCAAGGATTTTTTCTTGATTTTTTAGCAGAAACCAGTGGCACCCTTATGTTATCTCACTAAAGAAGCTTAAGTTAGGCCATCAAACAGTTTCTTGTAAAACCAACACGGCGCACCATGGATTTGCCCCTGTGGTTTGATGAGTGTAGTATTCCATGTTAAGTGTAGAATTCCCTATTAGAATTGTTATTGTACATTCCTATCCCCACATTCTATGTATGGTCTATCATTCTAATCTTACTGGTGTTATGCTGAAGGTGGTTGTCTAAGCTGTCTCCTGAATAAACTTCTCTACATATCTCATGGACTCTCTGGAGTAATTTACCACATAAATTTGGCGACGATCGGGATTTATGAACCAGAGAAGAGAAATCCAGAGAAGAGAAAAACCTCAAGTTTTCTATTTTGAAGAAGTTTCAGAAAACTGACAGCGTTCGCCTTTGCAGCTCAAATCCAACCAGGTACTCTTTATTTTCCACGTTTAATGTGTATGTAGATCGCACCAGCGGCTGTTTAAAGTGTCAAGTGCTCTGATTGCACCAGCGGGAGTTTTGTTTTGCATATCTTCGGTTTTTTTTCTACGGGACTCGCTTCATTTGGATAACCATATCTTATTGGCTTTTTACTGTCGAGTACTGCTCATGTATTGCATTCCGCTTTTCGTTGGACATTTTTCCCGTGTTGTGCTGTTGTGCTAGCACAGTGCGTTATTTAAAACTTGAAAGTTACCCGACGCGCGCTGTGTCAATTGCTCCATTCCGGCATTGTTTAAAAAGGAAACTGTGTACTCACCGAACGCGCGCTGCGCGCTGCTTCCCGTTTCCCCAACGCCGATCTGCAACGAAGGAGCACAACACTCAACACAACGTCACCACGCATCACGTCTCTACGTATGCGTCTCGGCGGCCATCTTAGTTGTTACAATTCCTTCGTTTCCATAGTAACTAAGTCACGATCGTATTTTGTCCACTTTAGGTGATTTTGATCGTTATTCCTTCTCGTTTCAACTACAAAGTACTCCGCTTTCAAGAATAATCCCCAATTTTACATATATTTAACGTTTACCAAATTTTTTTTTCAAAAAAAGAAGAAGAAGAAAACAGACATTGTGAGACTGGACTGTGAGATATTCCCTGTTCCCCGCTTCACTACAGACAACGGTGACTACTTTTTTTATTTTGGCACGTTTACACTTGTAATCCTGTCATTTATAGTATAGAAAATATTTCTGATTTATAATGTCTAACACCATTAGTTCACCTGCACATTTCTTACCAACTGCTGGAGATCCAAAGGTAGAATGGGATCTTTGGTACCCCACATTTTTAGCTTATGTGGATGTCGTTGAAGAGGATGGTTGCTCTCCTAAAAGGAAGTTAGCTTTATTAAAAAACTGTCTAGGTGGTGCAGGACTCAAGGAGCTAAAAAGCTTACCTCCCATTGAAAATGATGGTTCCGGTGATGTAAATGTTTTTGATATAGTTATAAAACAACTAAGCACTAGATTTGGAAAGAAGATCAACGTAGTAATGGAAAGATTTAAATTTTATTCCAGAATACAAAAGGACGATGAATCCATAGAAAACTACGTAGCTGCTTTACGTACTTTAGCTGGCTCCTGTGCTTTTGAAACTATAAATTTTGATCAGGTTCTGCGAGATCAAATTATGATGCGCACTAAAAGTAAAAAGATTCAAGAGCGTCTCTGGATGGGTACTGATTCTTCCCTCAGTGCTGTGTTAAACATTGCCAAGGGTATAGAACAATCCGAACTGTTTGTAAACGAAATTAGGAACCAGGATGCAAAAAATAAAGTAGCTATCCCTGAGGTCTCTTTAGTAAAAAGTTTTAACAATTTTAAGAAAACTTCTACCCCTTTTAAAAAAGAGTTTCCTGGGAGGGAAAATAGATTTCCTATTAAAAAGACTCAAATTATCTATTATAGATGTGGCGCAAACGACCACGTAGGCAACTACAGAGGATGCCCCGCGTGGAACAAAATCTGCATTAAGTGCAAAAAAAATCTGGCCATTTTAGTAAGATGTGCAGGTCTCCTCAGAATGTTAACTTTTTATCCTATGAGGAATATGAGGATATCGAACAACCTTCCGAAATCAACACCTTGTTGTGTGTGGGTGATTCAAAATGTGAAGGGTTTCCCTCTGATATCATTACTATTAATGGTAAGGAGATTCCTATGTTAATAGATTCTTGTGCTTGGTATACACTAATTGGTAAAAATGTTTTTGAACGCTATTGGCACTCTACTAAGTTAATACCATCTGATGTACATCCTGGTGGGTACACAGGTAAGAAGATTGATATTGAAGGCTATATGTGGGCAGACATAAAATTTAAAGACAGAACCATTAAGGGGAAAGTTTATGTTTCTTCTAAGGGTGCATCACTACTATGTTGGCCTCATCAACATGATCTTGGTATCAAACTTGATCCAAACGCTTCACCCCCTGTCTATGTCGTCCCTCCTGAAAATGATTTCATTATACAAATGAAGTTAAGATTTTCATCCATTTTCTCTGATAATTTGGGTACTTTCACAAATTTCAAGCACCGCATCATCCTCAAGGATTCTGCTATTCCTATCCGGCACAGAGTGAGAAATGTTCCCTTGGCCTACCGCGAAAAATTGAAGAGAATTTTAACAGATCTAGTCGACAAGAAAATCATAGAGCCAGTGGAATCATCTCCATGGGTTTCGCCAGTAGTTTTGTCCCTCAAAAGTAATGGCGAACTCCGTCTATGTGTTGACCTTCGGAGTTTAAACAAGGAAATTTGGATCGATAGACATCCTTTACCCCATATCCATGAACTAATTTCCACTTTATCGGGAGCCTCTGTATTTTCTACTCTCGATCTAACTAGTGCATACCATCAAGTGTTACTTCATGAGGAGTCAAAGTTTTTAACAACATTTATCACACCGGAAGGCATGTTTCAGTATTGCCGAATGCCTTTCGGCTTAGCCAGTGCTGCTTCGGTCTTCCAAAGACTAATGAAAACTGTTTTGGAAGGTTGCTTGGGTGCCATCGCCTTCCAAGACGATATTCTTATTTATGGGAAAGATCACGAAGAACATGATGCCAATCTTGAAAAAGTACTAAAATGTATTCAAGAAAAAGGTTTAACCCTGAAGCTATTGAAATGCAAATTCAGGCAAAGTAAAGTTGAATACCTTGGCCATGAAATATCAGCAGATGGCATCAAGCCTAAGTTCAATCATATACAGAGTATTTTAAAGGCACCCGCGCCACTGAACAAGGAACAACTAGTGTCGTTCCTAGGATTAACTGAATTTTATAGCAAATTCGTTCAGGGTTATGCTTCTAAAGTACATCCTTTAAGATCTCTGTTAAAGAAAGATGCAAAGTTCACTTGGTGCAATGAACAACAACTTGCCTTTGATTCAATGAAGCAAGAAGTAGCTAATGCTCCTTTCCTTAAACCGTTCAATCTGGGTAAAGAATGTATAGTATGCGTGGATGCGAGCAATGTGGGGTTGGGTGCCGTTTTAATTCAGAATGACAAAGGTGATGAATATGTTGTCTCATATGCATCAAGAACACTGCGTGGGGCTGAATTCAACTATTCTACTATAGAAAAAGAGCTTTTAGCATGTACTTGGGCTTGTGAGCATTTTAGGCAGTTTATTTGGGGAACCAGGTTCCGTTTGAGAACTGACCATAAGCCTCTGATAAACATGTTGGCAGCTGGAGGTGGTAGAACTTTAACTGCACGTTTAGCCCGCCTTGCAGCGAAATTACAAGAGTTCCAGTGTGTGGTAGAGTACATCCCTGGTCATTTAAATGTACATGCCGACTGTATGTCCAGGTTACCATTGATTAATTCTGTTTTTCTTGGACAAAGTGATGCTGACGTTGTATTTAATATTGATGATGTTAATGAATGTGGTTCTTCCAGCTCATCTGATAGCATATCTGAGACTGTTTGGAGAGAAGCAATGGCTAATGACACATGCTTGTCGGGAATAGGGGATTACTTGCAACATGGTTGGCCCCAAGAGAGGTATCTTTCTGGTGATGTTCTCTCGTATTTTAAAATTAAGGACGAACTTATGTTTGACCAAGGTTTCGTAATCAGAGGTGACAAAATCATTCCCCCTTCTTCTTTGAGAAAAAGAATTGTTTCTATGGCGCATGATGGCCATATGGGAATGTCTAGCACTAAAAGACGCATTCGTGAGTTTTACTGGTGGCCTGGGATTGATAGAATGGTGGATAAATGGGTAAGTTCCTGTTCCCCTTGTGCTAAGAGTGACAAGTCTGTCAAGCCTCTGTCCACGAATGTTTCCCCTATTGAGTTTGTAACCTATCCCTGGAAAAAAACTTGGAATTGACATTATTGGGCCCCTTTCTTTGTCTCCGAATAAGGAGGTATTTGCTTTAGTCCTGATCGACTATTTTTCTAAGTGGCCTGAACTTAAGGTTGTGGATAAAGTTTACTCCACACAGGTTATTCAGTTTCTGGATGAAGTCTTTTGTAAGGAAGGAATACCGGCTGAGATTGTATCTGACAATGGCCCACAATTTTTCTGTGGAGAATTCAAATCTTTTCTTGATAGATGTGGAATTGTGCATAAGAGGGTGTCCAATTATAACCCTCAGGCCAATGGTCAAACAGAACGCTTCAATAGGGTTATCAAGGAGTCCATTCAACTGGCCATCAAGAGTGACCTTGATTGGAAGAAATCTTTACGTGCTACACTTTTGTCCTACCGAACTTCCCCTCATTCGGTCACAGGTCTGTCTCCCTTTGAAATGCTTAGGGGTAGGAAGCCTGGTTCCAAGCTTCTTCCTTGGTGGTTGAAAACCAAGCTCCCGTTTGAATCTTCCTTTAATTGTGAGGAGGTCAAAGATAGAGTATTGAAGTACCAAGAGAAAATGAAAAACAAATTTTTGTCCTTAAATAGCCAGAGTAGCAAGATCAAGGTTGGTGACTTTGTACGAGTCAAATTTGGAAGGTCTGTTGGAAATAAATGGAACAAATGGTCGAATCCTTGTAAAGTGATTGAAATTTTTTCTAAAGCTGTTCGAGTTGAGGGAGGTAAGGTGTGGAATTTCAGGAGAGTGTCTCTATGCAAGAATCTGGGTCAGGCAGATATTGTTCCATCTACATCCAAAACCCCTTCACTCAATTTATCTGAGAATCCTGTTGTAGACGATGGTACCTCTTATGCTGCCATGGTTGATACCTTTTTGCAAGAGACCCCATTACCCTTTGTTCCTATTCCTGTGTTAGATCCTCCTTCTCATTCTTCCCCAGTTGTGAATGAGTGTGATATTAATAATTCCAACGTTCTGGAAAATGTTCCTATTTCCCAATGCTTTTCTTCTCAACAAAATGTAGTTCCTCGTCCAATGCAGAGGAAAAGTTCTCGTTCCAAGCAAATTCCTGTAAAATTACATGATTACTTATGCTGAAGTTTTTTTTTCTTTCTTTCTGTTTTTATTTTGTTTCCACGTTTTTTTTAATTTTTTTATTTGTTTGTTTTTTGTTTTTAAGGGGGAAGGTGTGTAGTATTCCATGTTAAGTGTAGAATTCCCTATTAGAATTGTTATTGTACATTCCTATCCCCACATTCTATGTATGGTCTATCATTCTAATCTTACTGGTGTTATGCTGAAGGTGGTTGTCTAAGCTGTCTCCTGAATAAACTTCTCTACATATCTCATGGACTCTCTGGAGTAATTTACCACAATGAGTCCTGTTCGGCGGCCAATCGTAACTTAAGACGGGCACCATCCATCGCCCCAAGAGTACAAGTAGATAGTAGATCATGTTGTGGCAGCCCTTTCAGACTATAAATCTGCTCTTAGAAACAGGAAGGAGGTCCTGAACAAACGAGATTGGAGCAGTTGTAGGGAGCTGCGGTGGGAGTAGCATCAGCACCTTCTGGTACATAGTAAAGAGCAGCAGGACAAGAAATGCTCGTTTGTAATACTTTTGGGGTGGACTAGGTTTTACATTTCTCTACCCTTTTTTCTCTAAGAGAAAGCGCAGAGCTAGATAATTCCTTAAAAATGAAGCTAGCATGCCCCTCACCATTTATTATATAATATCCCTGCCCAAAGTGCAATTAGGCCATACACAAATGTCCTCTGGTGGTAAAGCACTGGGATTCCAATCGATCTGCTAAAATGCAACAAAGAATTATAGAGGGCCACTGGTCACAAATACTTTTAACAACTCATTTAACACCCAAGTGGCCCCGCCCCGCCCATTTTGCGGAAGTGCCGCACTTCCGCAAAACGGGCGGCGCATGGGAGGGGTTAAAAAAGGGGACTGCGTGGCCCCCAAGTGTTACAGGCCTATTTCGCTGATTGATAGCTGTGTTAAAATAATAAGGAGAGTGATATATAATATGACCACCTTGTGGAGAGAGCCGCAGAGCATAACGTTCTTCTTCCCTTTCAGCATGGGTTCCATTGAGGTTTGAAACAACTGGGCAGTGTCTAAACCTGAGTTCAATTATAAATAAATTAATTTCGGGTTCATGGACCTGTTTACGGATTTCGATTCTGTAAACAGTAACAAGCTACGGATAATGTTACTATAGTTCGGTATTGAGTACATGAAGACCTGAGAGTCAAGGGGCCATATTACCAAGATGTGCGTTAAAAAACGCTCATTGCACATTTCCCTATCGCCGGCTATCGCCGGATTTTATCGCCGGATTTTATCGCCGTGTTAGCGCGTCATTATCAACGCGCAACACGTAGGCGATAATAAATCCGGCGATAGCCGGCGATAGGGAACATTAGCACGTGAAAACAAGCGTTGTTGCCTTGATAATATGGGGGGTTAGATTCAGCTTTATGATCCACACCCCCATGTTATCAATGCCTAACACCTGATCAGAGCAGGCGTTGGGAGACCTGCGATAAATGAGTTTATCGCAGGTCTCCTTCTCCCAGCGCCTGCCTTGGTAATAGGGTGTTACCACCTCCAACCACATTTTACATGTGGTTGGACTTGGGAACGCCCACTTTGCATGTCATTAGCGATGTTTCTCGCTGACATGCAAAGTGGGATTGAGGCAGGCGTTAGCATGCCCTTGTAGAAAGGGCGCTAGAAGTATCGCCGCTTTCTCGGCACAATGCGCCGAAAAAGCGGAGATAGTTCACCTTGGTAATATGGCCCAAGGTTTATTAGAGCCAAAGGCTATATATCACCAGAATTCATCAACATCAAACACGAGTCATTGTTTAGCACTAGGAAATTTAGGGGCATATTTACAAGGGCTTTATCTCCGCTTTGTAGGCTTACAAAGCCAAAAAAGAGGAGATAAAACCAGCGCCCTATTTACAAGAGGGTGGTAACATGCAATTATGCATATTTTTCCCAACGCCTCCCTTTGCATCTCCAATGAGATGCAAAGTGGGCGTTACTGGGTGTACCCCAGATGGGCTACCTTGCAAATATCGCTGATGTTTACATTGCAATATTTACAACGCAGCCCGCATGATTTTAGCACACATTAGATTTTGGCAAAAACTGCAGTTTTAGCCAAAATCTAACGTCTGCTAAAATCCTGACTTAGCCATCTCTAACATAGGGGGTGGATATGCTGATAGGACCCTGTGGGTCATATCATCAAGGTTATTGCCCTTTTGCAGGGAGCATCGCTGGAAAACCAGTGATGTTCCCTGCAAAAGGGCGATAACTTCGCTATCTCTGGAATTTTTATCGCTCTGGAGTAACGCATTGTTAATTACGCACTACCAGGGCAATACATACCAGAGATAGCCTGCGATAACATAATTATCACTAAGCACGGCCAGCGATGATTATCGCTGGCCGTTGTTAATATGCCCCTTAGTTGCCTGGGAATCATTTTCAACTCTTTAGACACACGTGCACTCCCAGATGATTTCTGCCGCTTGAAATTTAGCTGATTGTCAGGAACAGTTTTTAATCTTTCCAGCCCCTCACTTAAAGGTAGTCTTTCACCTCTGTTAAAAGTATCAAATATTCAATGTATTCCAGGGGCAATTTATGAGGCAAGGGTTTGGGGTTATCAAAATGTGTCATCACTGCAGTCTGAGGAGAACCGAATTTGCAGAGGTTGTTATATCTTCAGGCTGCGGCCTCGTGTTAGATTGTCCATGTGGAGCTAAGCCAGCAATTCATTAAGGATAGTGTGTTCCTTGGCCCCCTTATTGCTTTGGATTAGCATTTGAACAATTTCACATCCCAAGCCTTGCAGAGACTTCATTCTGGACTGTATTAGATTGGATCATGGGCACGCAATACTGTGGCTGGCTTACAGAGCAAGGTCATTAAAGGCATTAAACATAAAACATAAAAAAAGATGACAAATGGCTGGTTAAGCAATTGTGTTTTTGAAGTCCGTGAAGATAGTAGATTTGGAGCTGAGAAAACCATAGTGCTTTTTTAATACAGATCATATGCCTCCCCTGAGTCAGCGCTCTCTCTCTCTCACTCGAATTTACGTACTGGGACGTACATTGCTATTTTGTTTTAGATCTTCTACTGTTTGGCGGCTTACAACATTGTATGACATGAAGAGGAGTACTGCTGCACTCTGTCCCTGTGAGCACTTTCTCAAACCTCTGTTAAAAACCCTTGGTCACCATAGGTGTAGAGAGGCCTTATATCACACACAATTGTTTAACACTCCAAGCATTTGCTTTAGTGCATGTTCCTTCTTAAAAGCTGCAATGAGAGCCAGGAGAATAATGGAGGGCAAATATCACCCCTAGGTTGAGGAAATCGCCTATTTTTATCACTGCCCTTCGTGGTTGGGGCATGGTCAATTTCTCATTAATTATGTATATCGGAGTTTAAGGGACATATTATTAAGGGAAACATCGCCGCTTTTTCGTCATATAGCGCTGAAAAGTGGCGATCTTTCTATCACCCTATTGGCAAGGACACGCTAACAAGCCTTAGAGCGTGTTTCCTTGCGACTTTGCATGTCAGCGATCAATATCGCTAAAGACATACAAAGTAGGTGTTCCCTAGCTGAACAACATTGAAATCCTCGCTAACATGGCTTCGCGATATTAGCAAGCCGTGCAGTAGACCCACGAAGCGATAAAAATAACCTTGCTAACCGCGGTTATCACAGGTACGTAACGCCTGCTTTGAAAATGACTTTGGAATACTGATAATGGGAGGTGGATTGCCATGTTAGGTCCACACTCCCCTATCAGCAAGCCTCTCCTTAGCGCTGTGAAATCTTCGATGGATTTCACGTGCTATTTCCGTTATTCGCTGGAATTACATCGCCTGTTAGCTAAACGTAGATAATATGTTGCTAACATGGCGATCTAATACAGCGATAATGTGAATCGCGCTAAGCGCGATTTGTGATAAGTATTGCATGTCCTTGATAATATGCCCCTTAACAGCTATATAATCATTTAAGTGTCTATCTTACTGACATATGTTTATTGCTGACTGAAGAACTATGCTGGTTTGTATATTTATTGATGATTTTTAATTTCTGATGGAATTCCATGCATTTTTTTATCTGCTTTTATTTGTTTTTTGATGGCTGGTTCGGCTGAATGAAGAGATTTAAACTGAATTAAACTTTTGGCAAATAAATTTGACAAGGTGGCCTTTAACTAGATCAGCATGGATGTATTGCTTGACATCAATTATTAACGAACAAGCATTATTTAGTGGAGGCTCTAGATTTTTTTTTCAGCTAATTAAATCCCAGCAACTATTTTTTTATTGGGCACTGAGAAGACCGTCGACCTTGTGGCCATGGATATGCTTTTTAGTATCCTAAAGAGAATTAGATTTCCCTTCCAGATTAGGAGATTTATATAGAAAATGTATGAAAATGCAGAGACAAAAGTAATTATTAATGCATCACAAGCGGGGATGCTGAGAGTTGGACAAGGGACAAGACTAGGGTGCGCTTTGTCTCCGGTCCTTTTTGCCCTCTTTATTGAGCCTCTGGCTACTGCTATTCAAAATGACGTGATGATTCGACCGCCTCTACCACTGATTGGTAATATACAGCTCTGTGCATATGACATAATGCTGATATAGTAGACTAGGAACATAACACAAGAGAGAGTCTTTGACATTTTCTCTGAGTTACAAGCACTAGAAGGCTATCTAATACGAGCAAGCATTATATGTTTGTCTATAACAAACACAGCCCACTCAATAAAACCATACAAAATGGAGTTCTTGACTTTTTTAGAATTAGATGTCTCCAACTTACGCTTGCCTAGGCTGTTACCTCACACTCTAGCAGTGGTCAAAGGCCAATCATATAATCATATACTGCTGCAAACAAAGCTACCACGTCAATGGCTTCAAAAAGTACTCAGATTCAAGGGTGCATGCAAAAGAGGTATTGGAAAGTTCCTAGAATCAGTCTTACCCAGTGTAAGTTTGGGTGGTGAAGAAAGGTAGGGAGCCATGATGGGGGGGCCCAACCTGGTCTCCTCCGGTCAATGACGGGCAAAGACAGGGCTGCCCTTGGCACCTGTGCATCCCCTGCATGTCCCGCGTGGTGAGAGAGTGATACGCACTTTATGCCATGTTGTCCCTCCTCTACTCCCTCCTTTGTGCGGTTAGCTCTTTCGGGATTGTAGTTCCCCAAACCAGTACAGAAGGGTCCCTAGCACTGGAAGGCTATACAATTAACAAAACTAAAACTGATAATATTTTGGGTAATAGCGGGACAGATATTTTATTGCCAGAATTGTAAGGCTGTGTTCATAACAAACCTAAACACTATCTAAGGGTCAGCTATACAGCCAATTTGTAGGATGTGTATGATTTTAAGTATAGACCTCTGATATATAACGTAAAAGCATTGTTAACACTTTGGAAACACTTCAGTTGCATTGATAAAGATGGTGCTTCTTCTCTTGTTTAACTTTTTCTTCTTAGCTATATCGAATGTATAACATTACAACGCAAACAGTCACAATGAGGTATTTTACATCGCATTCATTACAACGCAAGTCGTTACAAAGACTTTCGGTGGAGGGCACTGGACTTAGGAATAGTATGATTTATTATTCCAATTCTAGCCTACGTTACAGTGTTGGAATAGTAAATCATACTACTCCTTAGCTGAGAGCGCCATTCAGTGCAAGTCGTTGTAACGACTTGCTTTTTAATGCCCGCGATGTAAACATACCGTGGTGTAACGACCGCGTTGTAATGGTCGTTCTCCACTATATCTTGGGTGTTAGATACTGCCTTATATAAGGAAACAAAATCTATGTTCTAATCCTTTATTTGGCGAGGAATACGTGTCAGATTAGCATTTAGGACTTTATATAGAAGTGTGAAAGAATGTTGATTAGTCCTCCTTAACTTGAAAGAGTATTACTATGCTTATTTTCCACAATATGGATTTAGATTTCGAATGATCCCTGTACCAAATCTGATTTTTAAGAATGACCTGATGAATATAATTGACATTTTAAGATTGACTAATTTCCTCCAGGAAAGTTTGAATTAAAATTCTACAGTGTTTTTGAAAAGCCAGGCACAATTTAATGAAAGCTATTCTATCCCCTATAGAAATGTGGCAACACGCTAGTCCAAATTGGAATAGGGTCAAAAGGAAAGTACTGCTCAAAACACTTTATAAAAAAGGAGGGCAAGGGGATATAGCAGATTTCATCATAGATGAATGTATGTGAAAATTACACTCTGAAAGTTCTCAGGTAACACAATTAGTCCTGTGTGTGTGCTGTGTCGGAATAATGCCTGCTTAGCATTTGATACAAACAATAAAAGTGGCCTGGTCCCAAATTGGTGACCAGGGCTCCAACACGCTACAACAAGTATTAAAGGGTTCTCATATTCAGCAATTTAAAAAAAAAAAGGTTTTTATTAAAATTCGTACAGTAGGAAATAGCACATACATATGGTAGTTACATGCATTTAAACAAGGTATGAAATCAGCGGTATCAGTGGTGCTATACAGTAAAGAAGGATAAAAGTTTTTTTTTTCTTCTGTTCAACAGTTAACAACTCAGGCTAACGTCAGTGCAGAACAATTGCAGGAGTTACAACATATCATACACCCAGCGAAGGGAAAAAAAAAAAAAGATAAACAATGTACAGGGTCAGTGCATGCATAGCAAACTTATAACATATGCCAGAGTACACGTGCAGGAGCGCACTCGTCACAACCAGCATCAGCGTGTGGTCAAGCGGACAAGCATAGATGCTCAGATCAAGCCTACTGCACCTCGCCACCCCAACTCAAGCAAAAGTGACACAGGTGCCCCAACACAGGAGGCGGTGCCCTACGATACAACATGATTGGGTGAATCGGCCAGGGCAGCAGGCGCTGCACCGGAAGGTTCCACCCTGCTCCGTGACCACTGCAAAAACGGTTCCCAAATGTCTCTCGGCCGGGAGGCAGCAGGCATCAGCTCCCAATAGGCGGTTAATTGCGTGTGTCCATATGTTACATCAGTGATCCAGTCCGCAAACCCAGGACGGGCACCACGACCCCACCCCATGGCCACCCGGCGCTTGGCATACAGTAATAGTAGGGCATGCAGTTTTCTGTGCGCTGGCACGGTTTGAGCCACCCACCCCAGGAGTCCCAGTATCGGAGAGGGAGTGTCCGCCCTGTGCAGTATCTGGTTAATGGCAACAACATTTATTGACCAGTAGTCAAAGAGCGCCGGGCAGTTCCAAGCTACATGTAGGAATGAAGCGCCCTCCTCCTCGCACTTCCAGCACCTGTCATCCTCCTTAACACCCATTCGATGAAGTGCTACCGGGGTACGATAGAATCTATGAAGGAACTTAAAATGTATGAGGTACAGCTTATAGTTTGGGGAACGTTCCATTAGCTGCCCACAGCAGAATGTCCACTGCTCCTCAGTCAGGGGGGTCTCTAGGTCTGCATTCCACCACTGCAGCGACTTGGGCACCAATATAGGGGACTGCTCCTGCAGGGAATTGTATAAACGCGTAATAAGTTTCTTCCGGGACGCCCTGCCTAAAATGTTTTGTAACGCGTTCAGGTGCGGAGGCTCCTCAGGAAAGTTATCACTGAGTGCTCTGCACGCAGCCTTCAGTTGGTGGTGGGCGAACCTGTCTCTAAATGATAATGGTTGGTCTCCCTCCTGAGCCTGTAAGTTTAGAAACGTACCATCTGGGTAGAGGTCCGCAAAGGTATTTAACTGGGACCCCGCCACCTCGGCATCTCCCCCCCCTCTGCCAAGCATGGGAGCATGGGATTCTGTCTGATGGGAATGGCAGGTGCATACAGCAGGGGCAGCCCCGCTCTTTTCTGCAACTCTCTCCACGACCAGCGGAGCATGTTGGCCGTGTCAACGTCGCGCGTGGGCCTAGGGGTTTTACAGTATAATGCCACACTCAGGGGCAACGGCGCCACCATGTCTAGTTCCACGGCCACGTGCGGTTGGTAGGGTGTAGGGTAAGCCTAGAAGTGGAGGTATTGGGCCTGCGCGCATGGTGCATACAATCTCATATCAGTTGCACCCAAGCCTCCCTGCCGCAACGGCAGCGTCAGCAATGCCCACGAGACTCTAGCTTGACTCCTAGCCCACACCAGCGCCAGTAGATGTGAGCGTAGGCAGGTGAAGAAGTGCTGCGTCAATGGGATGGGTATGTTTGCAAATAAATAGAGAAATTTAGGGAGTACAATCATTTTCGTGAGTGCAATTCTGCCCGCCAATGAGAGAGGGAGCTTTGACCATATGGCCACCTTGCTTTCGAGCCAGGAAATTGCTCTGCCAAAGTTCAGAGTCCAGACATCCTGGAGTTTACGGCTGATCCAGACCCCCAGGTACTTCACCTCATCTGCCTCCCAGCGCAAGGGGTAGTCCGAGTGCACCTCTAGGGTGTTATCAGTCAGCGGGAATATGACTGATTTTGACCAGTTTATAGATACGCCTGAGAGACCACCAAATCAAACAAATTCTCTTAGAAGGGGGTTCAGGTTCTCAGTCGGATTGCCCACGTTGAGGGTGACGTCGTCAGCATAGAGGGAGATGAGCAGACTGCGGGAGCTGAATCCAATACCCCTGGCGGTATGGTGCTGTCTAATTCTGGCCGCTAGTGGTTCCATTGCTATTGCGAACAATAGCGGGGACAGTGGACAACCCTGTCTTGTGCCCCTTGAGATATTAAACGGGTCGGACACCATGCCATTCACTCGCACTCTTGCTCTAGGGGCTGCGTAAAGCAACTTGATCTGATTTATAAACAACGGGCTGAACCCCATGCGCTCTAGTATAACAAAGAGGTAGGGCCACTCCAGCGAGTCAAATGCCTTTGTGGCGTACAGAAACACCACTGCATCTTGGACATTAGGATGTAGATAATGGAGAACTGAGAATACAGTTCGCAAGTTATGCGAGGTTGCGCGGCCCGGAATGAATCCAGACTGGTCCGGGAGAGCGACCATGGGAAGCAGAGGCTGGAGGCGGTCTGCTATAATTTTCGCATATATTTTTACGTCCACGTTAATGAGCGACAAGGGTCTATATGAATCTAGATGGCATTCGTTTTTATCAGGCTTCAGCAAAGTTATGATAAGGGCTTCCCTCATTGACTCAGGTAGTACACCCGTCTCAAGGGCCTCTGCAAAGACCGCATGCATCCTGGGGGCTAGTTCCTCAGCATAAGCTTTATAAAAAACAGCCGTAAGTCCGTCAGGACCCGGAGCCTTGTTCAGGGGCAGAGCTTTAATCGTTTTTACGATGTCTTGTATTGTAACCGGCAATTCCATGTACTTTCTATGGGCATTATTGAACCAGACTATTGCTATGGACTCTAGAAAGGCCTTGAGGTCGTCCTTCGACGCTGCCTGCGTTGATGTATATAGATTTGAATAGTATGTAGTGAACGCTTGTAGTATCTCCTCGTGGCCTATTTTCTCAACCCCTTCCGAATCTACTATGGAGTGTACATGGGCGGATGGAGCCGTGGTATTAAGCATTCTAGCTAGGGTTCTACTGGGCCTGTCCCCCTCTCCATAACGTCGGGCCTCAGCTTGCTTACCCAGGAATTTTACCTCACGCTGCGCTTCCTCCGCAAATTCAAGTAGCTTAGCTTTTACTCGGGAAGCTAGGTCTGGGGTGGGGTCAGCACAAAACAATATTTCAAGCTGCTGCAACTCACATTCTATGCCAGCTATGGTAGTCCTAATGGCCTTCAACACACCTGCTTTCCTCGCAATGCATTTCCCCCTAATAACCACTTTGAAAGCGTCCCATAAGGTCGACTCTGCGTCCACGGAACCCACGTTATTAGCAAAGTAATCCAAAATATCTTGCCTAATTTCTTCAGTGAAGGCTGCATCTTGGAGTGCATGTGGCGGGAGTCGCCACGAGAATGCCCTAGCGGGGGCCCCCGGCACAGCAATTTCCAAGAGACAAGGTGCGTGATCTGAAAGGGACCGTGCCATGATGCCCACATTTACCGTCCAAGCAGCTACGTCCCCAGACACCAGCCAAAAGTCTAGCCTGAACCAGGCCGCATGATGTGCAGTAATGCATGTACCTGCTCTCGCTTGTGCATTGCGGGATCTCCATATGTCAACCAGTGAGCCCTCGTCTATGATGTCTTGTAATGCCCTACTGGCGTGTGGGTGAAGTGTCTGGGATAGGCCCTGTCTGTCCATGGAATCATCTAAAACTACATTAAAATCCCCGCCCCAAATAATCGTTTGGCAGTCTAGTATCGCAATCTGTGCCCATAGTTCCCTGAAAAACTCGGGGTCGTCTACATTGGGACCATACACAGCGGCCAAGACTACTCTCCTGCCCAGCAGGGTACCATGTACAATCACATATCTACCTTCTTTATCGTTTGCCACAGTATGTTCCCTCCAGTCCAGGCCTCGCCGTATAAGAACAGTTACACCTCTGGCATAGTTAGAAAAGACAGCTGAGTATTCGACACCCCATCTAGAATGTTTAAGTTTAGGAGAGCAGGTGGAATTAATGTGCGTCTCCTGCAGGAAGCATATATCTATGTTATGTCTGAGGAGATACCCGTGCAGCAGCCTGGCCTTCCTGCCGTCCCCCAAGCCACGTATATTCCAGGTAAGAACCTTGGTCACTCCCATTGTGTACTGACTAGAAAGATATATATGCAAGACATTTGACCCCCTTTATGAACCCAAATGCTAAGTAATGTAGGTGTATGAAAAAAGGGTGCACAGACATAATATCGACTCCAAAATATCGTTTGGACAGAATATCGAGTTTTAAATATCGTTTGGAGAAAATATCGACTAGACAGAATATCGACAGCCAAAATATCGTTTTTAAGGTAAGTGAAGTAATATCGACTGTAAATAATATAGACAGTGAAAATATCCAAGTATATAATCTAGATAGTAAAAAATATAGTTTTTTAAATAATATTTAATTATTTATAGTGTTTTTATGTTATAATATGTGTGAAAAGTGTCATTTTATTTTATAATTATTTATAATTAATGATTTTTTTAAATTATTGTGTAATTTTATTCTGTAGCGGGTTGTGGGTTTATAGGGGAATAGGGTGGGAAGTAATTTAATTATAATTAATTAAATATGTACATTTATTAATTGGTAGTAATAATTAATTAATTGGTAATTAAATAATATATGTTAATTATTTAAAATTTAATCGGCAATTATTTAATTTAATTGATTAATTGCTAATTATGTAAATTAAAATAATGTATTTTCTGTAGCGGGTTGTGGGTTTATAGGGGAATAGGGTGGGAAGTAATTTAATTATAATTAATTAAATATGTAAATTTAATAATTGGTAGTAATATTTAATTAATTGTTAATTAAAAAACATTTGTTAATTAATTAAAATGTAATTGGTAATTAATTTAATTTAATTGATTAATTGCTAATTATGTTAAATTAAAGGGGTATTTTTAGGGTTCAGGGTCAGTTTTTAGTTTTTGGGTAAAGGGGTATTTTTAGGGTTCAGGGTCAGTTTTGGGTTTTTGGGTAAAGGGGTATTTTTAGGGTTCAGGGTCAGTTTTTAGTTTTTGGGTAAAGGGGTATTTTTAGGGTTCAGGGTCAGTTTTTAGTTTTTGGGTAAAGGGGTATTTTTAGGGTTCAGGGTCAGTTTTTAGTTTTTTGGGTAAAGGGGTATTTTTAGGGTTCAGGGTCAGTTTTCAGTTTTTGGGTAAAGGGGTATTTTTAGGGTTCAGGGTCAGTTTTTAGTTTTTGGGTAAAGGGGTATTTTTAGGGTTCAGGGTCAGTTTTTAGTTTTTGGGTAAAGGGGTATTTTTAGGGTTCAGGGTCAGTTTTTAGTTTTTGGGTAAAGAGGTATTTTTAGGGTTCAGGGTCAGTTTTCAGTTTTTGGGTAAAGGGTATTTTTAGGGTTCAGGGTCAGTTTTTAGTTTTTGGGTAAAGGGGTATTTTTAGGGTTCAGGGTCAGTTTTTTGGTTTTTGGGTAAAGGGGTATTTTTAGGGTTCAGGGTCAGTTTTTAGTTTTTGGGTAAAGGGGTATTTTTAGGGTTCAGGGTCAGTTTTTAGTTTTTGGGTAAAGGGGTATTTTTAGGGTTCAGGGTCATTTTTGGGTTTTTGGGGTACATATACAATATTGCCTATTATTTAATTAAAATTTGTTACTATATATATATATGTTTTAAGAAATATGATTAAAAAAATATTATTTTTTTACTTTCATTAATTATTTAATTATTAAAAGTTATTTTAAGTATTGTTAATTATATTTTAGTAATTAATTTTTTATATTAATGTAATTAAACATTGTTTTTAGTAAAGTCGATATTTTTTACAACGATATTTTTGTAAACAATATTTTGTACTCGATATTTTTGTACTTACCTGTTTGTACATACAAACTCGATATTTTGGTTGTAGATATTTTTTCCTCGATATTTTGGGTAGTCGATATTTTGGTAGTCGATATTATTTCAGTGATCCTGAAAAAAGCACTGACGATGCGCCAAACAGTCCCATTCCCAACGCCTCCCACCTCCCACACCAACCCCCCAATTAGGTTGTGTCAATACCCCCCCAAAGACACCAACGGCGTCTGAACGTTGCGACATTAGAAATTTGGGATATACCCCTTGAGGGCGTGGCATCTCGAGCGTGCACCCCCGTCTGCACAGGGTGGCTGCACAAAAGAATGCTCTTCGCAATTAGTACGACCAACTTAACTATTATGCCATGTGGCCAATCACAACATATAAAAGTATCCAACAGTTGTCTCCCGGGATGACCAATACATACAACCCATAGTGTGGAACAGTCTTACAGTTCTCCGCGGGGATCCGCGGACCCGGTAGTAGGATCAGGAAAAACAATCTGCTATGCAGCGACAGATCAATCATTATCACTTAGCTGGCCGTCGATCTCCGTCTCAGCTTGAGTTTTCCGCTTGCTCCTGGGCCCGCTTATGTGCTTGGCAAACTTCATAGCCGACTTTGCATCAAGGAAATGATGCGCAGTGCCATCATGGTGAACTCTCAGCTTGGCGGGGTACATGAGGGAATAAGGAATGCCCGCTTGCATCAACAGTTTCTTGGCTGGAAGGAATTCTTTCCGAGCAGCCTGCACCAGGGGCGTAAAGTCCGGATAAAAGGAGACGTTATTACCCTTGTGGGTAATCTTTCCGTTTACCCGAGCCAGGCGTAGTATCAAGTCTCTATCTTGGTAACTGAGGAGTTTCACTAGGATCGGTTGCGGCGGCGCTCCAGTCGGAGGTTTCTGTGCCAGTGTCCTGTGGGCTCGCTCGACAGTGAAAACCGGCGACAGGTTAGGGTCAAAAAGTTTGTGCAATAAGTCCGTGATGTAGGTCTCCATTTTACCCATTGCCGTGGTCTCCGGAATACCTATGACCCGGACGTTACAGCGCCTGGAGCGCGCCTCCAAATCATCAGCCTTAGCACATAGCCATTCAACTTTCTTCTCCAGGGCAGTGAAGTGCGACTTAGTGGCTTGTTGGAACTTGCAGCATTCAGTGTGTCTATTCTCAAGGCTATCGAGGCGCGTCTCGTGCGTGGCAACTTGGGAGCGCACATTGTCGAGCTGGGCCGTCATGGCGTCCAGTTTGGCGTCAATACTCTTTAAGCTGGAGCGCACCTCCAGCATTATCGTAGCAACATCCTCGTCTGGGGGAGATCTCTGGGGTGACCCCCCAGTCGCCATGGAGTCCTGCTCTGAGGGCTTGGGTTGTTTTTTCTGCTCGAATGTCAGACGTGGTTGGCGAGGGTTGCCCTTCCCCATGATTTGCACCGTTCAGTAAGCGACCCTCGTGCCAGGGCAGGGTCCGCCACGGGGGAGAGCAGTAAGGCACCAATTGGTTTAGCTCAGCAACAGATTCAGCCCGTGTCCACGTAGGTGCCAGTCGACAGGTGCTCCGTCGTGTAGGAAAGTATAGCGCCTCACTTGGTGCCCCCGCGATCCCCATATTCAGCAATTTATTGAATACTAAATCATATGAGGTGAGTCAATATTTTTAAATATGAAACAATACATTTATGATTTTGTATAATCACTTTGAATAGCACAACAATATAATGAAAACAATCATCAATTTCTAAGGGTACTACATTTTCTTTTTTAGAACCCAATGCATTTCGGGACTTGTAGTCCCTTCATCAGGGGATTCTGTAGAAAAAAAAAAGAAAAGAAAAAAGGAAACATATTCAAAAGATGCACTTACTCATTGGGAGGCATGGTAATCAAAAAAGATCACATGGACATATAGTTTATACATAAACCATTACAGCGTAGCTTCAATTTCTTTTACACACACCTATTACACAGTCATAGATTTTTGACATATTTTGTATAAAACAGACTTTCCTGTTGAGTACTGTATAAAGACATGTTCAGAATGCCACTTATGTCACCTATTTTATCAAAAACCATCGCCAGTGTCGAAATCAGTAACCTTGTTGAAAACGTAGAAGACAAGCATAGACAACCTCGAGTGACCAATCTTTATGGGCGTGAAATCCTAAAGAAACAAGATGCCATTCTAAGATGAAATTCTACTATAACCTATCTCAGTCACACGACAGCTCAAATCTACATGCGAGTGCTCACCTCTATTGAAAAAACAGCGTAGTCACAACGGGGTCCTGAATGTACCTTTAGAAGCTCTTCTAGCTGAATAGCACAACAATATAATGAAAACAATCATCAATTTCTAAGGGTACTACATTTTCTTTTTTAGAACCCAATGCATTTCGGGACTTGTAGTCCCTTCATCAGGGGATTCTGTAGGGGAAAAAAAGGAAACATATTCAAAAGATGCACTTACTCATTGGAAGGCATGGTAATCAAAAAAGATCACATGGACATATAGTTTATACATAAACCATTCCAGCGTAGTTTCACTTTCTAAACACTGGCGGTTACGTACGGCGGTGCGAAGGTGAGCAGGGCATTAGAGGGCGCGGATGTTTTTAACACTGGCGGTTGTTGCATGTTAGCTAATTCGTCCTATGCTTGTTTGTTTTTATAGCGGACGGTATTCGTTTTACCCACCTTGATTAGTCATACTTGACACTGAAGGTGAGTTCATTTGCTATTTACTATGTCGGCAATACACGCGGAGGATGGTCTCACGCGGTAATTACTAACTTATTTCACTCCTTTCGAACAGTATTAAGTCTGGATGACAGAGTGCGTACTTTACCTGAGACGGAACTTAGCCGCTATAAGAGCTTCTAAAGGTACATTCAGGACCCCGTTGTGACTGCACTGTTTTTTCAATAGAGATGAGCACTCGCATGAAGCTTTGAGGTGTCGTGTGACTGAGATAGGTTATAGTAGAATTTCATCTTAGAATGGCATCTTGTTTCTTTAGGATTTCACGCCCATAAAGATTGGTCACTCGAGGTTGTCTATGCTTGTCTTCTACGTTTTCAACAAGGTTAGTGATTTAGACACTTGCAATGGTTTTTGATAACATAGGTGACATAAGTGGCATTCTGAACATGTCTTTATACAGTACTCAACAGGAAAGTCTGTTTTATACAAAATATGTCAAAAATCTATGACAGTGTAATAGGTGTGTGTAAAAGAAATTGAAGCTACGCTGTAATGGTTTATGTATAAACTATATATCCATGTGATCTTTTTTGATTACCATGCCTACCAATGAGTAAGTGCATCTTTTGAATATGTTTCCTTTTTTCTTTATTTTTTTTCTCCAGAAACCCCTGATGAAGGGACTACAAGTCCCGAAATGCATTGGGTTCTAAAAAAGAAAATGTAGTACCCTTAGAACTTGATGATTGTTTTCATTATATTGTTGTGCTATTCAAAGTGATTATACAAAATCAGAAATGTATTGTTTCATGTTTAAGAATATTGACTCACCTCATATGATTTAGTATTCAATAAATTGCTGAATATGAGTACCCTTTAATACTTGTTGTAGCGTGTTGGAGCCCTGGTCACCAATTTGGGACCAGGCCACTTTTATTATTAGATTTCATCATAGGACATACGTGGAAAACTTGGCACAAAATAATGCTACTTACAGGATTCAATTACTTGCTGCAGTGGTCGTATAATATTTCATTTGTCAAGCTATCAATTGATATAAATAGGCTACTACAGAGTAAAAAATCTGGTTGCCTATCTAATAAAAACTCTGGTCACAAAGAAGCCAGGCACCTGGAAAAAATGTATTACCCAAAGTAAAGGGGCTAATATTTTCCAAAACCCACAAACAAATGGGAGAAAGATAAAGGATTTGTTTTGTCCAAAGAATTTTTGGGTAAGGTCAATAAACTGAATATTTTGGTACTGAGAGACGCTAATTGGCAGAGAATGCAGTTTTACACTAAGGGGTCGACTACGATGCCGTTCGGAAGGGCTCCGAATCAGGTTCAGGTTTGCAGAATCCGATTCCGAACCCTTGTTTCCGACCGAATCATACACATTTCCCAACGACCAATTATAATGCCCGTAAAACGTTAGGGCTGTCTGAATCGGGTCCAAAAGGCATTCGGTCAGGTCGCGTCTTTCAAAGCCAAATCATACAGGTCTCTGGACTTGGATTCCGAGCGAGCGATTATGATGACAGGTTCGGACAGCCGCTCTGAATCGATTTCTCCAGAACTAATCGGCCGCCAGAATCTGTCTTTAGAGGTCTGTAGCAGAACCCTTCACCCAGGGCCTTCTGAATGGGGCCCGTGGGGTACCCAAGGAGTTCCCTTTCCAACCGTGCATAGAGTGACAGGCATCAAGGGGTTCCTGCCACAGGGTCCACAGCCCTTTCTTCAATGGGAGCCTGTGTTGCCGTTTGGAACACAGGCTCCCATTGTAGTCAATGGGAGTCCAACAGAATCTTATCTGGAAGCATCGAAATCGCCTGGTCGGACTCCCTCAATTTCAGTCGTTCGAAAAGCATTCCAGGACTGATTTAGTAGGAATGCTTTCTGGACGAGATCGCAAGCAGCCCCTAAGTGGTTTATCTACTGAACTCCACAAGTCCTGTATAAGATTATTCCCGGATTGTCTGGCTGATTCTTCAGATGCTAATCAATAGAAGTAGCAAATTGGTTCCAAATAATGTGGCACTGTGTAGCCCTGTGTGATATCTGGGATTAAATCACCATGTGGGCTCCGGACTAAAAGCGGTCATCCAGCTGTTTTGGCCTTTTAAGAGCCCTTAGGAAGATGCTCAGTTGACCACTAGTATCTGTTCAGAGAGTGGTGGTTCAGGGCCTGGCACTATCCCATCTTGATTACTGGAACTCTCAGTACTTGGGAAAAAAACACTTCAGGTGACACAGAATGCAGTGGTGAGAATCCGTTTGGGCATCCCCAAATTTCAGGCTGCCTCTCCCTCACTTGCCACTTTACACTGGTTACCTATACACACGAGAATTTAGTTTAAAGCTCTTTGCATGATCCACAGCACAAGGCACATGAAGGGGCCTAGAATCCTTCATCATCTGGTCAGCCCATACTGCCCCAAAAGAGAGTTAAGATCTAGTAACCAGAGTCTTCTTTCCCTCCCTAAGGTGAAGAGAGCTAGATATGGTGATGTTGCCTTAGCTTATCTTGCCCCCAAACTGTGGAAGGCCTTACCGCTAACTCTTAGGATGAAGACAACTTACTCAGCTTTCGGGAACAACTCAAGACTTATCTGTTTACTTATGAGTACGGTATAAAGCCTGGTAGACCTCCCACCGCTGGGAAGCCTGTTGGCTCCGAATCGGGTTCAGGTTTGAAGAATCCGATTTGGAATCCTTGTTTCTGACCAAATCATACACATTTCCCAATGACCGAATATGATGCCCGGAAAACGTTAGGGCTGTCTGAATCGGTTCCGAAAGGCATTCGTACAGGTCGCGTTTTTCAGAGCCAAATCATACAGGTCTCTAATCAGCCTCCGGAATCTGTCTTGCCGCCAAACTGTGGAAGGCCTTACATCGAACTCCTAGGATGAATGACAACTTACTTAGCTTTCGGGAACAGCTCAAGACTTATCTGTTTAGTTATGAGTACGGTATAAAGCCTAGTAGACCTCCCACCGCTGGGAAGCCCGTTGGGCAGCCATGCGCTTCATACATTTCTTGAATCTTTCAGGTCTTGGGGTGAATCTGCAAATACAGATTGTCCCCAACTGCTCTCTGGTGCTATTAGGATACGACCCTACATTAAGAGTGACTGCAAGTCATTAAAAACGAATCTACTGTGCGTGACTTCGCACTGAAGCGAGATGGCCGGTTGAGAGAGGAACTCCGTCCCTAACAGCCTACAGCCACATCATCCGCCACACTTATCCGACCCCCACCTCCGGTTACTGCCTGGCCGGTCACTGGGGCCCCGCTGGTCCCTACTGAGCATCAGATTGCCTCGGCGGCCTACCTGCAACGCTGATCCTG